>NC_058493.1:5393259-6107211 GCF_020382885.2 Scatophagus argus
GCTATCAAAATGCACTGATTCAAAGATGTGAAGAGATAGAAGATGGACATCGATTTCTCAGCTCTATTTGCTCGGACACACTCATCCCAAGTGCCTGTGTGTGTGTGTGTGTGTGTGCTGAAGAGTTTGCACTTGTGTTGTGCAATGTGTGAATTGCATTTTTGATGTGTCAGACTGAGTGTGAAAACAGAGCACTTACTTCTTTTGTGATACCTTATAAATTCTAAATTTAAATACCTTCCAAATCTGTCCTATCATGAAACAGAACCAGTACACCCACACACTCAAGTGGCACTGCAGGAAATCTGCCTTTCAAGCACTCCATGCGGCATTCTTCCACCTCATACCAACTGCAATTCACAACGTCAGCCAAAAGGTGGTGCTCTTCTACTCCAGTGTACTTCCTTTCTGTTTTGAAAAGGCTGAGCTGAACACAATAGTAGGAAGCAAAGGTTTGACCAATTAAAAAATTATACTAAAAGAGGAAATGGTGCAGTCTTTCTATGAAGAAAGAGAATTGTTAATTGAGGATTAAGTGGCATTACAAATCACTGCCCTAACAAGCAAGGGTGAGACCTAGAAGAGAAAAGCCAAGGGAGGTTGAGGGAACCTCCGTACCCTGCACTTCCTCTCTGCAGAATACCAATGAAGAACAGCAAGATGCAGGCAGCCTAACAAAGCATCCTTTCATTCCTTCACATTTCCACTGACTGCAGCACAAACAAGCCCGACAGGTGGGAGAGATAATAAAAAGCCATATATAAAAACTGTATTTTACACTTCTACAGTGGCAACCAGGTGTGAGAATATACTATTTAACTGACAAACGCTTGAAAAACTTTAATTCACTACAGGGGCATTGCTCAGCTTCATAGGCTCCCAGACAGGAGTAGGTTTCCACAGCTTTTTATACCTGCTGCAACTGTTGTCACAAAACGTGCATAAGATAAGACAGGCCTTTATTAGTCCCGCAGTGGGGAAATTCTCAAATAGACAGCAAATAACAGATTTGCTTTTACAGCAGATTCTGTCAAGCAGAGGGACTTACAATAAGTGTGCAGGTTCAGCATCATGCTTAGCAACTCAAAAAGATACTGCATGTACCTATTGAATTTGGGATTAAAACTTCTGAGATGCTTCCGTAACCACTGGTTTGCCCCACAAAATATCTTCATAGGATAGGACTGCATTTGTTCACGTTTGGCTCACAACAATCTTTTAGTCCAAAATTCCTCCCCAAACAGCATTTCCTCGAGACCCATTTGATTTGACTAACTGCCTGCTATAAACAAAAAAAACAAAACAACTACCACACATTTTGACCTCCATCTTAATACTCACTGTCCTTCACAGCCAGAATGAGGAGGAGAAATGATGACAGCAACCGATAACTTTAACATGCAAAGGACTTTCCTGGATTTATTAAGCTGCATTTTATTTTTGTCCATTATTACTGTTTGTAATGGTAACATTTTATTCATCCCCTGTGTTGGAAGGATGTGGGAAATGCAAGAATGATAGCCACATGGAAGTTTCAAAAAAAAAAAAAAACCTTACAGAAATGATTTCAAAAACTTTGTGCCAGTCCAAATCATCCAGTATCCAGCTAAGTATAGCTAATTCTCTACAACTGTAATGATAGGACTACTTTGTGTGTTTACCTTGAGACAACTGCACAAGAACGGCTGTAGGCTTGTAAAGCCATTTCCTTACTCTCTGAGCCAGAGATTCATAACTGACAAAACTATCTGAATAAGATCCAGGTGGAAAAATAGGATCACATTTAGATGACACCAGGCGTCACTTGTAACTGCAACATGTGGAGACAGTGGGAGTTTCAAAAAGCAAATGTTGTCTACAATGATGTCGACGTGAGATATGACAAAAAACCTGGAGAGAAACAGCTAAAAGAAAAGCTTTTTTTTTTTTTACAGACATCTGTAAAGGAATAAGCTTTAGGGTGTACAGGTGGGAATAACACATTGCAAAATGTAATTGCCACTCTCCCATCGTCAGGCGGCTGCTGTCAACACAATCAAACGACTGTGAGGGACAAGGTGAGGTGAGCAAATGCAGCCTACAGCACCTGAGATGGTGGTGACTCCGAGATAAACAGATTCTGTCAAGGAAGAAACGTCTGGCTGGGCTTTGGATTTAATATTCCACACAGTGCCGGCTATGACTCAGAACTGCATATGCATCTGAGAGGCAGGGCACCATGCAGCAGAAAGAGGCAGTGAGGAGAAAAGGAAAAAGTAACAGGTATGACAGTTCAAAGGCTGATGATAGACCTGGAGGGAGGAGTTGTTTGGTGTGACGGCCATAACAGGGTGGCATGGTGCAGGCCTTGAGGGGACAGTGGGGTGAGAGAAACGGATGTGGCGGATTTAGCAGGAGAGGACAGAAGCCAGAAAGGTCTAGAGTAAAGAACAGAGCCTCTAGAGATGACATGATAGGAGAAATTACTTGTTTATAGAAGGTGGTGTGAGAATAGATGCCACACTACAAACATGACAGAACACAAACAGAGGCCAGGGAAGAGACAAGGGTTTTTGTGACTGTCAGAGGAGAGACAGCACACTTCAAACAATACAAATTCAGATGAGGGACAGTGTCTAGAGGAGGGACCAGGTGTGTGAGTGACAGACACGATGGGAGTGAAACAGAAGCTGGAAGGCAGGTATTGGTTGGTGTCGCAGAAATGACAGTACAAATGGTGTCATCTGCTGTAGATGAAGGAACCAGTGTGGACAGGATGGAAACAGCAGCTAGTGTCAGACTTGTTACTAGAGTGAAGCTCCTTCCCCCGTTACTGACAGCATGCCTCTACTGTTTAAAATCCACTAACCAAACAGTATTGCAGTTGGGTTCCAATGAATGGCTCCATTTCGGATTCAGTTTCAAGCTGGTAAAGTACTATTGTGTGGAATCTAAGAAATCTCCTGTGGTACCTCTTGCTTACTTTACTCCATTTTATGAGCAAAGAGTAATGTACATGTATAAAACATAGTAATTTAACCAAAAAGGAAACTTACTATATCTTGGAACTGAATATCAACAGTTGTGTTTCATCTCCTAAATACTAGGTTAATTATGACTTTATGTTACTTACAGTTAAAGCTGGAAAAATCTGATAAGGGACTTGAAATGACTTGATTAGCAGGTAGATTCAGATGTGATGAAATTCTATTGTGTCACGCCTTGTGTTTAAGTTGTGTTCTGTCTTTTGATTTTTGGTCCATGTGTCTGGTTTCATGTGTGTCTTGTCATGTGTTTCCATGTATTATGTTTCAGGTTTTTGTCATGTCCTGTTTTATTTTGAAAGCGTCACTTCCCCTGTGTGTCTCTTTTTCATGTAGCTTTGCTTTGGTTTATCTTGATTGCTTTCTCCTCCCCTTATGTGTTTCACCTGTGTCTCGTTATGTTGTCTATTTAGTCCTCGTCTTTCCTGTCACTCTTTGTCAGGTTGTTGTTCAGGAATCAACATTTATGTTCAGGAATCGCTTGCCATGCCATGATTTTTACCACAGTTTTTTGTTGATCCTTGAGCCACAGTGTGTGCCTGTTTTTGAGTTGTTTGATTTAAATTAAAAACTATTATTTTGGACCTCTGCCTGCCTGCACTTATTTGAGATTCTGCATCGGCGTTCAGTGCCGCTGCTGCTGCGTGACACATTGAGTTCCACCCCCTTTGTAGACAGCAAAAGATATGGATAGTGAATTTTAGTTTTTCATCACAACTGAGCTCCTACAAAACTTTAATGTTTGACATAGCCCTCTAAGAACAAATTTAGAAGCTGCTCAGCTCCATGCATCTCCAATTTGTCAGAGTGACACAGTGACAGCTCCACCATTACACTGATCAATCAAGGTGAACAATCACTGTTCAACCAATCAACCAATCTGCTGTCTTGCTGTGATTGATGGGACAACCAAGAGGAAAATGCTAAAACCACAAAATCTTGAATTGTTAAACATTTGGGCCGAATGAATCAAGCTCTGTTGGGATATTGATAGCTACAGTAACCACTGGCATGTAATCAGTGAAGTTTCAATTGAACACTGGCAAAACTCCTCCTTTCAACAATGATTGTCCAATCACAGCTTAGCAGCTGTGACAAGACACAGCATGTCTGTCAAGCTCTGGATTCCTCCACATACTGAAGTGATATACATGGGGCTGTAACAAGAGCAATGTACCATATATGAAGGGTTCAGAGGATGCTGTCTTTGTATAAATCGTTCCAAAATCCAAAACACGAACAAGCAAAAGTGGAAGAGATTGATTAAACAGTGTGTTTGTCTGCTCTAATGTAAGTCACTAACATTGGCGTGCCTGGAGCTTTGGTGGTCTGCCACAGAAACACGTTAACACTCCCAAATTAGTTTTCAAAATCGCATTGTGATTGGTTCTGCATACAGAAGATCCCCATTTGTGGGACATTTAAACAAAGCAAAACAAAGAAAGAAATCACGGTTTGTGTTCAAGTAACTCAACAAGAGTGAACTCTAGTACTAGTAGTGTGTTTGACCCAGCAATCCACCTCAACCCTGTCCCTTTCTAACTGCACATCATGGAGCATTTTAAACATGTTGTCAGGTATCATGTTATCTGCAACATGCTTCAACGATCCATAAGCTAGCGTCTGAATGGTGTTATGTAAGGAAGCAATAACCATCTGATATTACATTTTTCTCATATTCTACTATAACATTAGAGTGACAAGAGTTAGCCTGAAATAAAAGATTGTTGCTTCTTTATTTCCACATCTCCTACGTGGATAATCAATTAGTAACAATTAAGCCAGTAACATGCAAAAATGCATCTTTAACCTCAGTCTTTTTATTGGACTGAATGGTGCCACATATGTCACCAATGAATGCAAATTTAAAGACATAATATGTAAAATTTCTGCATTAAAATGTCTAAAAACAATTAAACATTTGTGATACATTTTGTGGAGTTGTGTACCCACAGAAAAAAACCCCACAGAAATCTATTATCTTATTCAAGGTAATGTTGCATTTTATTTAGTCAGGTGTCACTGTAACTTCCAGGGGAGAGTCAAAAATAAGAAAGTCATGAAAAATGACTAAACATAATGAAACTTAAATGTTTCACATCAGACAGATTCTCATTGGCAATGGTGAGTGTTTGACAAGGAACAACAACTCCCATAATCTCTTCTTACTTGCATCTTTTGTTGTGGTTATTACTGAGAGACCGTTAGCAGCAGAAGCTACATCCTGCACGTTTAAGATCCTTTCGGAGGTTTCTTATTTTGAAACATTAAAAAGTCAGCTGGAGATAGAGATATCACTTGTCAGACTCGGTTAATCTTGTTAGCTAGTGAGTTGGGTCTTAATCAGCAACTCTTTGTTTAAAAAATGACCATTAACAATATAATTGTAAACTGCTCTGCTGTGTAATTGCAGGATTGAGAGCTTGTTACATTGGTGACCAGTTTGTGACCAGTGTGTGTCTGTGTTACCTTAACAAGCTCCTTCTGGGGCCAGATCTGGATGGGCTCCACCTGCTGGGGTGTCTGGGTCTGAATGCCATACGTGTTCAAAAACACCTGCAGTCTACACACACACACACACACACACACACACACACATACACAATTAAAATATATTTAGGTACTTTACCAGTAGCTATTAGACTGTTTTACCATATTTTCACCTCTGTTGCCCTTTAAAATTTGCTAAAAGTTGGTCCTCCATACCTGCATTTCAAAAAAAACTATGCAACCCTAACACAATTCCTACGTCGAACACACAAAATATGTATTGTCTTTGTGACTATTTGTTTTTGAAAAGAGAAAGACTGAGACTGCTTCATCTAATTATTCTCTTAGAAATATACTATCCTGTGACTCTACAGCTGCTGCTGCCCTTTAAATACACAGATTTATCATTAACTCTTCAGCAGAACCTTGTGCTCTTGTAAATATGAAACTCATGTTAATCTGGTGTGTTGCAAATCTTTATCTGCCATGAAGCTTTAGCTATTACTGAATGGTAATGTGGATCATAGAGCATACAGTAAGTGGCCTGCAGTGAGAAAAAAGATGCAAGAGTTGTGATGGAGACTTGCCAGCAGCAGTAATTGAAGCTACAGGTTAACAAGCTTCACGGAGTCATTTGACCCTGTTTGACTCACATGCAATCACACTCTTACATGTGTATCCGAGTGTACGCACACACACACACACACGTGTGGTTACACGAATGCACACACACAATGAGAAGAGTGACAGATGATCACAGAGGTCAGACTGAGCTCTGGCTTTATGAGCTCATCACAATCACAGCGAGGAGAGCGAAATAGGAGAGAGGAGTGAACAATAACCTCACTTTATGGCCTGAAACACATTAAGGTGCACACACACACACACACACACACACACACACACACATTACCTCTGGCTCTCTGCTATCAGGGCCACATGAATCACAACATCATTCTCTATGGGACCCTGTGAAAAAGACACAGAACAGGGAGATTAACATGTGAGCCACATCTCTGCTGTGTGTTTGTGTTTTCCTTCTTGTATCCATTAACATTGTTAATGCACAGTGAAAATAATGCAAACCTGTTGAGCCTGAAACATTCAGACCTGAGTGTTCCTTCTGTTATTTCTCAGTCTCATCTGGATGCATCACTTAGTTTTGTTAGGGTTCTGTTTAACGTTTTGTATGTTTACTGTCATGTAGAAGTTCTTGTTTTCACACTTGCTTTTGTTAACTAATTTTCATCACAGTGCTGTTCATCTAACAGCCACGCCAGTAAATCAAACTGGAAAAGAATGAGAATGGAGTTGAGTTGAGTTATTATAAAGATAATATTGCCCGTGTTACTGTGTTACTGGTACCAAACAACTCACACAATTTGAATGCAAGCTGAACTCTGAATAACCAACTAAGTTTAATAAGAGATACGGTAACACTGGGCTTGGAGGGAAGGAAATGGGAATCAAGAAGGACGAGAGAAACATGAGGGGAAGAGCAGAGATGTGATATGAGTGAAGCATGAGGATATTACAGTACAGTGACCTTTTTTCCGCTTTGGTGCCGAAATTATTTTGGTGTCAAAATTATGTAAAGTGGAGGAATAGAATATGGAAAAAAGAAACATGGAATATGAACTTCGTGATTATTGAAACAACACAAAAATAGTTGAAGAATATTTTGACAATAATTTTAGCTAAGCATTTTATAAAGCAGAAATTCCATGTATTTGTTTGCTGCAGCTTCTCTAATGTGAGGATTTTCTGCTTTGCTCATTTTCCTACAAACCTCATATTTAATACTCCACATGAGTGACACATGACTAACAGTCAGACAGAAATATGGTCAAAAATCTCACTTGGCATTCATTTTTATGCTATAAGCATAATAAATGACTGAGAGAATAATCAGATAAATAATGCATAATGAAACAACCGACTGCTGCACTACAGGCCAGTAACAAGCAATCAGATTTACCCACTGTCCAATCACAATGTTGGCTGATTGGTTTCTGTTTAAATCATTAACAAGTTTCAGTCCCATGAACACCACTGTGCTCCTTTAAGTACAGTAATAATACAGTAAAACCACACCGACACTACAAATGTGTAGTAATCAGTGGATGAAAACTCGCCACAAACACACTATTAACTCGTATTTCAGTAACTTTTGCTAAAAACTACAACACTGAGGTGTTTTAGAAATTTATACAGGCTTTTATCTTTATTTATTCATTTATTGATTGATTTAGATTACTTTTTTTAATTTATAGCTTCAGTACGTTGAATATTATCAAATGTGGTTGTCATATTATCTTAAATGCAAGGTATCAAAAACGCAATCAAATCAATACTTCTGACAACCTTGATGTTCAGTGGCAACAATTCAGTCAGGGAAATTGAACAGTACATGGGCTAGCTGTTGCATTGTTGATTTTGGTCTTCAACAAGAAAAACACAGGCTAACAGCAGAGTTAAAGTTAAACCACTGGTCCAAATCAGTGCACAGGGTAAACATCAGTATATTTTCATACCCTGTATCATCAGGACACCCACAGTAATGTGTTATTGCTTTTTAACTTTTTCGGACAACCAATAAAACTGCAAAATAACTAGCAAAAAAGCACAAAATAAAAACTGAATCCAACATAAAGAATTCTTTCTAGCAAGCTGTGTTTTCTCTAAATGAGGTAACACCAAGGAAGACAGAACTAAAGCAATAAAAACACATGGCTTTTCATCGCTTACATGCGCCCTCAGAAGGATCCCATCAAGGGAACACTCACACTACCACTACTACACACAGACAGTCGAAACGGGTCAGAACAGACAATCACATCACTCACGCTGCCCGCAGTGTGAAAGCAGGGTGAGAGAAAACATAAGGGCGAGAAAAAAATAAGATGGAGAAAAGAGGGAACAAACAGTCATTTCAAAGGTTTTCTCTGCAGTAATGTTAGCCCTTTTGGGTTTGTGCACGACCGGGGAAAACACAGACAAGAGACATCACAGTTGTTTGTTTTGTAGTGGAGCACCTGAATGCATCACAATGAATTTTATTGGTGTGTGTTTGTATCTGACTGTTTTCCTGTCTCTACCTAGGACCCATGAGCGTATGTATCTGTTGGTTTAAGTGTGTGTCACCATGCCTTTGTCTTACTGCATGCTAAAAACCACATATCTGTTTTTCCTGCAACTTTTACTTGTGATAAGTTAAGGTGCAAGTGCTTATTCCTTTCTTTCTCTTTTGCTTTTACCTGTAAAGAGACTTGTATAATATTTCTGCACATGTAAAAGTCTCTCTGTATGTGTCCTTCAGCGCCTTTCATCTTCTCGTCCTTTACTTGTGGAAGTACCATTTATAAGTGCCATTTATATGTTTGTGTGTGTGTGTGTCTGTGCACCATGAATTGTAAGCAGAGACAATCATCTTCATGGTGCTGAGTGACTGTCTGTTTGGGGTCATTTAGAAAGCAGACAGTAGCTTGTGACTTACAGGAGCGACGGCCTTTCATCTTGTTCTCATTGTGGGAATCTGTGCACACACACACTGATGCATACACACAGAACATGGCAACACTTTTGCACATGAACCAGCATGTGCAGATGCTCAGATTCCTAGTCAGTTACAAAACACAGTGCCAGGGAACACAACACGTACAAATAAGCATGCTTGTGGATACAGATACACACACACACACACACACACACACACACACACACACACACACACACACACAAAGCTGGGAGTTTGGTCATTAAGTGCTGCTTTTAGCCAACAACCTTGATACCATAAATTAGAGAGTGGAGAGAGAGAACGAAGAGGTGGGGTAGCTGAGTAGGAAAAATACAGACATCTGAACATAAATTTCTCTCACTGAAACGAGGAGCAAGGGATTCTAAAATGTTGCAATGCAACTCTCTCATTAGTACTGGTCTCCCAGCAGACAAAGGACTTATTTGGTGAAGGAAAAGATAAGGAAATATATAATGGAGACAGAAGAAATATACTCCTTCAGGCTCTCACCCACTGAGCACTGCTATTGAACCTCAGCCCCAAGACTGTGCAACTGCAGAGAGGACCATGAGATGAGCCTTCAAATGTTTCTTTAAGCCACCTTCATAAAATCACCATAAAAGAAGAATCCATGTAGTGCGACTGAAACAGAGTCTGACAGAGAAGCAGACAAGGAAAGATGTGCAGCTTCACCAAAGCAGCTCTGCTGCAGACTGCTTAAAGCTACTTCACAAATCATCTCAAACCTGGATGTGCCCGATGGTGAGGCTACTGGCCTGATGTCAGCACAGCTCAGGCTAAATATAACAGTTTAAAGTTCTGTAGCACTCCCTGGAATTGGATTACAGACCAATTAATGAAAAGAAAAAAAGAACAAGTCAGTCGCAATTTAACACAGGTAATTAAAGTTTTAAAACTTTAATTAAGCATTATAATACATAGGGCAAAAGAAAATGGACTGAAATATCCAAATAGTGAGGCTGATACGATAAAAAGAAACATCCTGGCTAACTTTGCCCATAGATTTGCATGTCTTTACAGTTTTTCTTGACTAGAAAAATATGCTCTCTTGCTCTCACCATGTTGTCTCCACCTACACATCAAACCTACATGCCGACCTACAAATTCGACAAGTTCAGTTTCACTTGAATTCTAAATTCTTGTAAATAACTAACTGGAAGTAGGAGAAGAAAAGGGGGCTTAGGGAGGGTGAGAAAGTCACAAAAATGGACTGCATCACTTCAACATGAAATAACTCCTGGAGAGCACTGAACATCACAGACTGATGCTGATTAAAGCACTGTATGTATCCAAGAGGGAACAATGCTGTTGGGCAAACTGCTGTTGACAACTTAAGGGTGGTATGTTATTGATCTGCAGAGGTTACATTTACTGTAACATGACCAACATTACTGCTGGTACCTTTTATACAGGAACTCTGAGGTAGTTTTGCACAATATTACCTTAAACTTCTAAATCTAACTCAATACAGGATACACTGCATTAAAGAAGAAAAGAATAAATTCACAAAATTTCAAAAAAATCAATAGTTTTATATCTTTGTATTTATAAAGAACGAGTTGAATGTTTTGTTTTCCTAGATTGTTCTGATGTGAGTTGGACAGTTTTGGAGATATGGACTATAGAGATGCTTGCCTTCTCTTAAACATAATGGAACTAGAAGGCTCTTGGTTTGTGATGCTCAAAGTGCCAAAAAATGCCTTCAAAAAATGTACATTTAAATTTAACTGCTTAGTCAAAATAACTGCTTGTTGTTTGCAGCTTAAAGTAGGAACAATTTTTTTTTCTGTATGACCACACAGAGGCAAGCTAATGTGACTTCTATACAGAGGAGGAGGCTATTAATGTAAACATTTCACTAGCACAAACATCACACCTCATGAGAAAATGCAAGTTTCTTTTTGCGCAGTGAAACAGTGTAGTTCAGTAGAAAGAAAATAGTTCCAATATGAAATTGCTACTATATCAATGGCCAATATCTCCATAACTCAACAGCTCACACCAAAACAATCTAGATGGATAAACAGATGTACGGGTAAGGGGGGAAATCTATTTTTGATTTTGAGATTAGGATGTAACAGTTGTAAAATGGGGAGAGTTTTATGACTGTTGCAAGATTTTCTGTAGATTAGCAGGCTGTGTACCCTCTGGGTCACAGCACAGTATGTTTCACTCCATGAAGGAAACATACTGTGCTCCTCTCATGACACTGAACTACTTTTTCCAAACACACGGCACAAGATATCAAAGATGTGTGTGCCTGAGGGAAATCCAGCTCACCAGGCCAGAACATTGAACAATCCTGTATACAAGGGGGGCATGGCCAGGAGCAGAGAGCAGAGACCTCAGAGTTGCCACCAAGCAGAACTCGTGCTCTGTTAGCCTGAGGTTTGGAGGTGAAGTAGAAAAACAAAATATTATCAGTGCAGGCATCCTGCCAGCATCTGTGCAATTGGTCCAACTATTAATTAAATCACTCAAATTTTCAATTGATATGGAAATAAGATTCATTTACTCATGAACTGAGTAGACCACAGCTCGAAAAATGCAATAAAGTATTTAATATCAACTTGAGACTCCTTGTAGGAGGAGTGTTTGATGTTGTCAAAGCAGGAAAAGCGGGGATCATTTTTGCAATAAGCAGGTGTCAAAGAATGGACTTTGTACTGTATAAAGAAGTTCAAAAGTCAACAAAGGTAGAAAAACAAAACAAAACACTATGACACTTAATTAACAAATAGGAATTAGAGAAGTCTGTGCCAAAAGGCATTAAAGAGACTCTTTCTGCAGCCAGCTAAAAGGGCTGCAGCAGCAAAAAGACATTTGTCTGCACCTGGAAAACAACAACTCAGCACTCCTGCAGTCACAGCCTTTTGCTGAGCAAGACTAGTCTGGGCCAGTTTAAAATGTTTTTTCTTAGATGATGAAGCTGCTCTCATTTTATTTTTTCATTATCATAAGGAACCATATAAAAAAACAGCGATTAACACATTGCACAAAATCGCCTGTTCAACCAGTGCCTCCTCATAAACCTTGCTTCACACTGATTTCTTTCCACCTGGTCACCCCAGGTTCTGCCCACAGTGTGCTGAGGTGAGGTCTGTTCTATAGTAGTATCCTCTTCATTTCCTATGCAGAGAAACAGTATGTTCCCTGGTTTTCACCTCTCCAATACCGCAAAATGCTGAGACTTAGTAGGCTGCCTGCTCTCGTACCTTATAGACTTAACTATAGTACTGTCAGTTCTAGATGGAATAATACCTTTTTGGAAAAGCACCACTTTGTTTAAAACACTCCTAATATAAATATTAACTAGAGCTTGCCATATTGACCATATAAATCCACTCTCAGGTTTCCTATTAATTCCACAGTTTGACATTTTGGGAAATAAGCTTATTCACATTTTTTGTGTGTCTTTATGTGAGGTGGTTATCTTAGCTTAGTATAAAAATATGAGAGGAGGGGACTGATCTTCTCGTCTCACACAAGACCAAAAGCACCAAACAGACATTTTCCAAAATGTCAAACTATTCCCTTGAGGGACATTACAAATCTCTGTATCGCTTTAGGTGCCCTAGATCTCTACTGGCACAACAAAAAGAAAACAGCCTTCTTTTACTGAGTCTTCAAGTGTGTTCAAATAAACTACCAGCGGCCAGTTCTGTTTTGGTATTTCAACTTAAATTTCTCCCCTTAACTGTATAATTACATTTGATAGTCAGTAGTGAAGCCCAGGCCTGTGTTTATTTAGCTTCAGTTAGTTATAAGATTAGAGGTAATTTGAGTTTTGTAATCTTAAAAAGAGTAAAGAGTCTTACAGTTACAGTTCACTTACTGTACTGCAACTTGTCCATTACAAATGAGTTACATCCTTCAAGTCTCCCATTCTTGCAATGCCGGCTTTGTACTTTGAGTCAAGTAATACATTTCTGACCTCTGCACTAAATCAAGTGAGCTGCGTCTCAAATACTAGGATCCCAAATGTGAAGGAGCCATGTTACTGATGACTTTCAGAGGGCAGGGAGAGCAAGATGTGTTCTTATTTGTTTTGTCCCGGTCTAATAACACTGACTGCTTCCACTGTGAGTGCATGTGTGTTACCTTTGCTATTGTAGTAAACCCAAAAAGTATTTTGTATTGTGAAGGACAGTAAGAAGTTTTCTCTGAAACGGCTGCAGCCTCAACTACAAATATCCAGCCACGGATTTAAAAAATTATATATGGTGTAAAAAGTTACAGTTCTGACATGAAAAAGGATTCTGGAAGAAAAACACAATGTGGCCTTGGCACAAGTAAATAAATGAATGAATATATAAATAAATACATCACAATCCACGCAGACAGGAAGGTAGAAAAAGGAAAAGAAAAAGAAGTCTTGAGATGAGACAAATTGAGACATGCTATTAACAAGTGCTAGTGTACATTTCCAGCGTCTGCAGCAGGCCAGGCTGCTGCGTCCTGACCCTTGGAGATACGGCAGCGCAAAATTTCACAAAGTGAAAAGCCATTAGCCCGAGAATGCTGCTGTGAGTCCCCGCAGAACAGAAATGAATTTGAGCTCCGCTTCATTTGACTTTTCCCCAAAATTAAAAGCACTGAGTTGTGACGCAGGATGAATAGTGTCTGATATCTTTCTTTCCCTTTTTCATTTCTATGCTCTCGTATTTCATTCCTATTCTTATTTCTTTTTCCTTCTGTTCTTCCTTCCCTCCTTCAAACCTACCCTCTGTTCCTTCTTTGTTTTATTCCTTCTTTCTGTGCTGTTATTCCTTCCCTTTATTTCCTTCCTTTCAATCATTTCAACCTAACTTCTTCCTCATTATTATTCCCATCAATCCTTTCTGTCAGTTATTCATACTGTGTTTTTTTCTTCCCATCCTTCTTTTACCCTTCCTTCCTTCTATTTCTTCTTTCTTTACATCCTTCCCTCTTTTTGGAAGCCTTTTCCTTCCCTCCTTGCCCACCGTCCTATGATTGTTTTCTTTCATCCTTACTTCTTTTCCTTTATCTTTCTTTCTGTACTTCCTTCTGTCTTTCCATCCATCTTTCTTCCCAAATTTCTTTCTTTCCCTACCTCTCTCTGGAACCTCCTGTCTCACTGTCTGTGTTCATTACTGTCGCTCTCTCTGTCTCGTGCGTCCCATGGGTCAGAACTAAATCATTCACAAACACATTTCACAGAGACAAATCCTAGACATTTCTGTCAAAACAGGTCCACCAGCAATAGTCAAAACTCAAACAGTCTTGCTCACGGGATGAAAATGTTTCAAAGCAGCAGCAGCTTTATGTACACAGCTGTAGGTCTGCAAATCAGGTGGCTGCCAAAGCAATGAAAGCATCAACACATTTGATTAATGTTGCCTACTGAACAAAGTCTTCACATGAATCAATTCTTGATCACACTTCTGGTGGTTCTTTTCTTTCAGTTTCCTTCTTGCTATCTAGAGCACATGTTAAAACAATTAGTTCCGACTGTTTATTTATGAATTCAGTTGCAACAGTTTGTTACGGATGAACATTCTTTTAATCGCCTGCTGTGTATTCTTGAAAGTGGAATAGACAGTAGAAGAATCAATTATTTATTTGTAAGTATGAAAGGCACTGAAAATACGAGGACAATGCAGAAAGTCCAGGTAGGATTGGAATACGACCATTTTAGGTGGGAGGGGACTGTAGGTGTGTGTGAATGTTTACAAAGTCGTGATGCTGAATGCTGCTGGCTTACTGTCACACACACACACACACACACACACACACACACACACACAACCACATTGGAGCTGAATGTCTTGTTCTTGAGTTTTCATGCAGTAATTCACAAAAGCGACTGATCAACTGACAGACATTATTTTACTGGTTAACAGTGATATATTTACTCTCCTCCGGCTATTTAACCATTTAGAAGAAATGGAGTGGAAAAAAAAAAAACTGAGCTGAACTCAGTGAGACTTGGCAACGCTATTTCAAGGTCGGATCCCTCCCAGTGTGTCGACTGGAAAAGCACCGCACGAGTGAGGCAGCCTTAAGCAAGCATCACACCACAAAGGAACAAAACATTCAAAGACTTTCATAAAGTTAAAAAGCAAGCAAGGGAATTTATCCGCCACCAAAAAAAAAAAGAAGAAAAAACTATCTGAATGAAATATAATCCCTTCTTTTCATGCCCCTGCACAGACGAATGACTCTGGGCTCTGTATCATCCTCGGGAAGTTGGTCTCTGTACAGCTCAGAGATTCATATTTTGATGGGGGTATTTCAAAAGTGTCAGGGGTTTAGCGGAAATACGTCGGGAGGGGGAAAAACATGAAAGAAATGGTAAGTCGTTTTAAATCCGGACTGTGGGAGAGGAAAATTTCTCTGGTGCATGTTTTTAAAGTTGGATCTTTTCAAAAGGTCATGTGGTGGTAATAACGTCGTGACCATGACCAGATTCAGTCAGTTTTCAGCTGAACACAACCGGAGGAGCGGGAGGTGACGAGGCAGGAGTTTTGATTTAGGGAAATGCCAGACTACGGTGTCAGACAGCACGGAGGAAAAAGAAACTGGCAGAGTTGGAGATAGAAAGGCCAACAGAAAGGAAGGAAGAAGGAGGGTGGAATCACCTCAGCAGAGTGAAGAATTGGATTGCACGGCACTAGCCGGTGTAATTGTAAAGGCACCTGGACTGCGAAACTGATACATTGCTCCACAGACTCAGAAATACGATCCTTGGCCAGAGAGTCCTTATAAGTGAAATAGCAAAAGAAATAAAAAATCAATTGATATTAAAGACGAGCCAGTGTGAGCTACACGGGCCTCGCCCTTGTCTTAGCGGCCCTGTTTGATGTCATGCCTGGAGAGCCGGGAAGCTGGGGAAGATAAGTGGCCTGATTACTTCTGTGTGTGCGTGTGTGTCTGAGTGTGTGTGAGTGTGTGTGTGAGAGAGAGAGAGAGAGAGGGAGAGAGAGGTTAGTGTGCACAATGTTCCAAGCAATGCAGAAAAAACAAATATGCATTCAGTTGCATATGAAAATTGAATGCCTGGCGGTGACAGGCTGCACACATGAGAGCCACACATGTGATTTTTGCTTTCTGCGTGCGTGTTTGGAATAGCGGATATTGCCTCGACTTCCATCCCTTAACAAGTCACTTCAGAGCCCCAAACACAAGCTGGCAAATGGAAAAACTTGATTTTAATCTGCCAGAGTGTGTGTGTGTGTGTGTGTGTTTGTGCGTGTTTATAGTGAATGATTTCTAATGCACATATGCAGCCTGACAATGACCCTGGAACAGAAATGTGTCTTTAGTCGCTGTGCCAGGCTGTTCCACTCAGATGCAGACACAGATGATGCACACCACCCATACACTACACATATAATTACAAACTTTAGGAACAGATGGGCATTAAGGGTTTAATGCACGCTCTCTCTCTCTCTCTCTCTCTCGCTCTCTCATTTATACACACAAACAAAGGCTCTAAAAGTATTCGATAAATAAGATGGCATGTTTGGTGCTGGAGTTATAAACCGGCCCTGACAGCTCTCTTTGGACATGCAGGACGCACTTTGCAGACAAGGTGCACTCAGATGTATTTACCTATTCAAACCATCCCTAATGTTTCTTATGTTTCTGAATTTCTTCATCCTGGAAAGCACAAGTGCTCTAAAAATGAAAGATTTATTAGTATTTGTAACAAGTAAAAAAAAAAAAATTTAATCAAAAAAATGAATTAAAAAATCCTTAAAGAGAGTACTTAGCTGTTATTATACAAGGGAAATGTCAGCCATTTGTCAACAGCAAGGCTAAAGTGAGAGGTCATTACAGGAGGTGTGATCTGTAGTTGGAGGGTTTTCGAAGGCTCATACAGAGAAGATGAAGTGAATTTTTATACCTCCTAGCATTTTATGATGTTGGCACAACCTCTAAGAGCCTTGCTCAAACTACTGAAGAACTATGCTCCATTTCCTGCTTGCCGATCAATGCCCTCTTAGGAGATGCTTTTGAAGTTAACCATTATGAACCTACAGGTAGTGCTAAAAAAATACAACTTGATTTGTCAGAACTGATATAGAGAATCTATTCCACACAGTTTCCATTCCTGACTGTGGTGTGGATGACTGCTCACATCATTATTTGACTGAGCGTATTATGTTTGGAAGGCAAAGTTCAGGCCAATAAATTTGTTTACGGTTGAGGTTAGAGTTAGACAATAAAAACAGCAATCCCTCATTTAAACCTTATGCATCTGGAAAGAGTTCCTGCAGCTTCACAGCTTACTGACATTGCCGTCAATGTCCACTAGAAGCATGTTAGAAGCAGAACATTAAAAGCAGCCTCTTCTCTAGCAGCCACATTTCCTCTATAACTATATAGTTCCCATAGAGTATTTAGAGTTGTTCTGCCAGTTTGTTTGTTTTACACGCATACTGAAGCAGCTCATTTAGTTGTAGTAACAGATGCTCAGGGGCTGTTCATTGCATTACTGTACTCCTGGACATCATTTCAGATATGCATTTCCTGAGTATATCAGCAGCAGAGAGTATAATTACCACCTCACAGTTGTAAGCCTCCATCAGGTCAAGTTGGTCTTCACATCCAAAGTCTGTCTGGACATCTTTACATAATATATATCAAGCAGAAAATATAGCTTTTTCACACGGTACAACAACCACCTGAAACTCAATATCATCAAAATCAATCAGCTTGCGGTGGACTACAATGCTTCAAATATAGATGCTTCAAATTTCAAAACATAGATGCTTGACACACATATACAAAGCGGCAGCACATAGCACAGTTTAAAGGTAGACACCAAAGATTGGTGTCACCAATTCAGTATCTGACCAAATGTGAAATATGGTCACAATCTGACCTTCTGTTTCTCAGGTATGGTGTCGAACAACGACCAGAAAACATTATGATGTCATAAAGTTGTAAAGTGAAGTTGACCTTTAATTTTTTGGATATAAAATGTCATCACTTAATCATTTCTTGCTATTAGGAATCTGTGTTAAATTTTGCCATAATCAGCATACTGTCACAGTCACAGTGACCTTGATCTTTAACTGCTAACATCGAATCATTCCATCTTTGGCCAACCCAAAAGCAAAATGCCTCTGGCCAAGGCTGTCGCTGGAATGGAGGCATAAAAAGACTCCTGCAAACTAGTTGCTCTATTGCTCTGCAATACGAATACAGGGACAGATGAATTAGATCTAGTAGAACACAGACAACATTACAACAAGAAATAACTACACTGATCCAAAAACATGCTATCACACCGTTATCAAGATATTTAAAATAATGGCAATAAAAAGGACGCATGCACGCCTCACTGTAGATTCATGCTGCTTTTTTATGCTTTCTCTTGCACACCTTACACACCTACATTACAACATATTATATTATATACACTAGAGCAGTGGTTCTCAAAACTTTTAAATCAAGGAGCACTGAACTGACACAAATTAAACCATGGTTCTCTATTTGATAAGAATTTGTCCCAGAATTTTGTTTTTAAAAGTTCCATTACAGAAAGCACATAAATCCCATGACACACATTCTGTCATTCATATTAACTATGGGCTGCAATTATAGTGAGAATATATATTGACATACAGTACATATAAATACTATTAACATTTTTCTGAGAATTCTAAAACCCCTTCAAGAACCCCTCAGCGAGACCCTTGGCCCCTGCATTTGTTTGGTACATATACACAAATCAACTGAAAAATGGCTGTGGCAAATAATCTCTTGTCAGCATATTAAGTCATTTCAGGTTAGGACAATCTTCTGCACGTAATCCTTTCATATTATAAAAGTTAGTCCTTTTTCAGGGCAAGCAACATTATTTGCATTTTCAAGTCATAGTTCTTAATCACTCTTTTGTTTGTTGTAACAGTTCTTGCAGGTGTGAGACCAGGCCCCCTTTGTGAAGCTTGGGCTTGTACACTGTCAGCAGTGAGCATCAACAAGGAGCTAACAGAAGCAAACATGCCTCCCTCTCAGCAGCACACCTGGCTCCAAACACAAATGCTCATCTAACTCTCTGAATCCAGCAGAAGGAGGGGCTGATTTACCTTTATGTTCAACGGAAGTGACAGCCTCTTGTTCGAGTAAGGGTTTGAATGAATTGAGAACAGCAGGTTCAAATATTTGATTTCTACTCAGGTGTGCTTGCGTCCCTTTTGTTTCTGTGTGATACGTCAGCTGTAAACAGGAGGAAGCTGTGCACCAAAGCCGGCCAATAACGCTGACAGTGAGACAAAAGAAAGGAGAAGGACCAAACCTATCAGACACCACTAATGAGGCTTCCAGCACAGACAACAGATTGTAACACAGGCAAGGAAGCAGAGGTGTGTGAGAAAGACAGAGACACACATACTGTACATACAACATACAAGCAGTGTGTGCATGTGCTGGGCTGAGTGAGACCAGAGGATGTATTTGAGTCAAGGATTAATGCATGCAAAGTGTGGAAGGGTGTCTGAGTGATGTCCATTTCCCTGCAGGTTACGCCCAGTAGGTATCTCTAGGGCTTTTACTGTCACACACCGCTGGGCTCGACATTTCCTGCCCACAAGAAGGCCATTTGGCAAACAGCAGGGTTTAGCACACTCTCAATCTCAATGTGTGTGTGTGTGTGTGAGAGAGAGAGAGGGAAACAAAGGATGCCCGAGGAAAATAGAGCATGTTGGTTATGTGAGATTCTGTTTGGAAGGCTTGTATGAAATGGAGAACTTGTGTATATATGTGGGTTTGTGTGTGCGCCTGCATGCTTGGGTCAGAAGGAACCTGACGTCCCTCTGTTCCAAGCTGTTCTGGGTCACTTTGTTCTCCAGAAAGAGATAGTCTGTAAATTATTCAGTGGTGTCCTACCAGCGACCTTTCATTTGTGTTGTGTTGTTTCAGTCCAGACTATTATCCACATTTCACACACAAATGTCTGTAATGTACACAGCCACTGAAATGGCTTCTGCTGCAACACCTCTCGTTGGCAGAGATACATGATGTCACATAGTCTGTCCATTCAGTCACAGATGGTCAAAACACTGTTAACACACTAAACGTGTAACTGCCTGTATGACATCACTGAATAAAATGCATTTACTCCCTAAAGCAAATGGACTAGAAAATACTGTGCACAGCAGGAGGAAGTGGAAGTCCTTCTGCCACACCCAACTGCGTTAAAAGGATATTCATACAATCAGTGATAAAACACTAATTAAGTCCTTCATCAAAAGGCATCTACTACAAACGTTTGTGTCACTAGTCAGCCTGTGTCACTAGTCTGACAACAATTCCCTTGGAGGGGGGGATAAATCTGTCATGTCATGACCAAAACTGTTCAAACAAAATTCAAACAAGGGGGTGTTTAGAAGCTAATTTGTTAATAAAATAATAATTGCCTACTTTGGCATCCAGCAGGCTTGGTCTTGTTCTCTCACCACCTACAAAACTTTCAACAGTGAATAGCTGCAGAGAGCCATAGTGGGGTGTTGATTGACAGGGTGACGGGGTGTAGCACTTGTGTTTGTTCCCTCACCGTTCATGTCAACATAAATATGCTGAATGAAATGGGTTCATGTCTCTCTTTCCTCCTCTCTACTCCTATACATCTCAGCATCACTACCTCTCTTCTCTCTCCGGCATATGGGTGGTACTTTTGTTGCTAACACTGTACTATCCAATCACAGGCTTCTTCTGACCCACGGCTTATCTCTGAATGATGACAGACAGCTCCTGCAGTGTGGACCGCAATGCAACTTTTTCATTAACTTTGTTCTAACATAGTGCGAGATGTGCGCGTGTGCGTATTTATGTGTGAATAAAAAAAAAAAGAAATCTGACAGAAGCCAAAGGTTCCTAAAGAGTTTTACAGTGACAGAGCTGAGTAGTGCCTTGCTTTGTTTTTAATACACAAAAGTGCAATTCTTGCATGTGTTTCAGTACTGTATGTCAGTGACTGCAAGTTGTCGAATGCATAAAAAGTAAAACAAAAGTCAAAGAGACAGCCAAAGAAAAAGATAGAACAGACAGAGAATGTGACTTGTCTCAAAAGCTGACTAGATTAAGGGTATAACATTAAAAGGAATTGTGGAACATAACCAATTAATCCACTTTTACAGCCATTCATGACTTCTCATATCCCCCACTTGCAACGCCTGCTGTGTATTACTGTACGTTTGTCAGCGGGATGTCACGCCACCCTCCCCAGGGTGCGTTTGATCTGACTCACCCTCACAGCCCTGGGAGCACATTGTCTTTCATGCAGAAAAACCCAACACAGTCAACCCCTGCATTGTGGTAGCTGCTAAATATCAAGGAAACTGCACTTATCCACAGGGTCAAACTTTAAAAAAATTATCCATTTGGAACTATTACTAGAGCACAGAGGTGCCAGCAGCATTGTAGTAATGCACTTTGCCAGATTGTACAGCATTTGCAAAGTGGGTGACATACATCTTTAGGTTGAGTAGCTTTATTTTATAGCTTCATATTCTATTTAAGAGGCCTGCACTTCATCACAGGCGTAAAAGGTTTGCCGACATCAAGCTCCACTATGCATTAAAGTTGCATAAACACTCCCATTCACCAATTAACTCATAACTTCTCACCCTTAAAATGCTAGTTGTTTGAGGAAAGACCACATCTCCGTCTTGCTGAAATGCACAGATTTAGTGCATCACATTATATATGTGCAGTATGGATATGTGCTGTATAATCAATTTTAAATTTAGACTGGCCATGTAAATTTGATGCAGTGTTGTGCACAATCTTAATATGTATTTCTCAGGCACATGCGAGAATATAAAGTCTTGCAAGGTCAACAACACATCACTGTCACTTCTTTTGCAGATTATTGCAGGAAAGTGGAATTTATATTGGAAGAAAACCCTTGAATGTCTCCAAAAAGAAAAATGAACTAATACTATAAGCACCCATCCATCTTTGTAATAAACAGAGGTATTCAGTCATTCATATTCAGTAGAGTTTTAACTTTAAAAGTGATAGTAAATTGGATCTGTTTAAATGAAATAAGCAGATATTTTTGTGAAAATGACTGAGATGTGTGCCATAAACAGGTAATCACAGGTTAAGTGAGACAGTGTAACCTTGCCAGCTCCTTAGAAACACATTTTCTGGCTGTCAGAGCTGGTGACAGCCCAGAGGTAACCTTACATAAGCTTATGTGTGGAACCAAAGAGTACAATATTGCAGGCTATTCATGGATTTAACATCGTGGGGCATCTTATTTTCTCCAGCTGTGGAATAAAGTGAAGCGGGGACCTTAAGTTGGAGCATAACATTTGGAAGAAATGGAACTATGAATCACATTAACACACAAACATACATGCATATAACTGGGCCCACAGGAACACAGATCTCTTACAAACCTCATATATAAGAGGTATGCAAAGAGGGATCTGTGCACACTTATAACACAGGCATGTTTTTTTTTTGAATGCACAAAGTGGTGAGCAGAAGCAAAGGGAGTGTATAAATCAAGTCTTAACTGCATGTGAAAGCCCAGCACGCCCATGTGCCTTTCCTGCCTGCAGACCAAACACTGGATGTCAATGATGCAGAGGCAGCAAGACAGCTGCTACACCCACAAGCGTGCACACACACACACACAACAATATTTCATGATTAAAACACAAAACAGTAAATGAAAGAAGCGCAAATGCCTCTCTCTACTTCCTGTTTTTCAATTTTCTTTTTTCAATCTCTGTTTTGTTTCTTGCCCATCTCAGACTTCTATGCTGACACAACATGTACAAGTCAGTCCACATACAGTATATTACAACAAGTGTAAGTTTTTTGGCATTTTGTCTCTGTACACCACTACACTGAATTTTAAACAAAACGTTCAAGAGCGAGCAAAGTGAAGACTTTCAGCTTAAATTAAAATTTGACAAAAGTGTGGCATTAACCATTTAGGAATTACAGCCATTTCTATAAATGACATGACAAATGGCTGACAAGCAGTTTCATGGCCATGTGTGTTAGTCCATGACAAAGCTTGTAGAGCTGTCATTGTGCACTATTTTGTATATTTTATATACTTGTATAACATATATACGTGTAACATTTGTATATTTTTTTTAGACATCAACCATCTGTATTATTGGTGTCTGACTGCTGTTTTTTAAATGACTTTTCAGCCTTTGTGTGTGTTGCCTTGTTTACACTGTCAGCTCTTTGTTCAATGTTGTTACCGCTGGATTACTTCACACCGCCTCAGAAGTAACATTTACCTCAGCACGGACAGCCGGGGACTCTTCTGGGCCCTGGTTTTTCTGTTTTTCAGGCTTTTTGTGGAGTTTAACTTAGCTAACATCAGCGAACTCCACCTTCCTGACGGACACCAAGTCACCTACTCCAGAGATTTTGTGCTGACGCTCACACTTCACACCAATATCACCGTTCCTACCGACATGTTTCCTGAGGAAATTCTACGGGACCACTCTCGTAAAAAAGATTATTCAACCCACAACAAAAAGAAGGTAACAAGAAGGAGGGGGGGTTGAAATTAGAACCAGACTAAAGAGGGGAAATTGTAAACATCCAGTGCTCACCTCAGTCACCCTGGCTAACGTGCGCTCTTTGTGCCACAAAAGAGATGAGCTGCAAGCCAACGTTGACTACATGCATGAATATGGGACTGTCTCTTCTTGCATTCACAGAAACATGGTTAAATAAGGAGGACAGCGACGATATGCTGCACATAGATGGCTTTGGCACCCCTTTGGGACTTGACCAAGACACTGAGTTCACCAGCGGTTCATGGTGGTGGTGTGTGCTTTTATGTAAACATGCACTCAACGGTTGTCATCCAAAAGGAACTGCGCAACACTGACATCCAAGTTCTGGCTGTCCCCCTCTGCCTTTTTTTGCTTCCCAGAGAAAAGAGCAAATGCATCCAACGCCACTGAGAACACAAAAAACTCTAAATTTGATCATTTGAATTTATATCCCCTGACTCTCCCTAATTTATTTTTGGAGAGTGCATCCCCGCTGAAAAGGTAACAATCTTCCCAAACAAGAAATCCTGACTAACAAAGACACTCAAGGACACTCTCAACAAAAAGAAAAATATTCTTCACTGGCACAAATGAAAAAAAAAAGTAGGTGAATAGGGAGGTTAAGCGTACCATAAAAAATGCCATTCTGAAGTACAAGAACAAGATGGGGGAAAAATTAACTCAAGGAAGCCTTCTCTCAGCTTGGCAGGGGCTCAAGAACATGGCTGCTGTGAATAATCCATCCACAGGACCATCCAGATGGCATGCGCAAACCCAACATCCCTCCCCAATGACCTGAACCTGACCTCCTTCTTTTGATTTGAGACTGACAACAACACCCGGCTTGAATCAATATATGTATTTTAATATAAATTTCAATAAACCCACCTTCAACATGGAGGAGGAAGAGGAGGACACAGCACCCAGCCCAGACATCAATGGCCGGGTCCTGCGGTGCTGTGCAGAGCAGCTGGGGGGGCGTGTTACAGCTTCTGTTCCAAAGATCTATGGACAGAGCCATAGTTCCCCAACTAAGGAAGTGCTCCACAGTGGCCCCCCTTCCCAAGAAGAGCTCCATTAAGGCTCTGAATGATCTCAGGCCTGTGGCTCCTGTTTGCTGACTCATCTCCATGCAACATCCTACATCCTCCACCCACTTCCACCTGGATGACAAGCTAGTCCTGTGGATCATAGACATTCTGACTTACAGGTCACAGAGCGTGCTGGTCAATAAAACCTTCTCTGACCTATCCTCACCTCTACTGGTTCCCCTAAAGGGTGTGTCTCACCTCTGCTCTTCATCCTTTGCACTGATGACTGCAGGTCTAGCCACCAAGACTGTCATCTTATCAAGTATGTGGATGATAGGCTCACAGGCCTCCCACAGAACCACAGCTCAGTGCTCCATGAGTTTGTGGAGTGGTGTGATAACAACTCCCTGGAGCTACACGTGGGAGAGGGAGCAGAGTGAGCTGGCTTCAGTAGCTGACAGCACAATTCACTGGAAGACAGTAGAGATAGTGGAGGAATACAAATACCTGGATAAAATCTTTGACAACATTTAAAAAGTTGCCTCCAACACTGAGGAGATTCTCAGATGATGCCTGTAGCAGCATTATCACCTGAGCAACCTCAACACAACAGGCACAACCGAAGGACATTCTACTACTCATTCATCTATAGTGTCATCAATTTGTCTATAAATTGCTGGCTCCACTCTATCAGACTGCAAAAAAGGAGCCGCCTACAGAACACTTTCCACCATGTGTGAGCAGCAAACACTGAGTATATTACACAGGATCCCTCACGCACTCTGTTCCCAGCATTTGAGTGGCTCCCTTTAGGATGCCAGCTCCGCTGCCTGGGCCGCAGGGCACAGAGGAGGAGAGCCGCCTTCATTTGCAGGGCTGTTCAGTTCCTCAACTCCCAATCATCCCTGCCCCCTGCCTCTCTGCGCTGAATACCCCCTGATCATGACCCCCCACCCTCACCCCGGCGCCTACGTGCACACACATTTCTGCCTGTGATTAATGGACAACAACAACATGCTGAGGGACATTGGAATAACTGACTGCTATACTCACATCTAGTCTACTGCACTCTTCACTTTGCCCCTTATGTAAATACTGTCAACATATTTCTATATTTCTATTTTTGTATTTACTTATTCTATTTTTTTTCCCTGAATGCAGATCTGCAGTACAGATCTGCATTCACATTCATTTCATCTTAAATTTCAGTACAGATTTGCACCTTATGTAAATACTGCTAGTGTCTATTTTGTTCTGGCAGCGTAGCTGACTTTTGTGTTTACAACAGTTCTATGCACCCTTGAATTGCCCCATGGGGATAAATAAAGTTTTTTGAATTGACTTGAATTGAAACCCAATGTCTTTCACGATAACCACACCAAGAACACTATTGAGGAGGTAGGTGTGTCATTTTCAAAGTCTGCAATCAAGAGACGGCTTCATGAATGTCAATACAGAGGCTTCACAACAAGGTGAAAACCACTGGTAACACTCAAGGACAGAAAGGCCAGATTAGACTTTGCCAGAAAACACCTAAAAAAAAAACCTGCCCAGTTCTGGAAGATTAACTTGTACCAGAATGATGGGAGGTGGGGGGAGGGGAGGGGAGGGAGCACATCTTGAACTCGTTTGGGGAGAAAGTTTTCGTAAGTAATCTTCTGGTATATTATGTCAGACTTCTTTCAGCACTTCCCAGAGTTCTTCTTTAGATTTAGACTGTCGTTTATTTCTTTCTCTGTCCAGGTGATCCCATTCTGCCTCTATAATATTCAGGTCTGGACTCTATGTAGTCCATGACTGTCAGTGTTTTATCAGCTGTTTTTCTCTCCAAATATGTTTTCACTGCATTAGCACTGTGCTTGTTGTTATCATGCTGAAAAATAAAACCATTCCCAATCAGGCACTTTCCAGAAGGAATGGCACAGTGAATTAAAACCTGTCTGTACTTTTCAGCATTCATGATCCCATCAATTTGGACAACATTGCCAACACCGCTGGCAGAAATACAGCCCCAAACCAGGACAGACCCTCCACCATGTTTCACTGAAGGCAGCAAGCACTCATTCTTGCATCTCTGTCCAACTCTTCTTCTCACATATTGTCCATGTTTGGATGCAAAAATTTCAAACTTGGGGTTGTCACTCCATAATATTCAGATGCTGAGCCAGGTCTTTGCTGGACTTCTGGTCTCTCAGACAAGAAACTCTGAGAAACTTCTCATCAGATTGAAAGTTTTCTTGGCCTTCCAGTCCTTTTTTTATCCTTGACCTCTCCTGATTCTTCAATTTTTTTTTAGAACAACCTGAATACCACATCTTGAGTATCCAGTTTGTGTGCTGATTTCCCTTTGAGAGTGGCCTTGCTGATACAAAATTAGGATTTTATGTCTGTCAAATTCTGTGTTTTTTTCTGTTTTTAATACCGCATACACATTTCCGTCATTTTCTGGCTGTATCTGAATACAGAGACTGAGAAATAATTATATAAGGTCATTATAACATTGATAAAACAACAAATCTAGTGGTGGCCTAAGACGTTTGCACAGTACTGTATATGGACCTAACTGTAAGGTATGAGTGTATGAAATGCAGAAGAAAGAATAAGAGATAACAACTAGGAAAAATTAAAGACTTGGAGCCAGGGAGAAATTATATAAAGCAATGGTTAAAGGGAATAAAGAATAAAGTCTACAATTTGTGTGGCCGTTTGACCCTGCAAGACGTTCAGCATCAGCAGCTCAGCCCCAGCCACATGAATAGACAACCACAACTAATTCCACTGGCTGAGGGGAGATTTCCACTATCATGTCTTATTGGAACATAAAATACTCTTCACTTCAGTTTCCAGGTGGTACTGCTGGAAAACTCAGTCTGGTAAAGATTTCTCAGATTTAGTGAATCCTAAAGACGAAAGAAAAAAACACCTGCGATGCCAGTGCTCGAAATGATGCTTTCCTTTCCAATCATCCAACCCACAAGCTGAATGACTTTCATCACGTTAACTCAATGTTGAGATGTTTCAAATAAACATTTCCGTTACAAGTTGGTAGACATCAAACACAGGGGTAAAAGTCTCATTCAGAGGTTTGCGCACCTGGGTTCCCATCATGCTTTGGGGACGTGTAAAGAGAAAACAATGCTGAAATAAATAATGCTGAAATGGAATGGAGTTGCACTGTACAGCCCATTGCTGCCAGTCACACTTGTGTGTGTTCCTACTCTGCCAAAACACCTTACATTTAAAAAATATCACATAAATAGCTTTTCTTTCCTTTGAGAAGGTTTTACAAATACAAACCCCTCAGGGATCAAAACTCAATGTGACAAAGAGTAATAACTGACATTGTTACAGTTTTAAGGTGTCCTGTTAACAGCTGTATCCAGCTCTCTTAACACGGTATGTCTATGAGATTATGTTTCTTTCTATTTTGAGTCTACACCAATAGTTTGCACTGTTTGCACTGTAACCACAGATACTGATACTGAAAAAAGCCCCAACAAGATGATTATGTGGCATGTTTTGGCATTATATGGAGCGTGTTTTCTTTTTTCTGTGACAGAGAAATCACCACATCAAGTTATGCTGATATGTGTAAGAGGTGTGTATGTTCAGATGTGTGTTATAACTCTGAGAAGACTCATTCAGGCTCATGTGGTTAATATTAATCTTCCTCCTTTCCCTCTTCCTCCTCGGTGTCCCTCTAGCCATTGGTACCTAGACAATTGCCTATGTGACCTCAGCTGGAGGACTGGCTTCATCATCTCCTTTTCACACACACCATCCACTAATGATACTGAGCACGCCCAGTTAGCCTTCACAGTTTGCATTAACTTCAGTAACAAGTTGTCAGCTCTTTAATAACCTCATTAATAAGTTCTGCAGAGCCCAAATTACATTTCAAATGGCCCTGAAAAGATAGTGCCTCATCTCTGTGCCATCAAAGCACAGGGCTTTCAATTTTCGTAGAAACGAAGCCAAAGTAAAACCATTCACTCACACTCACATTTATTTGGACTGCATGTGGCTGAAAATATCAAACTAAATGTGATAGGCTTTTGTTGATGGGCTACACGCAGAGCAGTGGAAGCCACCATCAGAGGCTGGGCTCACAGTGAGCTGTCACGCTGCCTACACATCCAGTTTCAACAAAGTGTTATTATGATAAAAGTAATCTCAACAAAATATGCAGCCTACCAGAGGGGAGTCAGGCTTTGCACATACTGCGTACTAGTTGAGAAGCTGAATTCATGAAAGCCACGGTGCCAGCACAATGGAGCTGCATGTATTCATCTGGTTTTCCTACAGAGAAATATCACACTGCAACTGGCAGTACAATATGATGCTGATATTCCACACACAATGACATGACGTGCCCTTTTAGCCTTCCAGCAACACAAATTGTTTTGACCAGCAATGCCCAACCAGAGCAGCTTGAGCCCCACTTCAGCAGTTGTCAGATGGTATAAGGGAATATTGTGGAGTAGTTCTACTAATTTGATCAAATAGAAATTAACAAATAATTGTTAATAACATGTTAATATAATTTTTGCTTGTATTTAACAAGGAATAATCCCAAGGAGATTCAATATCATGGTTAAGTCCTGTCTAAGACAGCAGCATAAAAGTTTCACATATCAGAAACAAGCAACAAACTTAAATCAAACATGTGCACTCAGTTGTCAAACAGCCCTTTAACCTATTTTACAATGGTCCATGGCCATTAGATAATCCATCTTAAGGTGATTCTGTAGCTCACCAGGATGAGAGTGCAAAAACCTTAAAAGCACTTTGAGCAAACACTGTGCGGGTTAGAGGAATGACTTACTGCTAATTAAATATGCTGCAAATAAACACATCTATGTACAGAATATACTACAGTGCCTGAATGTTACATTTTGCATGCATGAAAATTAGTTAGAAGTTGAGACACTTGCTAATAGTGAAAAGGCCAGTTAAAAGTAATGATTAAATGGTCAAAACGTACACCCTCCAAGTGGTTGTACACTATACAGACAAAAGTATTGGGTCACCTGACCATTACACCAACATTCTAGATACGTAGACAATGTTAGTGTTTCTGTGGGAATTTTTCCCCACTCATACAGTAGAGCAATATTGAGATCAGGCACTGAAGATGGATGGACCAAAAGGCCTGGGTCACAATCTCCGTTCTAGTTCATCCCAAAGGTGTTGGATGGGGTTGAGGTCAGGGCTCTGTGTGGGCCAGTCAAGTTCTTCCACAACAAACTCATCCAGCCATGTCTTTATGGACTTTACTTTGTGCACTGAGGCACAGTCATGCTCGAACAGAAAAGGGCCTTCAACAAACTGCTGGCACAAAGGTGGAAGCATAGCAATGTACAAAACGTATTGGTATGCTGAAGCATTAAGATCTCCCTTCACTGGAAGTAAGGGGCTGAGTCCAACCCTCCAGATACTTTTGTCTATATAGTGATAGACAGAAAACCTAAAAGCCATTTTTTTCTACAATAAGCAGCACAGCACAGCAAGACAATGAGACATGTCTACACGTAAATGTCAAAACCTTTAGGTGAAAAAATTCTCAATTGCAGTCACTTACAGAGTTGGCCTCGCTGGTATTAAAGAATATTAATATGCCCCAGAGGGTTAAAAAATGGCATTTACGGTATAACTCCTAGAGGCAAACGGTCATCTCTTTAATTCTGTGCTTGTACCGGCTGACATGCTCTTTTTGTTTGTTTCTCTCTGCTGGTCTTTCTCCCTGCAACGTATTTGTTTCAGTTTGACATTCATATACTTCATATACTTCTTGAGACCCAACCTCTCTTGTGCGTCTTGTTCTAGCACCATCTTATCAGCTGGGCCACAAAGACAAAATCCAACATACAACAGCAAAATGGGATTTATCAGTCCACAATGTACGGCAAAAAGAATGAACGTCAGGCCATTGTATTGGTATCTCTGCTCTTCATCTGTGTGATCCACGGAGCTGCCGGCCCTCTCACATAAAGATTAAACCTCAGACATGATCACCAGCAGCTCGTGGAGGAAATGGACTGAGTTTAATCCATGTCTGCAAGAGAGGCCAACGGCAAGGTAAAAAAGCATGGCCTCTGCTCTTCAGGTTGTCGATGGGTGAATTGTAATTAAAATTTTAGCACACATGAATAACACAACAAAGCTGTAAGCAAGACTGATCAGTGGGACTTTTTATATTTGATATTGGAATTGCCTGAGGCAAGTTGTGGGACTCGAATCGTGCAGGAATAAGGGTGGATCTAGCTGTGTTACAGAGTTATTGTGTAGTTTCAAAATGTCATAGGCTCCTCAGATATGTAAGTACACATGGGGAATACAGTGACTACAACAACACTACACGGAAACTGCAAGGATTGTCATATGAGACTGGAAGCCTCTGATGATTTCTGATAGTTGAAGGTGAACACAACATCGAGGAGGATGAAAAGAGGCTGATCAACACACATCGTGGATAAAAAGCCACCAACAGTCTAATTTCCAACCTTTTGATACTTCAATGAAAGTGGATTTTCAAAACAAGAAGGCAAGGAAACAGAACTTTTGAAATATCTACAGCAAAACTCGACAAGATGATACAAGAAATTCTTAATAATGTTGTGCAGTGCAGAATGCAGAAATTTTCTCCGTTCTTTTAGGCTTAGTATCACAAATATATGAAAATAATTCTATGGGCAGTGCACTTACTGCCCACCCTGCATAAGGCACTTAGCGCTACTTGATTTCTAAAATAAAACAATATCCAGTGGATCGTTTTTACTGTTTGGATTTTATCAGTACTGTAGGCCTAAGGTACTTAAACACTGCGATAACTCACATTCATAAGGGTGACAACAGCTTAACCAGGAGCACTTGAGTCCAAATTTATCCTGAGAATGCCTGCCCATAGTGTATACGAGTATTCATGATGATAAGCTGTTAAGCATGCGCACAGAGTTCAGACGAGATCCAAGTAATGACAGCCACATTACATTGTACCTGATTGGAGTATCGCATGCTAACGTTGCGCTGGTCCTGGCGAGGCACATAGCGGTGGATGGGATCAATATCTTTAGGGCTGATCAGCTCATCCACTGGAATGTGAGCATACACACAAAGGTACACAAAAACATGAATGTTTCTACAAAACACAGGCCCACAAGAAGTGTAAGTGTAAGTGCACGTGTAAAAACAAAATACATGTTTTACATGTTTGCAATATGTCATCAGGTTTCATGAATAACTAAAAACTAACTGATTTTTGGGAACAATTCTGAATATTTTCTGTTGTAATACACAACAAAAGGAAGCAAATATGAACTTAAGGTCTTATTAGTATTGCATTTTTAATGAACTTGCAGACTGATCCTGGAATAAACAGAATGAATGCACGGGTTTGGATCATCATATCAAAACACACACATAGACAAACAGAGACGCACCCAGCAGCTTGGCGATGTTGTAAAGGGCCTGACCACACAGGAAGATTTTCCCATCACGACCAGAGTTGCTAGGGAAACGCTTCTGGCTTCCATGCTTGTTCTGCTCCGCTTCCACAAAGTCAGCCGGTACGTAGTAGTATTTGGGGATCACAGCATGGCCTGGCATGACAGATAAGGACTGTGATCACTGTGTGTGTGTGATCACTGTGTGTGTGTGTGTGCGCGCACAAACAGCAGCCTTCCTGGACCTATATTATGGTTGTTTGAGTGTGAACACTCTGCACTTGACTCCTGCAGTTACGGGAAACATACTTGGCTGACACTGCTGCAGTAGCACACACAGTGTAACAACATTTTGACACAGTATTGTGGTGTAGGTGTGGAATCTCTAAAAATCCTCTTGAAAGTATAAGGTTTTTAGCTTTGCTTTTAGCTTTGTCATATGGTGTTTTTTATGTACTACAAGTGATATCAGGAGAAAAGAGGAGAAACAAGCAGTGTACCAGTGGTAGAAACATAGATTCATGGATTACCTGCCTAGATTCAATTTACCTCCCTTTCCTAATCCCATAAGATGATAGCTGTATTCACTGAAATAACTTCGCATGACTTTGGGGTTGCTGTTATTTGGAATCAGTTTACAACATGATTTTTTTCAAACATGATTGGCTGAATTACCACCCCCAGCCACTGTGTAGTAGTATACAGTAGCTAGAAACCAGAAAACAAGCAGAGGTTTGTGTGTTTGGTGAGCAGGTACGTTCAAGCGGCGGACAAGCAGTGGAGGTGTGGGTGGAGACAGATACAGGAACTTTTTAAGATCTGCTTGTACTAAATGAGGCAAAGGTGTGGTGTTATTTCCAAGCCATTTCAAGGAATGAAGGGATGGAAACATCTTCTAAATCTGTATTGTGTGACTGTGAGTGTTCTGTGGTTTAATCAATGCCAGGATTGTAAATGTAAACTAAATTTACTTTATTTACTATACTTTATTACTTGCACATATGCACAACTGGACTATATTTTTTTATTTACTAGGACTGCTGAGGAAGAACATGAGGTGATCATCTAAAAAAAAAATCAACCAGTCACAGTACTTTTGTACATTGAAAGTGTATTTTCACCTATCTATCATTATAGGCATGTAATGGGCTCCAGCTGCTGAACCACCATAATAAAGCTAAGTTCCTGACTGCTTAGGGTATTAAATTGTGCCAATTCAGTGCAAATTTAAAGGTATAGTCATTAAAGTCAGTGAAGGCAACAGACTAATTAAGCCCACCAGCTAATGCAGCAGAAAAAGCATTGGTCCAGGCTAACATTCTGGCAGTGTTTATGGGTGTAGAGCTATCAAGGGATTGTATCCCTGTTGCAGCTCTAACCATGTCTAGTGTTAGGTCTGTGTACATTGTCTCTTTTGTCTTCACCCAGCACAGAGCATAGATACAAGCTGAGCTTTTAATTGAATGCTAATGTTAACATTCAAACATACAATGTAAATTCTAACATTCATGTGTTTATCATGTTAACCATCATAGTGAATGTATTTAACCCCTCAGGTATTTGGTAATAAACCAAAAGATTGGACACATTCAAATTCAGGATTGACAGCGGCACAAGAAGAAAAGTTACAATTCACACCGAGGGGAATATGAATGTCTGCACCAAACTTCACGACAATCCATTAAATAGCTCTTGAAATAGTTCATTGAAAACCAATAGGGGCAAATCAAAAGTAAATAGCTTTCCCTTCAAAATAGCTAACATGTGCATAATGTAAGAATAATAATATATAATTCAGTCACATTATCAGGCCAGATTCTGGTCACTTCCAGTACATAATCATACCTTTGAAGGTGCATATAGCTGGGATAAAAAATTGGCCCATGCACCTGAGAAAGCCCCAGCTTTAGTCTTTGTACTCCAGAATGTATAATTCTGTTCTACCTCTTCCTGAAAGTACAGTACAATAAGAATTTAACTCCTTCACTCAAACGATGGCACAGCCATAGTTAATGTTGCCCAGTCACCACTGTACAGCAGCTGTACCCTGCATGTGTCTATGTATCTGCAAAACAATGGGAATCCAAGACTCCTTGGAGGAGTGTCAGGCAAACCTGCAGCAGAACACACTACAGCAGCTTCTGACAGCAGCAAATAAATTTGTTGGTTTAGACTTTCCAAGGGCACTAATAGCAGAAAAGAAAGTATGCTTCTATTATCTTTTCAAGGTCCACTGTGAATGATTTTGGGGAATCTATTTGCAGAAATGGAATAAAATATTCAGAATTTTGTTTTCATCCCTCTATACTCATCTAAAAATAAGGATCGTTGTGTTTTTGCTATCTGTTGTTACTACACCATGGACCTTTAAATCCAAACCAATTAACTTCAGGAGTTTCATACTCAACCAGAATAAAGGCACAGTGGAGATGTCAGGAACAACTACAGTCAGCTCTGTCTCACCGCATTAGCTTTTCTGTGCTCTAATTATTCCTGTTTTATTATGAACAAACCAGTGGAAACTCAAAGCTCATGACGTCCCTATCATTTGACTGTCTCCCCTCACAGTAATGAGTGCAGGTGAATATAGAAGCCAGGCTATTTGCTCATGTGGAAAGGCTGAGTTCACCTGAACATAACACTCCTGTGAGTCACAGTATGTGGTGTATGACTATGGATGACTTGATTTAATAAGAAAATTTTTTCATTGCTTATCACTGATTACTCACCCTCATAAGACTGGAAGATGATGGGTTCAAGGAGGTCTTGGTATTCTTTGACCTGAGCTTTATTTCCTCTGAACACCCCTGCAACACAAACACACACAGACAAACATACACACATCGATGGCACAAATTTAAACTTCTAGCTGAAACACACATAATTTCAACATACATTCAAAATCTATATTCTACAGACAGTCTGTTATTATTATTATTTATATAACAGCACAGTGATGTAAAAGTAAGATGACTGATTAAAATATTAATAAATATTAAATTATGTTAATCAAGGAAAAATAACTTTAGAATATATCACTCATTGGATTAAAAACAAAAACAAACACCTAGTAGATGTACGCTCTCAGTGTACTGAACATATTTGTGGTGCTGCCACTGTACTTTAGATTTAAGTTATAATTCTTTAAGTTTTGCACATTAGGCTGTTTGGAGAGTTTGATAGCTAATTTATGTTTTCCGAGCTTTTAAAAAATGATCCCATAAAGATGAACTGTTTGAGACTTTTGAGATAGGACAACAGGCCCTAAATCAGACTGTTTGTTAGCCCTAAAAATGTCAGTGGAGCATAAACTGACAAGAGGGGTGATTAAATCATGCTTGAATTCACAGTCTTTGGAGAAACTATATTCCTTCACCTACTTTATTTCTGATCATTCCCTTAGGTTCACACACAAATTTTACACATTCAAGATTCAAGATTCAAGAGTCTTTATTGTCATTATGCAAGCATAACGAAATTTTGTGCAGATTCTCAGCTTCAAAACACACTTATAAATAGGAAAATAAAAAATTGCACACCTTAGAAGAAAATATAAAAATATAAAATACAAAGTACAAAATGCAGAATACAGAGTGAGGTAGATAAAACAAAGTGCACTAGTGCCAGACTATGTGTAGCATTTCCAAGTCCTCCAAAACCTGACAAACACCAAAATGTCATTTCCTTTCAAATACTACAAGTCTGTCTTCTATCTCGCCAATGACCCACTTGAGGCATCATAATAGCAGCTATGGATAGAACAAGGCTTACCGTCAATCATCATGTAGATGAAAAATATGGGAAACTCGCACTCGATGCCATCAAAAAGCTGTGGAGGGACAGAGAGAGGATGAGTTATTGCTTTTCCATTTCAGAGAGAGGAGAGTGGCGCAGTGACTTAAAAGCAGCAGATGGCTGAACTTTAGTAGCACTGAATATTGAACAGCATGGTGCAGGGAAAAGATGTAGAAGACATGACATTGTGAATGAAAGCTGACAGACCAACAGCGAGAAATAACAATGTTTTGTTGTTTTCCTAAATTCAAAGTTGTGCTGTTTGTTTTGAGGGGGACATTTGAAGGGCTGAGATGTCAGAAAATGTACAATACAGTGACAAATACACGACACACGCTGAGAGAAAAGTTGGATCAGTGGGCCATTTCAAGTTTACAGGTAACTGTTTGGCTGTAGGCCTACGCCTGAGGCAAAATAATGCAAATGGGATGCAACAAGCTCCCTGAATTATTAGAAAGTGACACCTACCTCATCACTGTTTAGGTGCCAAGTAGATCAGTAGGTAATTTGCAATTTTTTGCTTAGTTTTACCAGCACAAGGACCAAAGGGTCGCAGAAAGGCTAAGTGGAGAGGCTAAAAGAGAAGCTAAAGGACAAAGCAAGCTGAATAACTGAAAGGAAAATGAAAAGCAAAAGAAAGGAGGAAAAGGTAAAGGAAAATGGCCTTTTAAATAGTCAATTAAAATCTGTATTCTCAATTTTCTCTCTCAATTACTCTCAATTAAATTTTCTTATGTCGTAAGACTTAAAATGTAGAAGAAAATCTATTTAAATTAAACAATTCATTTTATATGAACAATTTAAAAACATTTGCACACAAAAAAACAGACACTTGTATGCATGTACAGTATATACCATGTCCAAACAGACGATGAATTAGAGGACAGACCAACATTATGATGCTTTCACACCTGGACTTCAGTTTGTTTAGTCCAGATCGCGGAAAACAGCGACACTGAGTAATCTGTTTCTGATTCATCTTTAGAATGGGTCATAACGAATGGACCACAATGAACCTTATGGGCAAGGACACTTAAGGAGAATTAAATAGATGTTTATAATGGTAGGGCAAACCTGAAATGAACCCTGTATGGAGGCATGTGCATTTGTTATATTCCTCTGTTAATTTATTCAGGTGTTTAATTAAAGTAAACCTCTCTCTCATCTCTCAACATTTTACAAGCTATGACTGACTAACTGATTGATATGAATGAGTAACTGATGAGTGTATGTGTGACTGTGCGACTTTGTGGATGTTTTCATTCGACTTAACACAGAGGAATAAAAGCCAGCGTGTGGCAGCAGCTGGAGTGAATCTTCGGGAACAAACACTTGAATTGACATGAACACCATCGCCTGTTGGACTCTCTGAATCCTACTCAGCCAGAAATCCCATTAACGATCGCACATCACATGTGTGTGCAGTGTCACGCACATACACACAAACCTTTTTAAGTCGTTTGGTTACGTGTCACACATAGAGATGAGATTCAAGTGCCTTATTAATTCCAGTAATTCTTGATTATGCTTGCCTAAAGAGGATCGACACAAACATGCAGGAGAAATGTTAGCATTTCTGTCGCTGCATAATAACCCTTTTTTTTCCATTATATTTTTTATTATAAACACTGAAAATCACAGAGGTCAACTTGTAATAAGATCAAGTGCAATGCAGATTTTTACTAGCCTCCCTGAAATCCATCACTCCAAAATGTGTGCGTGTGCAACTGTGTGAATTTAAACCCATCCAACAGTAAATGTCATTAGTTGTGACTATCTTCGTCCCTCATCTTTTTCAATAATCTCACACTGATGGAAGATAACAGAGATTACATCTCAGTGCAATAACAAATGGCTGGTAGAGCTGGCACACACAAATGTTGGAGCTGCATTCACTATCACCAAGCACATTCTCCTGTCTGTACACATGACTTTGTTTCTCACAATGGTTAATATCTTCCCCCTGTGCAGGTATGCATGGCTTCAGACTGTGTGTTTCAGCAGACATGAGAGGTAATGTATAAGCTATCAGGAGGGGAGAGAGGTGAAAGAAAAAACGAAACAAAGTGCATAAAGAGATACAAAAGCAGAGGAGACTGTATTGAGGGGGGTGACTAAAAGAGAAGAAGGGAGGGCTGAGGAAGTCGCCCAGCGAGGCCCGTGCTTTTTGGCCTATTGAGGCTGTAAACAGGCTGGGATCCCTGGTGTTTCGTGCTTGAGCAGCTCGACTGATTGGTAAAACTGTCTATCATACAGGCTGCTGCTCTCTGTCAATGGTAAACAGACAGGGAGCACAGACGTCTGTCCTGCTGAGAATTCTCTCTTAAACACTAACAACAACTTCACTCGATGTCTTCTACACGGACACCCGGTCTATCTGTGACCTCTTTTCACCAGACAGAGCTCACACTGTGTCCAACACTATCTTGGAATTTCCTTACTGTGTGTTCACTTATCATCTTATCATTCTACTAATAACCATTTGTTATGTATTAGGCTTGTAATGTTACTCACCATCTGTTAAAACTGCCTAGTACATAACGTCCAACATTAAAATACCAGCAGTTTGGTTCAATATTCATTAACAGAAAATGTAATCTCCTGGTAACATCTACTGTGTTGTGTATTACCACCTGGCACAGTGTCCTCTTATGTAACTTAATTTTTATGTCTTTGCTGATGTAGGAGCAAATATATCACTGTTGGTGGATGGAAGGCAAATTGCAGCAGGAGTGATTCTGAGTTTAAGTTATGAAACTTTGCTGGCATCAGTGTCTTCTACAATAAATCTGTCTGGCTGCTGGCAGAACTGAGGGCAGGACGGAGCCTGAAGGAAGTGAGGCATTAAATACTGTTTGCTAATTCTTAGCCTAAGAGTCTTTGTATCGTATTAGCTGCAGGATTAAAGAAAGCTAATTTCAAACTATTCCAAGCGGTTCAGAGTTGGTGCCCTTAGAGTGCACTCACTTTCACCGTCTATGTCTTGTCTTTGTTCTGTTTTCAGCAGCAATCCTGCACCTTTCTCAAGTCTCCGACATTATGAAGTGCCACAAGGCGTTTGCAATGTTCCATGTCGGATTCAAGCTGGCAACCTTTCATGCATGTCATACTCCCTGCATCCTGTCTGCCTCTGCTGTCCAATAAAGGTGAAAAAATCAGAAAAAACCAGCAGCCAAAAGAGATATTGGTTCAAACATTTTTCACAGCCACATAGCAGCTGTGAGAGCCTTGAGGAACAATCTGTCGAGTCATGCTAAAGCATGTGAAAAAAACAGTCACTTGCAGCCACAAGGCACTCAGATCACAGCAAAACGTTGTCTTGTGTGTAGCTATTTGACAGGTGTAAATTATTTCGCAGTATTTTCTGTGTAAAGAACAATCACTTTCAGGAAAAAAAAATGTTTCATGCATATTATTTATCATGTATTTCAGAAATATACAAAATACACAACAATGCAACACAAGTGTAGCACAACATGTTAGCACAAGACTTTCCTCTTCACATATTGAGTAAAAATTGAGTGACATAACAATTCGAAAGAGCAAAATTCACTTTCTAGTTGGCTTAGAAGACAAGAAGAAGCAGCAGCAGCAAGAGTGTTGACGAGGTCAAACTAGCGAGCCAAACATGTTGCTGCCAGTGTGGACATGTTTTCAGAGGATTGATTGTAATTTACAATAAATTTTACACAAGGGTTCAGGGAAGAGGAAAGAGATTTAACACAACAATGAAATATGAATGAAATTTATGAAAATAAATAAATAAATTATTATATTAGAGCTGTGAAATGTTAAATCATCCATCTTTGGTACATCTCAGCCTGTCTAACCCTCAGATGTCAGTGAGAAGCAGCTAATTATCAGTTATCCGTATGGTGCATCAATAAAAGTGATTTTATCAAATTTTAGTCACCATCGTCAACTTAAGTGACTTATATTATAACTGACAACTTTAGTCACCCTTTCTGGCAACTTTATTTTTGAAAAAAGTTCAAATCTATGGACACGAGCCACTCCTCCATGAAAATAGTCCCCCAGAACCGCTCCATGAATCTGTAACGCAACAAGCAAACCTTAATTTACGTGACTGTGATGGCTCAGAGCATGACTCATCAAAGGGTGAATGACGCTCAACTGGAACTGACGAGTCCTCGTGGATTAGAAGTAAAACATCTTCTAGAACAAACAGAAACTCCAAACGCCCCTGACTTTGTGCTTGCAGATCTCCATTATTCCCTCCCTCCCCCTCTCAGAGCTCATTAATTCTGGAAGGTTAGTTTTACAGCTAATGAAATGATTTGTTTAGCATTAAGAGTCCTGCCTCTGATTCACTCATTGCATGCTCACTGAGGTGGTTCTGAAGTGAATGCACTGGCATCTCGCTGGGATCACAGGGGATTCAAAAGGGACAATGAATGCATGGTCATTCACATACATATATATGCATGAGCACACCCCCTCACAGGGACTCACACACCAACACCCTGAGACTGGGGGTGAAATATCTGGAGGATTAAAACACTTCAAATTGGAGAGGCTAAATGACAGAAAGATTTCTTAGCATTATCATAAAATGGATAACATCTTCACAGGCTTATAGTTCTCAAAAACTTTTCAAATGTCATACTCAAACACTTTCATGTTGAACTTTTTCAGGTTTTATGCAATGCCAGCCACTGGCACTTTGTCATTTCATTTGCATTAACAAGATACCATAGTATCTCAGTAAAATTGCGAATAATCAAGACCACAGTGGATACAACTCACACCAATTCTGCCACATTTCTCTTGACTTTTGACAAACTATCACACCTTTTTTCCCCTTGTTGCTATCACAATCTGTTTCTGGCACTGTACAGAGTGTAGAAGCCCCATGACAACAAAGCAGCTACATCAAATGGTGTTTCCAGGCATGCAAACGATGTGGGCCAGAGCTGCTAGCCCCTCATCCTCCTCAGTGAGTGGAGATGGACAGAGTAATGAAGAGTACGGAAAGAAAAACACAAAATTTCAGATGTACTGGAAAGAAGAACCGTGACCCTGACGGATAAGTGGTATAGAAAATGGATGGATGGATGGATGGATGGATGGATGGATGGATGGAAAGAAGAATTGCAATTTCTTTGAGAAAGTTTTAAAGGAAAGTAGCATGCATTTTGTAAAATCTGCCATGTCGATTTTTAATCAAGCTTAGGGCCTGCACCAACATAAATCGCACACTCTCTATGGGTCAAGGAAAGAAAATGAATGAATGAATGAATGAAACCTGATGAATATTAGTTCATGTAAGGTAGTGGGGTTCCTCATGGGTCAGTCCTGGATCTCCTGTTTGTTTATCAATCTGCTGCCTTGAAGTAATATTATCATGTAGCAAACATGTAGTATTTATCCTAGGAGGATGAGCTACGATTTCCATTTTTTGCGGCTGTCTGATATAAAAATAATGTTGAATGTGTAAGAATTGTTCATAGTCGTATCACTCCCTGTCCTGTCAGGGGGTTCTAATGTCTAAAATTAAAAGTCCGAGGAAGGAGGAAAACAGAAACAAAAAAACAAATAAGTGGAATGTGCCTCGGATGAACAAAAAATAAGAAAAAATATCACCAACCTTCATTTCAGCAGGTTTGTAGTAGCGGCGATTCTTGTCTTCGTTTGCAGTGCGGTAGCCATCACGGAGGAATCGTTTGAAGCCGTATTTGCCCCGCAGCTTACGGACAATCTTATCCAGTGTCTGACTGTAGAGGGCATCATCATCTACTGCAAAGGCAGGATAGCTGATGGTTGGAAGCAAGGCTGCATCTGTGTTCTGCCAGGGAGAAAAGATTTACTTTACACTGACAGCAAACTTCCACCACGGTCTTATTTTTCACTTAGATGAAATACTGCTCCGTAATGATTTCTTACGGTCTAGGAAACTGTTGGTATGATAAAATAACTGAGGAAGTGGAATTAAATTCTAACCACAATCACTAATAGTAATAGAGGATAAGTTATGAATCAGAACGGTGGGATGAGTGTGCCGTTTCCAGCTCAGGAGTGAAAGCTCTTGGCGATGAACAGCCCACTTCAGAAGCCTTATTTAAAATCAGGACTTGCCTGACTAAATTTCAATTGGAACAGTTATTAGGAATGAACACTGTTACTAAGCTTGAAAACCATGATGAATGGGCATTATATTGTTCCATTTCATTTTTGTTTAGTTTACTCTATTAAGCAATGAAAATGAAAGCTATTAAGCACTGGCCCCACTGCGACTATCTATGAATATTTAAGGTTTATAAACAGACAACAGAGGTTCCAGAGCTGTAGTCAACCAATGAAAATCTTGGACGTCTGAAATTCTTTCTACTCGTCATCCAGCTGATTGGTTGATGAAGAAAAAAATCAATACATTATCTCTAGATTCATTAAAAAGGGCTACTTTGGTTGTTATGCAGCTGTCTTTCTCTCATACGAGCACCGCAGCCAAACACCACCCAGGTGCTATCCCTCACCTAAATCAAACTGGAGTATTTCCAGTAGGTGAGAACACGTCTGCCAATTGACAGTGTCCTGTTGTGTGCTACACGTGTGAAAGGGCAGCACAGCTACGCCTCGACCTGATCATTTGGAGTCACTCTTGTCCAGAGCTCACAAAAGGACGCAGCTTCTGCCTGTGGCCTCCATTCTGTGGCCTCCCCTCGTGTCCCACCCACAGCGCAGCATCTGATTAGTCCCATGCCACGAGTAACAGCCTTTAAACACTGAAGGCTACTGGGCTTGACAGGTAAAGAGGCACACATGCACAGATGGAAGCTCCTTCACCGAGGATTAAGATTTGCTTTTCTTCTGATCAAGAGCATATGGACCAACTGAGCAGTAGAAGTCAGCTCTACTGTGTAGGCATTATAGTCCCTCCCTTATGACTGCAGTAACATGCCTTCTTACATGGACAGCTATGGACCAGTTTGTCAACCTAGGACTAGACCACAACAAAGGACTAGATTTCAGTGCAAGATGTGGTCGATTGTTTGATTCTATTGTTATGTTTTATACTAAAATCTTGTTTTGTTTTTTTTTTAATTTCCTCACATCTTTACAGTTAACAGAGGAGCCAACTGCTGCTCTGTCTACTCCAATCCCCTCTTATTCCTTGACTTTTTGTTACAACTCCAATCTGCATGTTAACACCCTCAGCAGCCACAGCTGAAATGAGACAACAGCTTGCAGAATACATTTGGTGCTGGTACCAAATATGTCCAGAATACTGAATTCCACTCATTTGCCACAGTATACAAAATATTATATTGATATTTTGGTTATCTTGACATTATCCTACAATATGTCGCTCTGTGTCTCCCTGTTGCACTCCATCCTGCCAGCTCTGTCACATTCATCTCTTACAGCTATAATTCAACTCTGGTTGTCTAATTACTCTCATTTCCTGTCAAGCTGATGGTGGCTATTCTGCCTGACAGATTCGGCACAGAGAGAGAGAGAGAGATGTGATCATTTAAGTGTCTGCAAGTGGTGGAGTGCAAAGAAGGGAAAGATTTTGTTCTGGCTTTTTTCTCAACAGTATCACCTTTTCCCATTCCTTCTACTTCAGCTTTACCTCCCGTAGTGCTCAGCTTCCACCTCTCACTTTGCCCATTTCTTGGCAACGCTGAGCTTTCAGTCACACAGGTTGTTGATGTCACCATAAGGGAAATGCACTGAATTACAAACATCCACTGACATGCTGATGTTAGAGTGTAGTTTGCCTGGTGTGTGCAATTGACCTTTTAATTTAATGGCATATGTCTTGTAGGCATCTATTTCAGTCTTTGAAAATTTTTCTAAAATCTACAAAGGACAACTAGCTAGAATCAAAAATATGCACCTTAATGTTCTTTGTACTATCTGTTATATTTGTAAGCTTTAAGGCATTTGTACATGTATAGAGGATGCAGAGGTACATGGACTCACATGTGAGCGAGACTCTCGGGGCAGCAGGGAGCACAGGGTCTGCCTGTTCCTGTTGTGGGCGTCCAAATCCACAAAAATCACCGACCACGAACAACCCTGCAGATCAAAACACATACAAAGATATCATCCCAGTCACGGCTGAACTATTCACCCTTTGCAGGTGAACAGCAGCACACAGTTTCATGTTGTGCAACTGAACACCCACAAAAACACACAAAGATGCACTACAAAGTTATCCATCATTTATCAGAGGAAAAAAAAAAAACAGTTGACAGAAAAATGGCTAAATGGCCTACTTTAAAGCCCCCACCACCACACCTGTCACCTCCGCACAGCAAAACACACTCTTTCGTTGCAAAACCAGGCTGATATTTTTGGGTTGTGCATGTTTTTGAAGTACAGAGTGGGTGTGCTTCAACAACAGTTAGTTGAGAGTCATTCTATCACTTCAAATGTCCCCAAGTGCTGCTACAATGCAGCATGTCAGTTCCACAGCACTTAAACACCACTGGGAGGTGGTTGGGGAAGGGGGGGTTATGCTTTTAGTCGGCATTGGATGTGATCAAACCTTTTCTAGTTCTAAAAAGCTAGTCCAGCGCACCTCGTCCATCCATCAGCAGCTGTTACATAAAACCAACTGAGTCACTCCTGCAACCTGCTAAGCAGTTTCTAATGTAAGTCATATGCATTATGTATGAATACTGCCAGTCTGTTTTTCTTCCCTCCGAAAACAGATCTGGCCAGGGCTTTTAGTCAAATCAGCAAGCTTTCCTGTAGCAATTTGCATAGTGCAGTGGATTGCTGGCCACCAATGTAGGCAGCTGTGTGACAAGTCAGTGAAATGGCCCTCTCAGGGAAAGCTTTTCTGTTATTATAGCACACAGTTATTACAGCGTGTAACACGACTAGCATGTAAGATGACTGATTATCACTATCAAATGAGTGAGGTGTTCACTTTAAAGTAGTCTGGGATATCCACATGTATGGTCATTAAAAAAAAAAAAAAAAAGTCCTGTAATGTGAAGAAGAGATTTTGCAGAGCAGTCTTTTAATGAGTCCCCTTATGGTGTTCTACAAACCACTGCTGACTTACAAACGCCTCAAGTACATAACTATTATTGTGCTTAAATTGATCTTTTTGAATAATTATTACCATTATCGGCAGTATCACAAAATCTGAATAAAACATAAAAAGCAAAAATAGTACTGAATAAATATTTACATCAAATATGTACCGTGGGACGAAATGGGATTTTAAATCAGAAGATTTTGTACTTTCCAAGTTTTGTTAAAAAATGCATATATATAAAATAAAATATCACCAACATTGTTGTTACCATTAATGGGCATCTCAACTGATTGGTTGAGCATATTGTTTAAAGTATTAGTCTTCAGAGTTTTGATATGCATTCATATCATTCTTCTCAGTGATCCTTCTGAAACTGAAGTACATTAAAACTACCTCTGATTACCATAAATAGTTTGACCTAGTGCTAAAACTGCCCAGTTCAAGGAGAGGCTAGAACCAGAAGTGCAGTCTTTGATAATTACAGTCAACAAATGCCAACATGAAACAATAATTTGCAATATTTCTAAGTTTACATTTTTCTTCACAATCCTTATCTGTCCATACTACTTCACTTGCTCCTTCCACATAATTAGCTTGTCTCTCTCTATTATAAAAAGTGAATGTATGATACAAGTCAGTTTCAGAGATGTAAATTATAGACAGAACCTTAATACAATAGGCATCAAATTGACACCACTTCCTGTGCATTGATATTATGGATTAAATTCACAACTCCCTGTCAGCATAGAAGAGTATTCGATTCCTCACATATAAACACACACACACAAAAAAATTGCTGGATTGATTTTGTTGTGTGTCTGCTCCACTGCATTCTTGCTCTCGACATGGTGTGAATTAGGTAACAATGCCCAGATAAAAAGTGGAACCCAGTAGGATTTGGTTGTCCAGCCATGTGTATACAGCTCTGTGAACTTAACAACAGGCTTTACCAGTGAAGGACCCTCCTCTTTAATGCAGCACACTGCCAAGCTGCTATCTTTGCATCTGCCTCATGGAAAAACTTCACGTAACTGAAGGCTGTGTGTCCATTCAAGTAACACACACAGCCACAAGAGTCTGCAACCAGTACAAAATGTCACAGTAGAGTTCAGAATGTACTGAATGTTCTGGTGAAAGGGACTGATACCAGAACTCAAGTCTCAAGTTTCACCCTCAAGTCCCCTTCATCGCCATTCAAGTGCATATGAATGCATCAGGAAGCCCTCATGGTTGCCCATGCACTTTGACGTGTAAAGCATGTAAATTTCAGAGTTTACAAGTTCACCTGAATGTACCATGAAGTCCCCGTCCCTGTGTGTGCCAAATTTCAACTCAGGCAGACAACAGAGACATGCAAATAAGTTAGACCAAAATGTTATACAGACTGTCGGCATAGTTTTTTTTTACTACATAACTATTTACATACCAATGTGGCACCAAATGGAAAATTCACTTACATTTTGAAACCTGGACAGTGTTAAATGGGAATGGGAATTAATGCTGGTTTATTCAGGTCACAAGTGACTAGTCTTAAAGTCAAAGTCCTAGTTGTCAGTCTTTTTTAATTTCATTAAGTCAAGCCTTAAGTCATCAGATCCGTGACTTGATTCTGACTCAAGTCCAAGTCATGGGAGTCGAGTCCACACATCTGACTGAGGGAGCTGCATTTGGTGTTGGAGGGATGAGAGTCACCTGGGAAAACAAAGAGGCTTTTTCATACACATGTCCTGGCTTGACTCAGTGGGGATTTACACCCATCAGCCACAACGTTAAAAATGAATTAAATTAATCATCTGTTTACAATGTAAAATTCTGTGGGGAAACCCTGGCTTCTGGCAAGCATGTGGATGCCACCTCCCAGCTGCAGACCCAACTCTCAATGCACAGGATCCATAGGATCCAACATCCCGATGGCGATGACCACAAAATATCCCCAGAGCTCCTGAGTCCCTTGAATCCCTTCCCCTGACAGGTCAGAGCTGTTTTGGCAACACAAGGGGGGCCTAAAAAATATCAAGCAGGTGGTTTTAATGTTGTGGATGATTGGAGTACATTGTCTTCACCTCAGGGCTATCCGCTTGAATCCTTGAAGCCACAGAGATTCAGTTAGAGGCAAGTCACTGAGAGCTGAGCACATGAAGACTTTTAAAAACATCTTTTCCATCTAAATACAAGCTGAATTTCACAATACATGCTTGTTTGAGAGGAGAAAGGGGGTTGTCATGGGCTGGCCCTGGTTGACAACATATCACAGCATCCTGTTTGGAGGTGGACTGGACACACTTTGGTCCTACACCAGAGGTAGTACATTTCGGACACAACTTGGCACAGTTAAAGTGATAATGGAAACGCAAATCAGTGCAGCATGGTTCGACTTGGCATAGCCAAAAAGGGGAAAACCTCCATTTGCACAGAAGGACAAGAATCTGGATGAAACACACATAGAGCCTCTAACAGACATCCCACACAGCATGGACCATAAAGCAGCCACTTCTATAAATAGATTCTTTCAACAAGCAGTGCTCGATGAGAAAATCCATCTCCAGGCATGGTTATACTCCTCATTTTGCAGCTGATCAGTAGAGAAAAACAAACAGAGACTTTAATATACACTCATCCTAACGAGAAAAGGATGAGAAAACTACTTCAAGTTCAGATGCATTAGACGGCCAGAGAAATCACTGGCAAATGCCCAAGTGGGCAAAAGAAGAGGAACAGATAATACGAGAGCAGGTCTGCTAAGTGCAGAGCTTCATTTTCTAATCCATTAGCAGGTGTAATGAATGTCCTCGTTATTCCTTTCCTTGACACAGGCACAAAAAAAGTCAAAAAAAAAAAAAAAACGGAAACAGAAACATGTCAACTAATGGACACAGCAAGGTAGATCAAAGTTTAAAGAAAACAAACAATTTGCTGAACCAAACCACAAACATTCTACATGATTCTCTTCAATGTCCGCTTGGGGAAACAGTCTGACATCGATGACGGCAGCACTAATTATACAGTCCTGGCTTTCCATAAATTCGACTACCGAGGCAGCTCGTTCTTTGCACAGGATGGTGACACTGCAAACATCAAGCATATCTCACTGATGTATGGAGCTGTAATAGCCCTCTGCAGATATGAATTAGACAACAGGCCATCTATCTATAATGCAATCTTGCTTCATGTGACACCACTAGACAGGAGACAAATACATGTGCCTCAGGACTCGTATGAGGAGGAGGACATCTGCAAAGTGTGGGTGAATTATTCAAATACCTGATTTCCAAAGAGGTTGAATCCATTGATGGCCTCGAGAGCAGCTTTAGCCAGGCCCACAGAGCTGCAAAGAGAAGAAGCACTGACAATTACACAAGATACAATAAGCAGATTTCACTGACATTGACACACTATAGAGGAGATGTGAGTGAATATCTTCAATAAATATCGTTCTGTGATGGAGGCCTCCACCTGCTTCAGCATATTCAGAAACGTCCTCAAATCTCAAATGGCTACCTGACAGGATTCAATAAAACTGAAGGCTCCTGAGCTTGTGGTCTACTGTAGATAATGGATCTCTTTAATAATAATAATGCGAAAAAAAAAAAAACTTTACACTGAATTTCACACTGGCTTACTGCTGTGATTGCAAAGCAGACTAAGTGTGAATCAATTTCACTGTCATTTTGTTTCTTTTTCTACCATGCCCAGACTTCTCAGAAAAGAAAAGAAAAGGAGTTGGAAAAATTGGCAGAAACTTGGCGATGGCTAGCGGTAGATCTGCTGACACATTAAAACAAATTCAATACCATTACTGAGGCCTGAATCGATGCCTAAAATACAGAAGATGACTGGCTAATTCAGCCTGGGGAAGAACTCTGCTGAAACTAGTTCTGTATAACGCAGTACTGGCCAGCAAGGCTGTCAGCACACCGCATGTGGATAGAGGAGGTACGATGCTTGATGGGGAAACGAAAGGTCAAAAAATGATACGGGGAAAACAGCATCATGATGCAACAGTGTGAGGTGACACTTTGAGATGGAGATTCGCACGATGAAAATGGTGCTGCAGACTGTTCATGAATTCATACTGTACTGTCTGTATTCTGTTACTCCAGTAAATGTGATTATCTACAGCAGTTTATATGTCAGCTAAGGTAATACTGGGATGATTATTTTATTTATACCAAGGTTGGGTCCCAAGTTTGCTGTGAATGGACTGTATTTATATAGTGCTTTCCTATATACCATTTAATATGCTTCACAACACAAGCCAGCATTGATACACTGATATCAAAGGCAACCATGTAAGGTGCAGGAGTGTTTACCAGCCGAAAAGAAATCGACAGCAATTGAGTTCATCGTCAAGGACACTATGACATGTAAACCGCAGGCGGTAGGAATCAAATCCCTGATCTTCTGACTGGTGGATGACTACTTTACCTTCCTCAGCTACATTTATAAGAAAATGATAAACTATGATGAATACTGCATTGATTTGAAAGGCCAGCAAAACAAGCTGTTAAGATCACATTCACATGTGATCATCTTATAAAGTTGACATTGTGAAAATGTAAACTGTTTAAACGCGAGACAGACAGAAGCACGGCCAGTTGAGACATCATGAATATCAGCCCAGTATTCACTCTCCACTGTCCCCTGAGTGAGATACTGCATCTCTTTAGCTGCAAAACGCTCCACTATGTTCACCAGCTTGTCACTTACTTTGTTTGTCAGACATTTGCTGCTCAATAGGTAGCAAACGGTGGATTAACAAGAGCTTCTTCACTTTAAACAGCTGCCTTAAAACTTTACTTTAGTTGTCCAAACCCTCGAGCTAAATACCAGCACCAAGACCAGCTGAACCAAATGAACATGGAACTTTTGGATCTCCTGGAGACTCAGGCTGCCTGGTCGGTAAACCAGTGCTGACTGGCTATGATATATAGTCTACATAGGACGGCCGATAAAACACAGAATAACATTTGGTATATTACAACACATTTAGACTCTGATTATTTTAATTTGTGCAGTTGTGAAGCAAATGAAAAACTGACTATCATGAATTATGATAAAATATTCATGAACACAGGCTACATTATGAGCACGGTCCTGATTTCATATTTCAAATAAAATGACATTTAGCTCAGCAGAAGTTGAGATATTTCAAGAAATTAGGATGCTTACACTATTAGATATGCTATTTTAAATAAAATGGCTCCAGTCTGGCCAATGATGACAAACACAAGGCAGATGAAAATAAATGTAATCATTTGATTCGATTTGGATAAATGAACACACTGCTGAAATGAACACATCCTTCCTTGTTCTTTTCCACAGAACCGTGGAAAATCTGGAGCTAAGAACTGATGTGTCATTTGATGATTTAAACAGCTCTTGTTTACACGGAACCATTTTGAATCTGCTCCTGTTACAGTTCACATACGGCATGTTAATTGGTGTTACACAACTACATATATATGCTAGCCCATTAATTGTGGAAATCCAAAAGCACGACCTCGAGGGGAGGAAATACAGGAAGTCACAGTGCTTCTTCACTACATCGCATTTGTTATCTTTTCTTGAGGATATTTTGGCGAGTTGTTGACAATAGCCTTGGATTGTTGGAGAAAGGGAATAAAAAAAACAGGCTTCCCAGAGATAAGCAATGGCAGAAATTGAGGATCTTTATCAAGTCACCAAGGGAGGAGAGGGAGGCCAGTTCGACCTTGGATGACGGCTGGACCGTGTTTACACGAACAGACGAGACGCATACAGAGCTGTCCCCCACCCCCACCTCGGCTTCTCCGACCACATCTCCATCATGCTGCTTCCTGCCTACCGTCCGCTGCTCAGACGCCACACACCAACGCAGAGGACCATCACCGTGTGGCCCAGCGATGCAGTCCCTGCACTACAGGACTGCTTCCAGCGCACGGACTGGCAGGTCTTCAGGGAAGCAGCTGTCTGTGAGGGAGAGGTGGACCTGGAGGACTACACATCTGCGGTCCTCAGTTACATCTACAAGTGTGCAGAGGATGTTACCAGTACCAGGACAGTAACCACCTACCCAAACCAAAAACCCTGGCTGAACACGGAGGTCCGTTCTCTGCTGAAAGCCAGGGATGCTGCGTTTAAGTCAGGTGATAGAATGGCACTCAGGGCGGCAAGGAGAGAGCTGACGGCAGGAGTGAAGAGGGCTAAGACCGCATACGCCCAGAGGATCCAGGGACACTTTGCGTCCAACGATCCACGGAGCATGTGGAGGGGCATTAAGTGCATCACAGACTATAACACCAAAGATGCACAATGCCCCAGGGACCCCTCTCTGCCTGAAGCTCTCAACAACTTCTTTGCCCGCTTTGAGGACCCGGACGCCCCCCTCAGCACCAGACTCACCCCCCCACCTGGTGAAGAGCCCCTCAGCGTGACCTCAGCTGAAGTGAGGAGGACCCTCCAGAGGATAAACCCACACAAAGCTGCAGGTCCCGATAATATCCCGGGGCGGGTGCTGAAGGGCTGTGCACATCAGCTCACAGAGGTACTGACGGACATCTTCAACACCTCTCTCCAACAAGCGACGGTCCCCACCTGTCTGAAGACCGCTACAATCATCCCCATTCCCAAAACCTCCACAGTGACGAGCCTGAATGACTATCGGCCAGTAGCCCTCACTCCGATAGTCATGAAGTGCTTTGAGAGACTGGTCATGGCCCGTATCAAAGACTGCATCGACGTCACTGTGGATCCACACCAATACGCATATAGGAAGAACCGATCCACAGAGGATGCCATATCTTCTGTGGTCCACACAACTCTCACCCACCTAGAGAATAAAGACTCCTATGTCCGCCTTCTCTTTGTGGACTTCACATCAGCCTTTAACACCATCATTCCGCAGACACTGATCCATAAGCTCAGTGCTCTCGGTTTGAGCTCCACCCTCTGCAATTGGGTCCTGGACTTCCTGACGGACAGGCCGCAAACAGTGAAGATCCATGACATCTCCTCCTCCTCCATCACCCTCAGCACCGGCTCCCCCCAGGGCTGTGTGCTGAGCCCCCTCCTGTTCACCCTGCTAACACACGACTGCTCAGCGCAACATCCGAGCTGCCTCATCGTGAAGTTTGCGGATGATACAGCTGTGGTTGGACGCATCGCCAACAGCGATGAGGCCGACTACAGGCAGGAGGTGGAACGCCTGGAGGGTTGGTGCAGAGAGAACAACCTCTGCATCAACGTGAAAAAGACCAAGGAGATGATCGTGGACTTCAGAAGGGGCAGACACCTCCCCCTTCCTCCCCTGTACATCGGAGGGACAGCGGTGGAAGTGGTCTCCAGTTTCAGGTACCTGGGCATCCACATAACGGACGACCTCACCTGGAGCAACAACACTTCCTGCCTCATCAGGAAGGCACACCAGCGCCTCTACTTCCTCAGGAGGCTGAGGCGTGCCGGACTGGGGAGTTCGGTCCTCACATCCTTCTACAGATGTGTGGTGGAGAGCGTCCTGTGCTCCTGTATCACTGTGTGGCACGGCAGCTGCTCTGCAGCAGAGAAAAAAGCTCTGCAGAGGGTGGTGAAAGCTGCACAAAAGACTGTGGGACACAGCCTATCCACCACCACAGACATTTACACCTCCAGGTGCAGGAAAAGGGCCTCCTGCATCATGAAGGACCCCACCCACCCCTCACACAAACTGTTTGCCCCTCTCCCCTCAGGCAGGAGGCTGCGGAGCATCAAGAGCAGGACCACCAGACTGAGGAACAGCTTCTTCCCAGAAGCTGTGAGACTGTTGAACTCTGGAGGTCCTCTGTAGCCCCTGCTGCCAAACTCACACCTCACACACCAACAAATACACAAACAACCACCCATGGAACACTTTGCACAATGCAGCATTTGCACAAAACTCAAACTGCTCATGTTCATTGCACTACGGTCATTTGCACTACCCTGTCAGCCATCTTGCACTACTGTTTATACTGTTTACACTGGTGTTTATATCATCTACTGTTTTCACTTATATTACACTGTTTTTATACTATATAGCATTGTTTATATTTATATTTATTTTGTTAAGAAACTGGGCTGATACTGGGACCGGGGAAACTAATTTCGTTCCACTCATGTTTTACGTGTGTGAAATGACAATAAAGCTCCTTGAATCCTTGAATCCTTGACAAATCAGTTAGGAGGACGTAACAAAAACTGTTATCTGAGTTCACTGGTTAGGTACAGTTCGGTTAATAGTTCAGACTGTTAATCTGTCACAATTTTCCTCAGTGCAGGTTATTTTCTCACTGGTCTAGTTGTTGGAGGGTCCAGAAGAGGGTTAAGAGGATACATTTCAATCTGGTTTGAAAAATGGATATGAGATAATATGTTAGAAATGTATGTTTGAGTTGAGTTGAGTTTCTTTATAAGTTAATATTTATCAATTTGAGGTTGGACACACTGCTGCTAACACTTCTACATGGCTTCATTTCTAAAAACAGGTACTGTAAAAACAATAGTGATTCAGTGGCTAATATATTTAAATTAAAGGTAACTGTGAATGTTTGAATGGACTCAAAATCAAACATTTTTAGGGTATCTATCTGAAGAGATTCAAAATAAAAGTCCCACATGTTTGACTTCACATGGCCTACAGTGCCATGATCTGCTGTCTATGAGTCACTGATTTTTCTGTTTTTCCCCTGAATGCTTCATCCTTCAGCCCATTATCACCTCAATCAGCCTCACTGCCCTCACCTGTTCTCCTCACAGGTTACAAAGGCAACCCCTGCCCACCTCTCATTGCCAGATTGTTCCTCTGCTCTGCATGACTCTCCTGCTCTGTTTTCCAGTTTGCCTTGCCCATTGATGACCCTGCCTGTTTCTGTTTTTGCCTCCTGCCTTCTACTTTGGTAAAGTAGACTGATTTTTTCCCCTTTGTTATTTGAAGAAGGAACTTTTTGTTGTGACTTCATTTTTGCTGAAGAGGTTTGTGTTATTGGACTTTTTTGTGGAGGTTTTTTTTTTTTAGAAAGAAGGATTTTTTTTCGTTGGGGCTAAATTTTTGCTAAAAAGGATTTTTGTTATTGAATATTTCAGTAGACTCCTTTGACCTGCCCTGCTCCCTGGTGGATGTTCTACTGCCTCAGCAACACTTCCCTTATCTAATTAATAAAGTTTTTGGTCCTTAATGACTTTGTCCTGTGTGTTGCATTTGGGTCCATTTACTCCATGGTTTCATATAGCTTAAAATACACACACACACACACACACACACACACACACACACACACACACACACACACACACACACACACACACACACACAGTGACTGATTTATTTAGTTTCAGGAGAAATTGTCTGCTTTTATTTGTGTTATTGCAGTCCTGAAATGTTTTAATCCTGGTTGGTGGACAGTGAACACACGATTTCCTTGACAAAAAAGTAAAAGATACAAACATTTGCATTTCTGTCAATATCTGTCATTTAGTGCTTGAAATTTATATATGTTCTGTTCTGTACTACTCTGCAGTGTGGGCAGAGGCAGGCAGTCCAAACAATTATGAAGGATAAAAATACCTTCCTGGACCGTGTCAAAGTCTCAGCTTACTCTGCGGTTCCCCTCCGCTCCGCGAAGCATTTTACTGTCTTTCAGCTCATTGTTTTGATTTACGGTTGCAGCTTTGTTTTTGGCAGGATGTGTGTGTAAAAAAAAAAAAAAAAAAAAAAAAAAAAAAAAAAAACTTGGAATTTCCCAATACTTTATGGAACAGCAGGCACTGAAGTGTTTGTCAAGCTGAATAAATACTAGCATTGCTTCTGTTAATGTAGAACTCTTTGTTAACATTATTAGCTCTATAAGATGGCAATATATCACAGAAAACAAATAATGCAGATTTAAAAATTTAAAGTGAATGTTTTACTGATTTAAAAACAGAAAAATATCATTTATTCAGGAATTTTAAATTTTAAAAAGTCAACTTCAATGAGATGCCAAAAGATAGAGCTGAATAATAACACTTTGGAGGCGTCCGCCAGTTAAAAGTAAGACCAAAGAAAAGCTGATAAAAGCTTGTTTTGTATTTAACAAATATTTCAGCCCTATAATTCTTGTTTTCAAGCAGCATTCCAAATTAAAATGATTTATACTTCCAACAGATTTCCTTCCTGCTGATATTGTCAGTAACTATAAAAACCAGAAAATAATTAGAGTGGGTCTATATTCTGGATTTTGTAAGTGCTTGACTGCCTGCGTTCAGTACATTTAAACAAAAGACTGACAGTCCTTTGTTGTGTCCCGCCTGGCCGTTAACAAGTCTGCTGGAAATGTTAAGACACGGCAAACACAAGTGGAAGGGATAAACATTTCATCAATCACACCAGCATTTAGGCCAGAAGGCTACAGCACTATCACTGGGTATCTCTCTTCTACAACTATGATGTCATACTCTAACTCTACACCTCAATACCAATAACCTGCATGCTCCTGTTTTTCCCTGATTCCATTCCTTCATTCACCTCACATTTCTTATTTGGGTTATATCTGTCTTCCATGTGTCCTTCATTTCCCTCATTCACTCCATTCCTGCCTGAATGCATTATTATATTATTACATCACTAGTCATACACAGAGATTTTGTTAGGTTATATTAAGTAGTCCACAAATTTCAAACCTGCATGTTGACACACACACACACTCTGCACAAACATGGGCCACAGAATTCAACAAACGTTAACATGCAACAGTGAAATATGCAGCATAACAGTGACCTGTGACACAGTGTAATCTATAAAGCTCAGTGTGAATATATACCTACACATGCACTGTTGCTACAGTGTGCTTCCCAGCAGCACTGAGGAGAAAATAAAACTTATCTCAGTCAAACCCTCCCTGTAGTTTGGGAGGTGTAGGAAACAATGCTGACTCAGCTGGCGACAGTGATAAAGATTGGTGAAGCACTGTGGATATTATAGATATGCCACCTCTATAATTATTACAAGGAAGATGAGGCTGGAAATCAGCAAGGTGTCCCTTTAAAGAAGCTGGATATCAATGTTTGGCAGTTGTAATTAGTAACAACATGTAAATCGCCATATTTGAACCATATTATGCTTATGGATTTATTTTGCATATTTTTTGCTCGTTGCTGAGCTTTTGACTGACCTGGAATGCAGCTCAGTGCTGCCGTTGTTGTATTTGCTGCCTCTCTCCCACATGCCGTAATCAGGCACCCTGTAGGCTCTTTCCACACAAAACACCAGGTTTTGGATGAAGGAAACCTGCACACAGAAAGCACACATGAAGGAAACACAGGAAGGCATGGCACACAGGGAATGAACGCAATCCAGACAGCTGCATCCAAATACACAGTATCTTACATATACAAAACACGTGCACACATGAACTCAAAGACCCCTGAATGCAGGTAAACATTTGTCCACACTGAAACAAACAAACACAATCACATGGTACACAATTTAAGCTGCAGCTACACATGAACATAGGGCCTGACACACATATACTGTAGAGGTTGACCTTTGATATTGATTGGGGTGAGGTGTGTAACACTCCCTCTCATTATAAAGGTCAGTAAAGTGGACATGATTCCTCATCAATGCTCAAGGTCAAACTCGCCATGCAGCTACAGATGAGGTGTAATTAAGCAGCTAAGTATGGCAGTATGAGAAACTGTAGCTTTATATTTCCTTGTCAACTGCCTAAGATACGACACTGAACGAACCCATATCACGACATCCATTTATAGCAACATTTTAATTATCGGCGTATCGCCCATTTTAGTTACAGACTCCAAAAACCCATCAAAAGTGTCCTTGATTTCAACCAAACAAGATGGTAGCCTCATGACTTAAAAGCTGCAATTAGCGGAGTTAGAGAGTTTCTCATATCTATCATCTGGTCCACACAGACAGTGGAGAAAGACACTATGCCAATATGCCAATGGAGACATGTCAAAATCAATGGACACACGTTGAAAAAAACTGAAATGGAGACACAGAAAATGTGTGATGCCTTAAAGGCCTTGAATCATTAAAAAGACCTTAGAGTAGCAGTGTGGTGTGTGTATGTATGTGTGTGTGTGTGTGTGTGCGCGCGTGTGTGCGTGCTTGAGTGATGGGAGATTTTATCTAAAATGACAAAGCAGGGGAGGGAAAAGTGAGAGATGAGAGAAGGAAAGATAAAGAGAGAGAAGCAGATACAACCTGTGTAGGACTTAAATAGGCCAGTCAGTGAAGGAGGGCAGGGAAGTGGGGAGCAAATCAGATGAGGATGGGAAAGAGGGGAAGTTGTTTGCTCCTTTTTCATGTGAGGTTTTATGACCGGAGTGATTAACGAGGGAAATTTTTTAGTATCTTAATGGTATCTTAATGAATGGTACTGCCCACCGGCCAAACAAGCCTCCCTGCCTCCCTGCCGCTAGCCTCTGTTTTCATTTTTTATATTTTTAGGTGTTTTAGGTGTTAGGTTTTACACATGAGCACATTTACAGAAGCATACTACATGTGCTGTGCGCCAGCAGCACTCACACTGTGAAAAAAGCATCCACGTGTATGGTGTGAAAAACAGACATACACACAGGCTAATGAGACGTTCCGTTTCATGCTGCATGAAACTGAAAATGGCATCTGCGATGAGGTCGATAGTGCATCTTCTCAGAGGACATGCAGCAGCCTTTCTATACCACCTCAAGAAAAAAAAAATACTGCAATGCAGCTTCGGGCTCAGTCAAGAAGACGCCAGTGGACTTCACAAGCAGTGACAGCTTACAACAAACTCATAAATGATGCCCTAATAATGTGATTAGTTCAAATGAAACGCGTTTCAAACAGCATTCAGCAAGAACACAGATCACAAGTCCTTTTGCTCACTGGATCTGATGTTTGCTAACAGAAGGATGGGGGTGGGGGGGTGAGGGTGGTGGAGACTACTTCAGCTTGAATTATGCAACCTTATAAGCAGTGCTTAAACATGCAAATAGTGGCTGCTGCACAAACAGGACTGCCCTCATAAAATAAGTTCTCGTGTCAATTTGTTTGCCATCAGCAATGAGAAACGGAGTAAAATGAGAGGTTATTAGGAAGGGTTTGTGTAAACAAAGTGAATCCTTTGCACATTAATTGGTTAGTGGCAAAATGTTTTACAATGGCCTTACTTTCTTAAGATAAGCCCATTCAAGTAAACAAATGGATTCCTTTACTAGCGGCACAAATTTCACCCCTCTGTGGCGGTAAGTAAAGCAGTGAATGAGCAGACTATAAAAACTAACAGAATTAATGAAGTTTCAACTGCTCCTCAGGGCCACACAATAAACAGCACAGAGTGTAAACCTAACAGCCGAGTTGTTTTATTAAGACAGTAGATCCCAAACTGGGGGGGGCGTGGATCCCCAATTTGGGGGCATGGAGCTATTGCAGCAACCTCATTCATTTGCCCTGCCATAAATGAGGCTGCTGCAATAGCTTTAGATGCTTGAGAACGGCTAACATAACATGGACAAGTTTGTGAGAAAGCTCCAAACTAAACACACAGCAGAGGATGAGTCTTTACCAACTAAAAAGACAACTTCGAAGGCAAACACAAGAAAATATGACAAAGCATATATCGCCCGCAGCTTCACCAGTACAGTGGTGGGTAACCAGGAGAGACCACAGTGTGTTGTGTATCTGAAAGAGTATCCAAGTATGTGAGAGCGCAACATGAAAAAGACAAAAAATAATAACACGGGACAGATCCATCAAACTCTCAAGAAACCATTCAAAGCAGCTTTTGGGTAATAGTCTGGGTTGGTGTGCTGCCAAATAAGATGTTACCGGTCTGATTCCCAAGAAGACATTTAAGCCTCCACAGTGAAATCATCTTAATGTTTCCCTGTTGAAAGTCAATTGAGCAGCTCAGCAAAAATATAAATGTGAGCTGAGCTATAAAAGTGAGACACTGTCCCCTCTTCCTGAGTTTGTGTCAGCTTGAGAACATCTGTGGGGGATATTCTCGAGATAGATATATATAGATATATATGCATTTTTGACTCTTATGAGGTCTTATAATTTGTTTTAGAATAAATAGTGTTTTCAGTTATGCATCTTGAAACACATGAAATAAAATTTCAACAAGTGTTTTCATATGCATACAGACAAATAAAAGCAAATCTTTTTCATCAACATCAAAATCTTAAAAAAAAGAAAGAAAGAAAGAAAGAAACAAGACAAAAGTCTACAGCTATGCTGGTGTCTCTGTTTCACAATGCTTTCATGTTGACGCCAGGACATTTGATGTTTTCTGTTTTCAGCATTAGCACTGAAAGTTCAGCTAAGACCAATGGGAATGTCGACCTGTTGGTGGCACTAGGTGAAAAGTAAGGGGATCACCCAAAGTTGGAAAGATGATTCAGCTCATGAAGGTCAATTCATTTAAGTCTATACTTGACAATAGTTACTGAGATATTTCAGTCTGGACCAAATTGGTAGACGGACTAACAGACCAAAAGGCAGATATCGCTATGCCTGGAGCCACACCAGCATGGCGAAAAAGACATTGCAAAACAGAAATACCGAGGCATGGCTTCAAAATGTAATCACACATTATCTCACTGGTTATTTCACATGCAGTTTAACTGGATCAAAAGTCTACAGCTTCCCTTAAGTTATACACTGTATAACTTAAGGGAATAGCAGCATGCCACACAGGGTGTGTGTTTATGTTCCAATGTGTAATTATCTACATAAGAAAAGAAATTGCTTTAAACCACTGGGTACTGATTGCTGCTCACGGAGCAGCCAGAAAGTATCAGCCCAATAAACAGAACAGGGCTTAAAACCCTAATGTCCATAATCGATCACCTTGGCAGTCATTTTAGTGTGTTGTTTACCTCATCAGTGTTGTAAATGATCTGCAGACCAGAGCAGATCATCTCCACCAGGTACAGCAGGAACAGACAAACGGCATCGATCTGAAGCAGTGACAGAGGGAAGGACAGAGTGGATGAGATACCATTAAAAAGCCTACCATTTGCACACTGTGTGATATTTCCACAATAGTTAATACAGCTGTCTTGGATTTCCTACATAGTTTAGAGACTAAAATGTGATATTTATATTGTTAGGCTTTCATCAATTTACCTCAAGGTAATGTTGCTGGAGAAGAAAAAGAAATAAATTTACAGTATGTGTTTATCATCTACCCAGCTTTGATTACTTTTGAGTTTTTCTTTGTCAAAGGCATCATTTTTTTGATCTTCTCTATGTATTGGCAATCTATCACTACAAACGCAGTCTCCATGACAATGTTACACACTAAATTGACCTCTGTCAATATCATTGACAGAAGCATAAGTTGTTTCAGTGTCAGTTTAATGCACGACCACCTTTGAGTCAATTGAGCCAAGTCTATTTTCCTACCGTACATGTCGCACAGAGGGGCAAAGAATTTTACCAAGACATTCAAAAACAAAAGAGATCCCTAGTCTAAATTGTTCATCCCATTGTTCATTCATCTTCAGCAAGGTTCACTTCTCATTGAATTTCTTCCACGACCACAGCCAGTGAAATCATTTTTCATATTGTTACATCAGATATGTGACAGGAGTTATAATAGAGTAGAGCTGTAGAGTAGGTGCATAATAATAAGCTTCTGGCCTTTGTAGATAGGTTTGTTACATCTGGATATTTTATGGAGGTGGACAGCTTTTAATGCACATATACTGTGTACATGCATACATGGAAAAACAAAATTCATTTTCTTCTATCTACAGAGGGTTGTCTCATTTCTGCTCTCCAGCTGACCTGTAGGTGGTGGTATTCGCTGTAGGAGTGCACCTCGTCACCGGTGTCGACATTGAACACCGAGTGCAGACACTTGGAGGGGCTGGGATCCTGTTTAAACTGCTCCACCTGGTAAAGAGATGAAAGATGAGGAAATGAGGAACGAGGTCAAGAGAGGTCAAGGGTAAGCAGGGAGCAGAAAAGAGGAGCGGGAAAAGACATTCATTTCCTTGCCAAAGGTACAGCAGTAGCTCCATTATAAACACATAATGGAGAGTCTTGTACATTGAACAAATGCATGGTAATCTCTGCTGTAAAATCTGTTATGCACTCATAGCTGCATTGTTTTTGTTGTCTTTATTGACGTTTCACCTTATTATACCTTCAAATCCTTTCAGTTTAAATTTCATCTGCCAATTGAAATTCTTTCAGTGCTTTAGTTTGAACAACTTCACCTTTTAGTGCTCACGCTTAACCTGAAATTTTAGGTCCTTTCAGATCTTACACTTCAGCTGTGCTTGATATGCCTCTTAAACTAGTAACAGAATGCAACAGAAGCAGTGTTCAACTCCTTAAAAAGCAGGACTGCGGGAATCCATAAACACTCTTGTGACATAATGTACACAGTCTGTTGTTTCTCAGCTAAAATAAACTGGAGTAGTCAACTTGTCTGTGCCATGACCAATAACCCAAGCAGATATACTGTACAGTACAACATGGTCTGCTGTGAAGCAGGTAAGGGCCAGAATTGGGGAGACCGCACTACATCTTGGCTCACAAAAACACATAAATATCCAGGAGAAAATGTTAGTCACGCTTTGTGTTCTGTGGTTTCTTTGTTTGTGTTTGCTGCACTGACTTCAAACTAAACACCAAATTATGGCTGGGCCACCAGCCCCGTTGCACAGGGTTATAAATAATTGGCCCTTTGTCCCATTTTACCTAGTTTGTTTCTCTTCTCCCCACCTCTATTGCTGCTCTCTTCATCTTCAAGCCCCCTTGCTGTATCCATTTTGTCTCCTTCTATCTCCTGCCCTCCCTCTTTCCTCACTCACTACTTTCCATTATTTACTCTCCTTTTTCTTGGTTGTCCCTCTTGCTCTCTGAGGGTTTATCTCTTTTCTCAGACTCCCCCTTCTCCCCCTTTTGTTCTTTCCTTTGGCACACTACCTCTGCCCACCTCTCTCTATTTCTCTCCCAGTCAGGTCATCATGGAGACCCTGTCCCACTTTAAAAGAAACTGCTCCACTTCTTGCCATCCCAGAGCAGCTAATATGCGACTGTGACTGTGTGTGTGTGTATGATGGCAAATGAGAAAGTGTCACTGTGAGCAGCTAACAAAAGGTATAGCTGTTTATAATATAAAACCTACTTCTGTACCACAATGTGAGATTCTTGGGATATTCTGTGAGGCCCAAAATCTACATTATTGTTGCAACTACTGCAATGCACCAATCTGAGCTTCAAATCAGTTCAGTGCTTATGGCTCTACAATAATCTGAAAGTGTACAAGTCCGCTTTCATGCATTCAGTTTACATCTATGGCCAACACAACATTCCTATATTTCATTAAACAAATTACCAGGACATTGACATTTCTGGTTGCAAAGGAGACAAACAAGACCTCACACACAGCTTTACACTTTAAATCCAAACCTGCAATAATTAATTTCTTGGCCTCTTGGGGGCAGTGCAACAATCAAACACAACAAAGACATATTATCTCCTATAAAAGTGATAAGTTATGTGTGACTAAGAAATTGTGATTTTGTTAACAAACAGTTGCTTAGCACTGAAAACAAAACATGAACTGAAAAAGTAATATTGGCATTGAAACATCTGAAAGTGTTGTCATGGCACTGAAACAAATATTGCACTGAAGAAAGTTATAAAAAAATAAAACACAGACCTCCAAAAAATATTTTATTTTGATATTTATTATATTATGACGAGTCTTTCAATGTCAGTCTTGCAGATACGGTAAATAAATCTCTAATCTTAAAAAAAATGATGTCATAGTAGATGAAGTGTGGCAAATTTTGTCTTGATTGAATTCTTAACAATATTTTGAATTCTATTCCATGTAAGCTATGGGAATCAATGGGAAACAAAGGATCCTTTCCTTCTACTCCATCAACTTCACACATATGAACCAATCAATTTTTGTAAAAATATTTTGCATTTATCTCCATGTTGTCAATATGAATGAAAGAAATTCTCAGCTTTTTGTTTTCCCAGTAATTGTTGGTCAAAACCCTCGGTGATGCAGAAAGAGTTATACCTAACCATTCACTGTGCTGGGGACCACCTGGCTGCCTGTTTTAGACATTTCCCTCTTTCAACACACCTGATTCAAATGATCAGCTCGTCATCAAGAAGCCTGATAACAAGCCATTCATGTGAATCAGGGAAACATCTAAAACACACAGGACAGGAGGTCCCAGGAGCAGAACCGAGAAACACCGGATTAGAGACACATGATTTCAAAGAAATTTTGAATTAATAAGTTTTAAATAATTATGATCCAGGCTTTTTTTGCAGACAGAATCTCATTTATTTGCCATAACCACATGTGAAGCCACCTTATAATTCCTGCCAGATCAAAGCACTTCTCTGGGTAGCTCCACATGATCACTGGTCACTGGTGGCATGGCACTGTGTGAAATTTCAGTCTTGTGATTGAGAAAACAAGGGAGGTGGGAGGCAGTGTCATATCTGCAGTATAGATGCTTATGTGTTCAGAACAGGTGTTTTCTTTAAAGCCAAGTAGCATGTTGTTAACTAGTGACGTTAATACTGCTATTCATAGTCTGTCTGTCTCTCCAGCAACCCTGCTGCCTAAAAATTCTGTTAAAAAATATCTGACTTGCACTAACAAATATAATTCGTTTCAACTGAAAGTTCAAAAGTTCAAAACATTGACATGTTTGACAAAGTCAGAGTCCGGTGCTTCTGCCTGACTGAGAAAATGACAGTTTTCTACTTCAGCTCTCTACAAGTCATATTCAAAGCAGACACGAAGACTCAACTGCTGTGTTTGCTCTGATATTTGCCCAGCAGTGGCCTTGTGTCACATCTCCATTAAAAATACCATGTTCTCCTTAAGTGTTGGAGACGGAGCCGTAACGAACGGCGCTCCGTGTAATTAACTGTGTAAACGCAGCTTTGTAATTGAGACACAAGGAAAGCTTTCCCCTAAATTGGGTCGTCAAGGTCGAGACAATAAAAAAGAATGGATTTCAAAGGCACACACACTGTACACACACACACGTACACTTGACACAGCATGCTACTCTAATAAAGGATGTTGATCATGATAAATGAGAAACATATCAGGTTCTGGAACATAAAAATGGTGTGTTTTGCCATTTTTCGTTCACAGTCTACTCATGCGCATGCATCTAGTTTCCTGCAGATGTGGTGTGAAATGTCCCCCTTCAGAGCAGAAGTCTTTGGCAATTAACAGGTTGCCAGTTATTAAGCCCTTAGGACTATGGCAACCATCTCAATTATCATATGTTATGATACGATAAAGGATCCAGATTTGCTCAGTGCTCAAGCTCGGGGAGGCTTTGATGAATAGCTGCTCAGGAATACACCTTTGATCTGTAGTGTGTAACTGCAGAGTGCTTTTATGCAAACATGCAGTGTGAAAACAGAAGCTTAGCGGAGGCTCAAAATTCACCTTATCAGCCTGTCTCATGTAGCAGTAGAGGATCCCTCTCATGCACTTGATGGCAGAATGCTCCAACTCATGGGTCCGCCCCATATCGTCATCGATGCGCCTGTAGAGAGGGTGTACAGGGAGGACACACAAGGGGAGGACAAACAATGAGTGGGTGAATACATCAACCACACATAAACAGACTTTGAAGGATAATAGTGTAACTGGTCTGTAAACTTTGATCAATGTTTACAACGGACAGTTTGGGTAATAACATTGCTAGTTTCAGTAAGTTTGGTTAATCTTGAGGTGTGCTTAAAATTGCATGACACCAACTATATTGTCAGATTTCAACAAGTAACATGACAAGTTTAATTTTTTCAAATATTACCAACAAGAATTATGGCCAAAACGACAACAATAAAGCACAAATGACAATAAACCAGAATCATCCCTTAAGTGCACCGCAGGAGTCATTTCAAAGTAGATTTTAACATCTGGTTTGGTTTGTCTTCACTTTCAATTAGACTGTGTTGCAGACCAAACAACCAAACCTGAGACCACCTGAAAAGCAGGTTTTCTACCTCTTGTTATTCATGACATGTGAGGTCCAGATAAGTCTATAATAATGTTCATCATGGTGTCCATTGGAAAGGATAAATTAAGCTGCAGTGCTAAAGTGTCTATGAATCACTGAGATGCAGCACAGGTCCAGTGGGACTGATTATGACTGTCACCTAAGTCACCCCATGAGTCAGTGGCATTTAACAGTGGTTGAAAAGAAATAAACCAGCATGTGAGAATGCATTGCTTTGGGTAGTATTCACAGTATGGTTTTTAAAACCGTAATCCGTCTAAGATACCACTCAGAAGTCAGTCAGTTACAGGTGCAGTGACCACAATGGGAGTCAGCACATTCCTGGTGGTGCTAGCAAATCTCAGATGCACATTACAAAGGTCATGCTAATAATGACTGTGGGTATCAGCAGAGGAAAGAATGTACGGAGTACATTAATCACACTGTCTTTTAGATGTGACCTGCCCTCCACATCAAAACTGACTGCAGGCAGAGGACACAGCAGACAGCTTTTAATCTAAAAACATCATCTTTTGAAATACTTCATTGGACATTCATTATGGACTGTAAGTACTCCTCAATGTAATATGTTCGAGGTGATCCAGCACTGATCAGAGGTTAACATAATCTACTCCTCAACTTTAATTATAATTCAGTCAGGAAAATGACACAAAAGTCATAGCACTGGAAGCTGACATCTCACACCCCTGTTTATATATATGCATAAACAGTTCCAGTTCATCCCAAAGGTGTTGGATGGGGTTGAGGTCAGGGATCTGTGTGGGCCAGTCAAGCTAAAACTCATCCAACCATGTCTTTTTTTATTATTATTTTTTGGGTATTTTTGCCTTTTTATTCATGTAGAACAGCTGAAGATATGACAGGAAAGGGGGGGCAGAGAGAGGGGACGACACGCAGCAAACGAGCCACAGGCAGGAGTTAAACCTGTGGCCACTGCAGAGGACAGACAGCCTCAGTACATGGGTCACACGCTCTACCAACTGAGCAACAGGGTCACCCATCCAGTCATGTCTTTATGGACTTGGCTTTGTGCACTGGGGCACAGTCATGCTGGAATAGAAAAGTTGGAAGCTGTCAGGTCTCTCACTGTCTGACTTCCTGTTTTATTGTTTAGGATTCCTTCATTTCCTGTTTGTGTTCGTTGTTGGTGTTTTTACTTTCGTTTGATTGTGTATTGTTTTCACCTGTGTCTCGTTAGCCTTTCCCTCGTTTGTATTTATAGACCTGCCCGTCCCATTGTTTGTTGTCAGATCATCTATGTGAGTAGCTTTCTGGTGATTTCTCCTCACGTATACACCTTCAGTCTAGTTTGTCTTCCATGTGTTTTTGATTCCTGCCTGTTTTTTCGACTACCCCTCAGCCTAGTGCTTTTTGTACATTTGCCTGTGTTGACTGCCCTTTTGTGTACCGACTTTGGACTGAACAAACCTGTGGGTCCAAGCCAGTCTGTCTAACCCTGACAGAAGCATAGCATTGTCCAAAATGTCTTGGTATGCTGAAGCATTAAGATCTCCCTTCAAGGAGGGGTCTCCCAATACTTTTGTCAATATGGTGTATGTATTATAATAATATTTTAATGTTATCCTAACAAATAAAATCTAACAACATAAATAATAAAATCTTACTGGATAAAACTATCTACTACCCATGATTATCAAGTAGACTTAGAACAGGAGTTCATGGCAAATTCAAGTCAGCCAGTCTGTTCACTGAATCTTACACATGCACTCAAGCAGACAGAACAGAAGCTGGACTTGAAGTAAGTAATGACACTAGCCAAGCCTGTCAGATAAGAATTATCTTAATTAAATCCCAGTGACAATTCTAATAGGAGGCAGCCATGACTGATGACTGAGATCCGCCGCTGGTCGCATCACTGCTGTACACTCTATTTTTAACCCCTGTCTTCCCTCTCAATCTCATTTCTTCACTCACTCTTTCTCTACATCTCCCATTTCTTCTCCCTGTCTCTTATCTCTCCATTTGTCCACCTCACTCTCTATCTCTCTCTCCTCCCTTAGTATTTCCCTCACTCTGCATCTTCCTTCCTCCCTCCTCCCAATCTTGTTCTTGCCCTCCTCATCTTTCTCTCACTCTGTCCTATTACAGGCTCATTTTATGGAAGTGCTCTTTTCCCTAGAAACTAATCACTGAGGAATGTAGACATCAAGCGGAGGGACAGTTGATAAAAGCATTTGGGGCCTTTAGATGGTTCTTGTAAAATTCTAAAGTGTTCTCCTTAAATCAATAATCCCTATCGGTTTAAAAAGCAAAGCCTTCAAATGACAGAGGCAGATTAGTGATCAGGATCAGTAAGCGTGAAACAGAAGAGAGTGGAACAAAACCACAAGTCGAAGAAGGGAGGATACAGGGGCAAAGAGCTGTGAAACAGTAACAATAAACTTATGTAACTGAGGATTCTCAGTTTGTTCAGTACACAATGCTCTGTAAGTATGCTAGAAGTTATCAGTCCATCCCTTTTAGTGTTCCCTTCATCAATTGTTGTGGTGCTGAAAAAATACAACTCGCCTTATATGCACAAAATACAATAATTCTACCAGCCATATTATCAGGTCTGTATGGGGTTCTGTCAGAGAAACACTCTTACTCCAGAGTCTGATGGGTTGTGCCATTTTTAACCCTTTCAACAATGAAAAAACACAGAGCAAAACTGTGTGGATGGACCAAAGCCATAATAATTACAGATGCATCACCCTGAAGGTGATGCAGTTCTGCACGCATCAAACATATCCTGCATGGTCTTTCTGTGACAGTGTAAGTGTGTGTTGTGTGTACTAACCGGTAGGCCATAGCCAGGGCCCAGGCACCAGCAGCACAGTACAGGGAGTCACGGACCTTGGCCTCCTTGCAGGTGGAGCATGTTTTGACTGGGAAAAGGCCAGTGGTGGGACTCTGGTAATTCAAAATTGTTGTCTTGACTGAATAGAGAGAGAAAGAGACAAGAAGAGCAGAAGTGATGAAGCAAGAATCCTTGCAAAACTTGGACAGTCAACTCAAAGCCACATCAGCTGAAACACCAGTGAAGAAAGCACCTGTAACTCAGGGCCTGTGTCTCTAACATGGCCCTTTATGCAGCTTAATGCACGAGTCCTGAAAACACGTCCAACATTCTGACAGATATATTTATTTATTTATTTTTTTTACTGAGAATGCTGTCCTTGAGTGAACACTCTTTCATGTTCCCATACATTTTGCATGACCTCTTCTATACAGAAGCAATGAACTTGATCAAACAGTATCACTCCCATCCCACATCATATAACAGATGTATTTAGATCCAGTTTTCAGATGTTTGTGTCACAGCCAGTGTGAAGCCATTTCATTTTGCGCTGCTGTATCAGCTGAGCATAGGCACTGGCCCAGAGTCAAACAGGAGTCATACAGAAATGAACTACTAGCACATATTTTCTTTACTTCCGGTCTTCTTTCGCAGGCTAGTCTGCATTTGTGAAGTACTGAAATATAATATCCATCCAGTTCCTCGAGTAGGGTTACGGCTCCCATTTTCTACTGGCAGTACCTGACCTGTGACCTTCCTCAGGCTGTGGAGCAGTCTCTGCTGCATCATCATGTCCTCTGGATTCCTCATTTTGTTAAATTCAATTTGGAAAAAGGTTGAGGAAAGGATTTTGGCAGACTTTTTTTTTTCTGCTTTGATAAAAGCAAATGTTAATGTAATAAAGTCACTTGGAGCTGAGCGCTTACAGTTTGTGTTAAGCAGACATCTGCATGCTGCAAGAGTGTGACAACAGATGGATGTTGTTCAAGTCGAGCAAAGTGTGAATTGTGACACGGAAAGTGTGAATGGCTGAAAAAGTAGAGCGAAGCAATTATTCCTGGAGGAATATCACTTGGACTCTTGACGTCATTGTACTTGGATTGTGCTAAACAAGTTGGAAAGAGTCAGTTTATGTTCACCTCAGTGTTTTGGCAAGGCTTTTACAAGACATGCATGGAGTTGTGCAAGTGGACTTGCTCTGTGTTATGTGTACATACTTCATCGTCAGTTAAAGACTTAACTCTGAATCATGTCAGGTGAATACAAGCATCACTTACATTAAAGCATTTGTCCAGTTTAGTGGAGTGTGATCAGATATTTTGGGATTATTGTAACCATGCAAACGTTTGCATTTAACACTGCACTGCAGCATCTGCAGTGTTTCTGTACTTCTGCAACAGTAACAGAGTGGAAATGAAGAAATAACTAAATAAACATGCTGTGCCTCAAACATAAAATTTGACCCAACATCTTGAAAGTGGCTTTAGATAAATAGATTTATGTAGATAAAAAATTCGCATGGCTTGTTAAAACAAATTTTTACCAAAATTAATACCTGCTATTACTTGCATTACTTGCAATTACTTCAATTTTGTACAGACAGTCATAATCCCCAGTGGATGAAACCTATCCTGGGGATTTATACACACATAAGTAACAGGTTACTGTAACTCTGCATACACACGCAGCATCTTAGCAATTCTAACTCATTTTGGAAACAATGCTTTGATTTGTAACTACAGTAGTGATAGAAGACAGCGTTGTCTTCTTCTTCTTATTTTTTTGCTTGGTTTTTTTTTGAGACTGATGACACAGTGAGAGGACAGACAGACAGACAGATAGACGGAGCACGTCTTTTCCTCATGGCGCGAATGTGTCCGAATTTCTGAGATTGTTAGATCTCAGACTTGTTAAGGTTACTTTGTGCTGGTTTAGTCAAAAGTTGGAGAGAATTATTTTAAATTTGAGAACACATCTTTCTGTGTCATTCTTTCTCACTACTGCTTCCCCTGTCTGAACTCTTTGTCATGCACATAAGCACTTGTAAAAAGCTGATTAGAATATGGCCAAGAAATCTGCATTCTCCAGAGGAAATCCAGCTGGGGAAACCAGATTTCTCTTATCCCCTTCCCTTATTACTGAAAACATGTTTCTCATTTCTATGAAATTTGATTGCACAGAAAATTGGTACAGATATTTGTGTTTCACTCACGGTGAATTGTAATGACTTTGCCCTGACTTTTCAACCTGTGCCATCAAAGTTTTGATTTCTCCTCTACTTTGGAGTATACCTGCAAAAATAATGATGCACACATACCAGTATGCTCACATTAGCATTTAGCTCAAAAGCCCTCATGGAGCGGCTGAAAATGTAGCCGTTTATGCACTCCTTCTCCTTTGTTTTATTATGTATAACTCTATAATTCTGAGACCTAATAGTTTGTTGTAACATTAAAAGTTAACATTAGAATTGTTAATCAACACAAGTTTGTGCAGTTTAAAAAAGGGGCAAAACCGATGATAACTAACTACACTGCACTAGGAAGCAGTGGTTGTAAAGAGTTTTTTAAAGTTCTAAAACCATTTTCTTCTCCAACTTTAGCCCAGTTCCTTGACTTCTTAAGACCTGAAAAATTAACTTATCAATTCTTACAGAGATTTCAGTTTGAGAGCAAAATAGGAAGAGAAAACAGGAAGAGACTAAATAAGCTGGTCAGGAGGGCCAGCTCTGTCCTGGGCTGCCCACTGGACTCCGTGGATCAGGTGGGTGAGAGGAGGATGTTAGCCAAGCTGACATCCATCATGGACAACACCTCTCACCCTCTGCATCAGACAGTGGAGGCTCTGAACAGCTCCTTCAGCTGCAGACTGCTACACCCTCAGTGTAGGAAGGAGCTACAGCAGGTCCTTCATTCCCACTGCTGTTAGACTGTACAACTCAACAGCCTAGTCCTCTTTTCCTCCCTAATGAGGACTTGTATACAGCTGTATATTGCACTGTGTTTACTGTACTTTGTAAATTGTTAATTTATTTTACCTCTGTAACTGTTTTTGCACACTTTTGCTTTTTGCACTCTTTTTCTGTTCTTATGAGCTGCCATGACAACTGAATTTCCCCACTGCAGGATCAATAAAGTTCATGTTATCTTATCTTAAATAAGTTAAAATTCCTACTGTACAGTACCAGCATCAGGTACTGTGAAAGGAAAGTATCAAAACGCATAAATAATTTTGGCGTTAACAGAACAACTGGGAAGCTCTCCATGACCAAGGACATTTCTTTGGCATTACGGCAGCCATTTATCATCTGGGGTACGCGACAGTGAACATGTGACTGCTAAATGGACAAGCAAAGATAAACTAAGATGGTTCAAGTTCACCAAAGTTCACACTCAGCATTAGTTACTGAGGACAGAACAACGAATGAAATCTCTTAATACGAACAGATCGTACCCCTCCAATAATATACGCTGAAATATTACATACTCAAACAAAAGGCCTCCGGGAAAGTAATTTATCTGCTTCACACACACATGCACAAATACAGACACACATACACGTGCACTCCCACTCACACAAACACACACAGAGGCACAGACACATACAGATGTTCTCCTCTCCTGCAGAGGTCCCCTCACTGATGACTAATCTGTCTGGAGGGATCACTTCATTTTTCATCAGAACATTATGCGGGTGCAAATGAAGGGGACATCCATTCTGCACTGTCGTTTGTTACAGACAGACAGAGAGGAAGAGAACGATAGAAAGTGAGATGAAGGGAGACAGAGATGAGGGGGAGGGGAGAGAAATGCAGAAGAACTGTGTGTGCAAGAGGCAAAAAGAGGATGTATTTGTATTTACGAGCAAAAGTAGCAAAAGTAATGAGTGTGGGAGAGAGACAGGGGAGTGTGAATGTATAGTCAAGTCTATCTGTGTATGTGTGTGTGTCTGTTCAAGTATCACTAATTAAGTTCACACTTACATGTATGCACACACAAAAAAAAATCAGATTTGCGTTGTTACTGACCTCAGCACATTCTGCTGACCGTACTGTTTGTAGCTCCAGGCTTATTAAAGTAACTGTGTACGAAACGTGAGTTATGAAGTGGCCTGTGAGCAAAGACAAAAGGAACATTTCTGCCAATATGACAGGCAAATAAGAAGGTGCTTTAATTGTGCAAACCACTGACTTAGTGGCTTTCTTATTCTGCTCAGTGAACTTATCCAATTTTGAAAGTATTGCCTTCATCTACCAATGGGCCATCTTCCTAAGAGTAGACACAAGAAAATAATACGGCCTCTTCAATAAAGTGGAAAAAATAAGTGCATATCTTGGCATGGACAATCAACCAAAATGAGTTCCAATTTCCGATTCAATGTCGTACATCGCTAACTTATATCATCAGTGTTGGTTTCTATATGACAAGCTCCACAGGCAAATAACTGGCTCGATTTAACTGGCACCTTTAAACATTGCACATCATCGGATGACATCATCCCAATGAAGGGAGCCAGTAACTCGGTAAGAAAGTGATGATAAGTAGGTTATGTATGTATGTTCATAGGTCTCACGACCTAACAATTTGTCAGATTCAACAGAAATTTAAGCAACAGTTTTTTATTTGTATAAAACACACACACACACACAAATCTGTCAATACTGACAATATGTATTTATGTCAAATCAGCCCCCCCACATGTCCTGATGGGATGTGATGGGATGAATTGAGGAGCACTGACACCACTCAGTTTGGACTGAAGATTTCATCTGCTGCAAAACACAGCAGTGGAAGCCATCATTAGAAGCACAACAGAAAAGATGAGAGAGCTGAATGTTGTTCAGTCTGAGACTGTAAGTTTCTGTGGATGCAAATCAAGTGTTGTTGGGAGTTTTCTGCCTAGCCATCCATCAAGCTAATGTCCCACTAAATCAGCAGCTAATGTCTCAGACGCACTCAGTCTGCTCTTTCACAATGGGCCATTTCACTCCACCGGCATGGTGGAGAAAATGAGGGAAGATGATGAGAAAGTTAAAAAAAAAAGAGAGAGATAGATTGAAAACATAAAAAAATAAGACGGAGAAAATCTAGAAGAGTAAGATGATATCTGTGTAGTCGTACAGCAGATGGTACAGGAAAAAAAATGGAAATACACAATGGAAATATAAATGTGATAATCATCCTTCATGCCAGTCTTAACAATAACTTTTCAGTCTGCTGATGCTGTCACAATGTTTCTTGAAATAATGCATCTGTGACATGAGTTACTATTGAATGAAAAACTAATGCTGTGGGCACAAATCTTTTTTTAAAGCACAGAAATGCTAACAGAGCAGAGACAGCTAACAAAGCAATTTTGGTTTTTTTTTATAGAAGGACTGTTAATCATTTTGGGAAATGTGCTGATTCATAACTGACTATCTTGATTTGTATGTTTGAATGCGAAAATATTCTGTTCAACGAAAATGCAATTAAGGCTGAATTACTTTCCTCAAAATTGCTGCCTTGTTGCAATGCATGTTGGGAAACATGTCTGACAAATAGTCACAGAAGTCACGTTGAATCACAAGGACTAAACTTCAGGAAATGATAGAGAGAGTGGAGTCAATACAAGCTGGTGCTGAAGTTGCCTGTTAATGATTTCTTTATTGAAGAAAAGTTTTGAAAAGTTTTTGTCTCTGAGACAAAAAACTATTCAAATCCGCAAGTGTTGAGATTCACTTAGATTACATTTACAAAAACAATATAACAGATTAGGGCGGCACGGTGGTGCAGTGGTTAGCACTGTTGCCTCATAGCAAGAGGGTCCCAGGTTCGAATCCCGGTCTGGGCCCTTCTATGTGGAGTTTCTCCTTGTGCCTGTGTGGGTTTTCTCCGGGTACTCCGGCTTCCTCCCACAATCCCAAAAACATGCACATTAGGTTAATTGGCTACTCTAAATTGCCCCTAGGTGTGAGTGTGAGAGTGTGTGGTTGTTTGTCTTTGTGAGTTGGCCTTGCGACTGACTGGTGACCAGTCCAGCGTGCCCCCTCTCCAGTCAGCTGGGATAGGCTCCAGCTCCCACGTGACCCTGATGGATAAGCGGTATAGAAGATGGATGGATGTCAACTTACTGTATTCTCTTATTATTTTACCGTTTAATTACATACATCTTATCAGAGAAAGAATTGCTTCTCATTTGCTGTACACCGTGAGGACAATGGGAAGTTAAGGAGGAATTAAGTCTCTGAAACATAACAGACTGCCGTGAACTGGTCTCAACTAACTCAACAAATGTGGGACAGTGTGAAAAACAATGAACAATAAAAGAGAGAGAGATTAAAAAAAAAAAATCAAAAACAAGATGAAGAAAAAAAGCCCAGACAACGAAAAAGGTCATAAATAGAAAAGACAAAAAGTATGTTTAGTAAAAGTATGTACCTTAGAGGGTAGGGTTAGCATTTCATAAGCATTTTAGTCACATTTGTTGAAAATCAATCAAATCCTTTTCAGGCCTGTAATAAACCTGTCCAATCATTTCACTCTGTCTGAATGTCATGAATGGACGACCTACCAGCCTGTCTACCAACCTGTCTGGCTGTGCACGCTCTGCCTAAAAAGTCATTGTGCATGACCTTCCATGAGTCTTCCACAAGGCTACGTGGATATACCGAAAAAGTTGTTAGCAAGCTCGCTGCAGAATGGCAGAGAGAGCAGAAAATATTTCCCAATATGTACTTACAAGTTTGACAGCTGCCAGTATTAACATGTTAGTTGTTTATGTCATCATGATATTGTTTTATGTTTTCTTGTGTTGTGCAACCGCAGTGAAGTTTTAGCTTTAGGTTGGATATTACTGTGGAATAACACACATGCTTACAGCAGGGAGCAGTAGGCCCCTGAGTTGAGGAATAAGTGCACCAGCAGAGGCTAACTAGTTAGCTCACTAAGCACACATGCACAGCAGTGAACAGTAACTGCCAGGCTGGACGGCCATTTCAGACTGAGGTAGGTTTGTGACGGCTGTTTTGCTTGATTTTATATGATTGTGGCATTTAACAGAATTATGCATTTTTGTACTTATTAAACTAAAAAGAAATCTTGCTGAACATGGTAAACTCGCTGCTCCCACATATCTCCTGCCCACAAGTGTGAGCTCTCAGTGCAGTCCATTGACTAGCCAGACAGTGCTGCACGTTCCTGTGTTTCAGAGAAGTGGCCATGGAGGGATTCCTGCTCGAAGGAGGTGCAGTTTCTTTCAAAATCTGACTAGTTTTGATCATTTCTGCAACTTTATCAACCCCAGCTTTAATCGGTGTGAGCCAGACAGCAGAGCAATAGTACCTTCTGCCTTCACCTTATCTGGAAACTGAGTCAATGGTGTGTGGCCCCATTGCCACATAAATAAGAAATTGGGGGAGGCAAGGGAATGAAAAGAAGAAGGGAGAAAAAGAGAGAAAAATAATAGAGCAATGAAGTACGAGAGACTGAAGCAAACGCTGCCCTGTTATTCTTTTTCTTGATAACAGAAAACAAGTCCCCTATCACAATGATATGAAAAGCCTAAGACTGCTGGGGGCAGCTTTGCAACAAAACAGCACAGAAAGAGATAGGAAGAAAAAGGTAACTGGTTTGATTTGTCACTGTCACCTCAATCTCACCCCTCTCCATCGCTTTTCCTCCCTGAGACTAAAAGAAAGCAGGTATATTGGCAGGCAGGTCTGGGTGCTGCCGATAACAATGTTGGCTTTGTTCGCCGCTACAATTGGACAAGCGCTTCCAGCCGCCACCCCAACACAACAATTAAACAAGCCCAATGTTCAACATTTTCGACAAACCGCAATCTGGCAGAGGCTTTTCGGCATAAATCTATTGGGTGTCAGCGCAGCTGATGCTGGAGGCTACGCCGCGCTCACTGATAGCAGCAAGTCAGTTCCAACTGAGAGCTACACCTGTTGCACACTGAGCTCTATTTATTGTCTTCTGTCATTTTCTAAACACACATACACAGCCTAATGAATACTCAGCAATCATATACAGACAGCATATAACACACAAACAAACCAACAGAGAACCACACACACACACACACACACTCAGACACACGAGCTGCCCTGTCTTCATCAGGACAGACCAATGGGCTGTGTCATATCATGTGTTCATGTGAGAAAACTGTGCATCCAGCCCAGGAGTGACACTTTCACACATTAACTATCGCCCAGTCCACACCTCATTGAGGGGCAGTTACTGTCTACTTTACTCACTTTAAACTGCAAACAAGAAGGTACACAAATACATAACACCTTGCTGTTGGAATAAGCTGCGTTTTCTTAAATAAATTCAGTGCCTCTGCAGAAGCTGTGATGTGATCCACTTGCCTTAGTAACATTTTCTTTCCATAGCCCTTTCCAAATTTAAATCAGCCTGACACTGTCTTTGATGCATTAGCCCATAGATATTGTGACTTTAATATCTTTAATTGTGACTTTAATAATAATAATATATACAATAATATATATATATATATAAAATAATATAAACATCAGTCAACATAAAAAGGTTTTCTGAAAAATAAAGCTGGGTATAGTAACACCAGTTTTGTATTTGGGAAACATTATTACATACATACACACACACACATATATATACACATAAATTTATAGAAGAAAGACGCTGCAGGATTCTGTGGCCCAGTTTGAGGGCAGTTTTAGGTGTACTTCTGCCACATTCAAGTTGGAAAAAATGCCAATTTTAGGTCATCTTTAAATTGCACTTAGTTCAAAGTCAGTGTAAAGGCCATGCTTTCAGTATTTTGTGTGATCCATTAATTGTCACAGGTAGAAGTCAGTACTATATATATATATACCAGGAATTATAAATGAAGGAAGTTTTTCAGATTTACAACCGTGGGCAGTTCCGGTCATATATTATCAAAAATGTATGATTACACATCATTTGTCTTGAAAGGGAACATTTTAAAGCAGTAAAAGCTCAGAGACTGCTCTTTAAAGCATATCGAGATTTGTCTGCTGTACTATAGCACGTTTTTGTTACTTCAACCGGAGCAGCTGAGAAAAGCCAAGCTTATGTCCACAGTGGCAAAATCACAGCTGATCCGTGGGGACAGCATCCTGAGCTGTATTACCAGAATCTAACAGCCAGAGGCAAGGCATGAGCCAGCCTTCTGCACACTAAACTCAACTCTATCTGCTCAGAAGGAGTGCTGTGTGTTTGGACGATCTGTTCTGTTACTCCCCGTCTCTGCTGCATTGATTTTACTGGTGGGGGAAAGGAGAGTGCATATAGTTTGTCATCATCAAGGCAAAACAACACAAAAGAAACACTCACCTTCCCAACATACCAACATATTAAACATCGAAATTATTTGTCTTTTGGTCCACATGTCTCTGATTACCCTCTTTTCCTTCAGTCCCATCTCCTGCTTAATCTGGTGAGGACACAGACTATCACAGAAGACATTTTGACCTGTCAAACACAGGCGTAATTAATGTGATTAATGGTGACTGCCCTCGTTTTAGGTGCTGCATTGCCAGCAAACTGCTATTGTGTAAGTTGGCTCGCTGGCATGACTTACTGGCACACCAAAGTGGAACGGAAGCATCATTAGTGTCATTAGTTACACCTGTGATTTTGATGGAATGACGAAGACGAAACCTCTGCCATGAGGAAGGCAAAGATCTCCATTTGCAGTGGGTATGCTTGCATTGCAGCTCCAAATGTGACGGCAATTTACTAACGTTCCAAATTTGGTATTTAACCTTCTGCCAGCCTAATGACCCAGTCACGCACACATTTATGACAACAATACTTCACACCAGATCAAAGTGTTGTTGAAACGGAATCTAAGTAAAGCTGATATGCAAAGCGGGGTGATGTGAAAACAAGGAGGCTATATATTTATGTTTTTGCACTGGGGTGATGAAATGATCAGCCCTATTCTGCCTCTGTTTGGCTTATCTTAATATTCTTGCCCTAACCCTAACCAGTCATCAGCCCACATACCTAAACCTAACCTCCTCATGCCTAAACGTAATCAACCCAACCAACACAGACAAGGAACAGCGACCAATCAGAGGAAGAGTAGGGGGCAGGACATTCTGTAGCCATTCGAGGAAGGACTCTTGCTGTGCGTACTGCAGGGTAACACTGCCAGGCAAGGTGCTGCAGCTGCAGATAATTTAGGTATTTATCTCTGCTGCAGCAATGTTGGAGACTCTTCTACTGATTACACATCACCTTGACTGGGTTACAGCAGCTATTTGTGAATCCATCATCAAGTCTGTGTCCTTCCTCAGTTCTTCTTCACTACCGGTATTTATACTATTCACATCATGGCTAAGTAAAAGAAAACGATCCTGTGTAGATGTAGATACTATTTTAGCAAGGGTTAGCTTTGTCAGTCAGCAACATTTTTTACTTTTAAACTTGCTGTATAGAGCAATCACACTCACTCTTATTGAGAGAAATAATAAAATCATCAAGTGCACACAAATCCTGTGTGTGTGGTGTGACTAAGGCTGTTTTCACATATAGTCCTTTTTAAATGAACCATATTCAGTTCCCTTAAAGTTCACACTAAAGTTACCCTGGAGCTTTAGACCTTTACAGCTTTGAATTATGGGTAACTGTCACTTTGAACAAGAGGGCTTTGCCTGATCCATACTGCTGTGGTGTGCAGTCTAATCAGCTCACAGACATAAAGAAAACCAAAACTGAATTGTTCAGATTTCATGTGAGCACAAAAAGCACCACAACATCTCATTCTCCTCCTCCACTTGTCATCTTTTCATCATCTATGTTTCAATGTCATGTGACCTACCTATGGTAAGCCTAAAGGGTTAAAATACAGTGGAAACAAGGAGAAGTAAACCTGGGGCAGCTTTTTGTTCACATAGCTAGTATATAGCTTCCTTAAGTGAACCACCCCGCAGACTTGAAGTGAACATAACTGAGACCACCTCCCAGAGTGGTTCAGTTTGGTTCCCTTCAGAAGGGTCTGAGTTTGTTTGTAGCTTTCAGATATTGTATGTGCAAAAAAGGAGTTCGGCTGAAAGGGACCAAGTGTAAAAACAGCCTAAGGGTAAATGTTGGCTCATGCTGCCTCCATCCTAGCCTTGGTGAAAAACTCTGCTTAACCCATAAGACAAATGCAACAACTCCCACATGATCCCTCACTGGCTTCCCACTCACAAACACTACCAGCTGAGTTCAGTTCAGTGCCGACCAAAGCCGGAGCACCTTTGAGTGGAATTAAATTCAGGTCAGTGTGTGCTGGCTAAATGTTTTATCTTGCTGTTTTTCTTGCCAGCCGAATGCAGTTTCTCCCCAAACTACACTACGTATTTGCAAGGTGTAATCACTACACATAGGACTGCAATTTAAGGATATCTTCAAAGATTGCTCATACACGAGCGCAACACCAGCGTCATGTTTTGGGTGGGCTCTGTGTCTTAGCAGAGATCAGTTTCTCCCATTATACTGCAGTTGGTGTTGGCGTTTCACAGCAGTGCCATTTGTTTGTGAAAACTTTTCACTAAATGTAAATGTAAAGCTCTTAACTTTGAGATGACCCCTGCCTCATACAACTGATAAGATGTCAACAGAGAATATTTACTTACCAGCATTGTAGTAGCGATCCAGCTTCTCCCACAGGGGCTCATCCTCTCGCTGGAGAATGGACAGTTTTAGGGGTTCATAGATGGAACCTGAGGAGGGACACATCTGTTACACTCAGGATTTACAAGTGTTGCTGTTTCATATTGACCTGGAACATATTGTTTCAGAATTCACACCTTAGTGGTCTTATGAATCCATAAAAACTCTTTAAAAATGGGAATCCTGAGTAACATTCTGTCTTAATAATTAAACTGAACAAAAGGAAAACTAATAAAGGGGTCCTCATACTAGAGTACGATTCCTTGTATTTTTTTCCAATCTTGAGACAACAGTCTTATTTCATATATGCCAACATACACATGAATACCTTATCAAGTTTTTTCAAATTTTCAAATAAAAACAGAAAAAAAATCAAAAAAACATGCCATCAGTAACTTGTGTTTTTCACCGCAACACATAACATAACAAAGCGCTCAGCACACAAAACAATATTCAGGCCCGGAGCTAGAAATTCAAACGATAATGTGGCTCATCACCACATATTTCCTTACATTTTTCCTCTGAGCTGAGGGAGAGCCAGAGTTTGAGGGAAACCCCTATCTGTTCCACTTTCTCTATTTTCAGACATTTTTCACTTTGCTGAGATTTGCATTTTAATAGGTTTGACCTTGGGTCAATACCACAGGTACTGACAAATTCACATTCTGGTGTAAATTAGCATAATTTCCATCAGCTTAAAAGTTGCAGGGACAAAGACAATCCATCTCTTTTTTCAAGATAACACTTTAAAACAGCACAGAAGAAGTCTGATATTCCAATTCTTTTATAACATGGGATCAGTTGAACGTGGACAGACATTGTTTGGCTGGTTTTAAACAATCTCATGACTAACTTAAGTGATGCAGACCTCTAACACTATTACAGATGACGTACACTATATGACATCACAAAGTATTTTGTGTCACTTCTGTGTCTTTGGTGCTCACTGTGGAGGAGCAAGAAGTAACAACAACCACTAATGATAATAATAATAATAATGACCAGGAAATAAAGTGAAGAACTGATATAAAACAATATATTAGAATATTTATTTCAAATAAATCTTCTTCTTCTCCAGTCCACGACATGTGAAGGAAACATTCATGTGATCATAAGATAAATACGCAAGCTTCTGATGTACAGATGACAAAATGGGATTCGTGTGATCTTTACCCATGTCTTCTCTGTCCTTCAGTGTGTGACTGACTGCGTTACTGTCCTCAGATCTGCTGCCACTACTTACCAAGTCTGCGAACTTTCTGATGAGGCCGGGCAGTCGCGGCCACTGAACCGGCCATGCTCAAAAGGTGAAATTAAGGCCAATCGTCTCTCAGCTAAATCACAAATCTACAGCAATTCACAGGAAGGAGTTAGTAGCACAGAATTAGATTTTTAGACATGCATGAATCAACAATTAATTACACCTTGGGTGATGAAAATCATGAACAACATGCAAGGAATGACAATATATTTTATTTTCTTTGGAATGCCTTTATTTTAACCCTTGAGAGATACAGACTAAGGATGAATTACTATGTGATGGTAATGTCATTATGAGAAAGACTTCAGAAAATTAACTACTTATCTAAATTAGGAGACAGAGCTTGACTGATTATTGCCATTTACAGTCCATAACATTTATTTTAAAATGTTATGGCCTCAGAATGCTGCACTGCTGCGTTAATACTGCCATCAATTGAAAACTTTTTTTTTCTTTTTAGCAGGTGCACATTTTTTGAACAACAGCAGTTATTATGACACTGTTAGATGATTTATGGAGGTGTGATGTTATGAAATCTATACTGAACACCAGAAATTATTACTACACCCTAAAAATGCAGGTAGAACAGCTACAATCACTACAGTCACTCTTACGTGGGCTTACACCGTGTCTGTGAGACCCACAAGTGACTGAGCTTGGGAAGAACGTTTTAATTTACAGTGTTTCTATCGAACTATGTATCATACAAGTACAAATAATGGGCTTCCCATATGTGGAAATAAATAACAGACACTGTGATGGAAATATCCTTACATCCTTACAACAGTCTTCAGAGTTTTATAATGGGATCACTTGTCTTCGAACGCCAAGAATTTAAGTCTGCCAGCTTCCATAGGCCGTGGACTCACACTAATGCAGCGAAAAGAGTACAGTTAACAAGTGTTGGCGAAAGGAGACCTGGTGAGAAGCTCTTAAAATAGCCCCAGACCGCTGCACATTTACACCTCTGACCTTTCATGCTAGTACCACTGCACTGGACAAAATAAATGGGTAGATCAGGTCAAACTGAACTCCGGGCCCAGTGTCTTTACAAACAGATAGCCTCACAGAAGCGCGGACAGAAAGGAAACAGTAGGGCGCGTCACCCTGTAGGGTGTCATGCAAAGTAATAAGTCAGACCTGATCTTTTTGATCGGGCTTTGAATTCCAGGAGTTTCCAGCCGACATCAACCAGGCTCGCCATGTTGTACACAGTGTCAAATTCTCTACAAAGTTAAAATAATAAAAAGAATCCGGCATCGTGCTTCAAAATAAAACGGAAACGAAAGCCTCTCAATCAATCATCTTTAAGAACAGAACAAATGTAAAATGGTGAGGTGACCTTTGAATAAGCTATTCATTACAGTTTAGCAGATGCTCACATGTAATAAGCATCCCTGTCATTTTTGTTGTACTTAGTTCACTTTACTTACTTTCTCTCATGAAGAAGCATACGCTTTTATTCTGGCGGTTAACGTTCTTCACTTCCGATTTATCCGCAACTAACTATCTTTAACTTTATACAGCTGTCAACTGTCAAACTACCCGGAAGCACGACACTGACGTAAAAACACAAGATGTAATATCGCATTATATTCTCTTATTTCTGAACATTACCTTCACGTCTCTCTGCTGTAAGGACAACAGAAGAGCAGATGTTTAACTGTAAAATTGACGTTTTATGGAATACGTAATTCAATCAGAAGACGCTGCTATTTCACTCTGCCGTATAGCTCTATGCCGTATTGCAGTCGGTGTTGCTGTAAGGCGAGTGCAAACACAAGATGTGGATATTCAAATTCAATATTTTGGCGTTTTTGTTCCTTTTTGTGGGGCAATATAACACTTTTGCTCTTCAGGATGTAACGGCTGACCTTTTTGGTTCCGAAAATTTTGGGACGGTGGCAGCGTTTGGAGATTTTTACGCGGATAAACAGACAGACATCTTCATAATCAGAGAACGTATGCTCATTCTTAAGTAACCTTACTCTGTTTTGTTAGTTTAATAACCGTTAACACAAATTATACTTATATTTAGTAAAATATGTAGTTCCGGGTTTTAATTTAGGGGTCTCGATAATAATGGATACAGCTGTACCTTGGCCACAATTCAGCGCTATAATTCCACAAGGATTTATAGTCTGCGTTTGACATATTGATCTGTGTTTACACGTCCTTTACTAAGTTCTTTGCTTTATCTTTGTGAAAACGCCTGAATGTTGTGGCCGATAGTAATTGAGCTTTAATCAGAGGAGAACTTTAACTATAAGCTATGTTGACCTTCTGTTTCAGAGTCTGAACTGGTGATATTCTTGGCTGACTCGAAAACACCTTACTTCAAGCCCAAAGTTCACATTACTAAGGACATTTTCCCAAAGTATGTGTGCATTCCACTTCTATTTCCCTTTCCATTAATGCAATTCACAGATTACCTAACATCTATCGTCTTACTTCACTTATGTTCATCAATACTGAGCAGGTGACTCACTTTTCAGGGTGGTTATGTTTACTCTGTAGCAGATAATAGCTAGCTGTTAAAAGCACCATGTTGTTGGCTTTCATTTAACGATCAGTTTTCTTGTTCAGAGACACCGTTCTCACTGGTGTGGTTCCTGGAGACTATGATGGAGACTCTCAGATGGATGTCCTTCTTACGGCTCAGATTAACTCACAGTCAACAACAACTGTTTTCATCTTCTGGGGCCACAACCAGACATTAGGTACACTTAATGCATCATGAATGGGTGTTAAGGGTGGGTGGAGGCCAGATAACACTGCTGAAGGATTTACTTTGCTCTTTTTGACATGTTTCACGTTTGTAATAGTCGTTTTTATTGACATTGTGATTTAACAGAATCACTTATTTACAAAGTCAATGGCAAAATATGCATTAAACCTGAATGGAGTATACATTTCTCAGAGCAGACATTTTGACACCATTGAAGGATGATGATAAAACCACTGTGAAGTAGTGTTAAGCAAACATCTCAGTCTAATTCAAGAAAGTGATCTCACTCTCAAGTGTATTGTTAGTATAGCAGGAGCACCTTGCACCTTTCGTAGGTAAAACTTCGGCTAAGTTTAAAATACTTGTTAGCCGGTGCTCTTAATTAACACTATAAAGTGGTTCGAAAGCATGAGGGTTTCTCAAAATTGGCACAATGTCCTCCTTTATTTCATATAGGCCTTTTCCACTGAAGACATTTTGACATGTCACAGTGGGGAAAGCACCACTGCAAGTAATCAGTTTAATTATAGCAGAATACCATTTATTTGTTTCAGGATCCTAGTACTGTTCATGCTGGCTCACTGTAACACTGTCATGGTTTATTGGAACACTTGAATAGAACAGAGCCATCATTAATGTTATTTGTCAAATCTGATTTTCCAGCCTTTTCTTCTGTCACAAGTCAGAATGTGTGCCTGTTAGCATTGAGTCCAGAATGATAAATATGATCTATAAACTAATTTCTTTACACAGTGTTTAATTACAGTTGTAACCTCAAAGAATATTTCAAATTATTTACTTTTTATTTCTGTTAGCAGAAAAAAATTTAAAACCAGACCAAAAGGAATCTTCATTGCCAGAAGCTTCTCAGCTAGGGTGAAAAAAAGATAGAAATAGGTGAAAGCTTTTATCATGTATTTTTGTACCCTGTTGGATATTTAATTGAGCTTTGTTCATAGCTGTTGACACCAAAAAATCTATTTAGCCTGGTTTGACCAGCCTACTTTTTTCTTATACTTTGTTTCTGGGAGACCAAACAGTACTCAAGGCCTGTTGAAACTCTTCATTTTCTGCAGATATCAATGGGATGCTCACGCTGAGCAAGTCTTTTGCAGATCAGCCACTTGTTATGGAGTAAGTATAAGTTTGCATCTGTTAGTAGCCAATAAACTGTTACCTCAGTGTAAGTTTTCATAAAGTGTTTTAATCTCAATGAAAAAACAAATCTTCCCTCAGCTTCGATGGGGACATGATCCCAGACATTTTTGGAGTCACCAGCCCCCCATCCACCGAAGTCTGCCGTCTCACCAACAGGTAATGATTCATTTTCAACCTCGTTGAGAATTTCTCGTGTTTATTTCTTGTGCTCTTATACTTCAAATTATGTTCAAAAACGTAGAACTTTTAGCTCTTGTTCTTGCCTTGTGGTTTTTCACCCCTTTAGGGCTGAAGCATGTCAGAATGCACTGGGTTCACCTGTCAAGATGCGCATTCCTCATTCTAACGCTTTCATTGATCTCAACAAGGACTTCACCGCTGGTGAGTCAGTAATGTTTAAGCAGTGTCCCAGAAACAAATTTAAAATGCTTATTTAAATGTTTTGGAAGGATGTGGTCGACATCCATCGCACATCAAATCTGTTACAAAACCGTACTGAAAAACTGACAAAACTGCTTGTTTAACAACAGATGTCACTGGTTAAGTGGTCATGTCACTCGCTGAACCTGTGCAGTTGCGTGGGAAGAAAATAAATTAATTGTAGACAGGTAAACTGGAGGTTTAAACTGAAGGTCATTCTTATCTAAGTGTCTGGAAGAGTTTCCTTTCATTGCGTCAGTCTGACCACTCTCTGAACTTTGGACACGATTCATCAGTTAGCCATTGAAAGTCCAGTTCTTGGTTTAGTTGTAAAAATGTGTCATGTTACTTATGAGCCCAAACTATTCTCGTATAAAATGCTTTCTGTATTAGGCCAACAGGTTGATGAAGTGACTGTAAAAAAACATTTTACAGTATTATCATAAAGATGGGTTTAAGACACTGTGAGAGCAAGCATTCTCCTTACTAAATTGTCCCTATTTTAAACATTTAAGATAATGCATATTATGATCAGGGCTTGCTAACGTTCTGTCTCTATATTTTTCAGTATGGGCTTTTTATGGCTATAAAGGCAAATCTGCTTTTCTCACCTCAGACTCCTCTGTGTGCATTGCAGATCTCATTCTTGACTGTACATTGTACCATGTGCCATTGATTGACGGCAGCTGAGATCTAAATGACCTCCACCTTATTCTATTTTGTAGCTTATTCCTTCACTGTGGGCTTTCAGTATTTCTCTACGTGGATCAATGAAAGTGTTATTAGTGTTTAGAAGAATGCTAGGTAGATAAAAGACACAATTGAGTTGGACTGAAACATAAGAAAGTAAAATGGAACAAAGCACAACCAGTGCTGAAATGACTTTGGAATATCACTGGGAGGCCATTTTTGAGAAGGGGTGCACCTAAGCACATTTAATGACATGAGGCCTTCTAAGGACCAACAAGCTTTTTACACAATTGATGTTTTTCATCATTCACATCTGCTTTCAAAATCTATACACCAGAAAGTCACAATTTGAAACTGAAATGTGCTCCTGTCTGCTCATAGGTGCAATTACATACATAATCTAGTATTCACACAGTAGCCCGGGAGCGAGATGGCTGTAAATATACCTCAGTCCCCTTGGTTTGAAGCAGGTTTGGGAAAAGACTGTTTGGGAAAAACACTATCAGAGCTGCAGGTGGGATCGAATATTGCTGCATGAACGTAAGATGGCCCTATAGGTGAAGTAACCAGTACCAGTTCCCACCCTGTTGTTCAGTTTGATTGCATCCCATAGAACAGGTTGTTTGCTGGTCCCACTCTCTCTCACTAACCCCAAACCAGCCCGCTGTACTTCCTTCACCTGAATCAGGAGGTGAGAGGTTGTAGCTGTTAGGAATGTGGTGGAGCACAGATTGTGGAATACAGCAAAATCATTTTCAAGCTCTATATTGTTAGAAAATCCATCCATTTCAGCAGATACATAAGGCTCAATATTTATTTGTTGTTTATGTAAATAAATAACAAAGCCTTTTATCTGTGTTTATTTTGAACCTATTGACGTAAAATCTATGAGATTTGCTTCTTTTAGAGAAACTGGGTATTTATTAGTACTGCAAACAAACTGAGTCTTAAATATAATGTGTGTAGCGGAGGATCACATCATTTTCATTTGCTGCCTGGTCCCTGATTTATTAATTGGCTCCAGACCAATGCATCATTGTAACAGAAATCTCACAGGCTGCACAAAAGTTATAGTTGTAAACTTGTAATTCTCAGGCATTGCTTTCTAAAATACGTTCCACAAAGTTTCTCTGGAGGAAAGTAAAAGGACTCAGACAAGAGGCCACCGATTTTCAAGTTGACTAAGAGAGAATGGAATCGCCATTTTCTTCACCAGTGAATGGAGAAATCACCTTGTTCTTGTTTTACCGCATATCACACCTGTCCTTCGGCCCACTAAGTGTAGCGCTGTCAGTTAGACTTATGGGAGGATTTTTTTTCCCCTCTGGATACTAATCCTTGTGTTTAAGGTAATCACAGAGGATTTAGTCATGTCATACTAACTGCAGGTATCTTTGTGTCCCTTTTGGTTTTATTCTGTCACAGTTCAACCAGGGCAAATTTTAATTCTTGTTTAATTTGTTTAGGGATTATGAGAAAGTCAGTAAACTTAATGGAATCCTGGTGGCAATATTTGCTCTTTTGGTTTTAATACAAATTGGCTTATGTTGGGGCATCAGTGGTTTGTATTGTTTCATCAAGTCATTTGCTCCTCATTTGTCCTTCAAAATGACAGCCTGCATGTCAGCCTGCCTTTCACTCTCTTGATTGGCTTAGGACAGCCTGTCTCTGCTGTAGGAATTCACATATCACTTTCTTTCCTGTACCTGTATTTACATATACACAAATGCACAAGGACAGTGTTTTCAATAAAACCTGCTTAAGTGCGCACAGCTGTGTCTTTTGTGAGTAAATGTGCTGCCGGAACGGCAGAGCATGAGGAGGACAACCAGTGCTGCATATCTGCTGGATGTCAGACTCTTTGGCTGCCACTGTCTTTGGGAGCATGCAAATGGCAGGATTGATAAAGAGAAGAAGGAAGTAGGCAGGAAGTGGTGGAGAAATAGATCTAAGTTAAAAAGGGATGAATGCTTTGAAAGAAAGGGGTGGCAGGAAAGATAAAGGGCAGGGGAAGGATGTGGGGGGTGAGCAAGGAGCTCAGCTCACTGTCTGCTGTGACCACCTGCTCCTCTGAGTGTTAGCGGCTGGAGCTTTGCAGCGAGGCTTAAGCAGGGAGAGAGTGAGTTTAACAGGCAATCTGGCTTCTGCTAGTTAGAGAAACTACAGGTGGAAATAATGATCCCCAACCAGAAATGACCCCTTGCAACTGCCATTAGTGATCATAATGTTATTTAATATTGTTTGAAAAAGTGTTAGCCAATATAATACTGCACAGCCTCTCCTCAGCGTCCAAATGATCGTACAGACTTCTATATCGCTAAGTAACTATTCACAACCAACAGCAAAGCTGTTTCCAGGACTCCTTTTTTGTCTTATGTGTTCACATTTACCATTTAGCCTCTTCTCGTGTTTGTTAATATTTTAGTCTAAATCTGTCAAAAGTTATTTGAGGCACCTCTACTTACATAATTTTACAGTTCACAGCAAATAATATACCTCAAAATTGTAGAGTGTAGAGAATTGCAGAGTATAAAATGAAGTTATGAATGCAAATTAGTTGGAATTCATCTTAATCAAAACACACAGAGCTGAGTTACTATGGGGAATCCAAATGGAACACTTGAAAATGCAAATGGGGTAAACGGGAAAATAAAAAAAACTAATCTGAATTGCACAGAGGCCTTGTAAAGGGTCAGGCAGCACAAAGTTTCCATGCATACATGAGAGCTAAAACCTTTTTGGGAGGGGGTGGTCCTTTAGTTAATGGGGAATTACAAGTCCAGGAGACAGTCTGCAGACCATTTCAATAAGTATGTTCAAAATGACTGTACTCGGAATAGACCTAAGCAGATCTACTAATCAACGATCAATCAAGGGACAAAGTGAAATAGCACATGAAAATGCAAGGTAGCAAAACAAATTAAGACTAGCAATGAATCTTTAGGATTCAAATGCCATTAAATGGAGATGATCTTAAGCAGGACACATTGCCTTTCATGACTCTGAGCAAGGTTTTGAGGTTGTGCTGCCCTGAGTGCCCCCTCTCTCACCTACCAGTACAGTAATGCAGTGAAGTATTTTGTTAATGTGGTCCAAGGAGGATGAGGGCTGTTTCAGAGCCATGTCACAACTCCAATCTCAGTCCAGTGTCATTGCTGTAAACTGTCTCATGGTAGTATATTGGCTGACCTCACTACATCAGTACTGCTAGTGGGGAAAAAAAAAATGGAATTGTTTCCTGGCTGGTGTCAAGGCCTCATTTAGGCTGCTTATTGGACTCTCCAGCCAACCAACCTGGCCCCGACATGCTGCATATGGCTCGTAATCTCTTTTGTCGCTATCATCCTCCTCCAGCCAGTGTCTCTAACAGCAATGCATTCATAACGGCTTTGTGTTCATGCTCTTTTGTCTCCCAGTTAGTTTGTCTCCCTCCTCACACATTGAGGGATTTCAGGTCTCATTAAGGAAGTAGTTTTTTTCCACTTACTGTTTGACTTTTGTATTTCAGTCAATAATTTTACGCAATGTCAGAAGCCAAGAGTGTAAAGAAAGAGGGGACAAAGAAGTGAATAAAATTGCTGGTCTACCAATATGGGCTTTTCAGGTGACAATATTTAGAAAACAGGGTGGGCAATGGTCAATACATAATGCTAGTACCAAATCAAAAGTCATGCATTTTCCATTATTTCATGCACTTTGTACATGGTAATATCCATGGTTATTTTAATGTAATGGAAAAATACATCAAATGGGGTTTACTGTTAAGCATTTCATTTCCTTTTGTTTTCTTACGCTTCTCCGGGTCCGGGTCGCGGGGGCAGAAGTCTCAGTAGGGAAGGTCAGACCATTCTCTCCATGGCCAATTCCATCAGCTCGTCTGGGGAGATACCAATGTGCTCCCAGGCCAGACGACAGATATAATCCCTCCATCGTGTCCTGGGTTTGCTGCGGGGCCTCCTCCCCGATGGACATGCCTAGAAACGCATGACCAGGGAGATGTCCGGGAGGCATCATGGCCAGATGCCTGAACCACTGCTACTCTTAGTTTGCAGTTAGTAGACGGCAACTATCCAACCCAGAGTCAGCAATCCACCCTTTTCCATCTGAGAACTGTGGCCTTGAATTTAGAGGTATTGATCTTTATCCCAGCTGCTGCACACTTGGTTGCAAACCGCCCCAGTGCAAGCTGGAGGTCACTGCTTGATGATGCCAACAGGACTGCATCATCCGCAAAAAGCAGAGGTGGAATCCTGATTAGTATTGTCAGCCTTGTTATCAAAATGCCAAGTAATGGCATGATTAATGAGTATGTCACTAGATAAAACCTCTGACCCCTGTGTGCAGTATATTACTATCTTTGCACCACAAAAGCAATCATATTATTAAGCATGGAGCTTGTTTCATAGATGTAATTTTTCACCACAGCTACAACTAATTCGTATGAACACAGCTTTTGTGGGACAGCCAGCAGGTCCAGATTTATAATAGATGGCTGATGTGAGCAGCTGCTTCAACAGCCCTCATAGCTTCTGTAATCATCAAAGTCCAAATGACCACAGGAGATGTCCTTATCATTCAAATAGTATCCACTTATATTAATGTCTCAGGATCATGGCAACCCACAGGGGCATCACATCATGTCAATTCAAAAAGAGCACCGTCAGGCAGGAAGCTATCAGAAGCACAATAAGAACTTGTCTGAGGGAAAAGGTAGTAATTGCAAAGTAATTATAGATGCTATTTTGGGAAAAATAGGCACAAAGACAGCAATACTGGCACAGGGATTAATTGCTAGGCAACGGGCATAACGTAATGCTCTGTGCATCTTCCAATTAAACTAGCTCTGTGTCGGAGTGGCTTGCTGATTGACTAATAATGTGGTGGTGATGGTGGGGGGAGAGAACAGATTTGCCACGTAACAAGGATGGCCAAGAAGAAGAATTGATTATACAGGGATTAAGTGTACACTTGGATGGCAGAGTAAGACATTTTTAACAGCCATTTTGGTAATCGGACCGCTATTACAGAGAGAGAGAGAAATTCACAGAGTGCAGAAGGGTATCACAGGACTTTTAAATAAGAGAAATGTTAGCTCACTTCTACAGTAATATTAATAATACTAATAATGTTGTCTTGCTTTCCTGCTTTTGCATTTCTCTCCATGTACACTGTGAGTTTACAGTGTATTTGTACGTTTATTTTATTCAGTAATTGGGAAACAAGAGTTCTTGTTTACAAATTCAAGTTATACTCAAGAAAAATATAAAGACAACACTTTTGTATTTGCTCTGATTTTTTTTTTACACATGGAAAGAAAAGTTTTCAAACTTTTAATGCACAGATTTCACATATAAGTAAGCACTTCCCCTTTGCTTGATGCCTTACAAAAGAAGCAGAGGTAATATACAAATAAAAGATTGCAGAGGAAACCTTAGGTTAATAACTGTACTTTGGCCATGTTTGTCACTGCCTGACAAACTGATGAAAATGGAACAGTGTCAAGTAAAAAGCCAAGTTTCCCCGTCCATGCAAATTTTGAATTGTGGGTGAGAATTTGAAATGCTCAGTTTTCAGAAAAGCTGATACAGTGTGGACAGAGAGCCAAAACAAAGCAAAATTAATTTGGACTTATTTTTATGCATCTAAACAACTGTCTTCGCACACATTCTTCCCTACCAAAACAGAATAATGTATGCCAATGCTAAACCCTCAGCATCCACAGTACACATGTAGCCTACATCTTCATGAACACATCAGATGCATTCACTGCTGTTCATCACATTCTAATTTTCCCATTTTATAAAGATTTGGAGTGAGCTCACAGGCACGTTAGGAGCGCCTGGTGTGATGCGCCAGCCCTTTGAGGTGTGTCGTTTGCAGCATCTTCGCCTCCGGGAAAGCTGGCAAAGCGTCAAACGGGCAAAATAGAGGCTGTGTTTATTTTGGTAAGCGCAGGTGTTTTTGCAGATAAATGAATAATAGGAAAAAATGAGGCAGAGCATTTCCTCTCTGATACACACAGCACTGTGACCATAGCCTGAGGTTGTTCTGTCCCAAAATTAACTATAAGAAAACTACATGGACATGTACAAAAGGCAGGTCTGTTGATGTGAGTCACATGCACTGAGGTATTTGTAAAAAGAAATGATCCCTGATTTTGTCAGTGTAAACCTGCCCTACCAGTGACACAGTGTACATATTCATATAATATGAAGGGGAAAAAAAAGTTTGTAGCCAGGCTAGAGGAGTGAGTGTATGCAGTGTCAGTCTGCCTGTTGGTTAGTCCACCACTTCGGTCCTGACTGAATTATTCCAGCGGATGTCAGTGAGATTGATGGTCCTTGGAGGATGAAGCCTGCTGTCATTTCATCTGGAAACACCAGCAGATCACAGTGTTCATTATCTGTTAAAATATGTCAACAACAATAGTTTGGCTCAAAAGTTGATACTGACAGCTGTGGTTCCCAGAGGTTGTATCCTCATGCTTAAATTTATGACCAAATACCCGTAGAACTAATGAATTCCCATCAGCCTCAGCTGTACTTTTTCTGATGTGCTGAGTATAAAATTTAAGCATGCTAAAACACATTGACAACAGTTCAGAGCCTATACTAAAGATCTTGTTGTTGTATTAAATTATTCTACAGGTTCTTCTACAAATCAACATGCGTGTTGGCTATTTATGCATTGAAAACAGGTCATACAGTCACTTAAAAAATGATTGATCAGTGAAAACTTCTCCCTCTTTTAATAAGTCCCTTAGGAGCGTTCCTGCCAGTCCTCCCTGAGTATCTCCATTCAAAACATTGGGTAACCAAGGTAATGTCTGTACATGTTGTCTTCTTTTTAACGAGCCCGGCCAAAGTACCGCCAAGGGCTCCCCATGTTTGCAATATTAGTAGACTTTACTGTAATGAGCAACACGATGTGGTTGAGATTGTCCATTATTATACAGAAACAAGAGTTATTTTAAAAATGTATTTTCTGGATCATTACCAGAATGAAGTTGATGATGTAATGTCAGAATTAAAAGAAATTCAAGAAATAGGCAGCCTCCACAATTCTGCTTTCACTTTATTCATGCCTCACCTGTGGCATTTATCAGCAGAAGGCTAGTGTGTGGATTGTTTTGATGGCAAGTAAAATGGAAAGCTATTACACATGTAAACATGCTGACAATAGGATTTTCAACATGTCCAACCGCAGTGAGGTTCTTCTGAGGAGAACTCAGAGGATTCTCAAGCTGTCAGGGTGTTGTGACAGGGAAAGCTGTGTGTCCAGTGGGGATGAAAGTAGTGAAAGTGGCATTGTTTTCACAGTTTCTAACTCACCCATGTACATTGTATGATAATGTATTCTTACCGATACTTACCCAAATCCATGAAAATACCGAAAGTGTGTTGGGCCACAGGGTTCAGAAAAGTAGAGGCCGTATTGTTGTTGTGGCATTGTTTGCCTTCGCCATCTAATTTAGGGCACTAGAGTATATAATGAGGGAAACACTGCGAGAAGGTCCCTGATTGGATTAGATCTAGGATGTTATGCTCTCATGGTTTCTTGGTATGCACCTCAGATCTCTAGAACACTAGAACATGCTACTTTTTATGTTTTTACCAGCATAGTTGGCTTGATTTGCATCCCAGTTAGTCGTGTCTTAGCTTTATTTCTGTACTTTCTGGTGCAAAAGCCAGGTTTTCTTATACAACATATGCCCTCAATAAATTGAATTAGATTGCAAAAATAGACATACAGACATATCAGTGTATTTAGTGCTTATACAATGCACATCAGTCTTGATGTTGGCACACACTAATATATATCCTGTAGACACACACCCTCTCCCTTTCAGTCCATGGAATGAGCTTTCCTATGCTTGTTACAGTTCCATGAGCAGTTTATATTTACACACCGGCACATGTACAGCATAAAAAAAGTGAGCAAAACATGGTGGAAAGTGTGTGTATGAGAGGTTTGGCCATAATCTTCCCCACAGCTACTGCACCTACGTTGTTCCCTGTAATGGTTTTAGGAGATTATTTCTTCTGGGAATAGCACTGCTCCATTCTGCACTGGTGTGTTTTGCCATGTTTGTGAATGAGCCGTTTTGATAGATCGGGGTGGAAGTCACACAGCGTGTAGTAGGGCTACATATTGGCTTAGAGACGGATTTATGCCGCAGAGCTTTTCACTTTGTTCCTGGCCTGGATTCTGCATTCTCCCTCCCTATTGGTATGTGTGTGCGTGTGTGTGAGTATGGTGCAGGAGATTTGTGGAAGTGTTAATGTGCAGAACTAACATCATGTTGTGAGGTATTTATGTCTCTGTACTCTTTTGTTAGATGTGTAATGGTATGCGTAAATCACACATCTGTACTCACCTTGGTTTTGAAGTAACTGTTTGGTTTGTTTTTGAAAAAAAATGTTTGTTTTTGTTTAGTTAACAAATTTTGACTGTGTTGTAAAAAATGTTAAAACTCCTGTAACCACCTACAACCTACCAGTTAAAAAGTATGAGGCTGCAGTAGGGTGTTGGCTGTGCACTTTGCCATGTTTTTTCCTTGTACCTGTGATGGTCACATTTGGATTACTCCATTTCAAATAAGTGGGCAAATACGATGTAGAGCCCGTAAAACTATACTGTTCCCAAACAGTAGACTTAAATGATCCTGGAGAATCTTCAAGCTGTGGTTTGTCTGTGTTTGCCATATCTACAAGCTTGTGCTAACTCTCTGTTGTATGCATGCTTAACCTTTCACTTTTCAAAGGGCTAAATATTTTACACACAGGTTCTACACACAGAGAAGTTCTGCATCCTGCATTTGTTTGTGGCACATGCTTGCCGAACTGAAACACCCATACCGAACACTTTTGATATGAATGCATGTGCCATAGTGTTTGTGTGAATATTTGTTATGCAGGTCCGTGCTGAAATCAGCACATCATCAGTATGCACTAGTTAACATCTGTGGGTGTGGTTGTGGTATCAAATGTGTATATTCATTTAAGTGTGACTGCTATGACACGATTCATTCTTTATTGAAAATGTTGTGTTAGAAAAGTTACCAAGCCAGCCATGTTGCAGCCTCTGGCAAATAATCTCTAAGAGAGAGAAGCATCTTTGAAGAGAATCATTTTAACGTCTGTTGAGACATGTTAACTGACATGTTAACTGTCATACTTCACTACATTAACAAGCCAAGTGTATATGATGTCACATCTTACCTTGGCTGTTCTCTATCAGCCGACAGCATAGTAGCACAAATGTATTTCTTTCTTCTGCTCCTTCTTTTGACACTATAGTAAATCGTCTCTGTGGGCTTTGGGCAAGTTTGAAAAAGCTTGTTTCACAGTTCGGCGGTTCCTTGCTAGCAGAGGGACAGGGCCACATATCAGTGGAGGTGGCCTCTGAAGATTTGGCTCCAACCCAACACAGTCCCCTCTCAAAACTCTTAAAGGGACACTCTGACTTTGTGCATTCCGGTGTAGATTTTGAGAAACCTATGCAAAAGCTTGGCCAGCCATGTGATGAAACATTACAAGAATGAAATCAATATTAAACTTTAGTGTTGGAGAGGTGCTGATGTTATGGCCTTTTTACCAGCGTTGGCAAAGTGCGACTCCTGCTACTAATGCTACTATGACTAAGATCTTATTAGACAGGAACTACACTCATGTAAGCATCTTGAGATTTTAATGGGTTAATTATGTTTAGATTTTGCATGGACTAATGTGCAGTTATTGATTATTTTTCTATTCCTGTTAATCCTGAGGTCTTCAGGCAGACACCTCCAGGCTATTTCTTTTCAGGATTTTGCTGTCAAGGCCCAACAGCTTTGGGATGACCTTCCTAATGATCTCAGCCTCAGAGAATCTGTACTGTATCTATAGTCTCTTCTTCAAACATAGTTTTATGTAGAGGTCTCTATAGGGCAGCCTAGCCAGCAGGTAAATAGGCACAGAGCAGATATCAGAAATGTGCACTCAGGGGGCATCTTGGCATCTTTCTCTCTCTGTCTCTCTCTCTCTGTCTCTCCCCATATGTGCAGTATGTATGAACCCTTTTTTGAAGTGTTATTTCTCTTCTTGAGCACTTTCTAACAGTTTTTGTGCTGTAATTCTTGTAATTGTACAATTAAAACAGTGTTTTGGACAGCCTTTTCCCACTGTCTGACGTGTCTGGGAAGGATGTTCCTAACAACTAATTTCCCTGGAGTTTTAACTTAACCAGTCATCTAGTCTAAAAGTAAGAACACACTGAGAAAACAATCAAAACTGAGCGCAGTTTAATTTATAAACCTCGAAAATGTTAATCACATCCTTCAGGAACATCTTCGGCTCAGCACTTAACAAACATTATTAACATTGTTCAGGATTGCTTGTTTTGTATGAAGTGTCAACTTAAAGCTATTGAGGAGTTGCATAGACAGGCTAATAACTGACTGTGTTTGCCATAGAATCGCTGAGCACTCTCTAGTGAGAGTGCAATTTCTGCTTCTTGTCTTTGAAATATTTATTGTGCACTGTTAACATTTTACCAATACAACAGTGCAGGTGTAGCTTGGTGTAGCCCTCAAAAACTGTTCAATTTATAGAATAATAATAATCAGTTTAAAAACTGACTTGTGTTTCTTGTGCCAATAGGTGAGGGTAACAACTTTTAACCAGTTGACTAATTGTGCACAGCCTTACTTCTAAGACTATTATTCAAATTACGTATATGTTGTATTGTTGTATGAGCTGTTGTAAACCCTAAAAGTACAGTATTTTCAAAGACTAAAAGTTGGCCAAAAGAAGCACCAGATATCACTAGTTTGGAGTTTTGTGTTTCTTGGCTTACCTTATCTTCCTGCTCCCTCCACGCTGACAGTGAGGATAGCCTCCCAACTTCTGCTGGGTGCAACGTATCTTTTTCACTGGTGATGCCTGTGACATTTCCATCAGAATGCCAGTGGCCCTCCCTCTGTTCAACTGAGGCATGGATCAGTCCCAGGGTTAAAGACATAAGGAACAAATTGATGCAAACAGGCAAACACAGAGGGCTTGACTGATGGATGCAGGATGGCTTATGGACAAATATACACGAGACACACAAAAACAAGCAGGTGCAGGGGCACACACTTTGTGTTTTCATTCTTCTCATTCTGCCTCATTACTGTCAGCTTCATTCAAACTTCATCTCACACACACACACACACATACAAAACGACTCAAACACACATAAAGTGGATATTTGTCCCCCAACCCCCATAAACAAGGCAATAAGATCATTCAGCATGGTGGCCTTCCTTGAGCCCATCTCCCTAGCAACCCCCGGGGGGATAGAGCACACAACTGTCTATGCACGGGTGTGTGTTTAAACATTTGCATGTGTGTCCCTTTGACAGCCAACTGGGCATAGGAGTCACAGCTTCTTTGCTGAGTAACAGGCCAACAAATAACCTGCTCAGGGTCATTAGAGACATGAAGAAGAAAGACAATCAGCTATGTCTGTCTTTTTTTGTATTTATCACTTAACCTTACTGCCATTTTACACCTATTTATCTTTTCCCTTTTTTCTGTATGTTCCCCTGTGCCTTTTTCCTAATCTGCCCTCATTCTTTTCTGTCACTTTTGTCCCAAAACTTCACTTTCTCTTGTTCCCATCAACACACACAGAAACGCATAACCCTTAAGTGTTGGAGGAGCATAATGTTGAGTGAGGCGGAAGTACACGTGTTCAAACACAAGGCATATCAGACACTAATGCAGCAGCTGCACTGCTGGCTGTCAGATCCACTCTGTATTACAGTCTGGATGAACCACTGCTTCTTCTGCAGCAAGGTCTTTTACAGGTACAAGGAGGGAGGTGTAGTACTGCTGCTGTTACTCTTCTTGTTGGCCTTAGATGGCCCCTCTGGACTTAAGAAAGCAGCAAAAGAACATGAGGACTGAGAGGAAGTTTAAAAGGGAAAGATGAGTTGTTTTCTGATATTGTCAAGAGTCACAGAGTTGACCTCATCAGTTCCTTTATCCTCAGTGTAAGGATTCATTCCTTAATCACGTTTGATAGTTTCAAAATGGGCAAACAGTGGGAGATTCATAGTTCATTTGTTCACCTGCATATTATGTATGATAAGCAAGATGTTTGCTGATTGGACTCTCTGTGTCTCAGCAATGAGCAGTTCAGCTCACTGCTGTGTTCTCGCAAATTACACAGAATGATGCGGTTTATAAAAAAAGGTTTATAAAAGCATACTTGTTGCTCATCATCCTAGAGGGGGAGCGATCACATGTACTGGTTTAATGTATAGGACTTTATTGCTCACAGTTCTCCTTTTGTCTGTGTGGATGAGAAAGTCAATCTTCAGAAACAGTCACTCGCTGTGTCACTTGGCTGCCCTTTACTTCTGTATCACACACTGCTGGAAAACAGGTGAAGGACGACAGAGAGTGTTCGAGAGAGACAAGTTATGAAAGGAGTCATGCAGTCATCCGATTGCAGGATATAATTGCAGGTACCATCCAACACTGTGGAATCAATAACCGTGGCTTTCTCTGCTAGCGGTCATGTCATGTATCTTATATAAGAAGTGTGGATATGCAGTGCAAGTATGTACTTTGCGACCTGACTTTTCTTGTGAGGCAGTACTGAGGCCAAGCACCGACAGCTCAAAAACCACACGGCGGTGCTTTTAATAAGCTGCTAATTAGAAGCGTGCGAATGCTGGCTGGCAGAATAAAATGACTGCTCATTTTCATCGATGAAGCTCACTGTTGCTTCAGTGCTGAAGGCAAAGGACACATGGAAAGGATAGTGTGGGTGGTAGAGAGAGAGAGTTTGTGTGTGTGTGTGTGTGTGTGTGTGTGTGTGTGTGCATGTGTGTTGTGTTCTATAGTGGCAGGCGTGAGAGCAACAGGACTGGTGTCAAAAGAGTAATTAGCTGCAACTCTAGACACACTCTCTTCTGTTCCCTTCCCCTCTTGCTCTTTTGCTCTTTTAGCCAGTTCGGGTTTTCAGCATTATTGTTATTTTTTTAATCTGTTTCTATATGGAGGAGAATAACAGGAATATTGTGGAGGATAGGTCTCTTCAGCTTTTAATAGCTAAAAAGGCACAAAAATCAAATCAGTTTTAGTAACATTATACATTTAACATATTGAAAAGTAAACAGAAATTAATGACTAATTGTATATGAAAAGGGACATCAAAACATTTGTTCACAAATTTAGAATAATTTCTAATATCTTATAAAAAGGAAATGAAAAACAGAAGTGCATCATTTCGACATACACTAATGAAGTCATAAATGGAATTTAGAAATCAACTTAACAATGCAGTTTAAATTTGCATTTCCATTTTTACTGCGGCTTTTCCATTTCCTGTCTGCTCTTTAATTTGTACCGTCATTTAGCTTTTCTTGGCATGTGAACAGTTTTGGAAAAGATAGCTAGGGTATGAGGCGTATAAGTCTGTGGTAGTCTGTATGGCAGGTTTCACTCCTTTGGTTTCAATTTTAGTGGAACGGCTAACGTGATGTTTACATTTGGGTCACGACTTGTGTCTTTAATATGCTCAACCACTTGTTAAGAGTTCGAGACCTGTTCTCAGTTCACCATTTTCAGATTCATAACACCCTTTGATACACAGCAGTGGCGCTACTGTCCTGGGCCACAGAGTGCGGCAGATAAGGGCTTGTGTGTGCACAGTGAGAAACAGATAGAGGGAAGGTGATAGTGAGACAAAGCAAGGAGATAGTATAAGGTCTCGCCTGCTGCTGTCTGTTCTCCTCAATGTCACAGTTCTCCTTCTCTGCCGAGACTTAGCACCCGCCTAGCATCACCCTGTCTGTTTATACAGAGGCTAATAGGAAGCCTGGTCTTCATCCCCGCACTGTGGCTCAACATAATGGAATAGAGAGACATAATGCTGCTCGAGTCAAACAGTCAGCCGAGGCCTTTAAATTGCTTCCAATCCCCTTAACAAATCTGATGGAGAGGCTATGAATAACTCAAGGGCTGTTCATCTCCCCACGCTCTGCTTCTTCTCTTCTCTTCTCTTCTCTTCTCTTCTCTTCTCTTCTCTTCTCTTCTCTTCTCTTCTCTTCTTTCCTGCAAAAAACAGTCTAAACCTGAGTATCAATTTGGATTAACTCACTTTACTTCAATTTTTAATTAGGAAGTGCCAGTTCATATTTACCAGACTGATCCGCTGCAAGTCCGTAGATTGCTAGCAGCAAAGTAAAATTTTGTGGAAAAAAAGATTTTTAATTTTCTTCCTGAATGGATACAGAGACTACAGAACTGACATTCTCATGAGGTGAGATGACCTGCAGAAATGACTTCTGGTGGAGAGCACCTTTCACGATTCATTTTCCCTGTATCTCACGTAGAAGTACAATTTTCTTGGCTTTTTTCTGTTTTCCAGATTTTTTTCCTAGTGTGACCTGTCCATACTGATTTTTGCCGATTCCGACTCTCTTTCATCGTAAAAGAAATTATTAAACGTTTTCCTCACGAAATAAAGAACTCTGCTACTGGAAAGAGCTACAAATAAAAATTAACTGTAAATGAGCAATACATACAGCTTTATCTGACATATTTTTTTTGTTTAACCAAAACAAAAGCAGGTGCAACAAATTTATATAGCAAAACAAATGTCAGTTACTTATATCACACATATATACACTTGTAAATTCATCAAGGCTTAGGTTGTTTATCAGAATTCTGAAGCCTCTATTCTCAACTATGGAGAACGGCTGATCATCCAGGGCCATGAATTCCATAATTTTCCCTGCAATTGCTTTGGTCTTGGCTCATATCTAGGAAAATAGGAGAGGCTGCTGGCTTGTATTTGGCATTGAGCTCCAGCTAGCTTTAGCCTGAACCGCATTCCCTTTGCTAGCTTCTTAAAACTGGGCCTGTTCAGTTGGGGTTGATGGTGTTTAAAGTGTCTAATTACGTGTATTACGCATTGCGAGCTTTGTGTCACAGTGAATGTCCATGCTAAAGAAATGTTAGCCTGTGACGTTATTGGCTGTGCTGCTGTGCACGTGGGTAAAACACACCGGATTGAAATCTGAGATATGATCTGCTGGTCTCCAGTGCAGGCAGAATAAAGTATAGTTATGCTAAATAACTCCTGCACATCTGGAAGTGCAGGGCGTATCCCACAATAACTTACAGATCATTTAACACACTGAGTTAAAATTCACGCCACAATAGTTAGAGATGGGGGAGAGAGCAGTGGAGGAAGGGGTAGAGTGAAGAATGAAGTAGGTAGAGTTTCTTTCATACATAGAGAGCACCTTGTCTGAGATACATACATCACTTAAAATTTATTATGTCACTTATATGCACACTCAGTACATTATACATGTACAGCTAGCACTACTTGCATTAGTTAAGGGCATAGGTGTGATTTTATGCTGCAGTCACGGGAACCAGGTTAGATGATTTGTCTATTGTCACACATCAAAGCATGCATTATATTTCCTTCTGAAAGAAACAAATGAAAAAGCACTGTTTTAGGTCTCTTTCATTCTACCTCTTGTCAGTGGAATGCTGAATTTTGTGTGATAGTGTTTTTGTATGAAACTGACTGGTTGCAGTGCAGCAGCCAGTGTCAAATTTACGTTATGCTGTTGCAACAAGCAAATTAACTCAATTCACTTCTTTGGAATTTTTGTTTTTGCTCAACCTATCTTAAATTTATACATTTCCTGTGGTTGCGCATAATTCAGTCCACATGAGGTACATTGCATGTACTGATGCCAACATGTGTCCAGCTAATGATAAACTCCTGCCAGTTTGTATTAACCTCATCTGTGTCCTGATAGAAACAGCATAGAGCCAATCAAACATTAGTGCCGCATGCTGCTATTTGTCCCAATAGAAACAGCAAGGGGACAGACCCACAGTACCTCCTCGCTTGTGCAGCATCCTGTTCTGTGCTGCAGTTTACCTTGTTGTGCTGTTTGTTTGAATATACTTGAGCCTCAACACTGTGTTATTAGCAACAGACACACTTGTAATTATTCTTTTAGCGTGAAAGGACTCGCTGATTGAAGATGATTGGCTGGATCACAACCCGATGACAAAGAAAGTCACACACCGGTGCACACGCTGCTAATGTCCTAAAATCAGCCATGTCGTGTGTGGGAGGGTGTAGGTGCATTTATGCAGCCCGCTCATCGTCTACGCATTCATGTGGGTGTGACCGTGAGCTTTCTGAAGTGCCATTTGTTGGTAAGAAGCAATTTAACAAAGCACAAAAGTCTGTTTCAGTCAGAGAGTGTGCAAGAGTGGAGCGAGCACAGAGGAAATAATCAAGTGATTATAGATTGCTTCTCTTCCAATTAAAGGATAAGCATGCTTTTCTTTGCAGTGATTCATTTTGTAAGAATGTTTTTGTTTTGAGGTGCACCTTGAAAACCGTATGGACGCAGCACTTGGTATCAGTCCCTCCCTCTTTATCTCAGTTTCCCTTTGCCATGTGATTGTTTGATGTCTAGTGTAGCCGTAGCTCTCGCCTTTACAGTTAGTATGCCTTTAATTATCTGGTGACATGACATACCACTTAGAGCTCTGAATCCTTGTTGCTGTTATGCAATCCCAAACGCCTCCACACAAGCAACATTTATATACCTCAATTATGTATGTGTCTCTCTGGAGTGGTGGAGTATGACGGCTCTATTAGCTTATGCTTTGAATGTGTGCATGCGCTCGATCAGTGGTGTCGCTGAATCATTTCGGATTTTGATGTATTTAGCGTAGTTGTTGTTAACCTAAAGGTGATTAATAAAAGTCATTGTGTGACACAGAGTGCTGCACAAATAGGAATAAGCTCGGGAATTAAGTTGTACAGCAATTTCCCCAGCTTAATAAATTTAGACCACTTATTAACATGATTACAGAAGATCAAAAGATACCAAAGTTTAAAAAGACACAACTGTAAATGGAAGAACAAGACCAAATAAATCTGTCCAGAATAATGTACAGAATGGTTCAATAAGAACAAAAAAAATAATGGATGGATGACCAGATGGAAGAAAGAAGGCAAGAAGCCTAATGTTTTAAGCTCTACTGACTGTTTGCAATGTCCCTGTTCATCTTCTTGATGGTCTTGTTGGTCTGTTGGTCTTTTCCAGTCAAACAAGTCTAACAGGATTACTGGTAGCACATGATGATGCTGGGACAGTTACAGCCTGTTTGATGCCACCAGATCACCTCTCCAATAAAAATCCTGTAGGTGCCCCCTGTACTTTTGTGATCACACTGAACTGCTGACATAGAGAGTTCGTTCATTTTTTTCAGTGCAGTGTGTGACGGCAACTGTGGTTGTTCAGTATTTATATTGTATTTAATTCTCCACCTTATTACTCACTAATTACTTTAATCAGCTCACCTGCAGTTCTCTTTTACCCCCACTAACCTACAACTCTAACCTGTGTCTGCTCTGTTCTTCATCAGCAGAATGTTTTATGAAGTCGCAAGAAAAACACAACTAGCTTTTTGGATTTTTTAACCTGTGATTCCATTTTCACAACAGATCTGTGGACTCTTTTTGTTAACGACAGAAGCTATCAAACTGATCAAAGCCTATGTGGTACTAAATGACATTGCACCAGCCAGGTCCACTTAGCCTGCAAGCTTAAAACAATAGGCTGACATTAAACAGGAGAAGTCACACCACAGTGAGTGCATAATTGCACTCTCTGTGTTTCCCTGCAGAGCATATGATGTCAGTAGATGGGAGGGGTGGAGCCATGGGAGATTGTGATCTATGGTGGATAGCATCATTCTCTAGGAGGGCTAGAAGCATAATGTAAAAGACACCTCCAATATTAATATGTGGAAGACTGCCACAAATGAATGAATGCCTAGGAATCCCTGCAGTGGTAGAGTATGAGAACCTCTTGCTTGCTTGGCTTGCTTGGGACGGAGTAGGGGACTTGGTTTTGACACACAGTCAAGCTGAAGCTGTTTCAGTGATACATTCACTGCACTGTTTTGTTCTGTTCCTCTTTATAATGTGTCTGTTAACTTAAATAAGTCACTAAAAGGCCCTTGGCGGCCCAGTTAAAGTCCCTGGAACAGTAAAAAATATGTTAAAGTGAGCGATGGGGGCAGCATTTAGGTTATATTGTCAGTGAACTGCTCTTTATGAGCCTGTGCAGAATGCTTTAGGGACTGTGGGGTAAGGGAGGGAAGAGGGGGAGAAGACAATGCACTGAAGAAGATTATGTCAGAAGTGTCACATTAAAATTACCTTATTGCTCAGTTTACCAGGAGGCTTTCTTCCATGCACATTCCCTTTGAGACACACACACACACACACACACACACACACCCTGAAAGGGTCATGAGTGGGGCAGTGTCCAGGGAGACAGCACGTTGAGGTTTGGTGTCTTGCTAGTCATCAGTTTACAGCATCAAAACACTGCCTGACAAATGGAAGATTCAAACCAGCAAGGGGCAATGTCAAGTTGGACTGGCATTTAGTAACAGACAAGAAGAGAAAGAGTTTGGCAGTAGTGAACTTGGGGGATAAAAAAAGAAAAATAAGAGGCATATTGAGATGAGAAGCGCGTAGAAGAGCCCCCGCAGCGAGAATGTTAAGTGTTTACAAGATGAAGATCCCTATGTGCATCTCTCTGCTCTTCCATCTACCCAGTGCCACTCTCATCGACACACCGCCATCGCACCTAATCAGCCAATCACGGCTGGATTCTGTCTGAGAGGCCTGATTGGCCAATAAACCCAGCTCATCAGCACACACCACCCGGTGTGAGCACAAACACGCACAGGCAAGCACATACGCAGTGTGCAAATCAGTGAGTGTATCCTGTAGTGCGTGTGCATGTGTGCACATATGCATAATGTGTGCATACATTATTTTTTTATCTTCTTGCAAAGCATTTCAAGTCTGTGTGGGCAACATGGCTCTGCAAACTTTTTCAAATTAAAAGTTGTTTTACCACTTGAAGCTCCTTAAGAATCAGTCTATATGTATGTATGTGTTTTTCTGATCTCATGGGGACAAAAACCTGTTTACACAGCTGCACGTGGGGACTCATGGGGACAAAATGCAATTCCCCATGGGGAAATGATTAACTTTTAGGGTGAAGACTTGGTTTAAGGTTAGATTGGGTTTGAGATTTAGGTTAGGATTACGGTTGCGTAAGTTTTAGGTTTTGGTTTGAGTAAGTCTGCAGGAAATGAATGTAAGTCTATGTAATGTCCCTATTGGGCGTGTGTGTGTGACTGTGGGCAGAGGTGGACGAGCATTGTGGGTGGAAGGTAGTAAGAAGGAAAATCACAACCATCTTTTGCACAAATTGCCCAACAGCTGTAGTCGGTTATGCAAAGTACCTCATAAACCCTCTTTGAAATAATCGGAAATATCCCTGTAAGCAAAATCTCATTTGAAAACAAGAATCAAACAGAAGGTGTACCTGCTGCTCAGAGAACAAGACTGGCCATCTTTCTTTGACTTCTGACACAAGTGGTTCTTCTACCACAATCTCTTTTCTTCGTAAATGAAATGTGTTTTTCGTCATTTCACCAATCTTTTCTTCATTTCATTAGCCATGGTCGATCCATCCATGTCAAGATGACTTTCAGCTGTCTCTTCTAGAAAATCTGGGAGAAAATTAGCTTCTGACTTTTTGGGCCTCTCAAGTGTTTTTGAATTTGATGTTCCAGAGGTTCGTGCATTGACTCTTAGCTCAGAGCATCCAGCCATTTGCAGCTTCTGCCAGAAGTTTCCCATTTTTAAAATGAACCTCCAGCAATACCCCTGACAGAACCGGGTTCCTTCAGACAAGGATGCTTGTGGATGGGCCGCTTGATCATACAGAGTTTACAAGTCCACTTCATTCAACAAAAGTGGAAATGTCCCAGTCGTTGTCATGTGGACCTATGGGAGGAAAAGGTTAGGGAGAAAAGACTTAGTTGTGACTCCATGCAATGTTTGAGCTTTTTGGTTAAACATTTTTTTCTGTGCCCTCATTTCATACTATTTATTTTCAAGTAGTATTTTCATACCACTAAGCACCCTTTAAAGTAGTGGTGGACCAGCAATTCCTGTGTTCTGCAAAGTGTCAACATCTTGACTCCAGTCAACCCACTACGTTTCTCAAGAACTGCTTACTACTGGTTTATTTACAGCAGACTTCAAATATATTTTTAAATATATTCTAAGTGATACATTGTTACAGAATTTGCAAATTCAGATTTGTAATGGTGACAAATGTGGCTGATGCATAGCATTCTCCTTGATGTCTCCAACGATGTTGGCGGCAATCATTTCTGCTCAGTGTGAATCAACTTTCATCAGAGAACAATACTGAGACCCACTGGTTACTTGTGCAGCGAACAAGGTCCTTGGCCCTTGCAAGACGAGACAAGACCATGCTGATGTAAGTGCTTTCGGTCTGACGTGACGGGTGCCTCTCACCTCCCTTAAACATGCCTGGAATTGAGTGGCATTCATCATCCAGTTCCACGGGGCACTGTTCACAGTGCAGTCATCAGTGTGGAATGTGGCCAAAGGATGTCCACTTCTGTGCCTTTCTGTGACTCTTCTGGTCTCTCTGTGTCTCTGTTGCAACCTCCTGATGACACTCTAAGCTCAGTGTTCCTTCTGAGAACATCCCATTTGAAGCCTTGCACTGGCCAGGTACTATTGATCAATTGTTAGGTGTCGTCTTGGTCTCATGATGTCAAAATGTGAATAGCATGATGAAGAGGACTGTTTAAATACAAATTGTCATTGAACCAGAACATTTGATGGTTGATTCACTGATCAGACATTTGTTGTGATTTTTGCAGTTAACCCCCTTGTTAGAGAACAGCATGTTATACAATAAGTACTGAAACATTGAACAGTTGGACATGTGCATTCAAAAATGTAGAGAAGGTCAAGCTAAGTTAATCTGTAAAGGTTATAGTGCATCTTAGGTGTATTCTGAAATTTTACCTGAAAGTCGAATATCCCTAATATCCCAATCCCTGTGAGTAGTGTAAGCTTGATGTGTTTTTCATCTTCTGCACTAAGTTTCCTTGGCCGACCACTGTGTCTACGATCCTCAACGTTGTCCGTTTCTTTGTGCTCCTTCAAAAGAGCTTGAACAGCACATCTTGAAACCCCAGTCTGCTTTGAAATCTTTGTCTGGGAGAGACCTTGCTGATGCAGTATAACTACCTTGTGTCTTATTGCTGTGCTCAGTCTTGCCATGATGTATGACCTGCAACATGAAACTGTCTTCCACAGCCTCACCTTGGTAGCAGAGTTTGGCTGTTCCTCACCCAGTTTTAAGCCTCCTACACAGCTGTTTCTGTTTCAGTTAATGTCTGCGTTTCAACCTACGTGTGAATTGATGATCATTAGCGCCTGCTTGGTATAACTGGGTGATCATACATGTGACTATAATCTTAGAAAATCTCTGACTTTGTGCAAGTGTACCTGTAAGAATTGATGTTGGTTTGAAGGCAAAGGTTAGTAACACCAAATATTGATCTGATTTAGATGTTTTTCATTTGAACGCTCACTTTACATTTTGTAAATTGATAAAAATAAACAATTATTTATATTTTTCACAGAATTCTTAGTTTGCAGCATTTGCTCACACCTGCCTAAACCTTTGCACAGTATTGTATATATACTATATATCTTTATTTTTATTATTTTTTTTTTTTTTTACTTTAGTGAGAAGTCATACTGCAGTATTTTGAAAATACTGCTGGCTGCAGTGGCCACTGCAGTACATAATACTTATATCATCCACTGCATATGCATGATGCAGGATTTTCACAGTGGTCTCTATCATTAGACACATCTCATTCTTCCTGTCCCTGCCTTCCCTTCATTCATCACCTGTTCCTTTATCATTTATATTTTGCCATGCAGAGCACGGCAACACGTGGAGTATAGCAGGGCCCTAAGGCAGATCAATGTCAATATTTATTTCATGTCCAATTACTGGGGCAGAACTGCAGTCCAGAGAATGCAGCGATGAAAGTGAACGTCCTCCCACAGAGAGCACGCAGAAACCGCATTAGAACTGCAGCCTGCAGCCTAAGCTTCAAGAGCAAAGAATATGAGTACAAGCACAGGTTATAGGATTCCGATAGAGCAAGCTACAGGCATTACCAGAGGGTGAAGCCTGCAGAAGGCTGAGTGAAATGCTGTTGCTTTCAGTGGGAGATCCCACCCCAATATCCTTTTCCTTCTCTTCACCTGTTTTCTCCTCCTGCTTTAAAAAGTCAGGTCATCTTTATCTGTTGAAAAATCCCACCTTTACTTTGTATTGACACTGCTTGTCAGCGCTACAGTTACAGAGAACCGTCAGAACATATCAAAGTCAATCCTGTGTATCACTACAGAAACTTTGAAATATTTAACACCAGCAAGTTCTCCTTATTGCATTTCTTTTGCTAGTAAAATAAAAATTTCTTGTATCCTTGTAGTAAGTTGTAAGTATAAGTTGTAAGTGTTGTAAATATGCGTGAACATGACCATGTTTCAGTAGTCCTAATATTTACAGGTAGCCCCAATGGGTCTTACAAATACACAACCTCTTATAAACCCCAATTCTAATTTGTATTAAAGGTTACTTCCCCTGTACAAATAAATCAGTACAATCAGTAACCGCTTGGATACAAAGGTCTACTGGTGAAGCAGTGTGTATATTTTGATTGCTGCCATTGCCCCTAATCTACATCATTTTCTTCTTGATTGATCAGTGGTCCGCACTCCATGTTTGATTATGTATTATTGACTGATGAGCCGATATATCACTTAATGACTTCCTGCCTTTCCTCTCTCTCTGTCCTCCCCACACCAGATTTGTTCCTGACAACCGACGGGCCTAAATTTGAGACCTGGATCAACAAGGTAATAAGCCTCTTTGGACTTACTTGCTTCTTTGTGTCTGTTAAAGATTTCAGAAAACAGTTATACCTAATTGCACACTGTTGTGTGGAATTTGTAATGTATAATAAAACTGAATAGGTTATAAGTATATCTGTGCCGTGATCTGATATTTAAGCGGAAATTTGAAATGGGAATCACAACATTGTGGTCCATGATAGTGATAGTGTGTGTGTCCCATATATCAGCAACGTCCAGTGTGTCCACCAAAAGAAAAATTATGTGTGCCTCCCTTAAGAACAGCCACAAGTATTTGATAGTGGGCGGAGAGTGATGACCTACGCACCACTCCTCTGTTCATTTCCCTATTGCAACAAATGGATGTGCAAAGCTTTGGTGGGCTTGGGGATGCGGGATTGTTGGCACTGCTGCAGGACTCGTTAATATTCTGGGAAAGCAGAGAGGGGAGACCAAGGCTCTGGCTCTCTGTCTAGGGCCTATTTGAAATTCAGCAGGTCGAGGCACAAGCCGAACAGTAGTCTATGTTATCACAGCGAGAGGGGAAGGGAAGGAGGTAAGGGAGAAGAGAGAAACTGAGAGATATTGAAGGATTTGGCAGAGACAGAAGGTGCGTGACGGCATAGAGCAAGACTGAGCAAGAGCAAAACAGAGGAAATAAACTCCCCTGCCCAAAAACTGTGCACTTGGACCCAAGGATGAACAGATTAGAATTTGATGGTCAAAAGACAAGGTCACTGTGTCTTCACTAAACAGGGTTTTGGCCATTGCTAAAAAATGTGTAAAAATGTGTAATGGGATAAAATGATGAAGTGATGACATTTTATATCAAAAAGGTAAAAAAACGACTTTCACAAAGTTTTCTCGCTGTTATTCCACACCAGCTCAGGAACAGAAGGTCAAATTGTGAGCATATTTTACATTTGGTCAGATATTGAATTGGTGACATTAATCCTGGATGTCCACCTTGAAACTGTTCTGCTTGTATAGACCTTTTGTACTGCTAAATATGTGCGTGATGCATCCAGTTTTTAGAACTTGTACCTTTATTTCCTAACATCGATCTGAGCATACAAACTAAAAAATCTTGAACACTTTGAATTATTTAAATAAATTTTGAGGATTTTTTTCAGCTTTGAGAGAGGTCTGCACTCTCTGTCCGTTTGTCATTTCAACCTTAAGCGTTTGTTTGTCCACCAAGCTAAAAAACGTAGGATTGGCACGTGAATGACAAGTGGCGCTTTGCCTTGGTAAAAATAGGAAGTCATTGGACATCAAAGGTTTGTTTTCTTTTCTCTGTAGAAGGAAACGGAGGTTATCTTCTAAAGCTCACAGCAAGCCTGGTAGATAATGTGTAATAATATCAGCAGCTGATTTAGATATTAGCCTCCCTGATTCTGTGTGAAGCCCTCTTTTGTTTGCTTTGTGTTATTTATTCATTGTAATTAATTCACCATTCAATCTTTTATTAGTTCCTCTCTCTGTAGGAAGGGTTAACATCTCCTTCTGTGTATCTTTTGATTTTGTACAACATGTCAACTGATTGAGCTTCATTGTTTGGTGAAGTGGATCTTTAAAAGCTGTTGGAACAAAGAGGACAAAGTGAACACACACACACTGTGACAGACAGAATGTGTTTTAACCTTGTCAGTAAAATCAGGACCTCTGAGCTCCAACTGCATCACTTCATCTCATCTTCAGCTCAAGAAAAAGCCAAATCCTTTCCTTTCATCTTTCCACACTCTGCACCTTTTCTCTCCCTCTTTCCTTAAATGCACAAACAAGTGCTCACATCCACACACCACTTGAATAAATTCAGAAATACAGTTCACCCCAAGGCACATGACGTACGTACATGGCCGTGGATGCATGCATACACACACACACACTTGCATGTATATACACAAACACAAGACTGCCATTTTCTTGCATCCTCAGAGCATTATACCCCTGTTAATCCCACCACGGTCTTCGGTTCAGTGCAGCTGCTTCGAGCGGTCACAGGCCAGCACGCTCCTCTTTCTGCAGGACTCTCTTTTAATTACTTTTCTCTGTGTCCCCCCCCCACCCCCCGTAAGTCTCTTCCATCCCTTCCCATTCCTCTGTTTTCTTGTGATTACACAGGAGAGGACAGACACAGAGAGGAGGGGGGCAACAAGCTGAAGAGATGAGTGAAGAGAGGTTGTTTTCATTGGCAGCAAGTAAAGCCACGGAGTAGAGGTCAATTCTATATGGCTGGCAGTTTAGTTCATTGATTTACTTACACACACTTCTGGTCACACAAGTAAGCTGCAGTGAGCCACATAAACACAGCTGCGTTTTGATATTTAGTCTCTCTCTTTCATACATAGAAAAGTCCGCTTTCAGATCAGCCCACATGCTTTTTAGCATTTTATCAAATAAACACAACGAAATTATATTTTTTAGTAGAAAATGTACATGAGAGCCTCACCAAGGATCCAGGACCAAGCTGTCCATTTACATGGAGAAACAAAAACAACTTTATAACGTACATTTGAAACACTGGAAAATGTTCCTTTTTTAGGACATTTAAAGTAAATTATGGGCCGGAGTATTTTTTACTATTGTCTCAAAGGAAAACAATGAAATGGCTATCTGCAAAATAGCTAATTTCATGCTAATTTGGCTTTGTCATAACTATTACAAATGTTCCCTCCAGGGCATAGAACCATATTATGCATATAATAGAGTCGTTACATGAACCTCCGTAGGCTTTAGCTCAGAGAGGGCAACAAAATGTCATGATTTCACCTGGACAAATATTTAAATTCAAGACACTCTTCTTCAAGACGATTTATTCTTGTTGTTGTTGTCCACTGATTATGGCAGTAATCCTTCAGCCTCTTATCTGAATCCACCAGAATATTTTCATGTGATTTATGGCTCATACAGCCTGTTCCCCTATCAGATGTAACTTATGATTGCAGTTTAGTATTAAGTTCAAAAAAGTTGAACCTCAGTACACTTTGACGAGTACTGCACATACATGTTGTTCATACTTTGTGTTTAGAATTAATCCCACTGTTCAGCATCATCAGCATTTGTGTCAGTTGTTTACCAGGTTGGTTTACTTTGTTGTTTTTCAGCCATGTAAAAAATCCTCCCAATGCTGAGTCTTATGCATTTCTTCATGCAGAAAAATGTCTTTTATTGCTGCAACTGTGCATCTGTTATTGCACTTGCACTGCTTGGCAAGGTATGTCTGTGTGTGTGTGTGTGTGTGACATGTGTGTTGGGAGTGACGTGAACAGTAGGGAAGAATAATAAGACCTGTAATCCTTTCATCTTCACACATCAATCAACTCTTCTCAAGCGGTCACACACACACACACACACACACACACACACACACACACACATGCAGTTTTAATCATGACATCTTGCAATCAGGCAACCAACACTAAGATCTCATCTTCAACACTCTGAGAGTTAACACCCTGTTGCCACATCTCTGTGTGTGTGTGTGTGTCTGTGTGTGAGATTGGAAGCTTTTGACATTTTGAGTTAACTCTCCCTGCTTTTGAAGAGATCACCTTCAAAATGTTTCATTTTCTTTTGCGTGGGTCAGCTGAACGTACACACATGCGTTTAGACAAGCAGCAAGGAATTACATCGTACCTTCACTTTTATCTTTACTTTTTTGCATATATTATACATAAATTATATGAGGAGGTTCAAAGGATCTACATATAAATTTAAAGATAGAATCACAGCATTTAACTCAAAAGGGTGCGTGTGCATGTGTGTGTGTGGGATGTTGCACTCTTTCTTGGACAGTTGTGTGTATATTCAGCACATGGCGGTGTTACAACAAAGAATTCTGTCTAAGTTGAAGCCCGAATCCTTGGCTGCTGGGCACATTCAAGCCACCAAAATAAGTACCACTACATTTGTGCCTCATTAGCATTCAAAGCTTCAAACATGATTCAAATAATTAATTTCTAAAAGCACAATTTGTGGGCTGTGAATAATTGAAACCGAGTGTAATGCTGGCCTTCATTTACTAGTATCCTGTGCCTGCACATTGCCCCCACACAGCGGCAATTCACCTGCAGCTTTCTGCTGTAGCCTTTCACGAGACATCATGTGTTCAGTCTGAAGGCTTTTTAATCCAGTGGGATACTGCAGTTTTATCCATCCAGCACAAAACAAATAAATGGCCATCTCATATTATTTAATGTTTTTCACATCAAGTGATCAGATCTACTGCACACAACCCCTGCAGTAGCTGTTGCAGGGTTTCATATATTGTCAGTGCTAATTAGGCAATGTATTATTAGTAGAGGCTGAAAATAAATTAATTGAGTGCTTATGACAGAAATAATGACTCCATTCACTTACATTCTTAGATTAAATTCAACGCATGCAGTGGCCTTAGTGAGAATGTTCCAAAATGTATACATTTATATGCAAACATATAAATCAAAAGGTTTCCTGATCAAGTTCATTATCCCTCTCACTTTTTTTCCCAAAAGAGATTTCTTTCCCTAAAGGAATCGCCCTATATCCAAATACTAAAAGCATTTACTGATATTCAGGATGTTATTTTCCCATCCTCTGTGCCACAGTCAAGTATTAGCAGCTGTACGAAAGCTTCGTTCAGATGTCAGAATGATGTACTAACTGGCTGAAGGAGAACTTCAGGCCACACCATCATAAATCCACAGGACCATCACACTGGCAGCACTATTAATTAGTCTCCTAATCTAAATGTCTCAGGGTGGGGTGAGAGACTATGAGTATGGGTCTGCCATTAGGATGATCAATGGCCACTTTCCCTGACAATTGACTGGATGTATTAGACCAAAACACCTTCAAAGAGACGAACAACATTTTCTGATATTTCAGAACTCCCCTCTCAATAAAACCTCTCATCTCTGTGATTTGTTGCTTGTGGTCCATATAGATTACACAATGTCAGCTCACAAACGGTCCAAAGACCTTTTTCCACAGGAGACATTTTGGACATGTCACAGTAGGAAAAGCAGGAGTAAAGGGTGTAAATAATAAAAGGTGTAAACGTTGTAATAGTAAAATGACTGATGACTGCATTCCTTTTAGCTGCTCAAGGTCCTGGTATTGTGAATGCTGACTCATTGCCATGACTTAGTGGGAACAGAGCCATCGTTAATCGTGTTATTCATATTACTTGTGCTTTTCCTGCTATGACAAAACAAGACGTCGGGGGGGGGGGGCTCTAATGTTAAGTTATTAATGCATAGTGCATAGTGCTAAACACGCTGCCATAATCTAACTGCTTCTGACTACAGTTAAAGTGATATTCCAGTAAACTGTTTTCAGATTCACGGAGCAATCAGGTCATGGGATTCATTTGCAATTCAAAGAGCACCTCATTATGCTCATCAGAAAATGTCAGATGTCATTTTCATAGTCACATGTCCACTTTGGAATTTTTTTGGTTTTGTTTTGTTATAAAGAAAAGCACTTCCCTCAGCTGTCAGATGGAGTACCTTTTTGACAACATTTCATTCATGTGTTGTGAAATTTTCTTCAACACAGAAAAATCAATATAACGGAGGGTGTGTTGAATTACAATGTCAGTGTTCAGTGTTGGAGGAATAAGTCCAGCATTCACTGAACTGAAAATGTAGGACTTTATTCTTCTAAATGATGTGCAGCATGAACAAACTGTGGTCTTAAATATCAGTTTTCACACTCATAGTTTTTCTTTGACATTTCATTCAAAAAACAATCAGTGGCATTTTAAGCTTCCATTCTAATGAAGCTGTTGCACTAATTTGGGATGACTTTAAATAACACAGTCTAGTGATTTGTAAATAACAGGTATGATTTGTTTGGTGTCTGGACATCGTGTTAATTTGCTTTCTTTTTCCTCTGATCACCTCCTTTTTGCCTTCTTCTCATTAACTTGAGTAAATGTACTTTAACTTTGTCAGACAGTAAATATAATAAAATCATGTAAATATTGAACAATAACAACAACAATAATTGACCAATACTTGTATACTGCATCACATGTGCAGTATACCTACTTGCGTACCTGGGAGATACCATGATCAAGAAGGTGGGTTGTGCTGATTGTGCTGACCCCTGCAAATTCCTCAAATGTGGGAATCTCGACTGCGTAATTTCTGGTAGTGGTTGTCTACGGATGTTGCTTCTCTTGGTTCTCTGACTAGGTGCATAGCCTGGATTAAAGACTTTCTTACAAACCGCCCACAGACTGTTGTCGGTGCCCAGATCTCCTCCACTCTCATGTGTCACTCTGGCTTCCCACAAGGCTATGTGTTGAGTCCACTTCTGTATGCCATCTACACCCGTGACTGCACTCCCATCCACCCCACCAACACAATGATTAAATTTGCGGACTACACCACCTTGGTGGCGCTCATCACAGGAGGAGATGAGACAGCTTACAGGGATGAAGTGCCGAGTCTGACTGATGAGTGGTGTGTGAGGAACAGCCTGACTCTCAACACCTGCCCTCCCTCGATGACATCGCCAGCTCTCGATGTCTCTCCAGGACCAGAAAGATCCTGTCTGACCACCTCCACTCTGGACACCACCTGCGCAGCCCGCTGTCCTCAGGAAGGAGATACGGGACTATCAAAAGCAGAACAGACTGAAAAACAGCTTTTATCTGTGGGCTATGAGGACACTCAACTCCCACTTGAACCACTAGCTTTCCTCACGTCTTACCGACATGTACGATAACTTAAGTGTGTAATAATATCCAACATGTGCAATGAATTCATTACCTCGTTTTTGTTTTTATTTATACTTGTACTAGTGTACTTGTGTTTAATTTATTCTTGTTTTCCTGTTTCTTTTTTTATCCCATATGCACCTTCAGTTGTGGTTCTTCTCTATTTCTCTTGTATAAGTGACTGATGACAATAAGGACTTGTTATGTAAGTTCATCAAGACGGCTGAACTTTCTTACAATATTCTAATATTTAGTAGAACAATTAATTGGTTAATTGATACTGAAAATAATTGTTTTTTGTAACTCTAAAACTAATCAGTGCTAAAATAATCAGTCAAAGAGTTATTTAATTGATAATCAGAAAATTTATTAATTAGTGTTAAAACAATTAAAGTTCAAAACTAAAAAAAAAATAGAATTTTTTTGAGCTGACCTTATAAGTCAGTTTAAAAAAATCTATTGACTGACTGATGTTAAACGTTATCATTTAGTATAAATAATTCGATTGGTGAAACTGTCCCCACAGACTGCTGCTGTGAATACTGGGAGTATTTACAGTCTGGCAGCTGTGGCGTTCTAGCATCTGCTGGAAAATATATGTATATATGCAGCTCATGACAGTATTTCTGCTTAAGCACCAACACAGATCCACCCATCCTTTCTGCCTGCTTTTCTATGGTCCATTAAAGGCTCTTTGAACCTTGGTCCTGCACAGGAAAAACTACAGAAAGATTATGTAAATGGTATACCTGTTCTCTGCCTTTATGTCGCACACCAGAACCACTGAATATGGGATTTTATACACTACATTTAAGCCATAGTAGACTTATTCATGACTCTTGAAGATAACAGAAGCCCACAGTCCGGTAGTTGCAGTATGATTGAGCATTTATGAAACCGCGTAATCTTGTTTCTACCTTCTTTTCTCCCACTTTCTGTCTTTCTCTCTCAGGACAGGAACTTCACCAGAGCTGAAGTCATGCCTACAGAACCGCCACCAGCCAGTATTGTGGGACAGTCCTCCTTTGTCGACTTTGGTGAGAATGACAGAGATTTGGCTTCTCCTCCCCCTGTCTTTGACAAACTCAATGTGTTTTTGTGTGATTGTGACAGAGTGACAGACAGATCCCTTTTACACCTGCCATGCACTGGCATGTACTGTGGGGATTTTTTGTGTAATTGAAAAATGTGTAAAAAAAGAAAAACAACACAAGAAGTTTGCGTGCAAATACTCTCAGGATGCTTAGAAAACCCGTGAAAGTTGTCCGAGCTGTAACGGGATGTATGTGTACGTGTGTGGCTGATCCATTCCTCTACTCCGTCCTTTCAGCTCTCTCTGCATTTGAAGCTGTGTAGCTTCAAAGGTTTCCAAATAGGACTGTCTGGTCTTTTTGGCTTTGGCATCATTTCAGCTCTCTCATCACATAACTTTCTTTCCCTATGCGTGCACACATATGCACTCACACACACACACACACACACACCAGAAATGCTCACACCTTTTCAGACAAGCTAATCTCACATGCGCACACGTAGTTGCAGACACGCACTCTCAAGCCACGCACACTGATACACACACTCAATCCTACATAGAGCCAGATTTTTCTGAACAGCTTATCCCCTTAAACAATCTTGGCGCCTCGTATTTATTGTTCAGCTCGGGTTTACATTTATCCACAGCAAATCTCCACTGGCTCTCTAATCTCCAGGCTGCAGCTTCTGTGCCGCAAAGTGGCTCCTGGTCACTCTTGTCAGAGCTACCACCTTAGCCAGATGAGGGCCAGAACTGTGCTGGCCCCTTAAGCTTGTTTCTGAAGGTAAATACCATTTCAAGTAACAGTACAGCACTAAAGTAAAATGGGGACTGTCCAGATGCAAAAATGGATGACTGACTGAATAAATAATATTATTCTCAGCATCTGCTGTCAAGATGGCCCTGAAAAATGTACTGTGTTTCCAGTTGCTATAGTGTATCTGGTAAGGTACCAAAAGTAGAAGAGCAGTTGCATTGAGCTCACCCATATGCTCGCTCATAACTGTCTCTAAAGTTTGTTTTTTTTTTTGTAGAGAAGTTTTGTAGAGAAGTTGATAATCAGACAGAAGAGAGTTAAATGAAAGTGTGGGGGCTGCAATACATCTAAAAAAATATAATAGCTTCTCATGTTTTAGTCTTTTTGCACATTCCCTCAGAGGTCAGTACTGTCAGCACATTTGCTATCAACATGCAAGAAGTTGAGCTCTGATTTATTTCACCCCTGAGAGCATATTTACTGACTGCAGCAGCATTGTTAAAATTGTTGAAATTTTTTAAGTGCGGATTTGACCAGGCCATTAGGCTGCGGCTACTCAGCTGCTGAATTCAGAAATGGCGCATTTTGTTGTATGTGATGTATATACCCAACTTTTCATTTTTGCTTTCCAAACCAGAAGGAAAGCATCTCACTGCAAGGTTTTTAACCGCTAATTTTAACATTTTTGATTTATTTCACTCTGCTTTTTGTTGTTGTTGTTGTTGTTGTTTTTGCTTTGCACTTGTCAGAGTTCACTTGTACATCGTGTAATATTCTTTTCTGCAGCAGTGGCCCTTGAGAGCTTCTTGGAAAAAAAAAATACCATCTCCACATTTTCAAACAGGGTTCTTAGTAATTCAAGAGAGGCAACACAGGACTGTTTAATGTCTGGAGGGGACACACTGCGCTGTGTCCAGTAATGTTGCTGCGCATTTCTTTCTGCTGTATTGACTATGGACAACCAAACCCAGATGTAAAATGCATAATTTCCTGTGAACCGAAGGCTTTTCTCCAGTGAAGACCAGACAATGAATACTAAATTAAATGGCAATACAGAGCTGTAGACATTTGTCTGTGTGAAAATGGAATTCAATTTATAAGGTAGTCTTTTTGTTTTGTTTTTGCTTTCTTTGTTGTTGTTTTTTCTTCTAATATTAAGACTTTTTTTTTTTTTTTTTAATTTTGCCTGTGTGACCTTATCACACAGTTTGAGCTGCGTGCTGCTATTAGCTGTGTAATTTTTGATTCTTAATTAACTTTAGTGCTCGTGTGGCACTTATGCACACAGGCACACACAAGTGGGCACACTGAGCTTCATACTGAAGCACATCCTTATTGGCAAGATTAATCTGTTAATCTCATCGCAGCTCGGGGTGTCCATCAAATATTTAGTGAACAAACTTCCCCTTCCCAAATTGGCAATAATGTATGAGCCACAGGGGAAATGACCCATATGCTATGTGTGTGTGTATGCGTGTGTCTACGTGTCATGAGGGAATCTGTCACACTCTGTGTTTGTGTAATTTTCTGGCAACTGTAATGTGTATGTAATTTAACATCTCTGGGGGTGGCGACCTTCTATTGTTTAAATCTCAAGCTTATCTCCATGAAAACTTTTTCATTTCTTTAATCTCTTGCTCTTTTTTCATTCCTCCTACGGCTCAGAAATGTCACGTGAAGATGTTGCCCTCGTTAGTCGGGTGTTTAAGCCTTTGAGGGTCATGTTTCTAATAATCTGCCAAATTCCGAGAGAGAGATGCCTTGCAGCATTTAACGTCTCTCCCTCTCTGTCTCACTCTCTTCATTCTTTTATTTTATTTATTTTCCATTTTGTGTCCTCCCCTCAGCTCCTTCTCGGCTATCGCTATCCATCTTTATTTCTCTACTGTATATCTACTGTCTATGGCTTTCTCCCTTTGCCCACTCCTTTTCTGTCTCCTTCTATTCTTAATCTAAACAGCTTCTGATGTCTGCTTTGAAATCTTTGTCTGGGAGAGACCTTGCTGATGCAGTATAACTACCTTGTGTCTTATTGCTGTGCTCAGTCTTGCCATGATGTATGACCTGCAACATGAAACTGTCTTCCACAGCCTCACCTCGGTAGCAGAGTTTGGCTGTTCCTCACCCAGTTTTAAGCCTCCTACACAGCTGTTTCTGTTTCAGTTAATGTCTGCGTTTCAACCTACGTGTGAAATTGATGATCATTAGCGCCTCCTGCTTGGTATATTGATCATACATGTGACTGTAATCTTAGAAAATCTCTGACTTTGTGCAAGTGTACCTGTAAGAATTGATGTTGGTTTGAAGGCAAAGGTTAGTAACACCAAATATTGATCTGATTTAGATGTTTTTCATTTGAACGCTCACTTTGCATTTTGTAAATTGATAAACATAAACAATTATTATTTATGTTTTTCACAGAATTCTTAGTTTGCAGCGTTTTTTGACACCTGCCTAAACCTTTTGCACAGGACTGTATGTTACAGTGAGTCCCACAAAAACCTTGTTTTTTGAAAAGTCCACATCATTCACTGTTCACTTCTTTGAAGAGATTATTACTGTTTTTACAATATATAAAACAATATCCAACATTATTTATGAGAATTTTAATATGGTGGTATAGGCAATTACAGCTGAGTCCGGATTATATCAGAGACAGTGTATCAAATAAGGTCTGAACCACATTTATCACTCTAACTATATCTTTATTTGTCTTTTTCTGTGTCTCCACCAGCCTTGTTAGGCAGAGGCACAGAGATATCCTCTGTGCTTTGGTGTGTTTGTTTTAAAATCAATGAGGCTGAATGGGAGACTCACTGTGAGTCAGATGAGACTGGCTCTGACAAGAAATGCTCACAACACTGAAGGAAAACCTGCACTCTTTGGTAAAAAGGCTTTAAATATTTTAATGCCACAAGTCCAAAACGGATGCATTTCAGCCTGAAGCAAGCACTGTTCTTTTTTTTATATTGTGCTACAGTTGTAACGCAGAGACACCCACTGAGCTCGAGTGAACACAGAGGTGATGCAGTGGTCTCTTCTCCTCGGTCCAAATTGAGTCTAAATTTTAATAATAAGTCAGTATTGTTAATTATGCCATATATTACAATATTGTCACAGTCAAAACAAATTTCTTAGTTGTGCTAGTGATTTTAGGAAGATAGATGGAAATGCATTTATGTCTGTGTAACATATAACTATGACACTTAGTGCAGCTTGTGAGCTGCTGAAAATCGTTTTTTCCGGTTCAATTCCAATTAATCAGTCAATTCCGTTCTTATGGTTACATTGAAACGTTGGGAAAACTTGCTTGCAATGTGACCGATTCACAAAGTGAAGTCCAGAACGGAGTTCAGATGTTCAAGATTGAGTTGCCGCTGCCCCACACCTCAAATAGTAAATAGAAAATAGTAAAGAATGTCTTATGCCAGTACAACATCACAGCTTGAAAATGCTTGGTCCTGTTTAGTCAAAACCCCTCTGACAGACCCAAAAAAGTGACAATTCTCTTTGTCACTGTTTATCGGGTTGCATGAAATGTGTCCATCCTTTTTTCCACTGTTTCTATCTACATTTATGCTCACTTGTGTGTGTCTGCTCACTTCCTCCTGCATCATCCTTTAATTTTTCTATTGTTATTACTGAGTGGTTGTCTGTGTGCGGACATTCGATAAGCCCAACTGACTGCCTCTCTCCAGGCTTATTCAAGAGCAGCATCTCAGCTTTAACGAAAACGCTTAAATGTGTGACCACATGGAGGCCAAATGAAAGACAGGGGAGCGAGGGAGGCAAATGAAAGGATGAAATGAATGAGTCTGAATGAGATAAAAAAAAAAAAAAAGGATGAACTTAAGAAGGTACGCTGGGGTGGATGGTCCAGAGAGGTAGGAGGGAGAGAGTAGGAATGAACGGGAATAAATCAGAATTCTGATTCTGATTCTGAAGGAATGAAGGGAAAGAGGAGGACAGTATGGGAGAGCAGCATTGCATCCCTGTGTGATCTGGAGTGGGAATTATTTCTGTCACACATCACACTGTCAATTGTCACGTTATCCTTTTACCTACCTTTTTGTATCTGCCTCCTGCTACATTCTCCTCTACATCTTTGAGTCGGTGTCCACCTTCCTCGACGTTTTTATATATCTATATCTGTCTTGACTCTGTCATTGGAAAAAGCAACAACAGTAATTATGATAAAAGAAACTAACACGCTGACCTCTGGAGTGTGCAGTAGAAGTCATCCTTTGTGTGTCATATCTTTGCAGGCTGTTGAAAACAGTGCTCGTAGGCTGCAGCTTTGCTTGCTCTCTCTCAGCAAAATGTACGGTTTAACTTTATCCAGGAGCTCATCTGAGGAGTGGAGCAGCTTCAGATTTACAATGCTGTCTCTCCATATAGTTCTTATATGTATTTAGGACAGTTTTAAGGAGCTTTCTAACACTCCAGTCATAAAACTTGACTTCTTCATGGAGTTATATTTAATAATGCCTGCCTTCTTCTTCAGCTTAATTGTGATCTAACCTGATCTGAGTTATGTACTTGGAGAATATCTTCCTTCTAGGTCTGTGTGTTACTGTGATCAGGTAGTCTGACATTGCCTGCTCTAAAATAAGCTATTTGAAATGGAGCCTGAGTTTTTTTTGGTTTTGTTTTTTTTTTTTTTTTTTTGGCTTTCTTGTTTACTCACAATTCAATCATTCGTTTAAACCATTGACACGGTTCAGACAAGATGGATCACACACTTCACCACTCCCCGCTGTACAAATTTGAAGTCAACACGAGCGCTGCCATATTGCACTGATGACGTCATGCTGAGCCTGTGCGTGGACAGTGGCAATCAGCGCAGGATCGAGTTCCCACCCGTATACCCCTCTGACCCAGACACGATCAGGGCTCAGCTGTTAATCATGATGTTTCACCTCCTTTTTAAAGCAGGAAATGACACATTAAAACTAAACTCATCAGAAAAATGAACACTTGAACGTATATCAACGTAAGAACTACTTAAAATGACAGAAACCATGTTTGGGGAAACATCTGGGGAGCTCTCATGTAGCCCATCTTTATATGCAGTCAGTGGTTTGATCATGGGAAGTTAAATATTCCAACTGATCCTGACAAAATCAAAATTTACAGTCTATAAGCGGAACAGATCATTTAAAGTATTTTACTTTGACCAGCGGAGGGCACTCTTGATATATTACCTGTCAGTAAACTTAAATATAAAAATTAATATTAATAAGCACATTATGCTCTATGCATTGTGTTTGAAATAATTCAAACAAATATAGTGTTACTTCTGGTTCTTTTGAAACTGCTAGTCATGACCAGGAGCAAGAAAGATTACCCTCCTGGATAGACTCTTAACATGGATCTTTTCCTAATGCTTTGTAGTAGAGTCTTGTGGTTGGATATTTTGAAATTGTAATGAAATTTAGGCTCTGGTGGCGAGTACTGCCATCTTACACCGATATCATATGGTAGTCATTGAAGATCCCAGTCCCTTGGAATGCCAATAAGTCAGTAACTGTGATTTCTGACGGTTATAAAAGGCAACGCATGCTTTCATAGCACTAGTACTTTCAAGTCAACTACAAATGCAACACAATCTAATCATAATCTAATCCAGCGTACAGAGATTCAAGATTTAATATCGAGCACCACTTACAGTCGAGTGAGTCGAGACATTTTGTAAAATGTAACTGAATTGAGCTCTCACAGAGAATCTGATCTCCCCACAGAGCTCACATGCCTGACGCGATCAATGCTTTAAAAACCAAACAGGAACTAATTTGGAGCCAAGTGTTGTTTTTGTTTTAACAATTTGCTGAAGTCATCTGTCAGAGTAGCATCCACAGGCAGCGAACAGCTAAACTTCAGATGCATGTGTGCTTATGGATGCATGCGAGAATCTGTGCCCAATCCCATGTTTGTGTGCGAGCACTTCTTTTTTTTTTTCCTCTAGACTCCTAATAGATGCACAGCATATGCCAGACAAAACAGGCCCATCTGCCTTATCACTGAGGTAATTGCATTTTTCAAAGTGACAGCGGCCGATGCATAATTCATCATTAGGTAAAGCACAACGAAGTCCCACAGCCAAGTATGTCAGCGAGCTTCACTGCAGGTAGGACGGAGGGAGGCTGCTCTGCGACCAGGGGCTTACCAAGATATGGAGATTTTGCAGACAGCGAGATAGGAATGTGTTTGGAAGTGATATTTAAAATAGGAATGGCTGTCATCATGCTGCGCGTGTGTGTCTGTGTGTGAGTGCATGTGTGCGGGTAAGTCAGCATGTTAACAGGACAGCCTATTTCTCTCTGCTCTCCCCTCAGGCGTCTCTTCTCCACTCATCTTATTATACTGTGTTACATTCAACCTCTCCTGCTCTCTCTCTTTTCTGTCTGCCTCGTTCTCTCTTCAACCACTGCATACCCTTCACACTTTTTTGTCTTCATTTCCCGTTGTATTTTTTTCTCTCTCCCTCGCTCTCTCTCACCAGCTGTCTTGTCGTGTTTTCAACCAGCGCTTTCTCACTCGCTTTGCTTTTTCGGTCCTGCATTCTCCATCACTTTCTCTCTCAGTCTCAGAGTCCTGTAAAATGGGTGTACCTGTAAAACAGAAGTACTGGAGTGCTGCTCGGCAAGTTGAGTCAGGTGTGTACGCAGCATCGCTTAACGCTTATCGCTGCAGACTTCCCTCCAGACCATATTAATGAAGTAAAACTGCGGCAATGGAAAAAATAAAATCTCTTAATCAGTCACCACTTTGTGATATCCTTCACATTCAGAAACATTCCAGCCCATATGCAAATGATTCAGTCTCCTGGGTTTATAATTTCCAAGTTCAGATATTAATTTGCACATTTTAATATGCAATTTGATGCAAATTGCAAAGTGCATCTGACACAAAAGTGTCCTTCATTGAAGGTAAAAAGCTGTTTCTGCCTCTCTCTTATTCCAATATCTTTTGCACAGTAATTATGCATAAATGGGACTCTCAATTATGACCCACCCACAGTGATCTGCACACTAATTATCACTTTATTATTGAATTAATTTTCTGAAATCTTACTGTGTTGCATATTACAGTGTTGTGTATTGAAGGGAACATCCACAACTTCCAGTTAGTGTTTGTGCCCAACATTACAATATACAATGGTTCTTCAAACCCTGGGATGAACCTCCCCGGGGAGGGCAAAGATACACCATGAGGTGAAAGCGACAGCTGCAAGTCCTTAGTGTCCAGGTCTGCGATTTGTGTGTCTGTTTCTTCATTCTGGAAATGCTTTCTCAGTGGCACTCAGACTGTCAGAATGGCCCTCAAGACACAGGAGACATGTACAATTTTATTTAAACCTTGAAAGAGCATGATTGGCGCAGTGTAAGTGGGTTCTTTGAGAAGAGGGGTTAGAGAGATAATTTAAAAATCTGTATGTGCTCCATTCAGGCTCAGATTTTCAGGTGAATCCATGTGAAAGAGGGGAAGAACTAGTTTTGAAATTGTTTATGGTCTCTGGAGACATAAATAAGAATATTATGTCTTGTGAAAGACTCGCGAAGTTGAAAGTGATGTTTTATGTGTTAATGAAAGCGTTTATTAATTTTTAAAATTTATTTCAAACCTGGGTTTTTATAGCTCACTGGTCCTCCCAAAGGACATTCACACTGATTGCTCACTCTCTGTTGCACCTTTAGCTCGCACAGCTGCGGGGAGCACACATATGAACAGAAACACACACCAGCTTCCACAGATCATACGCTTTATAATGAGACACAGGCTGCTGGCAGCATCCCACAGTGTGCGTATTATCATTTGCATCATTATTGGTGCCGTGTTGTACTCTATGAATGCGAATGTGTCACAGTGCAGATCTGCACAGTCTCTATGTACTCTCTCATAGCCTCTCTCATGTTGTTGCCTTTGCTTCTGTTTTCCTTCCGTTCCTCGGCCCCGTCCTTCCCATGCCTCCCCTCTCCCCGTTTCGACCCACACCTGCAGTTTCCTCCCTCTGTGAGTCTCTCAGCCAATCTCCATCACACCATGTGTTGCCGGGGGGGTGGGGGGGGTGATGGCAAATAAAGAGGAGGAGAGACAGGCAGAGAATCAGAGGCATTAAAACTGAGAGGGGAGTAATAGAAGGAGGAAGAGAGAGAAGTGACAGAGAAGTGAGGAGGGTGAGATAGGAGACGGGTGAAGGAGAGCATAACGGGAATAAAAGAGAGGCAGATGAATGAATAGATGAAAGAAGGTATTCATGGAGGAAAGGACAGGTGGGACGAAGGGTGTGTGTTGCAAAACTGACAGCATCGAACACAGAATGGCCAATGGCAGCCTCTGTATCACTGAATCAGCACTGACTTGTTTCTTTAATTCTCTCCTTCCTGTGCCTTGCTGTCTATATATTTCTGTCTCTATGTACACTGCAAAACATGTTCAAAAGGTACATTTGATGCACTCATATTCAGTATGTTCAAACACTAGAGCAACTAATTGGTAAGCCCAACCAATGGATTTTTTTTCCCCTTCTCTTACAGCATGTTCTGCACTAGATATGTCAGCCTCTGTTTCTCCACACACAGTAGCTTTTATACTGCAGTGTTTACAAGCCATGATGAGCAAATAGGAGTTTAGGTGTAAAATTGTTGTTTATTTGATAAGTCAATAGACATAAAATGAATCAATGACAATCGTGATAATCATTTAATCATTTATTTAGTAATCACTAAACATTAAGTGTATGGGTATTTGCTGACTTCTATTTCATGCTATTGAAGAAGTAGTGTAAGCAGTTTGAAATGGAATGAAATTTGAAATGGCAATTTAAAAAAAAAAAATTCATTATGCTAACGAATGTGAGCTTTCAAATCATTTCATTACAGTTTATGCCGCCTGTAAATTATGTGAAACACTGCCTTCAATATGGAGAAAATCCAGATATTCAGAATATTAACTTTGGAAACAATTGCCTTATGACCATTTTTTCATTTGATTCTAAATATGTAATACATTAAGGGTCCATTATCTCCTTATCTGTCTCAGTGTTTTTTCCTCCCCCTTTCCGTTTGTCGCTCAGTTGCTCCTGACAGCCACATTCACTTTCTCCTCCTCTGCTGCTTTGTACTGTCATTCATCATCAGTGTCATTCAGTTTTCCCCTTCCACATGGCGCAACATCTGTTTGGGAGCGTTGCACTTGCTGTGCTGAAAAGAATTCAGACAAACGGTGTGATGAGAAGCCTGGAAGCAGTTTCACCTCTTTATGTCTGGTGTCAATTTACATGCCAACCCCTGAACACAGAATGTGTGCCTGGTGTCAGTATGAAGTAGCCAATTCTCAAAAGCTGTGCTGTGGTTTCATTGTTCCTTGTTTCTTTATGTATTGTTTTGTTTTTTTTTTTTATTTGTTTTTTTTTCTTTGACACATCTAAATATCTGCAGAGGAAAAGGTCTATAATTCAAACCAAAGGTTAACTTAATAAAAATTTAAATGAAATGATATTCAGTGCTCTGATAAATTAAATATTTCATATAACGATCAGTACTATAAGTAACAATGATTTTTGGTATGAATTGATCTTCCAATTTCGTATTTGGTCTGAAGAATTTCAGCAAGAATAAGAAACCCAGGCAACATGTTTTCATTTCATTTCCATTATTCAATCAGTTCAGTTCTCTGAACAGTCATGATTATCAGTGTGAAAGTGGCAGTTGACTGTGTTTTTATGTCATTCGGTTCCAGAGGGACTTTCAGCTCACCACACAGTCTTAGTAACACGCTGCCATGTGAAGAGGCTTTTCATTTATGTCTGGTATGTGCTGTCACACCGTTTTCAAGCTCATACTGTAATGGATGTGTGCGCTGCTCTGCAGCTCAAACCGGTGCAATTTGGACCACTTAATAATGATTGTATCGTTGCGTCAAGTGTGTGTGTGTGTGTGTGTGTGTGTGTGTGTGTGTGCATTTTTGTTATCAGAAGGTGAACCTGATGCACTGAAGTGTCTGTGCTTTGAAGGGCTGTTGTTTTGATTTGGGAGGCGCTGCCCCCTTTTGTGCATTTGATGAAGCCTGCATGGCATTACGATAATAATAATTAATAATGATGAAAATCAGAAAAGAAAATAATACTTCAAGTCAACCAATTTTATTACAAGGCATCAAAGAGATGAGCCCTGCTTGGATGTGTGTTTGCTCGTAGGAAATGAGCAGGTGTTCCTGTGATCTGGCTCACATAATTTTCTTTGTTGCTAGAATCTGTGCTGTGCTCAAAGTCGACTCCAGAACAAATACATGGCATTCTGATGGAGCGAAAGCATTAAAATAGCACAATTTTAGAAAACAAGGAATCACGCCTCCCGCTGGTTCAGTACGACATTGTTGCTTCTCGATCTAATTCTCTGTGTCTCTTTCCGGCAGATGGTGACGGCTACCAGGACCACCTCCTCCCCGTGTGTGTGGATGAGGCCTGTAAACAGAGTGCCATCTACCTGGCCAAGTCAGGCTCAAAAGAGGTACATAAAACACACGCAATTAATCACACAGTCCTGTTTGGCATCATTCTAATGGTTTACTTCCTCGGTAAACCACTTTATTTTTTTGTATTCATCACTCACCTCGCTTTACATTTCTGCTCTACCATTCTTTATAACACAACTCGGTTCTCTGTACTTTCCTTCTGCTTAAACCACCATTGTCTCTTCTGATTTGTTCCACACTGCTCTGTTTCCTTTTCTTTGCTCGTTATTGTTATGTATCAATTAGTATAGTATATAACAGTGGAGGAACTTATATAGTTTTTTTTTTATATATATAAATTCGTCATTTTCTTGTCACTTTGTCTTTCATTCATTAAAATACACAACTTTCAATGTGTAGTTTAGAAGTTCTTACACAGAGGAATTTGATGAAATAATACTTAGTCATAGCATATTTGATTTAGGAAGACCTAGAATATAAGATCTTCACAGAGAGTGAAGATTTTATGTACAGCATATCTATTTCTACTGCAACTGTGCTTATGTAGAAGACTGCTGGAAAGGATACTAAAATGTGAAAGTAAGATGAACACCTGTGACTCTGTACTGTAGAGCTGCAACAATCAGCTGATTAATCTGTCAAAATCAATCAGTCTGGTCAAAACATCTTCATAACTATACAAAAAAGTAGCTCACTCACTCACTGTTAGCAGCTGATATTTGCAGTCCTAGTCATTTTTAAGATAGAAAATTATTGCTGCCGGGACTGAAAGGAGAGGGAACTGAAGCTGTTGTGTTCCTTGTCACAACTGGAGCCTTTTCCATTACCTGTTCATCTGTGTACAGTTGTGCCAAGTCACGCCCAAGACACATTATCTCCTGAGTAGGGCCCAAGCTCACCTGGCCCACCTCCAGGGGCACTGTGATGATGTAATGTTGGCAGTGGCAAGACCTTTAAAGAAATGAAATGTGTTTTACAATGAACTAGCAGAGCTTTGTTAGCAGGGAAACATACACAGTAAGATTTTAGATGAGGAACTGCATTGTGTCATCAGTAGAGAAACACCTTCAAGCAGGTAGCCCCATTTTGATGGAAATGCAGGGCTGATGGGACCAGTCAAACCAAGTCAAGCCAAGCCTGCACGTGTATGGAAAAGCCTCTGCATTGGACCCTGCCCTCCACCCTGACCTCTTCTCCAAGATTGATTTGCAGCCTCTTAACAAACATAACGATACTCCTTCCCTCACTGTTTGAGAGAGGAATTTAATCGTTCTCATGACCAGAAGAGGTCATTTGTAAGCAGATTGTTTGTGTTGTGACAACAGTCTCAGCCTTGCCCACTGCAGTCTTTATGACTTCTCTTTGAGGGGCTACATTGCAGTTCCAGAGCTCCTGTTTCTCCATACAAAGGCTGTCTGTTTCAGGAAGGCATTAAACATGTGGGACGCTGCAGGAGGGGGCTTGATCCATCGGGTGTCACTTTGTTTGCAGAGCAATGCAAAATAGATGTAATGAACATGCACACGCATATTCGGTCTCATTATCATACACGTTCAGAAGTGAATATGTGTGTGGACATGTTTACACACAATTGCTCTTAGACTCAAATGAACACACACTCCACCAACACCACCACAGCCACCTACGTATCATCTTGAATGAGTCTTTTCAGTTGCATCCTACCATTTGGCAGGAGGCTTCACTCCTTTTTCTTCCTTCCTGTGCCACCAGAGAACTAGATTCCACTTCTTTTTTTTTTTTCCCAGTCTAAAATAGAAATATTACAGGCTTATCTGCATGTCCGCCCCCGATCACACGTGCACACAAAACACACACACACACACACATAGACACACAGATCCACATTCCCTGTGGACATGCCTCTGTTTGTTTGCCTGTCAGGAACAAAAAAAAAAACCTAAGATTGAAGAGAGAAGTGAAACGAGGAGTGTTGAAGGGAGGGGAGGTGAAGCAGAGAGATCTGCACTGATGGATGAAGTGAACACAAGTCGCAATGTGTTTGAGAGACAGTCATCACTGTCAGATGGAGAGACAGGCGGAGTGAGGAGATAACCAGACTCTCTCGAAGCTTCGATGCTTTCATGGAACGGCAATAACAATATACAATCATAATGATCACCTTTCTCCACACCCATGCAGTTTGTATGTTTATCTACATCACAGTATCGATCTCGTCAAACACTGCCTAAGCCATAATTGTGCTTGATCTTACGCCATGTGGCGTGCATAGATGGGTGTGTGGCTCCATTACAGTGCAGCAGCTAGTCAGCAGATGTCTCCCCTAGAAGAATCTCCCCACAGAGAAAATGGAGGAAGTGAAGAAGAAAACAGAAGTGGGGGAAAGGATGAAAACAATGTGGAATAGAAAGCAAGCTCGTAGTTGTTCCTTCATTGCCAGTTTGAGAGGAACATCCCATCAGTGGGAGTGAGGGTGGGAGAAGCAGAAAAGAAGAATGGAGAGTGAATAAGACCAGTGATAATGTATACAGGCAAAGACAGGATGAGATGCCTTTGGGTGTGCATGGGAGTCCCACTGAGTAGAAACGAGCGTGTGTCATATAGTTTGTCTCCAAACAGCAATTCAGTGGTTCCTTCCTGCGGTCTCATCCTCAGCTCTACAGCAGGCCTACAGCGGCTCCAGGCCTTTAGTTCACCATATCGGAAGAAACCACAGGAGGCCACCAACAATGTCTCTTCTTCATCCTCCATCCCCACAGACACACACTGATCTGGCTTATTGTTCCTTTTTCATAACCCAATTGGACATTACTGCAGAGGATAATTGTGTGTCTGTGGGTGTTACACCTGTCAAGGAACAAGGAAGCAGTCTATTTTCATTAGCCGGACAGAAAGACCTCCTGGGCCTCAGAGAACACTTTAGCACTTAACGCAGCCAGGCATGCGTATATCTAAGACCACGGCTCATTTCCAGTTGAGCACATTAAAATTTGTATGGTAGAGCTGTGCAGTGCTGATAAATAACACCTCAGTCTTTTTCTGCTTTGATGAAACAGCTTTGCAAGTGGACTCTTCTAATCAGAACAAGTCATTAGATTTACACATTAAGAAATATTCTATTATGATTTTTTTTTGGATTTTCTTAGACTCAAATCATTTTCTGTATTAAAATGCAAGCATGCAAAATCATCAGGTTCATTATAAATAGTAGCATTACACTGCAGAATACAAAAAATACTCTTCAGAAGAAGAAAAATGAGTTATTAGTCCCCCTTAATTTTTCACTTGTTGGGCCTGCCTTGGTTTCCCCCGTCAAGTACTTCTGCTGTTATGTCAACAGCAAAGTGCACAATCGTTTATACTGTCATTAACTCTCACTCACACAGCATCACATGATGTGGGATATTTAATTGATGGAGGTCATGATTTTACAACACTTTTGAACATCACACTCCATTGTAACACTTTATGGTACGGTAGTCATCAGAGAAACAACAATCAGTCGATTTGTCGGTCGAAAGAAAATTTTTCACCAACTATTAGTTGTTAAAAAAAAAAAAAAGCCAAACATTTGCAAATGGAAGGATTCCCTTTGTCATCCGTGCCAGTAAATAAAGAGTTTATAATATAGTTTTTTATGTTCCTTGGTGTGTCAACAAGGAACATGCTGTTATATTCTCTGTAACTTCTTCCCCTACATGGTGTCATTTACTGTATAGTGTTATTGTGAATGGAAACAGGAGTACTTCAGTCTGTTTGTTTTGTAGTGAAAGAGTTGCAATGGGACGTCGGAGCTGAGTGGAAGCTGACACAGCATTCTCTCAAACTGTGAGTGAGAGACCCCAAACAGCAACTGTTTGGCCACAGGCCATATCCTCTGGCTCCGTGGCAAACAGAAATCGCTAAGAAGTGATTTGCTTTGGGGATGTTGCTGCTATTCTTCCATACTTGCTAATATAGACTGTATTTTATGGCTCGAGCCAAGAAATCCCACAGAGAAACTGTGCATTTACTAATGCTCTCAGTATCACTGCAAGGCCCCATACAGTACATTGTAGTATTAATTTAACTGATTTGTTTTGGTATTTTTTTATATCATTTACAGGCAACAAACTTTCCTCCCTTCAAAACATTAAAAAGTATTAAACTGGTAGTACTTTATTTTGAGTTAACCGATTAATTGTGTGCACATTTCTTCATATTTAGAATTCTCCAGGTATTTGTTCTCTTGTTCAAACCCTCCATTTACACACAACCACACACGCTGAGCACACATACCACCCACGTGAAGCCCAAGCCAGCTGCTTACTGTTGCTGCCCAGACAGTGTGAGGGCAGTCAGTATGAGTCAGACAGCCTCCTCCCAGTCGTCCCAGTCAGCTGGTTGGTCACTGGTCAAAGAGGTGACACTGGCAGCAGGTAGCAGCGTCTCCACCCTGCTCAGCTGACACAAAGACATATGGTCTCACTCCATCTCTGGCTCCAGCTCTGTCCGCCCTTTTCCGGGGACAAACTATGACCTCATTTACACCTGTGTGGTTGTCAGGTGGCCATCGAGGGTTTAGCTTAGCTTTACATAAAGACTGGGACTGTGTGTCATCATTCTCGTTCTCATTTTCCATGATTTAAACAATAAACATGATCCTACTGGCTAATGATGGCAAGAATTTTGAGAATTTTAATTTTGTGCCATGAAACCATGAAAGTCAACATTTGCATTATCTCTTTCTTCTTCCCTTTGGAATTTCCTATTTTGATCACATTTAAATAAGTGCAGCATGTTTTGAAAAGGACTGTTGACCCTCGGTACGTTAGGTTGCTTAATGACAGAACTTGTCTTATTGAAAATCCTTTTTTTTCCGATTTGGTACTTGTGAGTTCTTTTTCAGGGTAGAATATTTCACGCATTGTATCACAGAATCATAGCATAAACATCGGCTAGTAATCAAAGCTGCGATCATGCAATTGCCCATGAGTATAATAATACAGGCCTAACTTCTATTTGACAGGTATTAGTCATGTGCACTTCTCGCCCACTCCTCTACTGTTCCGGCTCATGCTGTCTTTCAGTGGCAGCTCCAATATGATGAGAATTACAGTCATTATATCACTGAGATCGTAAAAGCCATTGCTTCATTACATGCCTGTTTTTTATTTGGTTATATTTAGTTATTTATTTATTTATTTATTTTACATTTTATTGCCTTGGACAGCCTTGTTGTCTGTCAGTGTTGCAGGACCACCCCACATCACACCGTAAACCCCCACCACCAACTCCCATTTCCACCGCAGGCCGCCCACATTTTAATTTCTTGGCCTAATGAAGCGGGAGCTCTCTCCGCCAAGTTGAATCAATGGGAGTCTGCAAGCACGCCGTCGCTTTTTCACTTTAGTCATCAGCAAAACCAGAGTGATTTTATGTCGGGGCGCCTGTGCTTGTGCCCCTTGTGGCTTTTTTATGCGCATTTCTATACACATACTTCCATGTTTTTTGAGCATGTGCACGTGCCTGCATGCACGATGCCACATTAAGCTGTCTGCAAATGGCCTGTGTTTTCCTGCTGTTTGATAAAAAGCTATTTGTATGCGGGATCCTTCCCTTCGCGACCATTAAAGGTATCAGATTACCTCACAAGCGCAAATCCCATCATCGTCTTCATCTCCATTAACTAGGTCGTTTGGATCTCTGCGCAAACACACTAACACACAAAAAGCACACTCACACTCAGCTCAGTGTTACTGTGTTGACATTTGAACCAGCAAATATCAGTGTTAAGTTATTTAGACTTCGGAGCCCTCTGTTTGACTGGCTGGGAGTGCATGAGGCCACAGATTGGTCTGTAAAGATACTCACTTGACATTATTCAAATTCTCTGTTATATTTAGTGATTAAATGTCAAAACCTCCGCAGCCACAAAAAAGGAATAACTGCTTCATGATTTATTTAAGAAACCCCTCTGTCAGGTTGGCTATTCATTGTAGCTCCTCATATAAAGATGTTTGATTAGATTAGAAACCTTTAATATCCTTTCTGAGGCCATATGATTTCCCTCCACGTTACTGCTGAGAAATACAAACACAGCAGCTGTATTGAAAACTTAAACGAAGTAAACTCAAAAACGACCGCTCTTGTGACTTCCACTTTTGCTGTTACGTTTTGCTCTGTCGTCTGCTAATTTGGCCGGGCTGCTGTCTTGCGTCATCTCCTTTTGTTCTGCCATATGTTCACACAATATGATCATCACATATCAGTGTCATTAGGTAATGTCTGAGAAACTCAATCAAGCTTTTTGCCAAGAAACAATATAAATTACAGCAAGACAGCTGTGTTGATGCATCACTGAAGTTGATTTCAATTGACAGATTACTAATATGGCAGGTTTAATCTCATAATCCTGCTTGATTAAACGTCTCTTTATTATGTTTCATAGAAAGCATGTACACAAGCATGCAGTGTACGTACATGTGTGTACTATCTCATCATTCTTGGGCCTGTTTTTTATGAGGCTTTCTTTATTGCACCTCTGCACTTCTCCCAAGCTGTCTTTAGGTGATGAACATTTACATGCCATGTCCACTTTAATCAGCAGCATAATGCTACCACAAAGGCTACAGATGAGGCTATTTCACCTGCGTAACAGACATTCCGCATGTGTTTGTGTGTCTGCGTTTTTGCCGTGTTGACTAGAGTCTGTTGGTATTCTCTGTGCAGTACCCCTCTCCTCCTCTAATCAGCGTTAGAAAAGAAGCAACAGACAGTGCACTGATTGCCTCAGGGCCAGCAGCAGCTCAGTGGTCTGCTGATAAGGCAGGTGGCCAGCAAAGGCCTCTCCCTTTCCTGAGAGAGAAAGTCACAGCGATGCTGACACCAGACCAAAGGACTCTGGTGTAAAAGATAACTCGCCTACGAATTCATGTGCCTTGTGGATTGAAGAGGAAGAAAAATTGAAGATTTAGTTGCCATTTGAAAACACGGCCACCCGCTCTCAGGATCCATCTTCAATCCCATTTCAGTCCAGCTCATCTTTAATGGCAAGTGTATTCTTATAGCTTTTTACCTTCTGTAGATATTGGACTTTGGATTTAAGCCAAATCCAAGTCACTCAGATTATAAAGCGGTGCCCTGATGAATTATTACCTAATGACCTCTCATTAATTTTAGATGAAAACCTACAGTAATGTACTCACAGTCATCCTAACTACTCTTTATTTCCACTCCCTTCTTTTCTCTCATATCTCATATTTCCTTCTCTCCCCCCACTCTCTTTGTCTCTCGTTGCTTTAAGAGTCAGTAGGTCACCTCAGATGGAATGTCAGAAAAAACGAAAATAGCTGACATTAATTTGTTCAACAGAGGCATGATGGTAGCACATCAGTAAAGGTGTCCAGATATTTGGATGTGTGGGACAGTGTACCATTATGTGCATCCATGTCTCACATTGTGTTTACTGTCCACAAAGGGCTGGCAGCAGTCTCACGCTATCTCTCTTCACTTCTGTCTGCCAGCCACCGCACAGTGGTCATTTCCAGCACTCCCATCCACCCTGGATGGCAGTAATCATAGCCAAGCTTTACACCCATATGGCAGGCAGTCAGCCTTTTAAACCACATCACTCAACAGTCATTTTTTTGAAAGCCTGACTTAGCAACGTTGCATTAAAGGTCCATGCCCACTCTTATCTTCTGAAAAATATTCAATCTGGATCTTTGTTTATCGCTTCCCTGCTTTTATGCCACTGTTTGTATGTAGAGGAGTTTATCATGCGCATCTCACTTATGTCTGCACTGACTCATATTTTACCTGGAAAAGGTAAGATATGTTAGATTTCTGAAAACTCATACATTTAATTCATTTCTGTATAAATGTTTGTGCAGAGGACCCGATTTTAGGTCATCCTCCAATCCTCCTCCTCACCAATAATGTAGGCACACCACTTTCTCCTACTTGTGTGAGTTGGTATAAACAGCATAAACAAAAGGTGATTAAGCAAACTAAGTAAGATAAATGATCTGAACTGTGTTATATTGTATTTAATGGTACTTGCAATATAAACATCATTAAGCTGAATGAAAGATGTTTAAATGTTTTGGTCTCATCACTAAATGTGTTGTGGTTTGGGTTTGCTTAATATCATAATGCTTTCATTAGAAATGATTAGCCCGAAAAAATAATGTCTTAGTCTTAGTTTACCATTGTGAAATCTTCAGTTACCTTGTCATTTTAGACTGCAGTGTGCTAACCCCTTGGGAAAATGTCAAAGACACTCATCACTTGGCACTCCTTGGCCACATCATTAAGGTGACTCTAAATCACCACCATCTGCCACCCTACAGAAAGGACACAACGTGTTACCTCTACATAAGTGCCTGTGTTCACACAGTGTCCACAGCTGGTCTGGAGGAAACTCAGATCAGTGACATTACAGTTTGTGTGATAAATTTTAAAGTAATTGGTAATAGGGAGTGGTTGTCTTTCTCAGACATGCTCATCATATTAAGAGACATTACTAGCAGCCTTGGTAAGCATCTCTCTGACGACGACCCCCCCCCCCCACACACACACCTACTCTCTCTGTTTAAAATTCATGGGTAGTTTAAACCTCCAACATGTGGCCTCAAACCTATCTGGTACACACACTAATACACACACGAACACAAAAGCATATAAGCTGCTTATTTAGCATCATGTTTTTTCTTAAAATGTATTTTTTCTTTAAACAAAAAATCCAGAGCCAGCAAAAATATTCCAGTTGAGACAGACTTTTCACTGTTTTGTGCAAATAAGACAAAATAATCCTTTATTGATCCTCACTTTGTTTTTAACATTTTTTAAATCCAGTATGTTCTTGAGCATATTATAATACTATATAATACTGTACTTGGGTATACTATGACTACATGGTAGTCACAACTACATAGTAGTTAGCAGAAAAAAAAAATTATCTTTCCAAGTTATCGTTTTCAGTTTGAATCAACTTTACAGAAAGGTTGTTTCAGCTGTGGTTGTGCTGCTTTTGAAGTGTATTGTTTTATATTCATATGGCATTTTAGCTATTTGTACCTAATAAATTAGCAGCTGTGGACTGGAACTGGACTGTAATTTGATTACATTAGAACAATAATGACTGTTCGGTACATAAGTGGTGTAAAATATCAGTATACTTGAGTATGGTGATGTTTTCTTTTGTGATACTGTATCATTTCTCAAAAAAGCTGTATTGCTTTTTAATTAATAACTCACATGCAAAGATTTGTGGCATTTTGTATTTAAACCACTGACAATTGAAAAGCAGTGTTGTAACCTGTCCTCTCAACTTTTCCACTTCAATGTAAGGTCAACGGAGATGGGAAGAATTTAACCACATACTACTGATGTAAACACAAAGAATACAGACCCATCAAACAACATATCACCCTGCTTACAGTATCACAGTACATCATAATATATGAAATCGTAGCTGTATGTGAGCATCCTGTACTCATTGAAAGCACAATACTCTTGAATTAACTGGAATTGTGTCAGGGCAAGGATTGGGGATGAGAATGCTCTCTCTCTCTCTCTCTCTCTCTCTCTCTCTCTCTCTCTCTCTCTCTCTCTCTCTCTCTCTCTCTCTCTTTCTCTCTTTCATAGTACAGACACGAGTGAAAGCAGGAAGACCAGGTGTGGCTGTCACTGGTTAGGATTTAAATGAATTCACTGGGAATGTATGTGCTCTTACAGAAAACTTCTCTTCTACAAAATGAAAAGATAGCTCATTTTTGTCCATTGCATTTTGCAGCATTTGGTGGAAGGAAGTTAAAGATGTTACAGCTTAAATGGAGAGTCAAGGTTTAAATCAGTGCTATTGTGTTGGTTGAATGATGCAGCTGTTAAGTGCAATAGCCTTCATAGGCAATAATGCTCTCTCTGGCGTGCTGTTTGTTTGCATGCAGTTTACTACGTGTACCTCAGGAGCTTGAACGTTTCTTCCGAATGCATCAGTCAGTAGCAGTATTACAACAGACCTCCTTCAGGGCCCTATTACCTCGACATTTGAATTGCCAAGATGAGGGAAAGATTCCTTATTTGTGTTTGGTTAAAAGAGTAGAAGGGCTTATTCAGTGCCTGCGTCTGTGTAAAGAGAATGGCATTAAAGGCAAGACTGCAGGCTATGAGTGCACACGCAGCACCTGGTTCTAAGATCCAGCTCTGTAGTTTATTATGAGGACAAATGATGATTTACAATGAAGCTGAAGTTTGTGATTGGAAGTCAGTTGCAGGCTCATTTCTTTGATAGTCTTTCGCCCCGTTCATATTTGTTCAGTGGTATTTTTGGTAACTTTTTTTTCCTAGCTGAATTGATTGAGATTGCTATTAGGTGGCCAATTTGATTGAACTTCAATCATATTACTGTTTCATGTAAAGTGATTTTTGAACAGATTTTGTAGTTAAAATGCTCCCCAAATCAGCCAGTGGGAGAAGTATTATTGGAGCGCTCTAGTTACACTGCACAGGGTTGTTGGGATTGTTGTTGGTAATAGCAGTCTGCTGTACCATTAATTTGAGTCTACAATTTTCACATGTTTGAAATAGTTTTTTGTCTTTTTGGTTTTTGTCCTTGGTCTTTGTTTAAGTTACATTTGATCATTTTGATCTGAGCCCTTGATGCAAGGTGTGCAAGTGTTTTTTCCAATTGACAGAAATGGCATGCTGACACCTGGAATAACATACTGTAGGTTTCAGCTTTATCCAGACTGAACTGAGAGGTTAATATTTGGCTGCCTATTTTCTTTCGCTCCTTTCTTTCTACCCTCTTTAAAAGGGGGTAGGAATCTTCAAGTGCAGATCTTTGACTGTATAAAGATGTACGGCACTTCTGCACTTCCTCCCATTGTAAAAAACAATAGCCGTAATTTGTGCTTGTGATATCACTTGACACTAGAGTCTGTGGAGAAGTGATTAAGGGGTGGAACCGTGACAAGTTCTTGCCCATATGCCCACCCACTCAATAGCGAATGGTGCTTAGCTGTCAATCATAATGTTTTACCCCCTTTTTGTAACAGCAAATCATAAAGATTAAAACCACACAGATGACGCATACTGCAGCCAGCACCAGGGGGTGAACAAGATGTTTGGGCTTCATTTTTAAGGACCAGACTTGCTCCATTTTTATAAGCAGTCAATGATGTAGACCAATGTAGCCTACATTATTATCGTATACTAACACCATATCACAGCAAGAGCTTAATGGCATTCATTTCAACTGAAATAGTTGAGCTCAATGTACTTACACACAGTTCCAAGAAAAAAAAAATTTTCCTACCTTTGTACTGTACATTTCTTTCTATTTTTCAGTAAATTCAGGATGTCAAGATCTTGATCTTAAATCTTGAATCTCTATCAATGTACAGTTTGTTTGTTTAGACTTAGGAATGACATTTTAAAAATTTAACAGGATAAGATGCAAGACTAAAAATGGGACTAAATGACCTTTTGACAAAGACTTAGTTGTTGCTGTCTATTTTCTCTGTTATTGTGTCCAGCGTGTGTATTATTTTTGTCTGTTATTGCAGTGGGTGTCAGTGCTGTCAGACTTCCACCAGAGGGAAACAGTTTGGAGCTTTATGCCAGGGAAACCCAGCCAACCCCTGGCCCTGCACCTTGGGGACTACAACCTGGATGGCTTCCCTGATGCTCTGGTGGTCCTCCACAACACCAGTGGCAGGTAGGAGAAAAAAGTCACAGACACTCGCCTAGACACCACTTCATAATATTTGGTCTCATGGGTGTTCAGATGTTGAAACATCTATTGGTGAGGAAAAACTACTCGCAGATATTGTTCTCATCATTATCTTTTCATTTGGAATATACAGAAAACAGTGTAGTATAACTTCCTCTAGGACCTTATTTAAGATAATGTCTAGTAGATGGATGTGATATTGCTGAAATTAAACTAATCCTTACTTGGCAGGGGATCCTTTGGAATCCTGTCAAGTTGGTCCCTGAACCCCACTCCAACTAATCGTGTCAGTACTACTCCTCACTTTATGAGTCATGGTTGCCAAGGCACACAGTTTCAGTGTGTCTGTGTCCATGTGGCTGCATATGTAGCGTAGAGTAAATGATGTTTGCATTGTTTTTGCTATGGTTTCAGGAAATTAATGTCACGAGAATCATAGATTTCGTGCAAATCCATATCCTCTTAATTTTCTTGAAAATGACTTAATTTGTTACCCGCTTTCAAATTTGTCATGTAACATTGCATGTTTTGATGAGATTATACCAACTATAGTTCTCCAGCAGAACATAAAGTGAAATTGATTGGAACCTAATAACTCAAGATGCATACTTAAATGGCTTATGTAAATCTGTTTAGCTTTAAAAACTATAAATGTCTTTTTCTCCCAAGACCCAACATGGAGGATGGATTTACTCATTTAATTACTGTGAAATTACTGTACTTGCACTGATGTGTTCTCATGCTGCGAAAAAATGTCTCCATTACAAACAGTAGTCTCATTGAGGTGAAATGTTAGTCAGTATACAGCCAGACTCATGTTTTTGTAAAAGTCATTTATTCTGATAGACTGATGAGTGATCAGGCAAACTAGAGCAGGGATAATGAAATATAATGTTTTTGTTGTTGTTATTTTATCATACATTTTAATGCTGATACACATTGACAAAATATAATTTTTAGATTACAACCTCTAAGAGGTGGCAGATGTTTAAGGACATCGCTCATCCTCATACCAAGAGAATAGCAATCAAGTCAAAGTACAGTCCTCAAAAGGAGATTAATTAAATGTTTCCGTAAATAAATCATGAGATATCAGGTGAAGTATAAATAAGGTTGGAAATGAATGTGACTGCTGACATTCATGACAAAATGGCAAAACTGCCCTTGGCTGCAGGTTATACTGTTTAAAAATGATTTGCACTGAGCAACAGGAATATATGACATTGTGCTGTAATGAAGAGGTGATTACCATCCAGTTTACTAGAGCACGGACCGGGAGAGAAGACAGCTAAGGTGACTGTGTTCTTTAGCTTACGGACATGTCGACTGATAAGCCAGCCAGCCTTTTAAAAATCACTACAGCATGTGCTGGGACGTAAGCACTATGGACACCGGGATGCAGGTGTGTGTGTGTGGGGATGTGTGTGTTTGTTGAAGGACCTGTGTGGATTATCTGGCTCCAGAGATGAAGATAAGATAGTTGAAAGGGTCAAGGCTGTGATTGTCTATGCATACTGATTGTTCTGTGTGTGTGTGTGTGTGTGTGCTTGTTGTGTCAGAAATGGTAGGCTGTTGGGTAAGATCTTCAAAAGACTCTCACACACATGTATATTTGAACCCTACTTTCTGTGCCGGCTCTGTTTAATCACCATAAGTCCTGTCAGGCTTTACTCTTTGCAGTCACTCTCATCTAGAAATGACTTGTTTCTCACCAGCTTTAATCATACAATCTATAGCTTTTCTCTTATTCCCCTCCCTTCCTCCATGTGCTCTTTCATTTTAAACCCGACCATTGTAATCCTATCTGACCCCAGCAGTAACGTTTAAAACCACATCATCAGCATATGGAGGAGGGAGATGAAAAGAGGTCAGGGTGGTAAGAAAGAAGAATAATTCCAAGGTTAGAGAAATCTTAAGATGTCTTTTAGTCTGACTCCCTGAATATGTAAAATTAAGACCTTTACGAGCCACCACTGAGCAAGGCACGTAAACCCCAACAGTGTCAGTGGTTTAACCAGAATTTCTTGCATTTGAGTACAGACATTCGGGAAATTTAATAGTGCTCCCCCAAGTCAGCGCATGAAGTCAGACTAATTGTGATCTGCATTTCTTTTTAGTAAGGGAACAAGGTTTCTTTGAGTTTGAGGTCGTCTTTGAGTGATGGAATGTGCTTTGTGCTTGCACATTTTAGCAAGTGTCTCCCCTGCTTTGGATTCAGCAGCACTCTGTAGCCTGTCCTGGACTAGGCCTCGTCTTTGATTTCTTTCTAACCAAATTCTGTCTGCTTACCAAATATCGGTGCAGCCCACGGCTGATCTATTTTATTTATGTTTTTCTTCTCACCTTTGCCTCTCTGTTCTTCTCCTTTTTCCTTCCAAGTAGTTATTTATAGCTGCTTTTCAGATAAAAGTCCTGCCAGTCCTCATTACTTCTCATCCCAGCAAAATGAAAGAGCGATCTAAGTGTTCAAAATAGGGAGATGGAAGGAGTGGAGGGTGTGAGATGAGAGTAATCGGTTGGAATCAGTTGAACAATGAGCTGATGGAGGGAACAGCAGGAATAAATAGATAGATGGGAGGTTGTTTATGAATGCACAAGGTCATTTTGTGGAAGAGCTCAAATTTATTAAGTATGGCTTTGACAAAACTAAAATGTTTCTCTTTATTGAGGTTTTTTGTTGATCGCCCTACTTATTTTACCAGTTATAAGAACTTATGCATGTCTTAAGTAAGAAGCATTGCATCTGCACAACGTTGTATTTGAAGATGTGCCAGCCATCCATCCTATTTCCATCACTTGGGTTTGGGGGTGGAGACAGGTCCACAAGTCGAGTCCTGACATCATTCTTCACAGCCACCACCTCCATCTCCTCCTGGGGGCTGCCAAAGGTTTCAAAGGCTACGTGGGATACAAAGTCCCATCCGCTTGTTCTTGGTCTGCCCAAGGTCTTCTCCCAGTGACCCAGCATTGTGCAGGGGGCCATCAAGGGGGCATTGTAATCAGATGGTCACCTGGTCCGTAAGAGTGACTATAGACTCCCTGCAAAGAAAACTCATTTCATTTCTGAGATGTCATTATTTCAGTCACTACACAGAGCTCGCAGCCATACAGAGAACTAAAGAAAGTAGATGGACTTGTAAACTGAAAGCTCAATCTCAGCCCCCAGTCAGTGGTCTTACATTGCTCACTTATTCAGTGGATCATGATATCTGGTCCCAACACAGAGTATGAGTATTATCAGTTTCATTTTCAGCATGTGTGCTTAACTTAGAGTTTCTGCTTATTAGTATTGAAGTTTTCATTTCTGTAAGTGACACCGAAGTCTTTGCTGTCAGATATATGAACTACTCAGCTTTTTTAAACAAATAACTGCTGTCGTTGCTGTAAGGAGGCTCTATCGCATCTGTTACTGATGTGTGAGTACGTTTGCTGTAGTCTGACTATTGGATGCTATCAGTAAGCAGTAGGCAATAAAATGCAGACTTTTTAAACATCTGAAATCAGACTTATATATACTACTACTACTACAGCAGATTAAGTTAAAGATGAACTTAACTGATACATTTTTTGTAGATATGACAACGACATTGTTATCATGAAGTGAAAATCTGATATCATGACAGTCCTATCTGAAATTATATATAATCTTATCAAGATTAAACTACAAAGCTGCTACTCTGTTCTTGTAAGCATACTAAGAGACAGGTGGTCTTAGAACAGTCCCTTTACAGTCTGTTTGGAAACACAGTTATTAAGAACTACAAGACAGATTTAGGGTGTGTGTGTGTGTGTTGGTGTGCATGTGTCCATGTGTGTTTATGTTTTCATGTTTGTGTACTGTGTAATTTCCATGGGCAGCTCCTAAAACTGCACTCCTCTGGGTCCACATTATATCCAGGTCACAGGACAGACGGTGCCTGCAGACTCTCTCTGTGTCTCGCGCACACACTCGCTTGCATGCTCACACGGACCAACATTGTCAGATCACAGTAAAACAATACAAGGCTTTTGCTGAAAGGAGATCCTATAGGTGTTTCGGTATTTGCAGAAAGGCAAGCATTTGGGATTTTGGGAAGACGAGGGGAAACAACGTAAGAGACAGAGATACAGGCTTGCAGAAAGAACAGTAGTATGAAACTAAAGGAGAGGGTTTTTTCTCTTCCCTTTTTGTCGACTTATATCAGTGCAAGAAACTTCCTGCAGAAGATAAAGTGTAGCTCTTTCAGGTGCAGGTGTCACTGCATGGCACTGCACAACATATACCACTTATGTACCACCGTCTTAACTCTCTCCGGGCAAGACACAGACAACACAGCCTTCTGAATTTCCATTTGGCCTATTTTCCCTGCTGGTCCCTCTTAAGTCAGACAGTTTCTTATGGTATGTACTGAGCTGAGATTTGGCCATATACACACACACACACACACACCACATCAAGAAAGCTGGAACTGAACTGGTACTGATCATGAATCTCAGTTACTGTTAAAAATGTCAATTAAATGTATATCCCTCGTCTTTCAATTATCTTTTGTCCAACAATGACATCATGCGTTACAGTTGCTGTTGAAGCTATTTTTATACATTTATTGCTGTCCATGGAGACATTACAGCCACAGCATTGCGAAATTAATTTCAATAAAAGGGATGATGGAAATAGATTTTTAATATTAGATTAGTGGTATTGAATTAGTAGCGCCATCACAGAAGACCAATTGTAAAATGATTGTATAGAGAGAAATAGCACATGAATCACCTGCCTGATTTGGACTGGACTGTCTGGACTGTCAGCCAGTGGAACAAAACGGGACTTGAGCCCATATTAAGGTTAAAAAAATCAAACAAAGCAGTTTTGGGCAGCAGCGTTTTGCATTTAACATGTGACGTGTATGTGTCCATAACTGCAGTGCAGGTTGAATTTACTCAACACTGTGAGGAGGCGAGACACAATACCGCATTCATTAAGGTGGTTAGCAATTTGGTAGGGAACTTTTAAAAAAAATAACAATTTGTCACACTGTTTCATTTGGAATTAATATTTTATGTTGTCAGATAATGACATTATAAATATTAAAATATAACCTGACGCTACATAGCTGCTAGTGAACTCAGAATGTTAACAATGTCCACCCACTTATAGGTGTGTGTGGCATTGGTGTATTGTTTTCAGATAGTTAGTAGTGCAGTGTGACAGTGTATCCAAAATTACATTCACTGCTGTACTGAGGAAGCACCATTTGTCACCACAGCAACTGGGAAGGATCGGGCAAATACATAAATTGTTGACCAAATTACAAGAAAAAAAACAGTAGATTTTTATTCTTGACCACCATTGGGGTTTCATTTGGACCTGTGGATACATACTTTACCACCTGATGCACCAGTGGTATGTACATACACCAGTAAATACAGTATCAGTATCTTGTAGGAGTAAGTACTACTGTGCAGCTGACTTTTCTTTCACACACTGTGTTATGTGTGTGTGTGTGTATGTGTGGTGTAGATTGTATGCGTTAACCACCAGGCCTTATAGAATGGGATTATCCTCACCAGTAATCATGTTTTTTTCACTGATTAAAAGGTTTTAATGTGTGATCAGCCTCTGGCGACTTAGATATAATTACGTGTGTGCATGTGTTTAATGTGCACATGAGGCAGCCAGATCAGCACTTCTCCAGAGCTGGGGCTTTTGGAAATTCAAAGCTGTCATCATTTACAGTGATGTTTAACCTCAGCAAATGACCACGGGTCAGATTAGGCCACCAGATTACAGTGGGTCATAGAGACAAGATTGTCCACTATGCACGTGCACACAAAGACAACATTTAATACCTCTCTACTCAGCCCATCAACACCACTGTTCATTTCTGAGGATCTCTGCAGCACCATGACCACACGTTGTACAAGATATTTTTTATTCATGATTTGCAGAAACGTACATTGCTAACTTTTTATTCTGGGCACTGGGCTACTTATTTACACTTACTTTAAACACTGTTATGAACTTTTACTTCACATTATTTTTAACACTAAATATGAAACAGTTTTGATTCATTTTATATCTGAGTAGAATCATCTTCACTTCTTGTGAAATGTGAAGTGATGCTTTTGCTTGAGGGTAAGCGTGAGCATATGGCAAGCAGCTTCCAAGTCGATGAGCACCACCACTGAGTGGCAATATATTTGTAACCCACAAGTTCCATTGTGGAAAGAACAATTTATTAATTCAATGCTTGTCCTTTCCAGAGCTACCTTTTGTCTGTAAAGGTCTAAGTAATTAAAAGTAATTAATAATGCAGAACTAATAATGACTTTTTTTCTAATTCTGTCAGGAAAAGTTATCTTAATAACCAAGGTGGGGAATATTTTGCCTATTTGGATCATACATGAAGTGGGGTGTGTGTGAGATTTTTGAAAGAGTCTTTGTTGTATGTTCCCTCTGTTTACCCTGGGATTTGATTTTTTGGCTTAGTCTGGAATTTGGATTTTCCAAACAGAAAATGTCACCCACACGAATCATACAAGTTTGCAGTGAAAAATAGTATTTAGTGGATAGCTGTGGTCTGCACTGTGATATGTTGATATGTTCTTGCTTGTCTTTTGCCTGTCACGACTTCCTAATATCTTGTCCCAGCGTATGTATGTATGTGAATGTATGTGTATGTATGTATATGGGCTGTGTGTATATGAAATATTTAGTTTATGCAAACTACTGTGTGTGACCGCAACCAATTTCAAGGTCACAGATAAATAAATTCCTCACTTTTTTCAAATATGGATTCAAGGCAAGTTGTGCCAGGAATGTTCAGAACTATTGTAAGTACACAAAACCTAAGTAGATTTATTAGGTTTATTGGAGGATTCAAGTACTCCTAAATTCATTAGTGCATTCATCAAGCAATATATTATGACATTTAATGACTTAGATGTGAATGTAGTCGATTACAATCGATGAAAATATAATTGTTTAAATTAAAAGGATGTAATTGAAATTGAAAAGTAAAATAGGATCCTGTTCACACAAAGACAAACATGTTTCTGTTCAGGCCAGTATTCATTATTCTTTTTGTCATAATTGACAGGAATGTTTAGTTTTAGTAGTTAGGCAGAATCTCCTGGTGTCTGCCTCTGGCTGGCTTCAGGAACCTACTTCACCTCTGTTGTTGGTTAACACTGACAGAAACCTGAGCCTGGGGTGAGTTTAGGACACTTTGCCTCACACACACATATTCAGCAGATGGCACATGTTTTCACACCTGCTCAAATGCTGTCATAGCCAGTATAGCTTCAATCAGAGAATAATAATAAAGCAATATCAGCGCCTTTATAGTTTGAAGAATATTGAGTTAGTGTGCACTCAACCTTGCTTCACTGCCACCCTAACATTGATGCTATAGTGCATACACCTTATAAAATCAATTTTTGTTCAATTTGTACATGTGTGTAATAATGTGCTTTTTTATTGTTTGTCTTTTTTAATGATTGCCTTAGCATAAGTAGTACCTCTATCAGTGATTTTGCTCCTCTGCACCCACATACTGTGTAAGTGGTGATGTCCACAGGTATCTGCAACATCAGTTGTTTGTTTGTGTACAGGAAGGAAGGGCATTTATGTGTGTGGACATGTTTACATCAGTTGTCTCTCCCACTGTACTCTTGCAGTTGTAACAATGCCAAACTGTCCTCTGACAAAGTGTGGAGTGTTTTTGTTTGCCGTCTCTATTAGAGTGAAAAGTGTGGCGTGGGCAGCAGTTAGCTGCTCTCTTTTAAATCTGCCCAGCCAATGTCAGAGAGAAAATAGTGATCAGGAGCTTATCTTTTGCACATGCACACGTGAACAAATTGACACACACATCTCTCCCCCTCTCTCTATCTATCTCTCTCTCCGTGTATATATATAATAATATATTTATATATATTATATAGGAAATCTTAAAACCCATCTAAACTACATAGACACAGTGTTAAGAAGTCCTGTAATTTGGACGCCTGGGAGCAAAATAGTAGCCATCTTCCTGCTCACTCATTGTAAGCACAGAGGTACTCAGGAGAGGCACCAGCTTGTGCACATTTCCTCGGTCTTTTTCTCTCTCGCTCATTTTGTACATCAAAGTCTTAGTGTTTCCTTGAATGCCACCGGAGATGCTCCATGGGAACACACAACTGCCGCCATTCAGCATAAAGATAATGGGCCCTTTTTTGCTCACCCATTTACTTTGAAAATTAATTAAATCTTCCTTGTTAAGGTTTTAGGGCTCTCTCAGGCATTGAGCATAAGAGGGCTGTGTACGTATGCGCTGTATGTGTGCCAGAGAGAGACAGAGAGAATATGTGTTTGCGTAGACGTGCATGTGTGAAATACTGCGATGTCTGTGGAGGACGCTGCGTGAGGGCAGGGAGATGGGGAGGAGAGCTTGCTAAACGTATGAAAACCTCAACTCTTAGGTTCCAGATTGTTGTAATCTGCCTGTAGTGATTTTGCCTGGAGGAATCAGCCATATTTCTGCATCAGTGGCTCCTTGTTCAACCTCAGTCTGCACTGTGAAGGCTTACCATGGTCTCAGAAATCCCTTAAAATGAGCAAAATCCCTCGATAGCAGTATAATGGGTCCTCGTTGCTTTCTTTCTCTCATAATTTCCCTCTTTCTCCTTTCTTTATACTTTCTCAGAGTATGGTAAAACAATTTTTCTAATGGAAATGGAAAGGGAACAAGAAATTATATGATTTCACCCAATTAGTCACGGTCTCCTGTAGCTAAAGTGGTGTAAGTTCCATTCGCATCCACTCCTGCTGTTGTTCAGAGCAATGCAGCTTTCTGTCTTAAGAAGAAATTTAAGATTTTTCCTCTTTGCAAAGAAAACATTTGACTTATTCTTTAGACCAGTGGTTGAAGAAGTTGATTTTAGTGCGTAGTAGAGTTTGGGAGAAATTTGACAATATCTGTCATATTTATAGCTTTATTTTGTAAATTAAACACTAAAGGCTATAGTTGGCCTTATGACATGCACTGTGTTTTTGAGCCAGAGACGATGAGCAGTCTGCTCTTCACTTTGTGACACTGAAACGAGTTTGATGATTTAGCTCTTTCAGGAGGTACAGTAGCAACTATCTTAGTCACTGTTGCTTGAGTCAAAATGGAAGCACTTTGTTGAATTATGAGGTTGGTGCTGAGTCTTCTGTGACTGTAGCGCTAATGAAGTACTGCATGCAGCTGCCAAAACTAATTATTAGGTAAACAAAGCACACATCAAGCAGCTCGACTTGCATATCAGCACAAAATGTGGTCTTGGCAGTGCATTTTCCCCTTAAAAAAGGCAGCATAGTGTGAATATGCCCTCACAGAACTTCCTGTTTCACATCCTTATAAAACATTGGTTAGTAATGTATGATGGAAATGAAGAACAAAGCTCCTGTAGCTTATTAGCCCTCCAGCGTGATGACAGTGACAAAAGTGCTGTAGTAGATAGTGCAACACAGATGTGATCAGACTACCAGACTATTTTTATAGACGCTCTGATTGTCTGTCGGAGCAGCCGGCAACCAGGCCTCTCCGCTTACCCAGGTAGGCTTCACACTCACAGGATCTCACACAAACACACACACACTTCATTCTTCCAGTGCCCTCAGGGAGACAGAGTGTCCTGCCGGCTATGAGCGTTTGATGTTGAAAAGGTCCACCCCGGCTTCATAAGAGCCCCCAGTGGCGGGAGAAATGGTTTAATGTCATACTGCACTACTGCACTCTCCACTGGGCTCTGCGTGCTTGTGTGTGTGTGTGTGTGTGTATGTGTCAGAGTGTACATGTAGCATGTAGCCATGCATGTAGCAGTGTGTGGTGAGAGGAAGCTATTTCTGGATTATGAAATGAGGTCACAGATGGAAACAGTCGAACTTAAGCGATTTCTGCTGTATTTCACACCACTACGTGACAGCACACTCCTTCCAATTGATTTCTGGTGATTACAGAGAATAATGATTAGAACTGTTACTGTTGCCCATCAAGATGCGCATCTCAGATGTCACAAGCGTCAGTGGACAGGAGCGTGAATCAACAACAGGACAGTAAAAGCCTTAGGGAGATGTGGCACATCTGCACAGCACACACTCGTACAAACACAGCACACACATTTACTCTTCAGGCTATAGGTCAGTGAGTGTCTGACAGTTAGAGAATAATGTAGTTAACCTCTGCTTGACGATGTTACCCAGCGCAATCGCAAAAATCATCTTTGACCTCAACTTCCCTGTCTCACACAATACAACTAACATGTAATATATAGCAGCAAAGGGGGTTGCTAAAGTTTTGCCCTGCTGTCTGCCTGCCAGTCTGTCTGTCAGACCAATACAGTTCTGCTTCCATCACTCCTCTGTGTAATGTTGCTTTACTAAATACCAAGATGCAGAGCAGGGCTGGTCGGAAAAGGCCACTATGAAGTAAAATATTCAACTCCATACATAATTTTCACCAATATTGTGATTGATATCATTATTTCAGAGGAAAGACTTCAGATTCCACTTACTTGTTGGTTGGTTGATTGTGCCATTAGGACACCATCTTCTCCATCTTTCACAGGCAGTAAATATAGTTGGCTTCACTCCTGAATGTTAGCTATCTACCGATAAACAAATTTGCCTGTGATAGCAGTAACTTCCTTTTATATACACTTGTTTACTTGCTGTAAATTTGTCCATGGCACAAAGTGCTTTGTGGAAGTGGACTATCAACACATAATTTTGCAGAGAAGATGCCACCAAAACTTTTGCAAAGACCATGCTGTATGTGCCGAAGTTCAAAGTCATTATAAGTAACAATGGTGAGCACACAGTTATTATCAGTCATGATACAGTCATGAATCTTCGTTGCACCCCCACTGGGCTTGTCTTTGCTTTGTATTCACTGGTGACAACTTGTTAATAAAACTTGACTTCTAGTTATTGGGGTCAACAACCTCTAATTGAAAAGTCACAAGACACTTTTCCATAAAATTAAATAAATGTTTTCACTGTTTTATGAGTGGTGGTTTGGATCAGTAAACATAAATGGACGAACACTTAAGTACATGATAAATCCTAAATAAGTTCCTTGTAAAGGACTGCAAACATTATTATGGCAAGGATAACAGTTTACCTGGCAATTGTGATATTAACAACTATACTGAATTCAGATAAAATGGGATATGTTCAGCGTAAGTTAGAGTCAAGACAGTCTCTCTTTCTGTTCCCACTCACATGTAGCTGTCCAACAATTTTGTTAGCCATATGAAGCTCACTCCTCTTCACCTTGTTGATGCATTGATGAGTTCCTTGACATTAAGTTTTAACGTTGTAGTCAATGCATGTGCATTCTGGTGTCCATGTGTCTCTCCATCTATCAGTATGCGATCCGACCAAGCAGCTGCCAAGAGCTTAGCAGGCTGTTGCTAGGCAATGCCATTTAAAATCCATCCCCTCTCTGTGTGTTGGAAGCAGTGTAGCTGTGCTTGTCTCTCAGTGTTGCTGTTAATACCGGGGTGGAACCCAGAGTAGCACGAGATATTTGCCTTGTTAGCCCTGCACAATATTTTCTTTCCAAAGTGCAGTTTTGTTGGTGGCAGCCTGGTTTGGCCTCAGGTGACTTTCTAAACAAATAAAATTAAGAAGCTTTCTAGGGATTCAGTAATAGCATAATGAAAGAGGGTGTTTGTCATTTGATGATTGGTTTTGCAGAATGCCAGGGTTCCCCATTCCAGTGCTGAGTGAGCACGGCAATGCTATTCTACAGAGGTGTGTGTGTCTGCTTCATTTAACAGAAAACACATGTTTTCTGTTTAGCTTGTGAACTGATAAACAAAGCAGTATCTACAGAAACTCAAAACTCAACAGAATAGGATAGTAAAGCACTTTGATTGATGTGTGATCTGCCAGGAGTAAAGGCCAACAAGAGAGTCTGCAGCTACACTAACAGCTCTGACAGGCTTTACTAAGGCACAGCTCTGATAAATGCTAATGTCAAAATGCTAAAACGCTCACCAGTGGCAATGTTAATGAGCACATTTTAGCAGGCACAGTGATTACCTTCACTGTTCTGGTCGTTAACACTAAACACAAAGCACAGCTGAGGCTCATGGAAATGCCGTTAGTTCTGCAGGTATTTGATCAGAAACAAAAGCATTTGATAACATAGAATTTTGACCTTGTGGTGGAACTATAAGGAAGTGGTGCATCCATCCGTTCTCTATTTGATTCCTAAAAAGCAGGTCCATTTATTGAAAAGCTGGATTATCCATCATGATAGATAGATAGATAGATAGATAGATAGATAGATAGATAGATAGATAGATAGATAGATAGATAGATAGATAGATAGATAGATAGATAGATAGATAGATAGATATTCCCATATTTGAATGTAGTTTAGCGTAAATGCTCTCTGGTGCTGTATCTCAACCTCAGTCAGTCATTCTCAAGGGATCCACAAGGTTTGTAACAGAAGGGGGACTCCGAGCCCAGTGCCCATATTCACACCCAGGCCTTATCATTGATCTTTCTCAGGCTTCCACCCATCAGCTCAGCTACTCAGCTGTTAAGTGTTATTCAAGTCTTACTTGTTTCCCAGCAGGGTTTATTGGCAATCTCATAATGCTAATCTGACCTTAATTTGAATTGCAATACATTTACAACTGCTAGCAGTTTTTTATTCTTTTTTTTTTCCTAAGAAAAGTGATGAATGGGGAACAGATAGTTGAATTATCTTACTGTACACATCAGGATTTTCTTTTCTCATGAAAATCATGTTTGACTTCATTGTGAAACAAGCTTATTTGTTGTGATCTTGCAAATAAAAAAACAAAATCTCAAAAGACTGACTAACTTTGTAACACTGCGGCATAAGAGGCGAGGAAAACAGCCAGGGAGAGACGCTGAGAATAAAAACGAGTGAGTGACAATAGGACAACCGCATAGAGGAGTGACACTACCGAAGGATGCAGTTTGACTTTGATTGCGTTATGCCGGGAGTCACTGCCTGTGTTCATCATCACAGTGTCTAGCAGAATGAGAAACCACGGCGTCTCTGGGCCTTGTCAACATGTCCCTGTCTTGCTGTCACCTCATCTACGTGGACCTGCCCACTCTTTCCCTTCACTCACCTTTTGTCTACGTCTCTCTCTCTCTCTCTCTCTCTCTCTCTCTCTTTCTCACTTTCTCACTGTCAGTCTATCAATAGTTTGGTGACTTAAAACTCATTCCAACTTAACAGTTATCATCTCAGGTCCTGTTTGAACTTTCAAAAGAATAATAGTATGTCATTTCTTTTAACTTGAGTGAAACTGATTTGAAAAGAATGATTATTAGCAGAGGCCAAGGTGTCCTGACTTTTTATCCCTCATATGAGCCAGGCTGCAGACCAGTTGATCCTGTATTTGTGATTTGTGTTAACACAGGATTCCACTCCTGAACTGATGGTCTCAGAGCCCACTCCAAGATTATTCAAAATAAAAAGCAATTTAAAAAAAAAAACGTAATGCAGTTTGGCTTAATTCCTCATACCACAGAATACTATTTAGAATGGATTTAGAATGGAACAATTTTCAAAAAATTAGTTGTACTCCAGTTTGAATGGAAGTACATGTCACTAATTAGTTTGTGTTTTTTAGTGCTGAATGTTCCACATCAGATTTTCAGATTTTTATTGAAGATTAGTAGTCAATATGGCTTCCCAACCTGGTTGCCAGGTTTAAAACATTAAAGTCATTTTTTTAAAAAAAACATTTGAAAGACTTTATTTTCATCTTTTGAAAAAAGAGAAAGCAATTGTAATAGGACAATATTTGTCTAAGTTTAATACAGAGTGGTGATGACTAACCTAAAACATGTTTACATCAAGAGACAGGAAATGTGTGAATTTGTTGTGTCAGGAAAACAAGAGTTGAGTCTGTGTTACTGCTAACATCAAAACTATACCCATGGCACACTCACAAAAGTAGCGCTTGACTAGAAGGCAAGTGCTTAGTGTTGTTTGGTTGGCAAAAAGGCAAACGTGAAACAAATGCAGATAGATGGTTGAGTGGAGGCGGACAGAGGGAGCAGATGACTGGATAAGAGGAAATGAGAAAGAGGAGGAGAGGTGGGAGATCAATAAGGAGGTGGTCAGGTTAGTATAGCTTCTCAGCTTGAGAGAAGGAATGGTAAAGGTGGATAGGTAAGTGTAGCCTCCAGGAGCGTTGGAGGGGTGGAGGGAGAGAAGGATCGTCATCATGATCAGCTGGTCAGCCTCCTGCCAGCCCACTGCCCCTCTGGAGACCAATTAGACAGGAGATAGGTAGAATTAGGAACACTGAAAAGGCTCCCCGCGGCCACACACTCACAGACACACACATCAGTGCTGACACCGGGTTCAGACAATAATCGAAGCCCCCGAGGCACACACTCTCAGACACACACAAACATGCTGACATTAGTGCAGACTCAGGCTGAAACTGCACATCTCTCTTTCCTTTAAAAATCACATTTCAGTCAGATGTTTTGTTTTTCATTCGTCCAATTCAGGATTTATTTTCTAACTGACATCAAAAATATAAACTGACTTCATTCACAGCTTAATGGGAGCATTCGGCCTCAAACAACTGAAACCTTCTTCCGTGCCCTTACCTTGTCTTAAAATAAGCTGCTTGAACTTGAGTGAGCAGCTGGCTAATAATCAGAAGAAAGGATTCAATGTGAATTTTAATCACCCTTCAAACGTGCATGGTTCATCACTTCTTCAAAAACTGTGAAAGGATATTACCATATGTTAAAACCACTTTTGCTAAACAGTTCGTTGCTATGTCTACAGATGTGAGTGAGGACTCTACCATGCAAAATGAAAGCCATATATCAACAACATTAAGAAACTCTGCTGACTTCTCTGAGCCCGAGCTCATCTGAGATGGGCTGATGCTCATCGGGAAAGTGTGCTGTGGTCTGACGAGCGCACATTTCAGATTGTTTTTGGAAATCATGGCACATTATTGCGCTCAAGACTAAAGAGGGAACAAATGATCCAGATTGTTACCAGCATATAGCCATCATCTGTGACGATATGGAGATGTGTTAGTGCCCGTGACATGGGTAACATGCACGTCTGTGAATGCAACATTAATGCTGAAAGGTGCACGCAGCCACATATGCTGCCATCCAGACAGCCTCTGTCAGGACGGCAGTGGCAAAGCCCAGTCACATGCTGCACGTGCTGCAGCAGGGAAACAGTGTGGGTACTGAACTGGCCTGCTGCAGTCCAACCTGCCTCCCATTGAAAGTGTGTGGCAGTTTAGGGTTTATTAGTGCGAACAACAGATATCTTGTCTTTGTGCTGTATTCAGCCAAATATAGGTTTAAAAGGATTCGCAGACCACTGTGTTCTGTTTGTATTTCCATTTTACACAATGTCTGAACTCTTTGGAATTTGGCAGTCCAACAAATAACAACTGTTAAATGTTGGACACATTTACTATTAAGTACATCGTCTTAATCACTCTTATTAGTGCTGAGTATCTTCTCTCACAGATGTGTCTCACACAGTATTGACATCAGCCTGCAGAGAGTGAAAAATAGGGACAAGAGCCAAGGTATATTCTGCTTCATTCTGACATCGATCTGCTCAGTTTTTTAATGTGAATCAGCAACAAATGATATGATTCTGCACATTAGTTCTGGCTAAAAAAAAGAGTAGCTGTCACCTGACAGGTTTGTACATTGTTTTTTGCTAAAAGGAAACAGATAGCCCTTGGTTACAGATCAGTTACATGTGAGAATACATTCACACCGGTGCACTAAAATATTTTTTTACATTCACACCATTCTTATTTTAATTGTCATATGTGAGCGAAATGTTAGCATTGTTCAGCTGTCTCTCTTTGCAACACTTCACAGAAGGGAGGCAAACAGGCAGACTAAATACTCTCTGGAGGTAAGATAATGAGGAGAAATTGAAATTAATACAAGTAGAAAACGCGCAAGGGCTAAAACGAGAGGAGAGGTGAGCATATCAAAACAAAACAAGAAACAATGAATGAGTGAGTGACATAATGAAAACCAAAACCTAAGGAGCAGGTTGGGATGTTACGGGTGATAGTGAAATAGCTGATATGTGTGTGGCTTGCAGTTAACCTTGCTGCAGTCAACACAAAACTAAGAGCGAGGAAGAAGCTTGTCTTTGTTTTCTCTGTGTGTGTGTATGTGTGTGTGTGTTTGAGAGACCATCAAGAGAGTTCATCTCCACCATCACTACCCCTGCAGTGTTGGAAAGAGGTTCTTTTGAAGTACAAACATCTCAGAAAGGACACACGCACATTGATGAATAACAGTCAAAAGCCTCCTAAAGTTCAGCCTGAAACAGCCAAATGGCAGCAATTCTTTCTGCGCGCGTGCACACACACACACGCACACACACATGCACTCACACTCTCTAAAAACTGCAACAATTTCCTGCAGCTGGAGCCCTGATTATCTGGAGATTAGCCAATCCGTGCTCACCATTAGCACTGCATCTTGACCAGTATGTGCTGCAGTGGCAGGTCCTCAGTGACAACCGGTTATATTCTGCTGGTGCTGCTTAAACCTAATGAGAAGGGAGGTTCTAGTGCATATGCAGTATTGATGGATTACACAGACTGACCTTTAACCAAACCTCCAGCTAGTATATCTGTAATCACAGCCAAAGTCAGTTAATCCAACGCAAGCCCAGAGCCCCAGCCCTCACGGCCTGTCAGCCCACAGAAAGATGCACACAGCCTGAAACACCAGCACGTCTGCAGAGAAAATTGTCATCTCATTTGACACTGTTTTAATCTGTGTGCCCGAAGCATTATGTGTCCGCTTTAGGATTTAATTAAATTCCTGCACTTTCCTTTACTTTCCAGTCTTTTAAATACAGATGCTTGTCATGTTGGCTGCCGAATCCACACCTCACCTACTAAATGCATATTTGTATCTGTTACCAACCCGTGCATTAACCTGAAAAGACAATGCATTTAGTGCTTATGTTGCAATGCCAGCTGCCAATTCTAGATAAGTGGCAGACAAAATGTTTTTGTGGTGCAGCTGATTAATCAGTTTTCCAGAAAATGGACAAAATAATGTGAGACTTGAGTGTTACTTTAAGTTGATCGTTTTATGGTCGTTTATTGTGCTGTCTGAAGATCAAACAATACTTATGCTGTCTACTACTCTATAGGCCTGCAGTGTGGCGCTTATTTCATGAATGGAATTTCTATTGCTCTTTATTCATTTATTCATTTTTATTTGTTAAAACTAATTCTGTTTATTTTTTCAAGCAAGTCTAAAAATGTCTAATATTTTAGAGGCCTGGCTGAACTTTGTCTTCTCCATCTCCATCCAGTCTTTCCCGTTTCCATGCTGCATAATTTGGATTCAAATGTTTTCGATGAAAATCTGGTGTTCAGACACAGAGGTTGATGCACCAAAGTACGAGGTATTACATCAAACCATGCGACGCTGCCAAAATTCACTGAGCTAAAAACAGCAACAATCGCAGCCATTAGATACTCAAATGAAAATAAACTGTCAGAGAGCTTTGCTTGGTTGGAGCCAGCTGTTGAATAATATCAGCATTTATTACTCTGATCTCCTCCATATCCAGTATACAGAGCACACAGAAACATCTTATATCTGTTTTTGTGTGGCAGATTTGACATTATTGGCAGCTTCATCCGAGTTTGCTGTTTTCATGTTGAATTTTTCTGTTTTTGCCTCTGTCTCGTTTTGTGGAAGACAAAATAATCAGAGCAGCTTGTGCTGTCACGCTGTAGGGACACTTTAAAAAAAGAAAATGCATTTATTGTTCTCTGTCTCGATGTTGCTGTGCATCATACATCACTTCAATTTAAATTCTCTCCAGAAATACATTTTCCCCAAACAAAGTCATCATCCCACTTCCAGGATAGATGACAGCATCGTGTTAAGGACAGTGATCAATCAGACAACATTTTATTAAGGAGCACTCTCTATATATAACAATATTTTTCTTTCTATGGCTAATGTAACCCCTTTTCAAGGCGGATTTTATGTTTTTCCAACACAGCCTCACACTCTTTAAAGCATCCTCGATAGCAGATTTCCCATCAGACTCTTGTGGTTTGCCTTCACCTCATATCCCTAGACACCTGCATTGCGAATGGGGGGGGGTCATTTAAAATCCTGAGAGAGGGAGGGCTTTCACATTTAGTCTATTTTTAGACCTTTTTTTTTTGCTTTTTGCCACTCCCATGGAGATCAAAGAACAGGTACTGAGAGCCATCTCCAAAGACAGAAAGACACATAGATAGAGAAAGAGGGAGATTCAGCCCCCCCAGAGGATCAAAGAGAGTTGGTGACAAACACTGAGCACGCAAAGTACAGGAAGAGAGGTTGAGAGGGGAAAAAAATATAGAAGTTGTGTTTTATTTTAGCTCCAGTAAATGACTTGCCACTTATTCACTTTCACAGAAAGAGGCCAAATACGGGTTGGTGTAACAGCAGTGCAAAGTTTGCTGCATGTCCCATGGAGCGGAAAGTAATTACCATAAAAAATTATTTGTTTGAAGACATATTTAGTGTGATTTGTTACAAATGTGTGCATGCAAGATTCTTCTGTATGTGCAGCAAGGTATTTGTTTTGGTTTTGTCTTGATTAGGAGAACACATGTGCAGCCAAGCCAGAGAGTGTCAGTGGATGTTGTACCATCACATGTGCTCTGGGCTCCAGCCTGAGCCAGATCTCGTGCTCTTAAATACTGATGCTCTTATTTTGAAAAGGGAAAATCCACCCTTAAATAGTCTGCCAGTGTCATATGTGGATTGCGACAGTCATCACATGAAAGATTTCTGATAACTGCTATAACCTCAGAGGACTCAAGGTTGAGCTTCTTAATCATGGTAAGGTATAAGTAACCAAAATCACCGTTCCATCTCCTGTGTTACTGGACGACAGTGTTTTTTTTGGAGCTACATTCCATGAGTTCATTAAAGGTGAAGTTGGATTCATGGACAAACTGAGTGCTACCAAGCTGAATTTAACGACAACGGATCATTTTATCGTTCAAGTTGTTCGCTGTTGAAATATAATAAATGTCATTTGGTTATAAATGCCCAAGTAAATTCCATAAAGTCACCATTTCAAGTTCAGTCAGAGACACATAATTCTTATTCTGGGCTATTTATTGTGAGAATTATTATGTTTTGCTCTGTGTTTCGAGTGATTCTAAGTCTCAGGTAGAAAAAGTCAGCAGAGAGTGAATTTCCAGATCATAAATACCAACGCCATGACATGTTCAAATGTGAGTGATGATTTTAAGAGTCAGCTGGTGCGGTTCAGCTGATAAACTGCCAGAGTGATCTGTCTGACAACTGTCAGGATGCCTCATTGACATCATCATCTTTTCCCTCCTTGTCTCTGTCTCTGCCTCCCAGCGGTCAGCAGGCCTTTCTGTTGGAGAACGTTCCCTGTAACAGCGCCAGTTGCCGTAGTGTAGGAAGAATGTTCCACATCCACTGGGACCAGTCAGATTTGGGTGCCATCCAAAATGCCGTCATGGCGACGTTCTTTGACATCTATGAGGATGTGAGTAGTTTGTGTTGAGTTGATGTTGTGAGCATGCAATACCACCCTTTCCACCCTTACAGTTTCCTTACGTTTCCCCATGTTTATTACATCTGTCCCTCCTCTCTTTCCCTCCCCTCAGTGTCTCCTCTTCTACTTTGTCTGTCATACTGATATCAGATTGTTAGGCATGCCACCACAGTATCATTGTATCATCATCTTTGTGAGAATCTCTCCAGTATTAAACAACCTGAGGCCACACAGAGAAAAAAGATTAATAAATCTTACAGAACACACAAGGATATTTGATCTCTCGAATGCAAAAAGGTGGATTATTTGAAATGCATTTTCCAGCACTGACACTGACAAAATGATTAAAGTTTATGGTTCTCCTTTCATGCTCAGCGGTAATATTCCAGTATTGGACTGAGGACAGGACAGTGTCATGTTCAATGAATTGCTTGTTTATAATCAGTAGTGATGTTTAAAGTGTACACAGTAGCTTGTGTGCCAGCCTATTTTACTCCATCTTTGCCAGGTTTATATTTACACGACAAAGCTATTATTTCCTTCTGCGCTCTGCTGCTGTTCTTTTACACTCCCTGTACACGCTTTGATTTTCGCATACAGCTCTTTTCATTTGTTTCTGCCTGAATTTTTATCCATGGTGACAATGATGGTGAACACACACACCTCTTCTAATGCATGCCATACTGTCAAAATTCTTGTGTATGTGTTTCATAGGCTCACATCACATATTCGTGCCAACGTATTCATTCACACCCATAATGAGCAACTGCATATAGTACAGTAGGTGCAACACAGTCTAGTGTATATTCTTATCAGAGTTAATTGTTACTGCTAATGTGGCCTCTCTCTCACTCTCTCACTTACTTGAGAGAGAATTTATAAACAGGAAAGAGAGACATAGTGAGGGGAAGAGAAAGAGGGAAAAACAGAGATGATTAGATAATGCTGGATCAGTCACCCAGTCTTTTAGGGGGATAAAAATGTACATCAGAAGACACGCACACACCACACACACACACACACACACACACACTATTCTCTCATTGTCCCTTATCTATATGCCTGTCTTCATTTGCAGGGTATATTAGACATGCTGGTTCTAAGCCAGGCGGAGGGCAAAAATGACTTGATCATCCACGCTTTGAAGAACAATTTTGAAGCTGATGCCTACTTCGTTAAAGTGATGGGTAAGTGACTGATTTACCCTGTAAGCTGTGTTTCTCTGTCCTCTGCATGCCTTAAAGCAGTGTATTGGAGGGATCACAGGAAGAAGGAAAAAGGCACCATTTTGCTTCTTTCTGTTTTCTTTGTCTTCTCAAAAAATCCTCCGAAAGTTACATATACAGAAATTCAACTGAAATATTTTGTAATTGTCATTTTTACAATAACAGTCCCTCCCAGACCAATTACTATAATTGAACATGAGCAGTTCTTTCCCCAGAGCTAGAGACCAGATGCTCATGACTGTTATCTGTCTGTATTATTTGGATTTTGGATTTTTTCTACTCAGTCGGTTCCATTTCAAACCTCAGTTAAAATGGCCACTCTGTGCACAAGAGTGCTGTTGTAGATGATGTACTTTTTAAAACTCATTCATGGTTGTCCACAGTAATTTATTTTCAACGAGATATACTGTAAAGACAGCTCTGTATAAGACACACAACGCCATTGATAACGCATAATTCATCATACAAGAGTAGAAGCAAAATACTGGGCTACAACTGGTGTTGTAGTGTTTACTTGTTAGAGAGAGCCCTGATAAAATTCCCTCATATTGTACTAGACGTTCCCACTCAGATGCAGATACATTGAACCATGTTTAGTAAATCTGATTTCCCACCAGGATTATGAGGATTATGTGTCATTCCTGGTGTTCTCATGAAGTGATTAAAAAATCATCCTAATTTTGGGTGAAAACCAACCTCTGAAAATGTGACTTTTCATTGTGAGCGAGTACTGAATTCACATCTGATTTTCTCAGTACAGAAATTTAAATTACAACAGGAGTATAAATGGCAGCAACATCATGGCGCATGGCAATATGATACTATTCATTTAATAATGATTTATTGTTTTGCTGCTGAACATAAATGTCTGTGGTGCACACCATGTAGCCATGGAGCTGTGGATTTGAAGCCAGTCTGACACCTTTTTTGCATGACGGCCCCCTCACGCTTTCATCATGTAACCTGTCACTTTCCACTTTTAACTGCCTCATAGAAGTGTCAGAAATGCCACAAAATAACCGTTATTCTGTCTGTGCAACAAAGTTCACTAATTCCTAAGAAATAGCATACACCGTTTGTGCAGTGTGCTGTATTTCAGTCACACTTTAAACCTGGGACTCACAAACGATGTCTGACTAGAAGCAAAACCAGCGCGTGGTGCTCAGAAATAGTTGTTATATTTTTGGCTCACTGCTTTTCTTTCTCTGTTAATAGATTTTATTTCTTTTGTTTTTATTTTTTTATTGTAACAGCATTTGAGTAAGAAATCAAGACGCGTTCTTTTGAAGTCAAAATGTTGGTACAGCGTTAGTACCTAGTGACATTTGAGGAAAGCAAAAATAGTTCCACTCAGGGGTGGGCCTTTGCTCAGTTTAATCTGTCACTCTGCTCTGCTCATTAGTAGGAAAGGGAACGTTGCTCATCCCTTTCTGTTTCTGCACAGTTGGCAAACGGTTGTTGTTTTGTCTTTTGGACAGGAGGGGCTACAGCTGCTCCTCCACTTTCAGAATCACACACAAATATGTTATCACCGTGCACACACCAGTACGGTCTTGACACTTACAGTTTGTTTCACAATGAACATTCTTCACTACAGCCAGATTTGAATTAAACTTTAAACTTAACCATTTGCACAACTAAAGCACAATATTACGTGAACAATTATTATTTTTTGGCACAAGCTACTCATCAGCCATGTTGCTAGCTGTAAGTCATGTTGCCCTATTTACAATACAACATCCTAGAAAGAACATGAAGTAATTTGTCTAATTAGCATAGCCATCTAGATAGCTCCATCACTCCATTGGTTTGGTCACATATGGCAGATCTACTAGTCAGTGAGGTCATGTGAAGTTTGGAAACAGAAGCAGGAGGACATTAAACACTAAAAGTTCATTGTGTATGTCTTCAGGATTGATCGGAATCTAAGCTTGGTAGAATGCCCCCCTATTTAGAATACCTCAGGGTCACAATAATGAAGAGAATTGGAATTAATTCATACTCCAAAACACTGAGTATTTAGCTCATTTTAAATTAGAATCAAGTTAGAAAACAAGACCGATGCAGTAGTTAGCCTGGTCAGTCAGTACTTACTCCATGTGGCTATCCATTTAGTGAGTATAGGATTGCGTTTGTGTGTATATTCGTCTTTATATGTTAGAGACCATTCTAATGTCATGAAGAGAGCAAGAGTGAGGACTAATCCAGAGGTCTATCACAGGGTAGAATGTCAAACAGAAAGACACCTTGCTTTGGGGTCTAATGCAAGTGTTTGATGTGTGGCAGCGAGCAGCTGAATACTCTCTCAGCCTTTTGAATGGCATGATGCAGCCTTGCATCGAAATGGAAAGGGGGAAGAGCCAGGCCAAACGTTGATGGATGATTTTACAGTGTTTCTAATGATGGGATTGCAGAGTCAGACGAAGGGCATGGTTGTTTCACACTGAGCTGTCAAAACTGGCAGAACTACATCCTCTGATTGGTCTATTGATTATAGCTTTGCTTTTAGAGAAGTTAGTGTAGTTAGCACCTGTGGTTTCATGACAAGGTTAGACTTCTTTGCAGGGGATGAAGTAAAAGCCTTGAGCTTGACATCATCATGGAATCCAGTGTACAGGGTGTGTAAAGGACATCCATGATGTCCTGTGTCCTGTCTTGCATCATAATATTTTTTGGGACGCTTATTTCGAATGCTGGGTTCATGTCATTGTAGTGTAAAAGCCAGTGATTACTAGGTTCTTAGTAGAAGTCTGTGTGAACTGACCGGATCTATGATTTATGGTTGTTAAATGTAAGAGAGTGCAGGGATGTCACTGTACTAATCAAGAAGGTATCTTTGTTGAGAAAGAAGCACCACTACTGCTTCTTTGTTGTGATGTTTGAAAAGGTAGAGCCTGGATGGGGTTTTATAGATATTCACAAATCCTCATCCAGTTAATCCAGTTAGTCCTCAGTTAACATCCGCGAAGCAGCCAGTATAGAGCAGTATGGGATTTATCAGTCAGATGCAAAACTTTTAGTACAGTTGTGGGACAACAACTCAAATCCTTTATCCTCAGACCAAATCATCTTTATTCCAAATACAGTTCTTATGTGGTATCACAGGCCTATCAGACATGGTGAGCTCAACAGCAGCTGTGGCACTGTGGTACAAATAGGGAATTAGTAACCACTAGGTTAGGGAGAAAATTAATTAATTTCAGGTGATTTTATTTTTTAGCGTAAAAGGCAGAGGCATGTATTTCCAGTTAGCCTGACAGCCTCTGTGTGTACAGAATGTCTGTGTGACCTTGACTCGTCCCCCTTCCTTCTGCTGTAACATGAATTCCTTTTATGCCGCCTCTCTAAACACTGCTGTTCCTTTCGTTATAAATTCTTGTCTTGCTGCAGCACATCAAATAAAACACACACCGACACACCCGCACCAAAATGCCTGCTTTTCCCCCCGTTGATGCAAAAACATTTTTGGTTGTAAATATTTCATCCATATTCAGTGTTGCATTTTCTACATCGAGCTGACTACAGACTAGCAAGCAAACAACGAGCAACCAAAATAAAACTGTATCTGTCAAGTGCTACACCCTGTCGACATATCGCTCCTCTCCCCTGCGAACATGAGCTCAAATTCAACTTAATAGTCTTGCACCCTCCCCATCAAACCCCCCGAGGGTAAATTGTTTATTTACCATTCTTTTCAGGCGTCTCTGATAGCTGATAGCGTTACACTATAATAAGTGAGACTGAGTGTGCGAACTTCATATTCAGACTTGACACATTATGTCAGCCAGTGATGTGTTTTTGTAGACAGCCTGATCCAGTCCTCCGTTCTGTAAGATGAAATCCTATTTTCTCAAGATGACATCCCTCAACCCTCCCCTGAGCATTATTGAACAACACCCGCTGAAGGATTGACTTTGTGTCTGACTGTGTGTGTGTGTGTGTGTAGTTTTTGAGTGAAAGGTAAGGTCCCAAGATGCACACGGACTTCCTGGGTTAAATCCATCACAGGATGGCCTCAGACAGCAGGCTTTCCTCTCTGCCTGCCAGACCTCTCGACTCTCGCTGGGCTTTTCACACTGAGATGACCTGAACCCGAACTGGTCTGACATATTATCATCCCGTGTGTCTGACATGCAATAGTTCACTCACCAGTACATGCCAACAAAACCCTTACCTCTGTTGCCATAGGAGCATATATTATTTAGAATCAGGCTGGAGGGTTTCTTTTTTAAACTGCAGCCTGCAGACCAACAGAAGACTTGGCAGCGAGGATGTCATTTTGTGAAAAACTCCTACCCTCCTTCAAGGAAAGTTTTTTTCCAAGTGGTTGGTTGAATGTTACTTACAGTGTTATTACAGTTCTGTTTCAGCCCATGTCAACATTTTCTTGGCAAATGCAAGAGTTATAGCAAAGTTTGCATGGGCTGAGGTCTGCTGATATTACTGACATTCAGCTAATGTTACTGTCTTGATATTGCACATTAGAGTGTCTTTAGTTTTTACAACAATAATAGAGCAGTACTGATGTTGTGCTTTTTTTTGTTTGTTTGTTTTATTTATAACAGTGACCATATGTAAGTGTTCAGTGATATTTTTAGCCATGCTAGCAGAATGGCTTCAAGGATGGCAACGATGGTCTGTGGGTAGGTGAGTTACTCAGCCATTTTGGTCCAGACTGAAATAGCTCAAAATATATGTGATGCCATGATTTTATTCATAGACAGGCATCATCCAGTGGATGAATCACACTGATATGTGTGGTCCTGATTGTATTTTTTTTCAAGTGCCACCATGAGGTTGATGCTTGTTGTTCAAAGTAAAATATGCCATATTACCACGTAATTTGCTCAGTATTCAAGTCTTTAGATAGAGGGTGATTTCTACTGACATTCATGTTCTGACTTCCCCTCTAGCACCATCACGAGTCTGATGTTTTTTTTTCTATTTTTACTGAACTATCTAACAGTTTATTGTGAGTTTTGGTGCACACATTCGTGGTTCCCAGAGGATAAAGTGCAATAACATCCGTCTTTCGCCACCATCTCCAAATTTCATCATGGCCATCGCTTTGTTTCCAGACCGAATACCTGCAAAACTGCTATTGTTTAGTGATAATTAGCTAATGTTAGCATGCTAACATTCTAAAATAATTGGGTGAATATGATGAATAATGTACGTGCTAAACATCAACATGCTAGCATCATCATTGTAAGCTATTAGTATTTTTGTTTTCTCCAACATTATAGTGACTTCACAGCTCAACATTTGTTTAGTTAATTAGGATAGGATAAGATAGGATATAATATATAAAAACATACAAAAGCCAAAATACTAAATACATTGCTTTCTCACCATGCTGCAGCGCACCGACTTTCTTGTTTTGGTGTTTCCTTCCTCCTGTTTAGCATCTGTCTCTGTCAGTCTGATATACCCGCCTTCTTGGCATTTGGCAGCCATTCAGAATGACAACCCTGTGATCCTGAAAACAGCAACCAAGACCTGTGGCATAGACCACAACATTGGGTCCTGCTGTACTGCCGCAGGTCTCTGATCTGCCAATATTTCTAATGCCTAAATGGGTCCCAGCTGACTGGCTGTCAGCTGTTATCATGAGTAATGTCTTAATCAACACAGGTACAACTCATGTTTTTTAAAGTGAGACACAGAGTGGACTGTAAATTGCAGAGATTCTTTTAGAAATTCTTTTTGCACATGTAGGTTTTCCACCCAGTCTAAACTGTTGCAACCCATCAACATAGTACAGGGACGTGCAGGATTGCTAAGTCTTAGGCACAGCAAAGTGGTTCCACTTTAAGCTGTAGGAGACAATGAAGCACAAAGTGGTTGCAGGGTGGACAGATGGGTGATTACTGCTGAAGGAGGAAATGGGAGAAATCATAAAGTCCAAAATTAGAAAGAGGGATAAAGCGATGGGTGATGAGGAGGAGAGAGGGAGGGGGTATCTCTGCATGAGGAGCTCAAAGTGTGTGTGTGTGTGTGTATGTGTGTGTGTGTGTGTGTGTATGTGTGTGTGTGTGTGTGTGGATGCGCAACTATTCCTGTAGTTGTGTGGACAAAAATCTGTGAGGTTAGGGTTAGTTTTTATTGTTATGATTAGGTGGTGGTTAAGCCTCCAGGAAATGGATGTGAGTCTATGTAATGTCCCCAAAAGTGATGGAAATAAGACAGTGTGTGTGTGTGTGTGTGTGTGTGTGTGTGTGTGTGTGTGTGTGTGTGAGAGAGAGAGAGAGAGAGAGAGAAACAGATGAAAAGAGAGACTGACAGGCAGAACGGTATGAGTTGATTAGTTTCCTGTTCACTTATTAGGATGCAGATTAGCTGCATTGAGAAACATCTGGGAGCTTTTTCTCAGTCCCTTCTCCTCTCTCCACTTCTCACCTCCTCTTTCATCTCTCCTCATTTGCCAAATCCAGCTCTCTACATTCATTTCCCACATTTTCTCCTCTCTTCTCTTGTTCTCCCATCTTTTCTCATTCCTTCCTCTTTCATTTCCTCCTCTAAAACCCTCTCCAGCGTCTGTTTTATCTTGCTCTCACCTCTCCTTCTGCCCTCACCCTGCCTTCACTCCTCTCCTGTTTCCCTTTGGCAAAGGTCTCGTTTCCTGCCCTCCTCCTTCTCCCTCTCTGCTTCTCTCAGTCTGTCAGTCAGAACTGTCTTTTATTCCCTCTTTTTTATTTCATTCAAGTGACAACGAGGAGATTTACATGAAGTCTTTCAGTGTAGCTCTGTGGTCCGGAGGAGGATTTAACTGGAGGCTGTATGTTCAGATTGATGGGAATACTTTTCTGTGTGCTGCAGCACACAAAGACGGCTGAGTGGGAGTGCCTGCTCTCATGTTTGTCAAAATAGCATCCAGCAGCAGCTTATGTTGACAGTTGAAGTAGCTATGGCTCTGTCTGCAAAGCATACAACACAATAAGCTACAAATTACAGCCATGTTTTCACCTCATGGTCAAAATCCAAACAAAACAGGAATACATCAAAACTAATACCCTTCATCATATCAGTGGATCATGACCAAAAATGAGACAAATCAATCAGCGACTGGTCGATTTTCAGTAATGGTGTTAAGATGGCCTCTATTCATACAGCAGCCTCACGTAACCCAACATAAATCAATTTCAGGTTTTATGAAGTTCATTTTTATTAGTGTGGACCACATCCACTGAGAATTGAGGTAGCGGGAATAAGGACCAATTAGCAAATTATAGTCAGTGGTTCAGAAGATGAAAACAACAAGGAGCGCCTAATTTCAAATTAGTCGTGGGCGTTATATTTGATTTATGGCTCTGAAGGCTAATCCAGTTGCTGCTAATAGATTTTGCTTACTGGCTACTGATAATGCTCCTAACCCAAGCAAAGTCCCGCTGCTTTGCTCCAGGCCACAACAGACAGAGGCAAAGTTTGTGGACAGGGTTTGGTCAGGCTAATATTTGCCTTTGTATTTCAGTGCTGCAGGTCAGGTCAGTTGTCTTTCACAGCTGTGATCATTTGAAGGTCTCCTTAATATTTTTGTCTGTAGTTTTGCCGTTGTGGTGTGAGACAAACATATAGTTAAAGACAACAGGCTCTCTCTAAACTATTAGCCTCTCTGGTGATGTTTAACTTTATTCTAATTGATATGGCTAATTAAGGTGGTGGTCACGTTGCATTTTTAGTGTTCATCTGAAAGTGAAACACAGTGAAAGCCACTGCCAGCTGTTCAGGGACAGTGAGCATGCAATAGCACTATAATGATGTTTCCCAAAGTGAACACTGAGCAAGGAAGGCTCCCTCTGGGATTTGAATCCCTACGGCGGTACAGTGCCTTGTCTTACTTACATTTTGACCAGACAATAGTAGCCATTTAACTATGTCTAATGGGGCCCTGTAATGATATTGTTTTAATTTTCAGTCAGGCACACATGAGGAGACATTTTGTTAAGTGACAGCTCCTCAATTAAATGCCTGTTATTATTGCAGAAAAATCCAAATGTTTAATGGGACATAGGCTTTCATTTAGCAGACAGATGTCACAGTCTCTGCAAATGTGCAATCACACACATGTAGTACATGCTGTACTTATTATCTGTACAATACTGTGTCATCCTCGTAACGTGGATTATTATGCCATGAGTAGGTGGTCATTTCAGGAATTGCTATTGTTATTTAATACCAGATGCTAGCTTGCTGTTGATCACAGAGTGCACATGCACACACATGCATGTGCGTGCATTCATTCATGCATGTGTACAAGTGCATGTGTGTGTGTCGTGGGTTAAGCAGCCCTGCAGTCAGCAAAAGCAGCCTGAAGACAATGAGAAGCGATGAGCATCTCAGAGCAAACGCCACTCAGCTGTCACATCGTTGTGTTTGCGTGTACTGCGTGTGTCTGCTTGGCTCTCGTAGCCACTAGAGCTGACACAGCATGTCATGTTCCTCCGTCAGCTCAAGACTGTGTTGTGATGCGTGCATGAGGTCACCATGGCTTTGTGGGGTTTTTTGTATAGAGTCCAACTGAGTCCAACAATTACAGGTGAGGCTCCAGCCAAATAAAGACAACCTTTACTATTCCTCTGATTTTGTTCCAGCAAGTATCTAATGTAGCAGTGTGGGATACACATCTTTTATGACATTCATCCTATGACATTCTTCATAAGAAAGCAATGTAGTCCTATAAATCTAATAAGATCAGGTCTTCTGTTACATGAATGTGCAGAATTGTTTTTGCAGTAACAGATTTATAGGAAGTATAAGAAAACTTCAGTTAAGTGTTCAGATTTGTTATCTTGAATGAAATGTTTGCTGCTGCATTTTGGGATTCAATTTCAATTATTCAATTTTTAGTATGATCATCTAAAAAAATCAAGCTGGAGTCTGTTAAACAGCAATGAATGTAGTCATAGCAGTAGTTAAAGAGGGGCTCCTAGTTTGGTCCACGCAAGTAATCTTAAGATGAATCAGATAATAATGAGACAAAGCTGAGTAGTGATGCTGTTGATTCCCTCCTCTCCCTATTTGCTGACAAAAGTAAAATAGGTGAGTAGGTGTTATTTTACAGTCAGGTTAGTATTTTAAATTTTCTATTCCTATTGAATTCCTATTCATTAGAAAGTCAGATGAAATGATTGCTTGTGCTTGTGAATGAATGCTTCAAATTACAGCTGGCAACTCATTAATATTTCATGTCAAAACCTCAGCTCCAAACAACACCTCAGATGTTTCAAACCTTGCAGGCTTGAACAGAAAGGTATTGTTATTGTTATTATGTAATTAATACATCATCATCCATCTGTGAAGTCTAGGGCACATACACATAGATGAATTTAAAGAAGTCCATGTATAGGGCACTCTTGTCCCCACATTTCTGAAGCTTTTATCCAATGCACCTGGCCTCTAGTAGCAATAATAACACTAAAGCACACTGCACCATTAAGTTAGTTCTTAGTGGTGAGAAATGACCTGATTTCTGGTGGCCACAAAGTGGCAGCGTGGATTAAGAACACAAGCCTCCCACCCCCCATACTGCAAAGCGCTTCATTTTCATTTGAAGCCATCACGGGCCCCATCTGTTAAATCTGAATTACGGCTAACTGACAGCCATTGTTGAGCAGTAACTGAAATAAGGCACTCCATATTGATCAGCAAAGTACATCTGATCATAGAACCTCACGTTGCTTATCATTAAACTAGCCACAAAATATTTCTTTCCCACATGATCCCTTCTTTGGGGATGTTAGTTTGTGTGTGTCCTAAAGAGTCACAACTCTGTATCCTGTGTGTTTCCTTCACATGTGAGCTAGTTTGCTCGGGGATATTGACAGTTTTTCAGTACCGCACTGAAAACCACACTGGACAGACGCATTTGCACGCACAGCTTGTGAATTGCTGATTCCTGGCTGGCTCACTGTCACAATAATGAAAACACAAACTCACACACACAAAGGGAGTGAGAGAGAACTCAAACTTGTTCATCTTCCACTTGATTAAGCTAGGAGCTGCCATCAGTCTTAATATAACTCTAAAAAATAGGGTAGCTCGGCCCCACAAAGGCTCTATATACCATACTATATGTGTACGTGTGTGTGTGTGTGTGTGTGTGTTTTATTGGCTTGCGACAAAATCTATTCCCTGCAGTATGTGTGAGAGCTATTCCAGGGATCTTGTTTTGGCCATGGAGGAGCTGTTATGTACTTGTTAAATGTCAACCACAGATTGAAGTATGGAGAACAAAGCAGCCCCTCAAAAAAGCACCAGATTTGAGCTTCCTCTCTCTCAAAAATGTAGTGACTACTTGCCTGCACAACGCACGAATACCGACTCTGACACAGACTCATCCACTTCCTGGAGCGATGCATGCCCATTGACTTGTGAAGGACTTTTGCATTCATGCATTCTGGGTCTATCTTTTTCCTCTCTCTTTCTTTTTATGCATCAGTAAATTCATGTCATGGAATTCTTAATGTAGCATGTGGGTGTCCCCTCTTGCTGATTAAATTTGCTAATTTTTCCAGTGCCACACATACCCCTTTTTTTCATGGGAGTATAAAAACCTCCAACTGAAAGTGTCCAAGATTTGATTTGGACATTGTTGGGGTTTTCACATTTGATGGGAAATAAAAAAGGCAAACAAGATGGCATGAGGCAAGGCCACTCTGGTGTTATTTCCATGGAGTGCCTGGTGCGATTTAGCTTCATTACATCTACACTAGACATTAAAATGTCACTAAAATCTGATGCTTTGTCTTCCATCACCAAAGAGACTGTCTTGGATATCAGTTCTTCTCAAATGTGTCCATTTAATTTGACAGTTAACACCTTATCTCACTTGTGTTTCCCAATAGGGGAGTATCCTGACAGTCAAAAGTTTCTGACATGTTTGAAATCAAACTGTGTGGCTTGTTCCTCCAAACCGAGAACTTTCTGGTTTCCATGGTGTTTGTAATTTAACAGTTCTTTTTGCGTTTTTCTCAGGATGTGTTGAAGTGTTGCTGCCAGATTAACATCAGTAATGGCACGATTGTGTAGCAGTTTGCGTTGGAGCCCACACATTTGCGGAAGACTCCCCTGGGTAGTGCATTTTTACACAGTTTCGGTTCTTTTTAAATGACTTTATAACCACGCTTAAAGACAGCTGGGCTATTGTCCAGTGCTGCAAAATGAACAGCAAATAATGCACTAGCCTCAGCTTTTATGGAAATGCTATAATTTGTATTTATAATCCTGCTAAGTCTTTGTTTTATGTCCTATGTTCTCTTTCCTGATAATCCCAAATGAGATGGACTTCATACAAATGACAGTCTAATCCCTGGGTATTATTGATTTACAGTGTTAGTGGCAGTTGTGCCTGTAGCCTGACCTCAAACAGCACAAAATTGAAAGAAGCAATGAATAATATGACCCTGCAATGTATTGATCACTTGTGTCCTTCGCAGATAAAAGCCAAAGCCTGTGATGTGTTGATGTGGAATTTGCTCAGACTTGATGAGCAGTATAATTACACACAGGGCTGTTTCTGACCACTTTGATGCACCGGGTCAGACCTCTACAAGCACTGGCCAAGTCTTTGATCTTTTCAGAGCCAAATAACCTCATAACTTTTAGTTTCATTCAGCGTTATTCAACTTTATTCAACCACTGAAATGGGCAGAAAAAGCCTTTGGCTTTGTGTACAAAGTGCACTCATCTCGGAGGTTCCAGATTGCTCTCATACATACCCTACCATAGTAAGGAAACATATAAACACATCACATCGAGTTTTTGAAGCCCTGGTGCTGCAAACAACCATGTTGCAAACACAGTACCATATGATTACTAAAATATGCTTTCAAAAGCAATGTTAAATGCCACCAAACTGAGGGTGTTGATTAGATATTACAGCATTTTTTCCTGACAAAATTACATTTCTGACCTGAACCTGTTTTAAAGGGTTATTGCAGTGTGGTCAGTTTGGGTAAAGCAACGCTATTTCTCTTTAATGGGTACTCCCTTTGAATACTGCTTCAGGCATATACTTAAGCCTTTGGAGTTTTTTTCTTTGCCACACATGTGCCAATTCTTTTTAAATCAAAGCTTTAAAAAATCCTCTTGTTTATTTGCACAAATTGATGGCAGAAAGGTTTACACATACAGGGATCAGCATACAAGCAAGTGGTGCAATGCAGTCCTCAAACGTGGACCAGTACTCCTTTTACACTGGCATAATTGGTCACTGGATAATCCTGTGCTGACAGTCATCTTATTATCAGGTTACAGTGTCAAAGTGTCAGCAGTGCTTTGAGCTTTAAGTTGACGCAAGCATGCCAACAATCTTAGTTTAGCATGTTAGCATATTCATTAGTGCTAATAACAAAGTGCACCTGAGGCTGATGGGAATTTCCTTTGTTCTGCAGGTATTTGCACGGTATTGCCCAAAAGAATGTGCAATACGGTATTGCACAAAATAATTTTTTTCACTTCATGGTGCTACAAGATGAAAAGTTAAAAATTACTGATATTATTGTAATTCATCTTGAGGGGCAACATTATTGTCTGAACACACTGACAGTGGCAACCATTGTTGAAATAATTTAGTCAGAACTTCTGATCAAGCCATTCAATTTCAATTCAATTCAGTTTATTTATATAGCGCCAATTCACAACAAAAGTTATCTCATGACACTTTCCAATTTCCAAAGCAATCACCACAGTCAGTGGGATTCATCCATTGGAGACCATGAATGAACCAAATTTTATGACAAATCATCTAATAGTTGTTGAGATATTTCAGGCTGTGTTAAATAATGCATAGACTTCACCATCCTAAATCCTCGAAGTAATTTTCTTAGTCCAGTGTGAAGTTTGAAAGCTCATAGCATAGCTGGAGATTCATAGATGTCCTTCACAAGTGAAGAACCTGGAGCAAGTTTAAGATTTGAGTGATGTGAATGGCTCCCATCTCTTCGCAAGGTGTGCAAGTACAAAACAAATGCTTGAAAAATAAATAGATGGGGTTGTGTATTGACACAAGCGTCTCTCAGAGATGTTATGAATTGACGCATCTGTAGGAACAAGCACATTTGTTCGTTTATATATACACTCCAGAAGTGCCTTAGAAAACACTGTGGGAATAGTGAGATATTTTGTTATGAATATCAGAGTGACTTTTGCTTTCAGAGTCAGCTGTTACCTGTCATTATCCTCCATTAGTTTACAGAAACCCATTTTAAAGAAAATCTGTCATGAAATAATTCCAGTGTTCACTTTTGTTCAGATGGGTCATTGAGTCTGTGTACAGAAAATATTTGTGGTTAACATGTTCGTGGGTGAGTTAGTGATGAACAATCCAGTAGCAGGGCTTCATCCACCCACTGCATACACTACGCTTTAACCAGGGTCACCGTGAATAGGTGCATTGAGTTTGGCTGCTGTTTAGTGCAGCGCTCGGTGCTGACCTTATTAACAGAGTATTGGGCTTCGGCGCTACTCCATCAGACAAATCATCATGGGAAGTTAGACCCAGGACACTATTAGTATGCTAATAAAGTCACTTCTCTAATGGCTGATTAGCAATTCAGCAGCTTTTGTTCCTCGCTCCACTTGTACACACAAATTGTGAAAGGCTCTTTCAACACACAGGTACACATGCAGCGTTAATTGTTTGCACATTTATTTTTATGTCTCCTATTACCAGCAATTTATTTATAAGCCTCCCATATTCGGTTCACTTTCTTGTCTATTTTCTCCTAGCGCACAGAAAGCATGATTAAAACACATGAAATATAATACGAGTGTGCGGAACACTTTGGGTTATTTTTTTTGTTTTGATTTGTCTGTCAAGCAGAAAACCAACAACCAGAAAAGTTTCTTTCTCTGCATGAGTTTGACCCACTCTGCTTGACACAGTAGCCCTAAGGGCACAGCAACAGCAACATCACAGATGCCACTTGTTCCACAGAAGAGCGTGTTATTGTTTTGGACACGTAACACATGCTGAGCAACATGTCTAACACTCTGGCATCTGTGTCTTCCTCAGTGCTCAGCGGCCTCTGCTCCAATGACTGTCCAGAAGATGTAAAGGTAACAAATCTCTCCATACTGTCCACTTTTTCTGATGACAAATGTCAGTCTGTCTGACAGCTGGCTAGTGAGCAGGTGTGTCTGTGTAGGTGTTTTGTCTGAATCTATTGCACTTAGAATGCCATACATACATCTCACCTCAAGACCATGTACTCAGCAGAGAGAGAGAGAGAGAGAGAGAGAGAGAGGCTGGAATATCCCCACTGCTGACCAACCTTCTTATCTAAGGAGATGGTCAGCTTATATTAAGGAAAATAGGAAAGGGGATATGAATGGGTGCTGTGTTTTTTGATTTTTTTGTGGGTTTTTTTTTTTTTAGCTGTGGGGCAGCTTAAGCTCCTCCTTATGTTTAAAATATTTTTTTAGATCAGCCTAAAAAAAATAAACGAATAAATAAAAAGGAATTAAAGGGAAAGCACAAAAATAAATCGAGTCTCTTTCTGTGTGATAGAAAAGCATCTGATTTCCACTGGTTCTCATGGTTGGTATTTTCCAAAAAAAAAAAAAGAAAGATTTTGAAAAGGACAAATAAATGCCAGCTGGTTTGGAGTTTGTTGCTTGTTGTTCAGGGCCACTTTGGAAGTCAGGTTTGTCATCATTTTTATAAACACAGTTTTCCATTCGTAGCTTATTCTCGGCCCAAATTGCAGAAGTTCATTAGGTATCTGAGGCTTCATGTGTGAATTAGTGTGACGAGACAGCGTTTATCAATTTCATACATGCAAACTGCATCAAGTTTAAGGTCTCCCTTTCACAGTGGCAATGTGACAGCATTGCAGTGACCACGCATCACTCCTTATACAACCTGTCACCAGTGGAAAGCCCTTTGCAAAACACATTAGCTTTGACATCAACAAGAGGCTGCTTGTATGAGGGTTGTTTTGCTTTCCTGTCTGCCTTCTCTCCCACCCGCCTGTTGTCTAACTGAAAGGTATGATGAATGCTGTAGACGAGTGGAGCTCGCGGCTGTTTCTACTCCTCTCCTCTCCCATCCATCACCCCCTCTATCTTTTCATTTCACTCTCCCACTCCTTTTCTTCTTAGTCACACCTCTCTTCCTCTGTCTGTCTTTGAGCCCACTAATCTGCTCCTCCGTGGCTTTTTCATCTCCCTCTCGCTCTCTCTCTTTTCTGACCTCATTTCCATTCCTCCCTCACCCGACTGCTGAGTGTCACAGCATGAAGGGCCAAGTCTCTCTTACAGCGTGCACGTGCGTGAGCGCGTGCATGGTGCGCTCGTGATTAGCTGATGCACAGCGAAGGGTGGCGCGACAGATCTCTTCATTAGTTGTCATCCTTTCATAATGGAGAGATAAGACAGCCCCTCTGCATCCACCCACGCAGGCACACAAACATGCAGCCGTCACGCTCATTTATGCTCAGTCAGATTCAAGTCAGCTAGGTCAGACATTTGCCATGTCATCGAGTGAAAATGAAACTAAAAAATGGCTCAAGGTCACTGTGTTGACAGCAAGCCTGTCTGTCTTTGCATCTGCTCTCTCTCTTGTTTTTTTGTTTTTCCACCCTTCCCTGTCCTCACTTTCACCCTCACTGACAGACAGCTGATATAAAAATATTTGGAAAATGAAAAATTTGTATTTGCATGTGTGTCTCTGCAGCCTTTTGGTGTTAACCAGCCAGGTCCTTATGTCATGTACACAACGGTGGACTCCAATGGCGAAGTGAAAAACGCCTCAGGTAAGAGCTTTCTTTTTTAAATGTCTTTTCTTGGTTCATGTCTGGTGTGAAACGACCTGCTTCAACGACAGAGAATAGCCAGAGTGGTATTTCTTTTTATGAAAATGTCATTGCCTGAGCTTTAATATGTTCACACAAGGTTTATTAATAACATAACCTCCTAACAATGACAGCTGTCCTTACACTGGCTGAACACCACAGGGTTGGTGGGGAGGGTTTTAAGAAAACATAGAAAGAAAAGATTTATTTATTTTATTAAATGAGAAAATAGCCTCTGTGCCTCAGAGACAATGGCTGAAGCAGAAGGCAAAAAGAAGGTCCTTCCAAAGAGTGCAGTAGCTGAGGGTTGTATGAATCATTTTGATAAGACTGTAATGTTCGCTTCATGGTGCTTATCTTATGCTTTATTAAGTGTGTGTGTGCTTAGTTGCCATTAATCTAGCTACATTTGAAAGTCAGTGTGGGACTTGTTAGATTGCTTTTCCTATAGCTCTAAATGCAGGTCTCGTTCACATTTGTCTTTTGTAAAATTGTGTCATTTATCTTAATACCACATTGTTACAGGAAAATTAAAACTTTACCATTGCTTGTCAAGGTTCACTCTTTAAAAATGAGTCCAAGCTTTCCGGCACTATCAATCAAATGTTAAGCCTGGAGTTACTGCAGTGGCACTGTCTATCCAGTACACTTTTCTGATTGCTTCTATAAGGCTATCCCAGAAAAATACTGTTAAAGTTTGCAAAACACCAGAGGCCATTTTTCCCTATTCTTCCACAGCAAAGCAACAGCTGTAACTTCATTTTTTTCTTCTCACTGAAGCACAATGTAAATGTCTTTCTGGGAAGGAAAAAAAACACACAACACTTGCGCAGATGTTACGTTTTGTATACCAACGCTGAATCACTTTTCTTTATGCTTGTTACCTCTTTTGGCAAGATTCATGAGGGATGATGATTAGGCAAGGAACCTATTAGGACACTGGAAATACAGTAAATTTAGTTAGTTGACATATCTACAAAAGGATGCTCTTTTCTCTCATCGCTAACCAGTACTGTCAGCCTCTGTGGTCTGTACTTTTTGGAAAACACAAGGTACCACAGCATTGTTTTCCCTCAGCTTGTGAAAGACTTATGTGCACATATTTGACAGGAGGTTTGGGAGTCCTCCCCCAGGAGGATGTCTTACATTTTTCAATAGAAAAATACGCAATTTCACATCACTTTGTTACCATATCCGTGTAAGTTGGAAAATCTGTAGTGGAGAATGAATAAACAACAAGCAAAAATCTTGATGGTGAAATGTCCAAATTTACACTCGGGACTAATTCCAGCCATTAGAACTTGGGGGAAGTCATTTACTTAGTTTTGATGCTTTCCATATTTATTTTACATTCATTCAGCATAGGTGGTGCCCAAAACTGTTGGGTGCTGCACCTAAGCCTTATGTTGGTAGGGAAAACACTAGATAGATTATGTAGTAACCTGGAGGGCCTTCATAGGATGACAAAGTCCTGCAATCCTTTGGCTGATGAACACTACCCTGCACTGCTACTCAGAAAAATGAAGATAGAAAGATACATATGTAGAGAGAGATAGGTGCATAGAGAGATTAAGGAAGACATTAAGGACAGCAGTGCTGTGCCATATTAGCTGCAGTTAACCCAGATGATGTTACATTGTGGGAAGGACACAGAGCTGGATGAGGACAAGATGCCCTGACAGCCTGGGGTCAGGGATATATATAGTCTGTGCGTGTGCTCCTGAGTGCAGCATAATCTCACTTTGTCAGATTTCATTGTTTCATTTATCTGTTGGCACAGTTGGAGTACATACATATTTAAATAATGAGTAGACAGATCACAGACTAACGTCGTTATTATTTCACTACTGTTACCAAGCGTTCACTTCACCTCTTCTGATCCGAGTCCTAAATAGACAAAAAGTTTGCAGACATTACACATATGTTGCCACCAAGTTAGAAGCACACAACTATGTAAAATACCATTATTTGTCTTTCTGTTTAGATTTCCTTGTGGAGATAATCACAATATTTATAATAACGATGTATCAAGTGCAATCACTGTTAAATTAATCTGACAAAGTGAAAAGCTGGTTCACACCGATGTATCTGCAGCTCTGCTCAACTGCTGCTTGACCGAGCTTTGTACTGAGTTTCAGCTCATTGTTTATCTGTCTACCCCACAGTTTTGCTGTTCTGGTTCCTTCTTACAACTGTCATTGTGTCATATTCAGCAGAACTCTTCTAAAACCCACTGTAGACTGCCTGCTCAGCACCAGACAGCAGACAGACACAGCAGTTAGCTGGTAAACATAATGGAGCATTTAGCAGCTAAAGGGACAGGTATTTCCCTCAGGAGTTGTTAAAAGAGAGTGAATGTTGGACTTAGATTCACAAAGTAGCCAAATACATGACCTAACTGCTGGATGTGGAAATGAGCATGGAAATAAACTGTTTGTGAACAAGTTTACCATAATCTGACATGTCAGTCATGCATTCACAACCGGTTTCCGCTGCCAGGCTGCCAAAAAATCCATTATTGCAGGTTTAAGTAGAACCAAGAGGCTAAGTCCAGACTGTGAAGCACAACTTCAAACTAACTATCACAAGAAGTTGGTTGTGTAAGACATATATAAAACAGAATGTGATAGGTTGCTAATCCTTCTTGACATTTAATGCTTTACACGTGACACATGATTGTGTAGAGGATATGACTGCATAAAGGGTCTGTGTACACTTGGGTAGTTTCTGCAGTTATAGATGTTATTTAAGTACTGTGAAAACATGAATTCAACAACTCAAACTCAACAATCAACTGTCTTTCTCCAGAATAACTCACCCCAACTCTATAAGTGGATGTGAAACTCTGGAACCAAATTATTGGCAACTGGCAAAACAGTTTTTGGCGCAAAATCGAAAAAAATCCTTTCCAGGCATTCTAAGAGGTGAAATAAAGCAGTCTGGGGCACATTTGTGTGGTTTAAGACTCAGAGACTGATTTCTCCTGAATCCAGTCTGTTCAAGTAGTTCACACTCAGAGCAGATGGTCTGGACATTTTGTCTACTCAGCTAGTATGGTATCTCTTTCTGGAAGAAGTCTCTGGATCCCCAAAGTGTATCTTTATGTTCCTGCTTTGCTATGTTCAACAAGTACAATCCCATTTATTGAACATTAGAAAATCCTGTCATATCATAGTCTGCCTATAGTGTAACTCCAGCTTATTTTTCCAATGTGTGTTTGACTGAAGTGCACAGAGAGGGGAGGAGAGCGAGAGTAGCCAAAGGCTTTGCCAGCAAAACTCCCCAGACCCCTCATTTAACAGTAGCAAAGTGCTGCCAGGGAGCAGGCTGTGTGTGTGTGTGTGTGTGTGTGTGTGTGTGTGCAATGATTTAAAGTGTATTTATTCTGTAGCTTGTAGCTCGGGGAACAGCCAGCGAGGCTGCCAGAGATGAGCAATGATGGGGCGCACACAAACACACACACACATACACACACACCCACGATGTCTGGGCCTCTCCACTGGGGCCCAACGATCTTCACTTACCCTTCACCCTCGTGAAAGAGAGAGAGGAAAGGAGAGATTACAATATGCTGAGAGACAGAGACGGGGGGCCAATTGTCCTGGACAAGTAGATTTTTATATGGCAAGTGGAAGAGAAATATACTTGCCCAATTGGACAACTTAAAAGTCATAGAAAACACACAGTGGGTTTTCATGCTAAACGTCACTTATTACTCTGTTGGGTTTTTTTTTTTTTTAGTTAAATTAATACACTCAGAATACTGCTTTTGAAATGAATGTATTTTTCCCACACAATACTTCCAAGTCACAGTGCCTTCACTGAGAAATCAGGAGCTGATCTAAGTATTCCACAGAGTTTGCACTTCAAACGTTTCACCTCAGAAGAACAGTGGTGCCGATGTTCCTTTTGGCTCTGCAACCTGGCCGGGAACGAACTGAGGAGAGGTGCGCCCTGCGAGATGAAAGAGAATGAAAATTCAACCGCTGCACAGATTAATTTCACTGGGTGCATTAGAGCAAAGAGGATGGTGTAGTCTTAAGTGATGTTAGCTAGCCCATATCAGTATATATACATTTATATACATTTAACAAATTTAAACGTCCAAAAGCATCTCAACACCTAATACAAATTCAACACCTAATACAACCTTATTGTTTTTGGGGGGGGTTAATTGTGAGACAGGCAATTAGATATATAATCAGTTCTATTCACTGGCTTCAAGTGTTTATCTAATTATAAAGGTATGGATTGTTTTTATTTTTTAACTGACCTTTTTCTCCCCTTTGGCTGAGTCCAATCTTACACTCGGAATTTTACTTTTAACTGAGTAAAATAAAATAACTTTACCTAAAGCTTGAATTGAATCATTTCTATGTCGACACTAGTTGGATGTTTTCCAACAAACATTATACTGTTTGTTCATCATCACTAAACTAAATGAAAATTCCCCAGAAGAGTTAACTTTTGTGCCTGGACAAATGAACGGTAAATTCACTGTCCCTCAGAAAGTTAATGTTGAGCTCTGAAGGGAGATCAGGAGCTGGTGGGATGAAAGAGAGGGAAGAGGATGAGATGGTGTGGATGAAGAGAGGAGCAGAATCAGGGTGATCATAGTCTGGTAAGATACCTGAGAGGAACACTGCTAATACACACACACACACACACAGTATGCAATGCATACACACCCAGGCATATATCAGTGATAATGACACCCTCTCATCTGACAAGTAAAGGTCAACAGGACTGCTGATGCTTCTCTAAGTCTTTCTGCTGTGTATGTGTGTGTGTGTTCACCGTGTGTAGCAACATGTGTGCACACATGCACACCTTGACATTTGTCTCTTTCTGACCTTGTGTGTGTGTATGTGTGTGTGTGTGTGTGTGTACATACCAGACAGAAATGTGCCATGCCCCTTACTAAGCAGGTTGGATGGATGAGCATGAGCTGTGATTCAGACAGCACCACTCCTCATTATCAACTGACTCCTGCTGAGAGAGGGAGACACAGAGATGGGCTGGTGGAGATGCAGAGTTGAACTTATTCATTAACAACCTCTTTATTCTTCTATGGACTGTCTGAGAGATGCTGAGAAGGAATAAACACTGCACTGCTTCCCTCAGGGTTCCAGCACACATGAATACACGTTTTATGTACTTTTTAGTGACTGTATTTAGATTATAGTCATATTGAACAAACAAAAAGACTAGGAGAGCCATTGATTTGACCGCCTCAGATTTGACATATCCAGAAACCAGAAAATCCACCAAATCCAGAAATCTCTCCCTCCATTTACAGGTACCTTATGTTCCCTCAGCTAGAAAAGTTGATTTCCACTGTTGTTGGCTCATGGATCAGAGGACAGGAAAAAATTAGCCTCACATGTGACAGAAGAAAAAAAAAATGATTATGGTGTACTGGCCTCTATCACCACTAAGCGATGGTAGTGTAATACTTACTGAACGTTCCTGGGTGTGAATAATAATGGAAATTGCATTGGGTCTGTGCAGTCTGTTGACTTGCAGTGCAGACTTTATTCATTATACTATGTTTTATGAATGACCTGAAATAGTGCCCAGTGGCCTTAGTATCAGCACTGTAATCAACTGTATGCGCACCTTCACTGGGAAATTGTGGAGGACAGTTTTATCGAAAGCTTTTCAAAGCACTTCAATGTGTCACACTCAGAATTTTATTAAACTGTAAGATTTTTTTCTCCTGTGAAATAATGTGCATTTTGTCAAAACACACAACTTCCTTTTTTTTTCAGTTTTTCAGTTCAGTACTTAGATGGAAATCCAGCTATTGTCAGCAGTCCTTCATTACACTAGCTTCTTTAAACCCAACATATCTAACTGAAATAAAATGAATAGTGTCGTAAACCTAACTAGCATAAAGAAAGAATTGTAACTCTGGGGTCGTTAGCCGTGTCATGACTGGACGAGTGTGTCTATGGTGCCAAAGATTATTATGCACAGAGAGGGAACAGGGGAGGAAGTAAGGGAGGGAGGACTTTTGAGAAAGAAGTGACAGGAAGAGAGAGGATAGAGGGAGACAGAGCAAAGAGTGAGTGTTCACAAGGAGGAGAATCATAACAGGCCCAGATCAATGTGGAGCTCTCTGCAGACTGTCCAATTAGGCTAATGAGTTCAGGGGATTAGCAATGGCTCGCCCACACACACACACACACACACACACACACACACACTGTGCATACACTCATTAAAAAAACACATGTTCACTTGATGCAACAGATACACAAAAATATTTTTCATATTTCATATCTTGACCTTTTAGACATTTTGATGATGCAGGACAGCTTAGATGCAAATTCAAATGGAAAATCGAGTTGTGCTGACTTGTCCCTTCACTTGAAACATTCGTATCTTTTTTTTTTTCCTTTGGCAAATCATGTTGATGCCAACATGGGAGGCAACCTCTTGTGCTTGACGTCACACTGATCTGTGGCCACAGTATAGCCCTGTTTTCAGAGACCTCATCAGGTCACCACTGAGTGTTAGCCTATTTTCAGACCACTTTATTTCACAGCATTTGGAAGATAGGCTTGAAGCACACAGAGAAAATTTGCAATGTGTGAGTGAGATAGGAGAGTAGGTGGTTGAGAGAAATGAAAAGGGTTGGAAGGGGAGAAAATGAGCGGGTTGAGAGGACGGAGCTGAAAGCACAGAGCATAGTTGTGACGAGAAAAAGAGAAAGAGTGAAAATGAGAGTGAAACAAAAGAGGAAGATAGGAGATGGGAGGAGAGACCAGAACAGAGGGAGGGGAGAGGAGAAAGAAATATTGAAATGGAATGGAAAAAAACAAGTAGAGAGATAACCTTCCACGCAGACGTAGAGAATTGTTATTGATCAGGCTTAGCATGCTTTTCTCTTCCCTTTCTTCCCACTCCTTCACCTCCCTCCTCTGTCCTTTTTCCCCTCTTTGTTTTTTCTCCTGCTCATCCCTCCTCCAGCCCTCCTACCACTTTTATCTTTCTCTTTTCTATTTCTCCTCCAGGCCTGTAATCTCTCTCCTCTGCAGCCACTTAATAGATACCATAAAGTGTCAAGAGGCTGTTTAACTTTTAATATGTCACCGTTGCCTGCCAGTCTGCAAACATCCATAGGTTTAACTAAATGAAATGCTTTTGCATGTCTTATTGCAGAGAAGAAATCTCATATAAAGATGTTAAAATGCCTCTCACATTTTGTCCTGGGATTCATCCTTATCACTTGGATGAATTTGACAATGTCTGACCACATTACTGCTGTGGCTCTAGAGATGGCAGTGTCTGTCTGTCTGTCTTTCTTTCTGTCAGTCGACCATACTGAAATTTCTCAAAAACTATTAGATGGATTGCCTCAAAAGGTTGTACAAACATACATGTGACACTCTGAATGAATAATAATAACCTGTGGTGATCCACTGGCTTTTCATTTAATGCCCTCATTCAAATGCCATCAAAATGTAATGCTTTATGCTATAAACTGTACTTTGGTTTATGACCAAATGCATGCAGAAATGATGACATTCCTATTAGCCTCAGCTAAACTGTATGTGTAATGCTAATCAGCAAATAATAACATGCTAAACAGAGATAACGAACATGGTTAACATTATACCTGTTAAACAACAGCAAGTAAGCATTGCCAGACTATCATTATTATTCAGCTTTAAACTCTTCCATGTTGAGTCTCACAGAGCCGCTAGCACAGCTGTAGACTCCATCCATCCATTTTCAAGGGGGTTCACCCTGGACTGGTCACCAGTCAATCACAGGGCCGACACACTCGCACCTATGGGCAATGTACATGTTTTTGGGATTGCGGGAGGGAACCGGAGTACCCGGAGAAAACCCACGCAGGCACAGGGAGAACATGCAAACTGGCCCAGACTGGGATTCAAACCCAGAACCCTCTTGCTGTGAGGTGAGAGTGCTACCGACTACAGATCCCTGTAGTCTTGTTTGCTGACTGATATTCATATTACCAGGGCAGATGTGGGCAAAGGGAGCCGTTTTCTACTGTAATGGAGAGAAACGGCTCAACACATTTCTTATGATAAGTAAAACTTCTTGAAGCTGCCTTTTCACCACATCATGGAAGTTTGACAGTCTGGAGTGTAGCTGTACTTATGGAAGAAAATATTCTGAAATACACTCAGCCCTGGCTAAGAAAATATTCTTTTTTGCTTACCGTCAAGTTTCTGCTCCTTCTGCCAGACTTGCAGTACCCAGGTGTCATTTCAAATGATGCTGGGTTGCACTGAAGCTCACCTCATTGAAAACTCACTTTATATTTTCGGTTAGTGCACTTGGCTCCATTTGGTCAAATCTTGCCTCCAAAGTTTCTCAGAATAGAAATATTTATGATTCTAGCAAAAGCACAAGGACTCAGCACAAGCACACAACACAAGCAAGTGCACAGCTCGTTATGCTCTACGTTAAATGTTCTCAAATAAAGTATAAGCTTACAGTCCACTCTTTTAAATCATTTCTTAAAACTTCTCAGCATGCATGTTTGGATTGTTGAATTGAGTTTATGTCTTATTTGACCTGTTTTTTTTGTTTGTTAGTTTGCTATCCTTCAGTTCCCATTATCTTGTATTGTTTTATAGTTTCAGTTGTTGCAGGTCTTTTTTCTCAGAAACAGAATGAATGAAAATTAAAGTGAGGTACGGCATCCCTGAATAGACACTTCATGGACTAAGGAAAAGATTTTAGTAAGAACAGGGTAGGATGGTGACAGTTGTCTTTAGATCTTCGGTCGTGGTCTGTGCTCAGGTGTCAACATGCTTCAGTGCTGTAGTGTTGGAGAGGCAGTGCAAAGCTGGACGGTGATAAGAACAGATCAGCTATGAAGCCCTCCAGGTCATTCAGTGTATCACCACGCGCACGCACACACACACACACACACACACACACACACTATCACATACACGCATTATTGTCACAAATCATGGTCTAGATCTTGACACCATTGCATGGGCACTGAAGGGCACTCTCAAGGCCAGGCAGACTGTGTGAGTGTGTGTGTGTTTGTGTGTGTGTGCGCGCGCCTATCCCTCGTGGCTCCACCCTCCATCTCTGCAATTTGCTCCTTTTATCGCCATCAGGGGAGCAAATGGTTTCTATAGCGACGGGTACTAGGAATTTCTTTGAAAACCTTTTTTTTTTTTTTTTTTTAACTTTTGAAGCCCTGAGGAGTGAGCGCACGTGTGTGTGTGTGTGTGTGTGAGAGAGAGAGAGAGAGAGTGTGTGTGTTCGCACTGCAGGCCAATTATACCTATGACTATTTCCTTTCTTGATGAATTGATGCAGTCATGTTGACATTAACATAATTCTCTTTGTCCTTTCGAAGAATTTTATTCTTACTTTTAAAAGTTGAGTTTTACATATGTTTGAAGTTTCAATTTCTCATTTTTTTCACATGTATTTCTTTTAAGTGTTTATTATCTCAGACTCCATATTTGCATCTGCGACCAAACACCCATTTGACACTTCACGTCACATTGTCACTCTGCATGTCTGCCCAGGAGCAGGAAAACCTCCATACAGGACAAGGTTTTTTTATGAGGATATGTGTCATAAGACCTCAGCAGATAGATACACATGCACACACTCACACAGAAACACACATTATGTTGTAGCTCCCTCAGAGGCATCCACGTCCTCTCCCTGTCTGTCATTCTCTCTCTAATGTTTCTCACATTATTTTTTCCATTTTAGCCTTCCTATGCCCAAGAGGAAGTAAAGTTTGTCCCCTTCAATATCATGCCAAAATCCTGGTCAGTATTGTCACTAAATGATATTCTGCTGAGACATAAATGAGGAATGATAATGTCAAGACAGTCAAAATTCATTTCACCATGCATGAAAAACACAGCACTGCAATCCGCTGTAGGTAACATTAACGTATCCCGAATTCAGATTCCACGCTGCTCCATCTGTTATTAGTTAATGTACATATGCAGTTTTCTGAATCAGTTTCAGGTCAGAATGTCAGCTGAGGTACTTGCATACACAAGTCAGCAACAATGTGAGATCAAACTAGAAGAATCATAGCTTTTATGTGTGCGTAATTGTGTGTGAGTGAAAGACATCAGACACTTTATACAGTCCTGTATTCATCCATAACAGGGATTTTTCAGTACTCAATAAAAATGTAGTTTACTGATGTGATTCATACTCATGATGACACAGAACTTCACTTCCCTGACAAGTGGCTTTGCAAAGATAAACAATATTTAAAACCTCTCTCTGCAAAGTAACCAGAACAGTAAGAAGGATATTCTCTGTCTGTGGCTTCCAACAAATTTTGCCTCTCTTTCAATGCAAATTGCAGCACCACAACTGCTCAAAGCTTTGTTGCCGCCAAGTTTGTTGTGGTTAATCAAAATGTAATCTTTTGATGTGTGTTCCTCAAAGAAAGATTTGTCAAGCATGTACATCAAAGAAACTGGAATTCTGCAAATACCAGTTGTCCGCACTGCATAATCTTTTCAGTATTGTAAGGCTTCAGCCATATGTGCTGTAGCCACTTAACACATCAGTAACATTTATAACATGGAGGCTGATTAACCATCCAGGCTACCTTCAGACCGTAACAGTTTGCCCAGTAGGCTCATATATGCAGATATTGAACTGCATACTGTGTAGTATCAAAAGGGCCTTAAAATCTTACATTTATCTTGGTGAACCCTGCAAAAAGCTTGAGCACGAAACTCAACATTGTAAGGTCATAATTATATTTTAGAAAACAAGATACTTGCAGTGTCTTTACTTTGTGATGCATCGCTGATCAGCGGGGTTCCAGTTTAGTTGCACTTTTGACTTCTTATTTCGGTTTTAAACTAAGGTCTTTGTATTCACTGTAATTAAAAACTGTAAATGACAGTAAAAGTGATTTTTTTTTTAATGATAAAACTGCACCCTTGCAGACATTAATAAATGAAATGCTCAGGTGGAAAAGGCTAGCCTTTCGGACTTCATTCTGTGTTATTTATTTTTTCTTCGCTTTTCTGTCAGCTCAAATCCTGCTATGACTTTTAGACATCTGTGTATTTGCTTTCAGGTGTGGTCTGGATTAGCCTCTGAGTGAGTGAGTGTGTGTGTGTGTGTGTGTTTTATTTTTATTTTATAACACTAACTTGTGTGAATGTGATGGATATTGTGTCGCACGCATGTGTATGCGTGTGTTTAGACAATTGAAAATAAGAAGTACACACAGATGTTCACACGCATACACGCACGCACGCCAAGTCTGACTTCTTATGCTGCTTTGAATTCATTTTGTCTTCTAAGAGATGGATTGGAGGCTGTCAGTCATGTGTACAGGGTGGAATTTCCTGCCAGTGGCTTTACCAAAGGGAGATACACAAAAATCCACTCTCACACACAAATCACATAGACACTCCACTGCACAGCTCTGTATAATGCCCTTTGCCAGCCTCCCCATGTTGTGAAACGGCTTTGCACCATCCGTGGCCACATTTCCTCGCCAGTCTACACACACACACACACACAAACACACATACACACACACACACGCACACACTCACTCAGAGGCTAATCCAGGCTCCCTGCCTGTAACGTAACCCTGCTTGATCCTTCATCAGACACACACACACACACACTTGCACTCTCAGACACACTCCACCCTGCTGAGTGACCGAGTGCAAGCCATCCACCTGACAGGGAGCAGCCGTCTGTCAAAATCAAACCAAGACTGGCTTAAAGTTCCAATCCCCTCAAAAAAAAGTCTGTCCAGGCCAATGAACGGGGTTCTAGTGAGGCACTGAGTGGCAGTGGATGTCTTCCTCTCCTGGATCCATCTCAAAGTAACTCTCTGTAACACTCCTGCTCTTTCTTCTGTGGGACAGTAAGTGTCCTGTTAGTCTGTGTGGTACCTGAATGGTGGATATTAACAACAAAAAAATGGTATTACCATCAAGGTCACTTCATGGTCACTTAAGACAAACAGGAGTAGGTGAAGGGGATTTGGGAGTATTTGTAGGTGACAGGTGCTATTATAGAGTTGCACAGCATAAGCAGCAAAATTGAATAGATTTATTTTGAGCCCTTTAAGGCCTACTTGCAATACAGACCATGATTGTATAAAAAGAAATCTTGAAGATGGACTTGAATAGAGCTTTAGAAAAAGTTTTGACCTCCACAGTTTTCTCCTATGTTCGGTTATGCAGAGGTATGACAGCTCGCTGTGTTTTTTTGTTCCTCAGTAATGAATTTATTTTGTCAGGCTACGCATAGCGATGGCCAGGATATGACTTTTGTCATCTCCTGCAGATTCACAGCAGTGGGATGTGTGTGTTTCATACAGCATATGAGAATACACACACTTTGATCTTTGTTTTCTTTATCAGACTAGAAGTCACCTTGGAACAAGACTGGAGTCCACATCCATGCTAGTGGCTCTGTGAGACTGAGCTACAACATGCTCACAAAGGCAGTGCTAACACTGATATTTAGCAGGTGTGATGTTTGCAATGTTGACTATCTTGCTTTAGCATGTTAATATGTTACTTTTAGTAAGCACAAAGTACAGCTGTTAATGATGGGAATGTCATTTTTGTCACTTTGTGACTAATGCTGGGCTCAGACCACAGGAGTTTCAGGCCAATTTAATTTCAAGTAGCCCCTCCCAGCAGTCGGAGGAGAAATCTGCTGTGACCTCGGTTGGCATCGATATTCAACACAGATTATGTGGTAACGTGAAGTGTTTGCTGATCCAGTCTAAACCCTCCCAAACTGCTCGCAGATTCGTCAGGGCTGCCCCAGTAATTTCAAACATGTTTGATATTTGGGGTTGAAAACCCAAATTATTACATCAATGCTTTCCAAGTTGGGCCACACAAGCCAATGATAGAGAAATTCCAGAGCTGCTGAGCTTGCTGCCATTGAACAGTAAACATTGTAGCCCTTGTGGCTAATGTTAGCTAGCATACTACTGCAGACAGGTATTAAAATGGACGGTTAACGTCTGACCTCCAGTTTTCCATGAAGAATAGAAATGTGTTGAGCATGTCTCCCCCTGACCATTTTCTCATCTGTGCTCCTTTAGCCTTCTGCTTTTGTCTTTTTTCTTTGCAAAGCAGTGGTGTTTTCCTCGTCAGTCTCCGCATTGTTTACGTCTCAAGATCAGAGAAATCACTTAAAGTATTATACTGCTCCCTCTGATGCAGTGATCTTAATAATGTCCTGCAGTGTATGTGGCACCATTATTATCAAATCTTATAGTGTGTGCATGTCTGAAATGAAAGAAAAGAACATTTGTGAAGTCTCTCCTTATGTGCACGACGCAACTCAAGTTCAAAAACTGTTAGATGTGGAGATATTTCTAGGTGAAAGCTTTGTCCCGCCGTTGGCACCAAGGTCATTAGTATTCAACCACTGGGCACCATCAGTGTGCATACTAAATTTCATTGCAGTCCATGGTGAGATATTTCAATAAATCCAAAACTGTAAATCTCATGTTAGTGCTCGACAAAAAGTCCATAATGCATCCAATAGTTGTTAAAGATCCCCTCCACACACGTATTAAGGCAAACAGCAAAATTCTCTAATGTCTGTCTGACATTGTTTTTGTAGAGAAAAGTGTAATAAGTACATTAATATCCTTAAAATGACAGCTCTTCCTCCTCCCTCCTTAAAATTTCCAAAATGTGTGAAGATGCAGCCGTTTTTGTGTACGTCATTCACATTTTGGATGGAAGGGGGAGCTTTAAGAAGAAGTGCTATAGACTGACCAACTGACTCACCAATTCTTACATTGATACAAGAATTTCATCTCTCCTGCACTGATTTTATCATTACAGTTACATTACATTACAACAAAATACACCATACCATACAGCAGAGCCCAGCTTTTACTGATCTGTTGCGTTTATCAGACTCTCAGACACACGCACGCTCACGCACATGGACGTCTCATGCCCAGTTCTTCCTGGAAACAGCCAACATTTCTGTCCCTCTCCCATCTCCTTTGCTATCTGCAGTGTGCAATTAAGTCAATTATACTGCCTCTTCACAGCTCCACAGCCCAGCACTAAAAATCTACAAGAATAGAATACATAGAGAAAAAGCAAGCAAGGAAATTTAGAGAGATAAACAGAGATGACTAATGAAAAGCTCTTTGTGGTAGAAGGTGGCATAAGTCGATAGGTCTGTTCTGCAGCGAGGCCGACTGGAGACTGGAGAAGTATTTACAGCATCTTGCGCAGCAGGGTTGGACTGTGAATCTTCAGCTAGCAGGATTTTTGAGTATACCTCTATACACTATGGTATTGGTAACGTTATTTTTGAATAATAAATGTGTAATGTCCTGTTTTTTTTTCTCTGATGTTTTCAGTTTTTCATTCATTTTATTTGAATTGTGCCTTGTCTGTATTGATTATTGATTGATTATTGTTATTATTATTGATATTATTGTTGTTGTCGTTATACTTATTATAGTAGTAGTATTATTACTTATAGTTGCAGTCCTCTGTAGGTATCATTATTATTATTATTGACACTTTTTGGACCAGATCAGTTGCTCCAACATAAAATGGATGACAGCCAACAGGTACAATGTTTTTCCACTATTTTTTTCCCACATGGTTTTGGCCTTGCAGCCTACTAGGTGGGCCGACCCAGCCGGATTGGCTAGTCCAAGCCTGATGGGTTGGTTTGTTCTATATACAATGGCCAAACCTTGTTCTACAAGTTCTTGTTGTTTAATTTCTAACCCTACATGCAAGGTTCCCAAGGTAAAAGCCCAGCTTTAATTGTGTCTTATGAAAGAGCATTAAAGTAGAGAAATATGGAGCTGGACGGGCCTGACCCAGGATCAACTGAGATGGCCAAAATGAACAGATTTTTGACTGAGATTAAGCATAGAATTTTAAAAAAAAAGCAAAAGTAAAGGGAGAAGCAAAGTTGTTGTGCTCCTCTCGGCCTGCAATACGCAGTCCATCCACATTAGTTCTGATCACTGGCTGCCTCAAGGCTTTCTCTCTCTCTCTCTCTCTCTCTCTCTCTCTCTCACTCACTCTCTCTCACTCTCTCTCTCTTTCTCTCTGTCTGTTCTTCCATCCTCCTCGCTCTCTCCTTCCCTCTCTTTGTTTACCACATAGAGGTTGATTTATGTCGGCTGCACTTGGCAGTTGGGTGGCGTGGGCGGGATACAGCAGCTGAAGGGGAGAGAGAGGAGAGACGAGCAGAGAGGAGGAAACAAGAGACTAAGGGTTGTGCGAGAATAGTAAGTAAGGAGGGAGAAGGGGGAGGTTGTGCGAGGAGACAGGGAGAGGTGTTGGTCTGGCCTCAGGTGTCTCACTCTGATTTGTATCTTTTATGATGCTTCTTCATGTCAGAACACAAGGTCTCTTGCTGCAGTCCCTCTGGCTCGTTTGCTCCTGTTATCTGTTTCTTCCTCATCCCTCTCATTATGTTTACTTGTACAGTTTAGTCTTACTCCTGATGGTCATGGTCAGGATAGGTCAGGATAGATTACATTACATTACACAAAAGGTAAATGACTCCTTTGAGAGAGGAGAGCAGGTGCAGCTGTAGTATCACTAAAGCAAATGGGGATAATGTTTACATAAACAGCTGACAATCTGTTGTGTTAAGCATGAATGTCATGCGTGAAAATGTGCAACTTTTATAGGCTGCCTTGTTCACACGATGTTTAAAACGGGCAGCAACACTGAATTCATGCTACAGAGAAATATGTTGATATTTATATGTATATACATTATATATGTATATGCATTTGTGCTGTACCTTTTTTTCTTATTTCATTTGTTTTGTGTAGAGACTATGTGAGGTTGACAGGAGGTTATAACACGTTGTACCAATGGGTTCAGAACAAGAAAAAATAAAGTATTGGCACTACTCAGCAAGCAGTAGAAAAACAAATGTTGACCTTGCAAAAATGTTGAAATGATTCTTTGTTTTACAAAGTGCAAGAGTTCTGAAGCACGTCAGTCCGCAGCCACTTCAGGAGCTCTTTGCGGCTGTACGTACGCACAGTGGTGCTTTGAGCTGACATTTGTATTCTAACATTCTCACAGGGATGATGCTAATGTGCTGATGTGTGGCAAATATAATGTTTACTGAGTTCACCATTGTATATGTATTTGGTCATAATACATAACAATTTTGACTTGATGATGGAGTCAGATGAACAGTTAAGCAATCATTTAAGTTATTACAATTAATCTTGAGTGGAACATAAACATGTAGAACAAACTTCATGGCAGTGCTTCCAATAGTTATCAAGACAATTCTCCAAAAACCACAAACCACCACTCAAGGGACATGTAGAGAATCCCAAAGCTCAGCAGGATTTATCCTCTGGGGACCACTGTTGTCTGTATAAAATTACATGGCAGTCCAGTCAATACAAGGCTCATTAGCAGAGGAAAAGCACATGATTTTTATGACATTAAAAATAATCTCCTCTCTCCCTCCCTTCCTGCAGCCGGTCAGTTGAGCCAGTCGGCTCACTTCTCCCTCCAGCTGCCCTACACTGTGCTGGGCCTCGGACGCAGCGCCAACTTCCTAGACCACCTTTTCGTTGGCATCCCCCGGCCTTCTGGAGAGACGGTGAGGAAATATGAGAAGGTTATGTTACCTGGACACTGCACAGTACTCTTGTAGGGAGAGCCACAGGCTGTACAGTCTCTGTCTAAGAGCTGCAACAGACGGAGAACAGGAAGCTGCTGTGCTGAACAACCAAAGAAAATCCTGAATCTAAAATTGTGAAAAAATGTTGTAACAAAAAACAGTGTAATTCCATAAGTCACTGATGACGTAGTTCACATTCTTTTCACATTTTCCTGTTATTTTCTAATATGTTTAATGTGTTTTGGAAAAAAATCTTGGAATTTCCTTTACATGGACTTCATCAAATCATCAAAAAACATCATCATCAAAAAAGTTGTTTCATAAGAAGTATAAGTAACATGTATAATACCACTCATATGTCTAATTAAGTCTTTTCTGAGCACCCTAACCCGTCCTGAATATAACAGCGTATGGCATGCGTGGCTGAGACATTTAATATCTATGCAATAAGTCTAGGAAAAAAGGGAGCGAGAGACAAGCAGAAATAGCCTCAGGATCCTGATGTTAAGAATCAGGAAACCTTCCAAGAAAGAAACTAATTCATATTAAGTGAAATTTAAACACTTTTAAAGTCATAACCAGAGAGCATTAGTCGTCTTTTTCCCAGCTCAGACTTTATTTCATAACGGCCTGGGTGTGATGCATATTTTCTTTGCAAATGTGAAAAATGAACAGGTTTGAATTGGTTTGCATGTGTGTTTATGGGTCCTGTTAATGCTCTGAAACACACGTTGTGTTTTCTTTTTGTTTCTCTCATTTGAATTCTCACAATAAGACTTCTTTTTATAAGCTAAACCCTGCTCGGTGAAGATAAGGTAAGTGTTTTCTCTGTGCTGATAGCAGAGAAGCAGCATATTTTGCAGCCTTCATCACTGAAAAAACGTCCAGTTTTGGCACACAGAGTCAGGATTGGGCAGTAAAATCAAGCGATTAAAGACGAGACGAGAGGCTGGGAGTTGATATATCTAACACAGAGATGCTTTGTGATGCACAGATTACGTGCTTATAATGGAGTGTGTGTGATGATTTCTGACACCACCTGTGGGATTGATGAAGGTGCGGCGAGCTCCCCACTGGAACAGAAACCTCACTTCGCTACATCTTCACTCTGAGCTTCAAACACGTCTTTGTTCAGCAGCTCTGACAGTAGAGGATACATGAATGTGTGTCTCCTGTCATACTCCAAACCAGCGTTATATTAATATAGTAAATAATTGATCGGGTTTATGTTTTTAATCTCTTCGTCAGCCACATTTCTACACTGCACTACTTAAAGTGTCAGCACCCTTGAGCTCAGCTCTCTCTCTCAATATTTCCACGCTCACCTCCATCTCCATTTTCTCTCTCTCTATCTCACATTGCACTTGTCACACTGAATATTAGGCACGACAGGGCCCTTTTTCCTCCCTCCCATGTGGTACCAAGCTCTTCGTCAAGCAGCTGATTAGAATTGCAGATGGGTCGGTCCGCGACTCAGAAGCGGTAGTGCACCAAGAACACTCATCTCAAACAAGCTGCTTTGTTGTCCCCTTCCTGCACACTCCTTTTTCCTGTGCAAAGAGATATGTGCTTCTTTTCTGCCATTCCTTCTACAAAGTGAATTAATGAATGCCTAAATATTGGGCCCATTATGCAGAGAGGTTTATTTTTTAAAACCCAGAGCGATGAGGGAGTGGAGTAACTCCATTGAATTTACCTGTAATGAGGAGGAGAAGGTTTAGAAATCCTGAGCGCTGCACCACCTGCTCAGTCGGCAGGTTTGGATCTTTCTGTTTGTCAACTCTCTTTATCTCTCATTTTTATTTCCTTCCTCTCTCTGTCTTTCTATCTGTCCTGCTTCCAGTCTCTCACTTTCTCCCCTGCTGTGCCCTTTACAATTTTCTCCCCAACAATGAGAGTTTCTGCCTGCTGTTTCACAGAAGGAGAGGTTTTGTAAAATCTACTTGGATATCTTCCATCTCCTGTCCAATCATTCATCTCTTTCATATTCACCCCCTCCCCAACTTTCCTTTTGAGTCTCCCTCCTCCTGTTCACTTATCTTCCACCCAGGGGATTCCCTTTGCCGCTCAAAGTGGTTTGCTTGACTAATCAGTCCCCTACTTGTCACACTCTTTCTCTCTCTCTTTCCCTCTGTCTGTCTGTCTGTCTCCCTCACCCTCAATCTCTGCGTCTATCTCCCCCTCTCTCTCTCATAGTGTGCCAGTTTTCCTGGCTTTGAACCAGAGTGTCTCTCTTTCTCTCTGAAGACTTGGGAACACTTTTCTCTTCCAAACAGCCACATCGGATCTGCTCCCAGGCAGCAGTAGTGGAGGCTGACTCGTCTCCAGCTCTGCTCCCCCGCCAGTTGCAGCACCGATGGCAGAGCTTTCCAAGAGCTAAGCGACAATGGCTGGCGGCGAGAATGTGCTCGTTATGTAAAAAGCAATGCCGCTGCTGCACGCTTATTCAAAATAGCTGCGAGATGTGGTTCCTCTCAATTGACGAAGAAATGGAGAGTCACAGTTAAAGAGCAGTGGCGCTCCCAGATTCTGCCAAATGTACAACTGGAAATGTTAATTCCTCACAGCTTACTAGCATGATTACAACTTTTAAAGCACTGATATCATACCTCTGAAATCTTTTTCCAAAAGTGAATCACCGTTGTATGCAAATTTTAAATACACTCTGTGTCAGTCAGATGTCAACATTGGGACTTAAGTCTTGCAAAGACAAACTTCTGTCAAACATCGTGCAGGAGACAAGTGATTTTACCTGTGTCTTAACCAACATGTTCTCCTTACCTAAACAGCCATTTGATAATGACTCCTAAAACAACATGTGTGACTGTTGGAGAGTACCAACGACTGGCGTACCAGACAGACATGTGGTTAATGTTGTGTAACAGTCGCAGTTTGGTCAAGTATAGGAAAAGGTGATGGTTTGGGCTAAAATAAGTATGTTAGGTTTCAGTTGCTTTCCTCTTTGACAGAAGTTTGGCAAAATACACGCTGATGTTACGTTTCTGTAACTCTTTTACTTTTACATCCAAACTGTGCTTAGCTGAAGTACTGGCAGTTTACTGTTTAGCACCTCATGTTTATCTGAACAGAAACCCTCAATTCTCCTGCACGTTTAGCTCTAGTTAAGCCCCTTAGCCACCGGCTGCTAACACCGAACAGCTAACTAGTTCTCCTCCTGCCAGTTTCAATACGGATTTGCTGTGCCCTCTGGGTTTAACCGGTGCGGCATACTTGCAAAGTCCTGCCAGCATACCATTTGAGACTGAGGCAAGCATCTGTGTTACGTGTTCCTGTTCTTATTAGGAACAAAAATCCTGTTAGTCATTACTGGACCGTTTGAAAGAGTTTTGGGACAGATTTTGCCTGTACCTTTTATATGTGTACAGGCATAGGTTCCAGTTTCAGTTGGCCCCCATGAATTCTGTCTTAAAGCAGACCTCAGTACAGCTACGTGTTACAGGACGAGGACAGATGATTTATATTTCATCACTACAGAGACTGAGATTATGACTTGTACTGCGGATGGCTGAACTCTCTCACAGAAATACTTCAACTCACATCTAAATATACACACCCGTATACACACAGACACACACAGGCTAGAAAATCTGTGTTGCTCCCCACAGTTGAGGGTAATTTATTGCAGCAGGTAGCAGGTTGTCTGTGTCTTAAATGCACAGCTTAAAATAGCCATTCCACAGTAGCTGAAGAAAACCATGGGACCCCATTATTCAGCCTCAGAGGACTTAACATACATATGCTGAGTGTGTGTGTGTGTATGTCTCTCTGTGGAAATCATATATAGCTGCCATAATTTATTAGCATTTTGTGCATACCCAGTTCATGTGTTTTCTGTACCTTTCTAGGACATAAGGAAGCAGGAGTGGACGGCCATCATTCCCAACTCTCAGCTCATCGTCATCCCCTTCCCACACAATGAACCCCACAGGTACATAAACACAGTACTCATAGATATAATAGAGTGCAGAAGCATAGTAATTGCCACAGCAGTGTAATTTTCTGGGAGATCTGGTGACGCTTGTTGCTATGGATACCATTCAACACTTGGCCTCATATGATGCCACTAAACGATATATTCAAGTTAATGTTACCTCAACTCAATACAGTCCAGCACACACAAACACTCTCAGACACTCACACACTCACACACTCACGCTCACCCACCTCGCAGCATGTGTTCTCATGTTATCCTGACGTTGTTCACATGTAGTTCAAATCCCAGGAGGAGCTCCAGATGGCTATTCAACACACACATGCATACACGCACACATGCACACACCCTCCTCCACATAGCCTCATAACACTTATGTACTCACCAGGCTTGCCACACATGCCAGCACAGACACACACACACACATAAAAGTTCTTGAAAAGCAGAAAAGGAGCAGTGCTTCATTCTACTCCGCTGTGACAAGGAAGTGGAGACAGTATCTGCTAATGTGTTAATCTAATCCGCTTGCTAGTTGTTCTTCTGTCGAATAACACTATAATGAATCATAAAACAATATATGACCAGTTTTCATTGTTGTCACTCACACTCTCTCTCTTTCATCAGCTGGAGTGCTAAGCTGTACCTGACTCCGAGCAACAGCGTGTTGCTGACGGCCATCGCGCTGATCGGAGTGTGCGTCTTCATCCTCGTCATTATTGGAATCCTCCACTGGCAAGAGAAGGTCAGGACAAACGCACACATACTGTGGTGGAGTTAATGTTGGCCTCTTCCTGGTGATTTACTGCTATGGAGTGTGTGAGAATGTGTGTGTAAGAGAGAGTGCAGACTGGTCACAAGCAGCAGCAGATGTGTCGCGTGTTTTCACGAGTGTTTCGGCTCCTCTCACAGTGGTTGCTGGTTCACTCGCGCGCTGTGGGGTCACAGCAAAACGTGCCTGACGTAGCACAGACAAAGACACACACGCACAAATGTTTTTTAGCAGTAACTCTCACACATTTGCTTTTTTTTTTTGTTGTTGTTGCTGTTCTTTGAGTTGTTTCCGTCTCCAGTCACTGTGGCGTCCCGGCTGTCTGCCGGCCTGAGCAGTGCTGTAAGTTGCTGGCATCTTCTCTGAGCCATCTGCCGTGCGAGTGTGTGCGCTTCGTGTGTGCCTGTGTGTGTCGTCATGCAGTGAGGCATGCGTGCATGGTTACACACACAGAAGGGCTCTAATTGCCCTCTTTTTGGGATACATGGGCTTGAGAGCATCAGCTTCATCTAAACCAATGCTGTATTACAAAAAAAAAAATGGCGGCTGGTGCCTAAATTGAGCATCTACACAACACCTAGCAGGCTGTGGCCGACAGCATTCTTCACATGAAATCAAATGTGGCGTGTTCACACAGGCAAAATGTTTTGAAGCCACAAGGAAGCAATGTTTTTGTTTTTGATCGCTAATCAGGCAGAGTGATCGATTTCTGCCTTGTTCATGTCTTCTGCCGCTCTGATTACTCTGGAAATTCTTCCTTTCGTGTTTCCTCAGTGTTCCTCAATATAGAAACACAGGAGTCTTCTGAACAGTTTCGTGATGCTATAGTTTTATCCAAAGGCTGGTATTTGTAATTATTTCAGCTCCATCGTATCCAGTACCTTGTTGCCACTCGTGCTGTGGAACAGAAGTCAGAGTTCAGACCTGAAAACATGCTGCAGTTGCTGAATATACATTTTAACACTGACTCAGAATCCAGAATTGAATAGATTTGAACTGCTGAATGTATAGTCAGGTTTTTACCAAACATAATTTCTAGCTTCTGTTCCTGTTGGTGGTGCACTCAACAGAATTTTAAGCTCAGTGATCAGATGTTTCACATTGAAGTGCTGCTTCAGATTCATAGTTGACTTCTGTTTTTGCATTGGAGCTGAAGAGGCTTTGGGCTTTTTGTAGAAGAATGGTCATCCTCCAGCACAGTTCCTCATCTGTTCTTGTGATTATTCAGTCAAGAATGTCATGTCCATCCATATCATATCATTTTCCAAATGTGAGTCACCTGTTAACTGTCCGTACAGGGAAAATGGCTTTTACTGAAGGAACACTTTGTTTTAAAAAGTATATAAGAAACAACCAGTCATGTGCAGGCACAAGCAGCTACCGGAGCATTCAGACATTGATGATTTTGATATCACATATAAGGTGGTAGAGAGGCTCAGGCTGCACCTGTATGGGTCACTTTATGTTTGTTCTATAAGCAGAGAAGTGGATACTATGAAAACACTTTACAAAGTGTTATATGTACTTATTGAAATTGTCAAGATGCCTTTTAAAAGCACATAAATAATATATTTGGAAAAATGTAAGAACCTATTAAAAAAACACAGAAGACATTGAAATAAATGTGCTTTTCTCTTTTTATCTGGGAAAAAGAGAGCTGGGCTTAATCACTTTAATGCCTATCAAAACAATGGTTGTGCCAGTCTTCTTCATAGAGCTCCTGTGTTCTGTGATCTGTTCTTTAAGGAGGGTCTCGTGTTTCGCCTGTGCTTATTGTTACCACGTGGGCCCCATAGCACATGCTGAAAAGAACATTTTTAGTTTTGCATGTGATAAAACCCACATTTGAACGCACTTGCTATTTTTCGTGGGGTTTTTGTGTGTGCGTGCCTTCTCTACAGCTGAGCTGCGGCACTTCTGTCTCCGTGTAGCGTTGACATGACCTCAAGTGTCACTACACTGCAGCGCCGTGTTCAGTCTGACAGCTTTTGAAAACACAACAAATTCAAGTGAATACTCAGCTGGCCTTCATAATTGACACACATCAGGACTAACAGGCTAATGTGGTGAACCTCCTGCACCATCCAGGGAATGAAGATTGAGGGTGAATCCTTTATACTGGTTGCTAAACTTCATCTCTCATACCTCGTCTACTCCTACCTCTTCTACAGCGGGGCATCCAGTAAGGTCAGGGCGAGCCCGCTGATTGACATTTGGCATTTCTGTGTTTGCGCTGCCACCTCTGGTATTTGCTCCTCTAATAACAAAGTCAGGTAGAGGGCAGAAGCACATGAGCCAAGACGTGCTGTCCTGCCTAACAAGCTAACAGGGCTTTCACACATCTACTGTGAACTTCTGTGCAGTGCAGCATTGGCTGGAGTATCCATATGAATATATGTTGTACACGTATGTATTTAAGAAATAGATGGGGAACAAAGTGTAATGAAGCAGTGTGTGATCGATCTCCTCACCTAAGATGCATCATCTTCATGCAGGGCATGCAGACAACACTTAATTAGCTGACATTAAAGCCCAGTGAGACTTCGCCATGCCTCACTGTAGCTTTCCACCTGGATTCAGACACAGATGCACCACCGCGTCATTAAAACCTTTGGATGGACTCAAATCAGTGCTCTGCAGCTTAATAATGATTCAGGCCTCAGGATGACAATTTGGTGGTATCCCCTGGATAGTCAATTAGACCAGGCTTTTACAGCAGCTCAGCCCAGTGGATCGCTTATCCAAAGAAAAGAACATCACACCAATCCATCTGCTCCTCAAAAATATGTTGCACTAAAAAAGAAAGAAGAGCACATCAGTCAGTGTGAGGCGCTCGTATCATGGAAGATAGATGAAGGCTTTATGACAAATCAAAACTGACAGTTATAACAGATAAAAAAAAATGCAGTAAATGCGTTCCTCTCTGTCTTTTTGGTTGCAGCAAATTAGTCAACATAAATGAAGGATTAGCTGTCCTTTAAAGGGGGGGATAGTCTTCTCAAAAAGTCTCTTTCATGTACTGAGACTGGCTTTAGTCCTTTCCATACAGAGACATGAGCTGCAGCCTTTAGACAGTGCTGAGGGAATGCCAAGAGATGCTTCCATTCAGGTGCTTCGAAACCGACGCCTCGTTTCTCCTCGTCCTCAGTTCATCACTGATCTCACATGGCAGATCTAAACACATTATTGACTGCGCTGTCACCAGTCCAGATGAGAGGACATCTTTTCTTTCCTTTTTTTTGTGCTCAACTACTGTCGGATGGCAACAACTATGATGACGTGCTTCACTCCTTCAGTCCTGGGCCCCATCAAACCTCATTACAATGTGCTATGTCATGTACAGTGTAAGTGATGTCTGTTTTTGTCTGAGCCATTATGGACAGAAGAAATTAAGATTTATTATTCATTTTTGTCCCCAAAACATCTCTGTGTAACTTCGCAGTGATTCTGGAGAAAGTTAAGGACTGAGTCTGATTCCCATCATGCTGGATCCATGGGGGATCTCAGCCTGGCGCATCATCTAATGCGTGCTGCAATGTGTACCCTTCTCACGGCATTTGATTTATTACATTTTATCTTGCACTGCTGTTTTGTGCTTTTTGTGACATTTTACACATCTGTCACCGTTTCTCCTGAGAATGTGTGAGACAAAGGGTTTGCCTGGGTGGTAGATAACTGTGGGGACTTTACTTTCTACCTGTGGAACAGTATTTGAATATTTAAAGGTCAACAACCAGACTAGAAGTCTAATTGAGCATTTACTACATCTGTTCTCTTGTGCTTGCTCAGATTTGATCATTTTTCCGTTCACCAGTTAATGAGTATTTATTGTCATTATACAAGCAAAAGGCATGTAACCTACCAGTGGGTCAGTTTAATTAAGCTATGTGGCCGTGTTGAAACAGTAAATGATATGTTTATGACAGTAGGCCTGACCCAGCACATGTAGCTTTAACACCTGCTCCTGACTGATGGGAGGAAGTACTGATTCAGTCTGAAGGAATCACTGAATGGCATTTCACTCCGTATATCCACATTGTAGCTGTTTTGTCAGCTTGAAGTTTCCAGTAGAAAGAATACAGTGTGCTCACATACACACACATGGCCCTCGGTCGCACGAAGGGCTCCGCTGTCACGTTATTAATATTAGATACGCTACGTCAGGTTAGACTTTCAAAATAAAGCTTGAAGACAAACATTTGACATATTATGGACTGCATTTAATGTTGTGAAACAGTCACACTTTGATTAGGTTTAGGCACCAAAACTACCCGGTTAGGACCAGGAAAAAGTCATGCTTTTGGTTAACATAACATTTGGTTACATAACTAATAATATATATGCTGTGTGGGGTTTTTTTTGTTTTTGTTTTTGTTTTTGTTTTTTATCGGTCCATCTTTCACATTATCATTTAGTTATTCTTTGTCATAGTTTTGATACATGCATATGCAGTATATACACACATAGTGTACTCTAGCATGCACTCATGAAAGACATCAAAGAGAACAAGTTGAATAATTGTTATTAAGCCACTAAACCTTGACTATATATCTCTATCTCTATCTTTGTGTGTGTGTGTATGCGGGGGTTTCAGAAAGCAGACGATCGAGAGAAGAGACAGGAAGCCCACCGCTTCCATTTCGACGCCATGTGATGGAAGAGAAGTGCATCATGGGAGAACATCCTCTCCTGTCCCCCTCCGCCTGCCCGTCACACTCTTTCCTCCTCCACACACACATTTTCACTCAGACTCGTTTCAAGGGCCAATAAATGGATCCTCATTTGCCCCAAAATGTTTCTTTTTGATATTCTTCAGTCCTCCAGTCAGATGTGAAATATTTATGTTCCATTTCATTAATTCATTCCAGTGTTAGAAGTACAAGAGCTTCAACAAGGCCATGGAGACGCAGAGAGAAATCCTGATGGAGAGCTCTGACAAGTTTAAAGCTGGGGTTTCTTTGGACTGGCTCTCATTGGCAACATAATCATCAGTGGTGTTCAAGAGTTCTGCTCAAATGGCCAACAAATTACTCCAATACTGTAAACTCTTTGATTATTCACTGGAAGGGAAGCACCTTTGGCACCAAATGTTAAATGTGTACCGTTACTTGAAATCCATGTCAGTGTCGCTGTCTTGTCTTTGTCTGTTTGATTCTCCTCTCCCTTCTGCATTTGACTGAGATATTGCAAAGAAATCCCTCAGATTTTATTACTTGTGAAATTAAACAGAATTGTTTTCCGTGTTATCGATCTCAGCCTTGCAGCTACAGCAGCAACTGGTGCAAAGTGAAGAAAAACAGACACATGCACCTTAATGAATCTGTGGACCATTTTTCTGCTGCCAATCTCACCAGAAATGATGAATGGCCTTCAGGGCCTCTGAGTGCAAATTCATCTTTGTCTCAGTTGATCATTTCACAGCGCATCATGGCAGTGCCTAAAAAGTAACGTATCTGTGTTGCAGCCTGCGGATTTCTAATGCTACTGCGTCGAGTCTGCTCTAAAAAGCGCTCATCTTGTTTTTGAGATAAAAAGTTTCTGTTTGTTTGTTGTTTTTGTCGGTGGTGAGTTCAGATATTTATTTTACAAGAATGAGCTCATGCCTTTCCAAGCGGATTGCACTTTGGAACTCATTTATAACTTGTAGGTGTATGTAATATATTTTGTTTTATGGATTTGATTTTTAAATGAATGTTCAGACTACTAAATGTGTTTACTTACTGGGGTTGGGAATAAAGATTTGTCCTGCTTAAACAAGCTGTGACTGTGACTTCGTGTCTTTTTCATGTTGCACTCTCCTTAAAGCTACTTGTGAACATAAGGTCCCTACACCCATACTTCACCAAGCATTCTTTCCCTGGAGCTGCTTTCTAATCACAAAATTTGTTTATTTTTGTTGCTGGGAAGCTAGAGGGGAATTTACACTTAATATAACCGTCTTTATATTCTCTCTTTAGCTAAATTTGTTGTGAGTGAGGCAGCAGTGAAATTAAACTGCCTTTAATTTTCCAGATGACCCCAGGAGGTCCCTTTGAGCACCCCTCCAGGCCTGACACCCCACTTCAGGAGTCACCCTGCTAAATAATGCATGGAGAGAATAAACCTTCCCCTGCATGCCAAATGATGCACGCTAAGATGCTTGGTAGCCTTTAAGCAGATCACAACTGGCGCAAAACGCGGGTGGGAGTAGCATACAGTATTGATAGTCAATAGTTGTACGTGTGAGTGTCTATTCGCTGGGAGAGAGAGAGAGAGAGGGGGGGGGAACTTAAAGCAAGGAGGAGGTGCGCTCAACAAGCTGCGTTAAGCTGTATAGAGCGAGCCACGACAGAACCGGAAACGAGGTAATTAAGCCGTGCAAATAAAAGCATGGCAGCGATTAAAAATGAGAAAACGCTAGTGATGAAGAGCACGCAAGAGTTCTGTCACTGAAATCGTCATATCTTAAACTTCAAAAGAATACAAGCAGAACTAAGAATGCGTTTTTTCTAATTCGTAATTTTCATGATCAAAAAAAGCAGCATTTAGAGATTCTGATGGCAAAAACAAGCAGTATCAACAACAATATACAGGCAAACTGAGGCGTTGTTTTAAGCGGGCTGCAGTTTGTGTAACTAGCCCTTTTTTAGTTGTGCTTTGTTTTATAATTGAACAGAACTTTCCAGCTTTTCTTTTTCGCCGTAAATCCATATCTTCATTTGCAATCTGCCCACATTTAACCAGCAATAGAGAAGTGTTTTCATTAGAGCAGCGTGTGTTCCGTCTCTCTACGAATGTCTGCTTTCTTTCTTTTCACTTAATTTATGTATTCGTTTTAGTAACCTCAAGTTCGCCGGTGGTTCTTTATTTTGAAAGACAGAACCGGAAGGGCTCTTTCTTCATTGTGTCTACCTTGATGACCCTCATGACAAGCCACTCATTGATGTAAGCAGTGCCTACGGCTTAAATGAGCCTCGTTCAGGAGCATTTCTTAGTTCACGTACGAACGGAGAGCAGACAGAGACGGGCTCTCCTCCTCCTCATCCTCCTCCTCCTCCGTCCTGTCCCTCCATCTCTTTCTCTCTCTCTCTCTCTCTCTGTCGGTCTCTATCCATCATCCATCCATATGCGTCTTTTGGATACCTGCCTCTCATAGAGCGCGTCAGCCTCCGTGGATCATCCATCCTCCACATGTCATCCCCTGTGTAGTCCCGCTGGAGGCTGTATTTATAGCAATGATGCCCGGCTGAACGGCGCACAGCAGTGTTCATCTTCCAGTGACGCGCAGCGGGATCGCCGAGCGAACAAGAGCTTGGTGCTGCTTTGCTTCTTGGAGTGTGACTGTGCGTAATGGATTTACTGTTGTCAGAGAAAAGTTGGATTTTGTGAAGAGCCCAGTGGACACCTTAAAATGGACAGAATAGGAGTGCGTTTTTAGAAAGGTGCTTTTGGCTTGGAATCACACCGTGAGAGGAAATGCACAGAGGTGAGTTGTGATGCGCTTCTGGTGCCTCGGACAGAAACAATCGCTGTTTATTTTCCGTTTGGATGCCACGTATTTCTACCTCTTTAGCTTTTCTCTCTCTAGCGCAGTGGGTGTTTTGTTTGCGGGTGATTCCAGCACATCCACGGCAATTAGGGTGAGATGAAATTCTAAAATGCTCACTATGGACCAGCTTCTGAACCATTTTCTACGTTATATGTTGCGCTGAGACAGCTAAGGCAGTTACAATTATGCAAAATGCCACATTTCTATTTCTGCCTGGCTTATCCAACTTGCCTTTTGGTGACTTTTTATGGCGAATGTTCCTCTTTTTATTTTCTCATCGACGTGGCTGTTAAACACTTGGATTCTTCAGTCAAGTTCCAGCATCTGTTGGTTTGCTTCACGTTTTCTAAGATTCAGCAAAAGCCAGACACGTTCCTCTTGAGTTTGTTTCGGTTTTTACAGTCACTGGCAAAATAAACTAAAGTAGCTTAACACTAAATTGTTCCTCAAACCTTTTAGGGTTTTTTTTTAAAAAACATTTCGTGAAATAACTAAAATGATTCATTATATCAGCCTACTGTGATGCTCAAATGCTGGAGCACAGGTTCTCCTGTTAGCAGCCAGTTTGGGCTCTGCGAGGTGTGTCTCCGTCCACAGCAGCCTGCGTGACAGCAAACTGGTTCACCATTATAATGGACAGCATCAAATACAGGAGGCAGGAGCCAAAAACACCAGAGAGCCTTAAATGTGTCCACTGAAAGAACAATTCAGTGATACAAAAACATTTTTTTCTGTCTCGACCCTGACAAATTGTTGCCAAATTGTCCCCAGAAATGTGGCCACAAAAAGAGGCACGCATGGAGGTTTTGATGGCACGTGGGCAGCCTACCGTCATTTTCCTTTGAATGTCATGAAACCATTTTGGAACAGGAGTTCGCGTGTGTTCACACTTCTTACGAACTAAGGTCCGAGAACAGACCATTTCTCCTCCGCGGCGAGGGGAAAACTCTGCAAGTTCACAGCCAGATAACGTCGTCCGTTGTCTTGCACACACGACAGCTGACGTGCGTGCGCGCGTGTTGCTCCGGTGACTCCCGCTCCACTCTGTGTCTCGCGGCGTCAACACCTGAGGCTCGCGCCGCCGCACGCGGCTGTAACGCCTCTTGATTCGTTCAGCGGAGCCTGGGCAGTAGCTATGTTTAACCATGTAATTATTTCTGAATTGTGCAGAGCATTGGCTACAATTTGACTCCGATCCAGCTGTTAATACTGTACACTGTTTATTTCTGTTTAGCCTTATTAATATACAGGCTAATTAGCTCTTAATTAGCCACAGGTGTGGGGTACATACCACAATGGCGTCATTTTTCATTCTAAGTGGAAAAGCCATGACATCCTACGGGGAAAAATCATTTTTGTATTATGACTCTTTATTAGTTTACTAAATTAAGGTCCGTTTGGTATCTTATTTGCAGCTTGGGATAAGGCAGCTCTTCTGTCTCCTCCAGTCCTTCTTCAGTCCTGTGTCACTGAGGGCTGTGGTGGCCTCTGGTTTTTCCTGACGTTCAGTCATTTTCGAGAGAGGAAAAAAAAAAAAACACGCCCCGAACTTGGCTTGTATACGGAAGTGAGAAGTGCTGTGAAAATGTAATGATACGACATTAACTCAACTTGAATTACCCGACCTTCAGTACAGGCTGAACCCCTTTTTAGTTGACTTAGCAAAATGTGGCCTGGTTATCAGAGGGTGTTTTTATCTGTTCACAGATTTCAATTCATCACCCATTTTTATACACGTTCACAATTTGTTCTCTTGGTGTTTTTGAAGTGACAATGGCTGCGATTCTGTTTGGCTTGTGATTTATTTATAATGCTACAAAAGATGTTACAAATGAATTCCATGAATTATGCAGCTTTTGCCTAATAAGTTCATTTAAATATTCATATGCTTAATACGCAATTCTGCCACTGCAATACAAGGCAGCCTGGTTCTTTTGTTTATAACTCATTTAAAGCTAAAACAACCATTGCTAAAACATTATTTTGGACATAGTCCCTTTTTGTTAGCATTTCCTACCAAAACCCTTAAAGGGATGAAAACATTCCCAGATAGTTTGATTATAATACCAGTTTACACTGTCCCTGCTATCTGTAAGATTTAATGACTGGATTATGGTTCCAGTGAGATCCGAAAGCTTCTTTCTGTCGTTTGGTCCTTGAATTTGGATGGTCTGTTCCCTGAAAGTGGCTGTGGTAGTTCACACTTCCATCTGCAATACTTGGCAAAATGATGAATATAGAAGTGATGAGAAGCCTGGGGCCAATGTGTATGTGTGTTAAATGAGTCCACTCAAACATGCATGCTCATTGGTGCAGTTATGTTCACTGCTTATGTTAACCATGCATTCTTTTTTCATAGGGACCCCCCCCCCCCCCCCCATCTTCCATCCCTCCTTCATGGGAGCCATTATGCAACGTGCCAGGCTCAGGCTCATGCTCGCTCTCTAATTCGATGTGAGCAGGCCAACCTATTATGAACTCAGTGGGGATCAGGTCTGCAGCGGCTTATCAGAGCACGACAGTGTCAGAAGCTGTAACATGCTCGCCCTCGGTGCAGATATCATTGTATTTAAACATATTTCACCTATTGTCTGTAGCCGTGCTCTGCCCAGATGCCTGTCTTCTCATCAGTGCTGTAAGCCTTAGAGCCTGTAATCCTGTTTTTTCTGCTAATGCGTTATGTTTCTGGTGCCTAGAGGCAGCAGATTAGTAGGTTAGACTCTCATGGATTGGATGAGAGCTGATGGCTTGAAACTATATTTAATGAACTACTACTTGCTGCTCCTGCTAATACTGTTCCTGTTAGCCAATTCCCACTGTGCAGCTACTGTTCTAATATGATGACTACCTCCAATTATTCTGCCATATCTGCTACTTATAGTAGTCATGTGGTTTTCATTCTGGTGATAGTTGCCAGTGTCTCTGTATGTGCCATATTTTACCATCATTGCTACTAAAGTTACCAAATCTACACTACGCCACTTGCCACAGCTAACGCAGTTTCTGCTACTAGTGTGTTTCTACTGCTACATTTGGCTCTTGTACAAGAACGTGTACATCCTCTAATCAAGTGTCAAGTCTGTTAAATGTAGAGCTGAAACAGTTGGTTAACTGACAGAAAAGGAGCTGCTGTTTTGATAACCGAATAATTCTTTCAGTCACTTTTTCTAGTCGTTTGAAGTTCTAGTTCAATGTGATGAGTGCTGGACTAGAGCCAAATTAAAGAAATAAATGTTAACAATTCGTAAATGTTGTCCCTCGCTGAAAATGGGTTCACATTTACTTGATTCTGAATTCTGAATATATTACTGATTACATCAATAAACGAAACATGTGGATATTTTATGGCAGCCCATCTGTCCCCAGTGAGCTTAAAGTTAGAAATGTTAACTTCCATCAGCTGCAGCTGTGCCTTTAATTCTCAGTGTCTCTTTCAGACTTGTAGCTCTGTCATTTACAAGATGATTAATCACTGAACGCCTCTGCAGTATTTTTCCACCGTCAGCCTTTCATGAATTGTTTTGAACTGACATGAATGTTATGAATGTTGAATTTCTCCAAGGGGACAAATAAATGATTTCTTCTTCTTGATCATTATATCCTGAACATACACTGGTATTAAGACGTGCCCATACTGACACACTTTACAGATGTCTCTCCTGCTCATATTTCTTTTCCCACAGCACATTTAAAAATTTTTAATCAGTTTAATCAGTGATTTATTTAAAGATGTATCAATCTATACTTTACTCACATTCATCAAGGTCAGGTAAAGTCAGTTCTGCTCTTGATCACACACATTTATTCTTTTTTTTCTAGCAGTTTCCACTGTGGCTGTGGAAAAGAAGTGTGTGCATGCCTGTGACTAAAGTGTTAAATCTCTGTTTTGCAGCGTGGATACTCTTCTTTCTCATAGAAGAGGGATTTGCTCTGGCACAGAGAACTAAAGGTAAGCCAGAGCTCCAGTGCTCTCCTGCTCCATTAATGTTTATGCACCTGTATTGAAGCAGTCCGAAGGAAGGAGGAATTATCTCTACTTGGATCATAAGACAACGGGATTCTTTTTTAATTCCTGTCCAGCATTTCCTTCCTCTTTATTCTCTGTCTGCTTTTTCTTTTTCTCGCACTAACCGTTCTTCCACTCTCCCTGATTTCCAATCATTCCCTCATTGATCCCCTGACTCAATAACCCATCTGTTCATCTGCTCTCTGCCCTTCTGCTTTAAGATTCCCCAAGCGATCTTGGCGGCCAGAGCCCTAACCAAAATGACTGTGGCACGTGGGTCCGCAACATCAATGGCGGGGTGTTTACATCGCCAAACTACCCCAACACCTACCCGCCCAACAAAGAGTGTGTTTACATCCTGGAAGGTAAAACAGGTCCTTTCGTATTTGAATAGTTCATCTTCGGTAGCTTTTGTCATCAGAACAGCTGACACGGTTTGCCGCCTTTCAGCGTATTGCCTCCTTTAGTGAGTGTCATTAGTCTGACTGACGTTGTTTTATATAACCTTGCCCCTGTCTGATTTTCTGTTCCTTTGCTGGCAGGCAACCAGCCTGACATTTTCTGAATGAGCCATCCCGAGTCTGTTTCACCCCGGAGATATAACCCTTTGAAAATGACGTAGAATGGTGCATTGTGGGTAGCCCCTGACTTCTGGCCTAATCAGAGTACTGCTGTGTTCATATCTGTTGTTAGGGCGTGCCAGAAGACTCTGCTATTGTAAGAAACATAAAAGAGAAGAACATCTGCTGCACATCTGAGCTTCAGTGGCATATCGCTTAATTGCAATGGTCCTTGTCAACACCCCTTCACTGTTTACCAGAAATATCACACCCATCAGTAATTTATGTGGCCTGCCACACCGGAGACATAATGGAAAGCATCATTAGCTGCTATGGAGGATGCGATCTGGATTACTGGTTTAGTTCTTTTTTTCTCACTAAATTGATGAACTGTTTGTCCATGGAGAAGTACAGCCTTTCATGCAGATGAGATGTGCTCGGTACTTTACTTGCTGTGATTGGGGGGGGGGGGGGATAGATTTTACTCATGGCTCAAGGGCTCCCCCTGTGGACAAATCAGGCCCAGAACTATCGTTGACAAATAAGCCACGTCTCCTTCCTGGTGTGAGCAGAAGTACATTACACTGAGCCTGAGAAGTGACAGATGAAACCTATCATTATTAGGTCTTGAATGGCTTTAGTCATGTTCATAACTGCACTGCAGCACTAAGCCTTTTATTCTTCCTCTCACAGAGATGGAGAAACGTTCGCATTTGGCATAAGTGGTAATCAGATAGCTTTGTATTTATAATTTGTGGTTAGTGAGGCTCATTGATTATGTCACATCCTCCAGTTCTTCGGCTCTATAGATCGAGTGATTATACTTTGTGCTCCTTTTGTATCAATCTGTGTCATTTGTGTGTGTGTGTGTGTGTGTGTGTGTGAGAGAGAGAGAGAGAGAGAGAGAGAGAGAGGGAAGGAGATACGAAGTTATATGAGACTCAACACACCATCTCACCAGGGATTGAACACACAGATAACAGGAAGTGCAGGCATACAAGCCACTCATCCAAGCAGAAATAGAGAACAACGAGGATCAAATTTAGACACAAGTTCAATGAGTGAGAAAAGACTCTCCTGCGTTATTTTATTTCAGTTGCACACTTGCCATACACATGTACCACCCTTGACCCTGTTCTTTTTTCTCTGATGGAGCATGCTTGGCTTCTCCATGGCAGAGATGATTCATAACCCCACATCCCATCATCAGCATCTTTACTTAGTGTGATTCATCTCCTAAGGCAGGCATGAATTGAACTTGTTAAATACTTCCTGTGTGTGTTGGGGGGTGATGTTAATGTAAAGAGCTGTGACCATTCAACATATAGACACAGTCTGGATTTGCATGACACATGAAATAAAGTTCATGCTATGATTTGATTCTGGATTCACTGAGTCAGAAACAGCAATGCTGACATGTACGTATGTATGTGAATTTGCATCTGTGTGAGCTGTGCGTGCAACTGTGATGCATACTTGCACATGTGAATATGTACTTTTGTGTTTTGGGTTATTAAAGAAAATAATAGTGAGTGTTTAGCTTGTTCTATTCTCTCCATGCTTTATAGTTTAATTTAATTAATTAATTTAATTAAAACAGTTTAATTGGTTTCTATTCTGTTTTGTTGGAGCATCTGCAGAATGTTGCTTGAAAGCTAAGTTGAGCAGGTATTTCCTTGGGTTTATCCAGTTGTACCCCTCCAATTGTGAGTGTTTAGATGAAATTGAGATGAGATTTTGAATTTGAGTCAGATTCAAAAGGTGCAACAATGTTTTGGTAGGAAAAAACAAACAACTTGCTTATCTGTTGTCAATTTACAGCTATACATTTCCACATTTACAGCTTCAATAGCAATAAAACCGCCAAACATGCCAAGTAACGCTTGATTAATGTGGCTTTCTCTAAAAATGTCTTGTCTTGCCCGATTAAAGCTGTAAGAAACATTTAAATACCTTCAAAGTTAGCTATGTCTGCGTGACAGAAAGCTGTCTCTTGAGCACGTTACATCCTCTCTATCTCTGTCTGTAAAGGGCTTCCTATAGGGTTACCTATAGTCCTCTTCACCTGAGTCTGAGTCAGCTTCTATATAGCTTGTTCTCCATACAGTTAGCTGAGGGGTTAGAATTAACAGCCAACGTGCTCAACTCCAAAATCCAGATTAACTCATATTTGACTCTATTTTCACTTTATGCTTTAGAATCCCATCCAGATTTTATCTCGTCCAGCAAAAGCAAGATTTAATTTTATTCCTTTCATGGATTTATCTCTTTTGTTTCCTTTCTCTCCCCACTCCCTTGTTCATCAAAGCCCTCCCTAGACAAAGGATTCAGCTGGCATTTGATAAGAATTACTACATCGAGCCATCATTTGAGTGCCGCTTCGATCACATTGAAATCCGTGATGGGCCGTTTGGCTTTTCGCCACTCATTGATCGCTTCTGTGGGGGAAAGAACCCGGGCCTGGTTACGTCCACTGGACGCTTCATGTGGATCAAGTTCACCAGTGACGAGGAGCTGGAAGGCCTTGGCTTCCGCATCAAGTACACCTTCATTGCAGGTCAAGGTCACTGTAAACTGTATATTTGCAGCTAATGTCATTCCACGATACACCTGCAGGTTTTTTAAGCTTATTTCTGTATACATCAAAGACTTTTGTTAAGATGTGTAGAGAACTGGATTAGTTTGCTTTGACATGAAAACATGTAAGTGAGTCTGGTCTCTGTGTGTCAGAAAAGATACCATTTTTCCCTAAAGCATAATAGCATAATTGCATTTATCCCAAGTTGTTTGTGATTGTTACCAATTAAAGATGATTTGAGGTGAGCCAGCTGCAGGTTGAGGGTCTCAAACATCATAGCCTTTTTTGCTCCTGAACAGACCCATGTACATCATCAGAGCCTCCTGAACCCAATATGCCTCAGAATCAGCATCTCCCATCAGACGACAGATATTAGCTTCAAACAGACCTCTTTCTGCTTTATCTGGCCTGCCTTAATGGGATCTTATCTTGTGTTTTCGGCTTACCTATTTCTGCTGTGTGGATTGAGAGTAATGTGCCTCCCAAATCTTATCATTTCAGACCCTGATTTCCATCTGCACGTGGGCGGACTGCTAAACCCCATCCCAGGTAAGCTCTTCAGTATTTCTCTGGTTTTGTGTTCGATCCTTTTTGAAGAGCTCCTCCATGCTCAGAAGCTTACCGGAGGCTATCTCTGCCTCTGACGCGAATGCTGAACGCGCAAATGTACCTTGACAGGCACGCAATTGTGCATAAAGTGAAAGGATGTTCATACACAAACACAAACAAATTTAAACACACGAAGGAACACACACCTATCTTGCTCTTTCCTGCCTGTCTTTCTGCCTTTGTTCCTCTGTCTTCTTATTGCCCTGTATCCTAATCCACTGTGCTCACTTCAATTCCACCTTAAATCCTTTACCTCTTTAAATAAAACCCTTCATCTGTTTCTCTGTCTGTCGTGCTCCTCTTCTCATGTTACCCTTTTTCCAATTTATCTTCTGCTCTTTCTTCTCCCTCCCTGACCCTTTTCTCACCTTTCCTGTCTTTAACCTTTCTCTGTCTTCCCTTGTTTTTCTTCTTGCCTCTTCTCTACCTTTCCTTTGCCTCTCTACAGACTGTCAGTTTGAAATCGGTGGATGGGATGGGATTATTCGTTCCAGTCAGGTGGAGGAGGAAGAGAGAGTGAAGCCTGGTGATGCACTAGACTGTATCTGGACTATAAGGGCTCCTCCTCAGTCCAAGGTCGGTACAAGAGGCCATATTAGTAGTCAGGAATGATGGCATGTGTTGCTTCTATCTTATCCTTCAACCCCTGTTTCGTACCTTCCACATTAGCTAGGTTTAGGGTCTAGTCTTTGCTTCTGTTTGGATGGCTCATATTCAACACCATTTGGAAATATATGAGAAATGGACACTTTAACTTACTTAAAATAGGTATGATACAAAATATATAAAGAAAACCTGAAATCTCATGACATATTATGCCTTTCAAGGACTTTTATTCTCCTCTCTTGGGAATATTTTCTTTAGATAAAGACCTTTACTCTGCTGAAAGACTGAACAAACATTTTATTTTACATCTGAATCATCAACTATCACTTCTATCAAGTTCTGCGATTTTATTACCCTTCAAGACACTGAAATAAACTCTCTGATCTGGGGTCTCAACAGAGCCAAAGAACTTTTACAATGGGCTGAAAAGGATGTGCAATGAAATATTTCAGTGTCTTGGAGGGTAATAAACAGCGAAGCGGAGTGAATACTTTCTGGATGCACTGTGTAAATGGTGAAAAACCACATGGGCTTTATATACATGTTTTTTGGGGTTTTAACGTGCCAAGTGTTACAAGCTCTCATCACACTGGTGACACACATTGTCTATCCCAGAATAGACATGAATAGTAATCCATAAAAAGAAGAGAAGAATAATAATGGTTCTGCTAAAATAAACAAGAGGAGCAACAGCGCTAAATAGTTGTACTCTCGTTCTGTTCAGTGTGTTCTGCTTTCCTGTCAGTAGAGTTGTTCTGGCATTTCACCTTGACACTCTTGAGAGAGAGAATAAATCTTCCAGTTGTAATGCCTGTATTGTGATTGTAATTTAATAAATAATGTGCAGGGGTAGTGCAAATACACAGAGAGGTGGCAAGGGGGAAAGCAATGCAGACACATTATTTTTTATAAAACAGCCCTGGAGGTTCACATTTTGAAGCCAAGAGTGAAAGTCCAGAGAGGTGTTCATAAATTCAGATATTTATTTGTGGATATCCAAAATCCCCTTAAAATGACAAACGTAGACTGGCTAGCCTTGATTGTTAGCACTTTGCTTCTCCCTCATGACTAAGTGAGTCATCAGCATGCTCCTGTGATACTCACTTGCCACATACAGTATCCTGACACACACACACGCACACACACACATACGAATTCATTCACATCTAATTAAGTTTAAAAGAGCAGATGCACATACACTGTCACAAATTACATAATATAGCTCCACATACAGCACTATAAGTTACTCACACACAATATACACTCATGCATACAAAGTAATATTTTATGCATACATATGTAAATACATGCATAAGTCACAGATTAGACCCCACAGTCATTTCACTGGACCTGCATGTGCAGCGTGAGGCAGCAGTGAAGAGGATCTGAATTCAGCAGCTGAGTTGCCTAGGCAGATATTAGCTCAACGGAGCAGAAGGAACAGAGCAGCATGCTCAGTGGCAGTAAAAGAAGGTCCGTGGTAGTTAACTGTTGCATGCTTACAGGGGCCTGTGTGCTAAATGTGCTGAAATGTCATCCAAGTTGTTGTCCTCCTGTAGCCATGATAACATTACCACTGATTTGACTTATTGAATACATGTGTATTATACTTACTCTGCAGGTTGAAACTTAACATTACTATAATGTTCTGGCAAATGAGAAGCAGATGTGCAGGCAGGTGACTGGTCACAGTGGTTTTCATGTGATTTATAGAGGCAAGAAACTCACTGAGGACCTCTAGTGGCAAAGTACAGGCTATTTAATACACATTTGTCACAACTGGCATTTTGACGTGGCCCAGTAGGAAAAGCACAGGTGTAAATGTCTAATGATGGCATAATTCCATTTAGCAGCATCACTTTCAGGCCCCTGGTGGTGTTCAAGCTGCTTCAGTGTCACACTGCCATGGTTTACTGGGACTCTTGTATAGAAAGGATGTCATTAACATCAGTGCTTTTCCTACTGTGACAAGTAAAAATGTGTGCTGTGAAAAAGGCCTATGTAAAGACGGGACACAGCAATGAAGTGGCTTATTGTTAATATTATTAGTTACATGTGTGATTTTTCCTGCTAAGACAAGGCAAGACATTTGCTATGAGAGGGAATAAGGGAAATTTCAGGTTTTACAAGTTGACAGGTACTACCCGAGCACACAACTATTTTGCATTATAAGACCAAGCTCTCTCGCGGGGGGTTAGTACCTGATGCACTCTCTCTCTTAGAGAAAAGAGGACAGAATTTGCCCCGTTATCAGTGGAAGAATGCACATAGCATTACAACTTAGATTGCATTTGTTTGTTATTTTGTCATTATAGTGTCCATCAGTGCAACTTATATCTATCTTCTAAACTGTATCCTGTTCCTTCCTTCAGTTCTGAAGAAGTCCAATGTAATATATTTCATATATTTGTCTTCATAAGGGGTATAACTGTTGATTATGGTTAGCTGAGGTAAGCTTGAAGATTGCTGTGGAGTTCATTTACCTCCACATGAAAGTGAATACCCTGTGTATTTGCAGATCTACCTGCGCTTCATGGAGTACCAGATGGAACACTCTAATGAGTGCAAGAAGAACTTTGTGGCCGTGTATGATGGCAGCAGCGCCATTGAAAATCTCAAGGCCAAGTTCTGTAGCACCGTGGCCAATGATGTGATGCTGGACAACGGTGTGGGAGTCATACGAATGTGGGCAGACGAAAAGAGCCGACTCAGCCGGTTCCGCATGCTCTTCACCTCATTTGTTGACCGTGAGTGCTAGTCTTCCTTTCCAGTTTTTCCATTTTGTTCCATCATTTCTGTTGAATTGTGTCATGCTTATGTCTTGCCTAGGTCATATCTATTTAACTCAAGTCATTCTTTCATCAATTTGATGCTACTGCTCATACCTTGACCTAGAATTGTTGCCTCTTTGTTGCTCTAGCTCTGTCAACAACATGAAGAACTGCATTTTTTGAGTGCATGTTGTTCTTCTTCAGGTTGATTTTGAGCTATTAGTTTATGTGTTTGGCCTGAATTACATTCAAAATTGATTATGATGAAGAATATGGCCCTGGTCAAAAATAACTAAGAAGCTTTATTATTTAAGCAAACACATCCACTGACAGAGGTAGATCAGATTCCATGTACTATGTTTAGAAGTATGGTGATCACTGAAAAACAAACACTGTTTCAGTTTCCCTTACCCTTTATGACTGTTTAACTGTGTAATATGTCAACACTTACTGTAACAGTCATGACATTATCCACCCACACACAGAAACAGACACAAAACTGTTGATTTATGAGGTCTGCATCAGTATTCATTAACTGAACTAACAAGCACTGAAGTGTCATTTCAGCATAAATATGAGAAAACCAATTATTCTCTGGTATTTGTAAATAATAGTAAATAACTGAAAGCAACAAATAATTTACTGATATGCATGTCACAGCATAATACTGTACTTATTATAGCTCTCTTACAGCAGGAAAATAGGAATTTATCTGTTTTGGTTAAAAGATAAGCTAAATAAGGTTAATGGGTCAACTGGAGGTAATTATACATTAAGCTTCATTATTTTTGAAGGAAAAGAGACTTTCAAACAGATGCTGTTAAAGGTTGAACATAAAGTAGCAGGAATTGCCATGCAGGGAACGCCGTAATATTTTCATTAAATGCCTGAATAGACTGAGATATTAATTGCCACATTCTCCTGAACACTTCCCAAACCTTGGCTGAATGCTAATGTTGTTTTTCATCAGCAAACCCATAACCATTGCAGTCAGAACTTAATGGCCTTTTAAATTCTGTAAGGATTTTTTTTTTTTTTGTTTGTTTTTAATTCTGAGAGTCCTTAAGACCATTTAGATCCTCATTAATTCAGATCACACAGTTCATCTCAGAGAAGTCAGAAGACTCTTAAATAACTCCCAAACTTTATTTGGTCAGAGTCAGCAACTGAAATTTACGTGAAGGTCAGAAGGAACCGTTAATCTTTGTCACTCAGAGAACAAGATGAGTTTTGCCTTTCACACTCCCTCATCTTTAATGTGCTCTAATCTGCTGACAGAACCTCCTCTGACGTGTAAACCAGCCATAAATACATATTAAATATTAAATAATTGAACACTCCATGCATACACTCGGACATGACTTGTGTGTGTGTGTGCGTGTGTGTGGAGGGAGGGTGAGGGTAAGAGGGTGAAGTGTTGTTGACACCCTTGGAGAGTCTTCATTTTGAAGGCAGGAGACACATAATTGGTTTGGATGTGATCACAGTGTCAGGGGAGCGACCCTATCTAGGCTCACTGGAAGATAGATACTCCAATACACACACACACACACCCTCTCTCTCTATATTTCATACATACCCTTACACACACATTTACATGTCCCTTTGTCAAAATGATTTAACCCTGAGGCAGAGGAAGCATGCAGAGGAAGAGAAGTGGAGGCTCAGAACAGGGTGAAGCTGGTGGAGCAGACCACAGTCTGTTTCAGCTGTGATAAAGACTCAGAGTGTGTGTGTGTGGGGGGGGGAATAGAGGTGGCAAATCTTCGTCAAAGAGACCGGGAAAAGATAGATTAGAGGAGTGAACAAGCCATGAGAGAGAGGCTGAATGCCATACTGTGTGCATAAAGACACATGGTGCCAGATTTATCTGTGTGAGCCGTTTGCTGTGTTTCAATGGCTCTTTTTTTCACGCTGAGAAATAAAACAAAAAAACACAGCATGATGTTTTTTTCACTTTTTCATTTTACAATTTTAATGTTGGTATTTCACTCTATTTTGCACGCAGGGTGTCTATTGCAGATCTGTTGGTCACAGAAGAAGGATTCCTCCTGTTGTTGTGGTTATCAGCACCTGAATATGACAAAACTGTAGTTTGGTTTGATCTCAAAATGCAGTTAACAGAACAAAACTCGCGTGAAAATGTGTCAGAGTACATCTTTTAAAGATGGTTATAATGTACGTACTGCTCTTCATTTAACCACGGGGAGGGTTCAAAAGGACTTTCCCTTTTGTTTTGGACTGTGTTGTTGTATGTTACTAACAAAAGGGTGGACTTTAGATGGAGTCAGTTATCAAGTATCACCTCACCTTTGCTTCTGGCTACATAAAGATTCTTTACAGACTTATAAAGATGGCGGGCGGCTTGATTGACAGTTCAGATAGATTTTGATGGTTGACTGTTGTTTGTCCTCCACTTTATCCAAGCAAAATAATTCTTGGCCAAAACAGTGCATTAATGATCAATCCTGTCTGCTGCACAATTCCTCAGGCCTGATGAAATCAGAATCACACCATATGACCTGCAAGAAATATTATGCCACTGCCTTTCAGCCAACTTCCACTTTACCCACGTCCCACACTAAAAAATGAGCCTTCTTTTGCTGCTGCCCCAAATTATCCACATCAAAACCCAGGCATCTGCATTTTCCTTCAGCCTTGCAGTTCTTCCTACCAACTGGGAGAGCATCGATCTCCCGAGCCCAGCAGCCAGCATCAATCACTAGTCGCCTCTGTCTCTGCCACTGCAACCTTGATATGCTAAGAGTCGCTTTAATGTGGGCTGTCTGACAGCACCTGTCTGACCATTTGCACCCTATGATTACCTGAAGCCATTTCTACCACGCCCCTGCCTTTCCTTTCATCTTTTTCATATTATCCCTCTCTTTCTTCTCTTAGTTTTTCAGCTATCCATCCATCCAACTCTCCTCAGACTCCTTTGACAAGAGGACTGCAGTTCAGTGTAGCTGCCATCTCCTCCCCCCATCACCCCCTGATGTTGTCTCTGTAGGAAATAATGATTTATGGCCTTGTGCTGATCGTCTCCATTAGACCTCCAGTGTTTCAAGCAATAACCGAACATCATATCTTTAATTTCATGCCTCTACAGATTTCTACAGCCCAATTATTGATATTTTATTGTTATTGTTTTATTGTTAATACTGTCAAAATAGTTCCAGTCATTTTCACAGTGTAGTCATCTTTTTCTCAGCACTGAGACAGCTGTTTTACTGTCCTTTTTTTTAAATTCCATTATCTCTGTGTGTTTTCTTTTGCCTGCAGCCCCCTGTTCAGCCAATACTTTCTTCTGCCACAGCAACATGTGCATTAACAACTCCCTGGTGTGCAATGGGGTTCAGAACTGTGTCTACCCATGGGATGAAAATCACTGCAAAGGTAATCATCTTCTTTCTGCCAGTTATTCCCAGTTGAGATTGTTGTAAATAAATGGGGGTGGGGGTGGGGGTTGCAGGTTTTCAGGGTTGGTATTCGTTTTTTTTTTATGAACTTATTCTTTTTATCTATTACTTTATTCTTTATTTTTCTTATTCTTTCCTCTTTTCCCCTTCCCCCTCCCCCTTGCAGAGAAGCGATCTAAGGGGCTTTTTCATCAGATCACTAAGACCCATGGCACTGTCATTGGTGTCTCATCAGGAATAGTTCTTGTTCTTCTTATCATCTCCATCCTGGTCCAGATGAAGCAGCCAAGGAAAAAGGTAACTCCTCCTTTGTGGTTGACCTTTTGTTCAGCAGGAAAGTAGACTGAGCCTGAGACAAAAAGGCATATAATTGAAAGTGATGGTGGGATTCCAAATTAGACGGGGGTACATGTAGCTCTGGAGACAGGGAGTTTTAGGGTGGAAGTTGTGTTTGAGCACTTTCATCCCAGCATTTTTTAAAATATTCAGTCTCAAAGCTCCTGAAAACTTGATTTCAAATCTAATGTGAAGTATAAGTAAAATTGTTGAGCAGATTTAATTTACAGTGTACGGGCGACATAAGGGACAATCCACCAACTGTCATCTCAGTTCTCAATTCTGAATAGTGCCCACAAGTGTGTAACTTTTCATTTTTACTTTTCAAGGTTGTAGCTCGCCGGCCTGGTGTCTTCAACAAGGCAGGCTTCCAGGAGGTCTTCGACCCACCCCACTATGAGCTCTTCTCTCTTCGCGACAAGGAGATATCATCAGATTTAGCTGACCTGTCTGAGGAGCTGGACAGCTTCCACAAGCTGCGGCGCTCCTCCACCATGTCCCGCTGTGTCCATGAGCACCACTGTGGCTCGCAAGCCTCTGTGGCTACTGGTGGTGGCAGTATGAAGCACAGCCGCACCACCCTGAGCTCCATGGAGCTCTCCTACCACAACGACTTCTCTAAGCCACCACCCATGAAGACTTTCAACTCCACAGCCAGTTACAAGAAGAGCTGCTATGGCTACAAGCAGCACTCACAGACTCATGACTGCGACCAACAGGTCATTGAGGACCGTGTCACAGAGGAGATCCCATGTGAGATATATGGCCGTGGAGGAGGCGGAGCAGGAGCCACAGGTGGAGTAGCAATGGGAGGAGGAGCAGGAGGGGCATCAGGAATTGCAGGAGGAGGGATTGGAGGAGCAGTAGGGATAACAGGCGGAATGGCAATGGCAGGAGGAATGGGTATGGCGGGGCCTAGTGGCATTGCTGGAGGTATCGGCGGTGGGATGGCAGGAGCCTGCGGAACCCTCAGTATCCGCGGCAACAGCGCTCGTAACAGCACCACCATAGTTGACCCACAACAGCGTTCCATGTCCATGGACTTTTAGATGGTGAAGGGAGGAAGAAAAGAAGAGAGAGAATACAGAAAGAGTTCACATTTCACTCATCAAAAGAAGAGGAGGAAGAAGAGAAGAAAGGCGATTCACAATAATCATAAATTGATCACTGCTCCCCTCCCTCCTCTGCCTTTGCTTTCAAAACCGTTTTAAAAGTATTGCAGGTATCACATAAGGATCTTCTCTCAAAGGCTCGTCTGCAGGTTTGGGAAATTGGTAGAGAAGACTTAAGGAATGAAAAGGAGGAAGAGAAAAAAAAACAAGAAAATACTGGCTCTATTCTTCAGGATACTGAAGGGTGTAGAGTGAAGAGAGGGTGGAGACATCTTGTCTCTCTTCCTATCTTATTTAATCTCTCTTTTTCTGAAGACACATGTAATAAGAGGGTTCTCGCATGCAGACCCAGACTTCTCTCTGTTTGGTAGCCTAGAAGACCAGGTAACCACTCATGAACAGGGAGCGTAAAAGACAAAGAAAGAGACATCCTATTCTGAGTTTTTACATTTACTCACCTGCCATGCACAGATATATGATATATAGTGAGTCTTCTAATAATTTGAGTCTTTATTTTTGTCAGTGTACTGTACTGTTAAAACCAGTATATATCCAGCCTCATGATGATGCTTGGCTTTTAACTCTTTAATCTTTTTCAAATGTTTCCCAGATGATTTTATGAAGATGACTTGTGTTGATGATGAGGTTGTTAATGAAGTTGCTGTTGTTGATGATGATCAGGAATTTGATGATGACAATGATAATTATGTTATATTACTATAATAATTGTGTATTTTCATTGTTACCTCACACACAGAGGGAACGCTCTATTTACGGTAGTCTCTCCTCAGGAAGAGCACATGAAGAGTGTGTCTTGTTTTGGTAAGAAATTGAGGGAACAAAGTCTGATTCAAGATATGGGTGATAATTTATGGAATGTGAAATGTGTATGGCCTGGACTGGATCAAAATAGTAACCATCCCACTCCCAAACCTTACCCTTCCCAGGAGAAAATGTATTTTCTCAATTTCCCTATTAACTGAGTGTGTGAAACAAGCACAATCTGTTTCCCTGAAGAGACAGACATGTAGCCTATATGAGACTCATTTATGATTTTAACCACTGGTTGTATAATTTCATTCTGTTGAATTAAATGAGAGCTTACTCACCTCCCAGTGTGAGCTTTTCTTTTCACTATGACTGAGAAAGGTGAACATGGCCGCACCCATGGGCTGGCAATGTGCCAGCAAGGTAAGACACACATTGTGACAGGCAGATAAAAATGAAACAGCCGAAACAAAGCTTGGTATTGCATAGAATAATGTTTACATGAAAAAAATGCTTTTAGTATGATCACTGAATGAACCTGAATATACAGGATTTTATGCTGATTAATTTCAGATGTTGCCAACTGAACTGAACAAAATTCATAAAGATGGTACAGAGCCTCTTTATACTGTTGACTATAAAGTAAGTTATAGGGGGGAGGGGGCATTTTTCACATTAATCACTCCACCACACCCAAATTTTTCCTGCCCGTCCGGTAATCGGACCGGTGACCCTCCGATCACAAGCCGCTTCTCCAACCTCTAGGCCACGGTTGCCCCCTTGGTAGGTAGTGCAGATGTATGCTATTAATCAACATATTATTCTGAGCTGAAGGTCAGATATTTCTGAGTAGTTGTGCTCAACTCACATGATTAGCTGCAGATTAGATAAGATATTGTGTGGTTTATTTGGAATAACATAAACATTATCCTTACTATCTATTTTTACAGCCACAGTCACACAAAGGGTGCTCTGACATCACAGACAAGAAGAGTACAAGAAGAGCTGAACAATAGTTTAGACATGAGGCAACATATTTCAACACGACACTAAAACTGTACATAGCACTTGGATGAGTCAGATAGATAATAAATGACGTCTTAAATGTAAATACATTCTCACTACTTAGAATTATACATTACAATATCTGAAAAATAAGAAATTCCAAAACTCCTTTTAAAATATAAAAGAAATGTTCAGAAATGTTTTAATGAACTACTGACCACTTATAAATCAAATAATATATTTCAAAGTCTAGGTTTTTAGTCTTCAGATCATCAGCTCCAGATACAGCAGTTGCTTTTGAGGAAAAATATCCTCATTTGTTTGTCAAAAATTTAGATATGTTTCCTTTTAAAATGAAATATATCCGTTATTGAAGTTAGGACTACTTAGCTGTGAAGGTATATTAAATTTGACTTGTTACAGGTCATCAACTAAAAAAAGACTTTGGATTTATTTGTTTAGAGATTGCAAAATTTCGCTTTAAAAGAACTGACACATTTAATCAGCCTAAGTGTTCGCAGTTGTAGTTTGACACAACACGTTGTCTCCCCACTTTCAAAGTTTATCAAAGATAAGATATAATTCGAGTAAGCACGGCGGTGGAGCCGCTCAGCAGTCATTCAGCACACCGGCAGCCTGGAGGCAGCAGTGGGCAACTAGAGCGCCTGCTTTCCGGAAACTGAGGCACGAGGCAAGCAAAACATTTTCCACCGGCTCTCTCTCTTTGTCCATCCTCCTCCCTGCTGGAGCAACATCTACAGCAACACCATGTCGAATGTTGTCGATACAAAACTATACGACATTCTCGGAGTGTCTCCATCCGCATCTGAAAATGAGCTGAAGAAGGTAGTTACGCGAGAAAAGCTGAAAACTATGGATTGTATTAGGTTTTTGTTTGTAGTTTTGTTATAATTGCTACAACCAGGAAATGCGTTGCTATGCGCAGCTAGCTAGTGTTAGCTGTGCGTTCGGCTAGCCTGTTAGCAAGCTAACTGGCCTAGATGTTGGTCTGACGATGCGACAGTGACGTTCAATGATTATGGGTTTTGTGTGATCTGATTGATTTTTCATTTTTATTTACAGTGGGTTTTGAGTTGTGTTATTCCCTTAAACATGACGGTTAACGTGGATAACCTTAACTAAACGCTGGCTTGTGACGTTACGAGTCAAGTGACTGACCATACGTTAGCTTGGCTCAGGTGTCATGTAACTAGCTAAACCTGTCGAAGGTTGTGGACAGAGGTGGTTGATGTTTCCCAGAGGTTGGAAGCTATGAACAGCTAACTACTTGACAGACAGGCTTGCGTTCAACAACAGTGACAAAGTAAACATAAAAAGCTGATTTGAGTTTGTGATCTTTGGATTAGGGTTAACGTTAACCGGCTCTTTCGGTTCGTCCGGACAGCCATGTTAACAGTTGTCAGTTAGAAGGGGTCATCTTTTATTGATATCAGTGCGTTGTACCCTGTGTGGGTTTATCAGTAGTCGAACCAGTTTACGACATACAGCGTGAAGACTAAACATTAAATTGAATTGTTAATGTTAAAATCAGCCTCGGTTAGCATTAGCTACCTGACTACACATTGCGTGCCATTTGAACTATATCATTGTGGGCTTGATTAGTAAACGTAATTCCGTTTAAAGATTAACGTTACACAGTTTAGTTGGTCAGTACTGATCTGTAGCTAACTCTGTATTCGGGGTCGCGGTTAATTTTATATGACGGAGTGGGAAATGCTTATCATATTTGGTAATTAGAGGGCTAGGGTATCGCCGTCTTTGGCTAGTGTTAGCAAGATAAGCTAATTAGCTCAGACACGTTTGCTTAACCGGTAGCTGGTGATTATAATGTCAGACATTTTGAATTGCCATTTTTGACAAGATGATAATTACGGGTACAGTGCTGATAAAAGCAATGAGTAACTATCGTCACGTCGTCTTAGCAATAGTTACTCAGTAAACGATAAAACATCCACGTTATTCGAACGCGTAACGCTGTTACCGGCAGTGTTTGGTCGACTGTAATGTCTTGTGTCGTCAGGGAGGCACGTGTGATTGCGTTAACAGGTGATAAGGTTCTTTCATATGTGTATGAGTCACGTCGGTGTATAATTTCGCAAACAACGCATGTCTACAGTTGGGGCGATATTACCTAATACGGATTCCTCTTTGTGTACCCCTAGGCATACCGGAAACTGGCAAAAGAATATCACCCTGATAAGAACCCCAATGCTGGTGACAAGGTAAGACTTGAGGGTCCCCTCACAGATCTGACTGAAATTATTGATCATAGGTTTGTTTAACAGTGAATGGAACCAAATCTTTGTCCTTCCCTAATGATTTTTTTCTGAAGCTATTTGTAATGTGTTTTTAATAGCTCAGTGAACAAAAATAATGACGCTGTTGAGTCCAAATGCCTCATATATCATGAACTTGCATCATTAATCTGATCATATATTCTATAGTGCAGACAGACAGTGGTCCAAAATTACTTTCTGTGTTAGTTTTACTTTCCCTTTGTCATTACAATGAATCCTTGGTATTGGGCTCTGTCATTATTAATTTGTTTTTGTACATACTGTTGAAATTCATGAGCCAACCCTGCAACATCATCTCAGACCCATCAAAGCTCAGCATTATATTGTCATTAGCTTAGAAAGCCACATTTTGGAGTATTAGTAGAAATGCTATAAATGAAGGCCCCATATGGCAGTGCCGTTTTCGCAACAGGCAACAAGCACATTTTTCACAATATGCCATGGCAACTTCAAGATGTTAAGCCTGGAGGCATGACTTGTTATTGTTGTTATTATAATTTTCATATTTACCTTTGAAATGCAAGTGTATATTAATGTTTATAGCATGAATTGTTAACAAAACAATTGCTTCAGAGTAGCTGGTGTTATATGTATGAATGATACTTCAGTACTTCTTTTTGAGTGATCAGGTGTGGAATCACCGATAAGTATGGAATAGTGCAGCTTTGTTAGGTCCTGAGCTGGCACGTTATGAGACTACCCTTACAGAAAAAGGAAGCTTATATAGAATACTGTGCAATTTTTGTTAAACACTTCAGTCCTCTTTCAGGCTTGAAACTACATGTAGCTGTATTGTGTATTCCCTGTGCTTAGCTGACTGATGATTTGCCGTGTGACCGCACTGTTCTGACAATGAAAGTAGTATCTTATTACATATTTGTTTTCTGTCCTATCAAAACATAGTTCAAAGAAATAAGCTTTGCCTATGAAGTGCTGACCAACCCTGAAAAGAAGGAACTTTATGACCGCTATGGAGAACAAGGATTGCGGGAAGGAGGTGGGGGTGGCCCAGGGATGGATGACATCTTCTCCCACATCTTTGGCAGTGGACTCTTTGGATTCATGGGTGGCCAGGGGAGTCGCTCCAGGAATGGAGGTCGGAGAAGAGGCGAGGACATGGTCCACCCACTCAAGTAAGACCAAGCTTTTACCCTTGTTTTCCTTGAATTACACATTTGTACTTTCTTACATGCAAAAAAACTTGTTTGGAATTATTTAAAGTATCATTTATGTTCAGCTCACGTTGTTGGAGTCTAATCCTTCTGTCTTTTCCCTTAACTGAAAATAAATGTGACACTTTTTCTACAGGGTGTCACTGGAGGACCTTTATAATGGAAAAACAACTAAACTACAACTTAGCAAGAATGTACTGTGTAGCACTTGTAATGGGTAAGTTGTACAACCAGCGTGGTGCTGTAGTCCACATTGATGGCTGCTTTGTTAGTTTATTTCAGTTGTGATATTTGGTGCTAATCTTGTTATGTTTCCTAAGTTTCTAAAAATAAATTCATATGTGTATGCGTGTGCGCAGGCAGGGAGGCAAGACGGGCGCTGTACAAAAATGTTCAACATGTAGGGGGCGTGGCATGCGCATCATGATCAGACAGCTGGCCCCAGGGATGGTCCAACAGATGCAGTCTGTGTGTACTGATTGTAACGGGGAAGGTAAGAGACGCCGTGAGCCATCTAAACTGGCAATCAAGCATGTCTTGGCCTCCACAGATCCCTCACCTTGTATTCTCTAAACAATTCCAGGTGAAGTTATCAGTGAGAAAGACCGCTGTAAAAAATGTGAGGGCAAGAAAGTCGTGAAGGAGGTGAAGATTCTGGAAGTACATGTGGACAAAGGCATGAAGCATGGCCAGAAAATTACCTTTGGAGGCGAGGCTGATCAGGCACCTGGCGTTGAGCCTGGGGACATAGTCCTTGTCCTACAGGAAAAGGATCATGAGGTAGGTGTACCAGTCCCTAGGCACTCTGTGTCATTGTTTTTAATTATTTAGGACACAGTTTTGGTTATATGGTTTATATTTTATTTGCCAATTATTGCTTAGTATTGTGACATGTTCTGTCCCCTGATCACAACCTCCCACTACATATGTTGTTCAGTAAGCTGTATAGGAGTGGAATTGTTTTTTTTTGTTTGTTTGTTTGTTTTTTAAATACTGCCAAGCAAATTCCAAGCATTAATGGGTTCAAACCAAGTTAAAGTTTCAGTATCCATGTTAGTCTTTGTGTTAACAAGTTGCCTGGTGGGACTTTAATTAGAAAAGCAGTAACTAATGTGAAAATGCAGGTTTTTACCAATGCAAACTTCAGGTGAAACCGTACAAATCAAAGCTTTATTGTAAATTTCCTCACTATGGGACTAATGAAAGGATTATCTTATCTTATTAAAGACATATTCCCATTTTTCAGCTTTTTTTTTTGTCTTGTTGATGCGTTGTGCTCGGGCTTCATGTACTGGATTTTTTTTATACAGTTTAACCAGTTAAACAATTGCATTCATGGATTGCCTTATATGTAGGTTGGAAATAAGAAGTCTCCTGCCTTAGCACTACTACCAAGATAACCCAAACTGTTTTTGAAATATTTGACATTTTGAGACAGATTGTGAAATATGACTCTTAATAGGAGCTGTCAAAATACTTGCTAGGACAGTGAACTGGATGGGCGACCTTTTTGATACCTTTTGGCTGCGTTCCATGGTCTCTTTTTTTGTTTTTGATTTTGTTGATTTAATGTCACAAAAGTCAGTATGTTGTGCAGTGAGTGCAAAAAGCCTTACATGTGCTACCTGTAACCAGTTCAGTTATAGATTATATTTTCTTCATGTAGGTCAGAAAACTGAGTGATTCACAATTTGTGCAACAGGGTTGCAGAATTAAACGTGCAGTTTGTCTCAGCAGTCACATCCAGCTGGTAGTGCTTTAGGCCTCTCGACGGTCTGGGTGCTGATTACCAGATTGTCTTGGCAGTGCTGTCAGAGCTCTACATTTTCCAAATTTAGGACCGGGAATGAATTACATGAGTGGGTACCTGCCGTGATGAATATTGGTCAGTGTATCATAACCAAATTCCTTTGATTTCAGATGTGTTGTAATAAGTTTGAAGAATTGCTAGCCAGCGTTTTTCTGTTGTTGGGCTAGGTACTCTAATACATAAATTTGGAATGCTGTTGTTGAAACACTGTCAAGTCATCAAATGATCACTAGCACACAACATACATAGTGTGCCAACATACTGGGCGTAAAACTAAATCAGATTTCTAGCATTTTCAAGCAACCTGTTTCATTTTATATTTTAAGATCAGAATCAGAATTCCTTTATTAATCCCTGGAGGGAAATTCTTGTTTCTACAGACAATTGCACATGCAGTATTCCCGACCAAGAAAGGAGAAAAGTGCAGAGTATAAAAATAGGATAAACAAAAACTAAAATCTCAAGTACAGGTATTTACAAAAACTGTATTCAAAATTTTTTAAGAAAATTTAAAAATACAGGTATGTACAATGTGTAAAAGTAGCCAATATGTACATTGTATATACAAGTGAGTGTGTCTGTCACAGTGCTGAGTTTAACAGTTTGATGGCGACAGGCAGGAATGATTTCCTGTGTCGCTCTGTGGTGCATCGTGGCAGTATGAGTCTGTTGCTGAACGAGCTCCTGTAGCTGATCAACACATTGTGGAGAGGGTGAGAGGGAAAGTCCAGTATAGTTCTTATTTTGGACAACATCCTCCTCTCAGACACCACTGTCAGAGAAGATTAGCTGTGCTTTAGTTGTTGGTGTAAAACAGTTCTTATCTCACCTGAGGGCAGACCCACTAAAACACCTTGGTTTTACTAAAACACCTGTGACATACATAATTCAACACATAATGTTTACATGCCATTCACTGATTGAAATGAAAGGATCTTCTAACTTACTGGCATGTTAAGTGTGGGGTTTGGCCAGGGGCGCTTTGGAAAAGACGCTGTTCATGAGTGGTTAGATAATGTCCCCAGACACACCTCTTTGTAAGCAGGATTTAAATAGGACAACATTAATACCATGTTGTATAGGACAGACTGAACGCGTTGATCCAAGCAGAACTGTCCCACAAATGCCTTACATTTCTGTAAAGCAAAAATTGTGCATGTGTGTTTTTTTTTTTTTTTGTTTTTGTTTTTTTATTGTGATTTGTTGTTCAGCAGTTGAGACTCAATTATCATAGCTAGGTGCTTGTCTTAAATTGGTTTCCTCAGTGGGGAATGCCCAACCCACACAAGCTGAGTCACTTCTGACAAAGTGAATTTGGCTTAACAAGAACAGCAGGCTGAGCTCTAGCAGTGCCCTTATCTCTTGGTCCCAGGGGAGCTATCTGATGTCACTGATGTCAAAATATGTAAGTGAGTGGTGAAAGAAAAATAGGTTACTACAATCTGCCACTGACAGCAGAACTGATAACACCATCAAGTACTTTGGATGTTACTGACATGCACTCTTTTGATGAAAATAAAAATAAGGTAGAAAGTCAGCCAAACACCGTGAAATACAAGTAGGTGTTGTTAATGGGCAGATTCATTTGCCGCTTGGTGCATTTGTTAAGTGAAGTTAAACTGGCCAAAGGATTTGACTTGGGGGGGAGAAAATTTCCTGTGGAGGAAATTGCTCAAATATAACCTGTAATCCAGATGATGACTCTGTAGCTTACCTCACTGTTACAGTTTTTTGTGATTGCAGTGCTGCTTCTCACCAGCAGATGCTGTTTGTTAACTGGTGATTGTATGAACACCGTAAATTCCTTTGTCCTATAACTAACTGACATCATTCACAAAAGACGAATAGACCATGATGTTAGAATTAACTCCAGGGTGAAAACAAGCTCATCAGCCAATATTTTTAACCAACTTTTTGTTCTTCTCAATTGGCAGATATTCAAGCGAGATGGCAATGACCTGTTCATGAACCACAAGATCGGGCTGGTGGAGGCGCTGTGCGGCTTCCAGTTTATGCTCAAACACTTAGACGGAAGACAGATTGTTGTGAAGTACCCTGCTGGCAAAGTCATTGAACCAGGTTAACACACTTTATAATAATTCATCTTTGTCTTCTCTATTTTTAACATTATTTCAACAAGCAGTTGTAGTTGGGCGACGTGTAATATTTGTTTTAATAGTGAAATCTGTGATGGCTTGTTGCAGGACAAGGGAAGGGTTACACAAATAACTTTGCTGCTGTCTTGTCCTTGCATCTGTGCAGAGAATGTTTTCTCTCTGCTTCATCATAACGACTTTATTCCACTGGCACTTGTGTGATTAGTGTAAATATTTAATACCACTAGGCAGATTTTTTAAACATGTGTATGCAAGGAAAAGAATGACTTACCGTGTTCCTACAGTGAGCTGAAAACAACAAGGTTCCAGTTGTGCTGGACTTGGGTGCCTGAGACCATCACACAGTACTTGATAAATAAGGGTGGGGTCATCAACATTGTCAGTGAGAGTTCTGGAAAGACTGCCAAACTACCAAATGTTTACAACTGTCTCTACACTGGAAGCTGTGGAATAAACTATTATTGAGCGTGTTACATGAATAAGTTGAGGTCTGTAGAAAGTGTGAAATTTCGTAACAGTGAATTGTGAATAAACCCTCTTTTGAAATGTGCGTGTTTTCCAGGTTCGGTCAGGGTGGTGCGAGGAGAGGGCATGCCACAGTACAGAAACCCTTTTGAGAAGGGAGATCTCTTTGTCAAGTTTGATGTCCAGTTCCCAAACAACAACTGGATCAGCCCTGAGAAACTTGCGGTACGACATGTTATTCATATACACTGAGTTAATAACTATCTGTCGTCTTCGGGTATTGTCTGACAGACTACAGGGAAGACATAAATATCAAAACAGCGGTTGTTTTATAGTTGTGTTGATTATAATGTCTGTAATGTTTATTTATCATGATGTATGTAGATGAATAACTGATTAACTATAGATTCCAGAGGGTCTTAGCGGCAGCAAAAATCATAAACACAAATTTAGAGTTTGAATTTTAGGCTCGTCTGTAGGATTTCCTGGCAGATTTGTATAAGAGAGAATGTGCAGTGATTTATTCCTGATCACACCATTGACTATTAGCTTTAGCATCTCAGGTGTCCTTATGAAAGTACAGCGAGCCTCATCAGTCAAAGTCCTGTACAAGTGACTTCAAAGATATTTTCAAAGCTTGGGGATCACAGAGGCTCTTTGGCCTTCAGACAACTGAGGGGACACCACTGCTGTTAGCTTTGAAGGAGAACAGATGGTGTGCTGTTGGTAGAGACTCTGAAGAAGGGCCACAGCATTCTGCTGTACATCAGCGCTTGTTTCAGACATTGTGGGAGGAAAAACAAGTGATATTGTTAGGGTTTGAAAACAGATGTGTACTGTGCTCCCCGTGTCACAGATCTTTTCTTTTTCGCCTTCTGATACACGGGTAGAAAAGGTGAACATTTGAATTTGAGGCCAACAAATACAAATTATGAATTACAGCAGAGTTTAAGTCATATTGCAGATCTTACAGAAGGACAAAGTAATTTAAGTCATATAACATCAATTTGGATGTCGGTACTTATTTGGGTGCTTAAATTCTTTTTCTGCTTGATAACATTGCACTGCGCTGTTAATCTGACACCCGTTTAACACTGGTGTGATTAAAGGGCATGATGCTGATGCTGATGATGCTGCTGTCTGTTGGATACATTATGATGCATGTTTTCCATGTGTAGGAGCTGGAGGACATGCTGCCCTCACGATCAGAGCCACCCATCATCACAGGAGACACAGAGGAAGTTGACCTGCAGGATTATGATGTCAGCCAGAGCTCATCATCGGGTAGTCGCAGAGAGGCCTACAACGACAGTTCTGATGAGGAGGGTGGCCACCATGGCCCAGGGGTACAGTGTGCCCATCAGTAGTCTCATACTCTTACACACACCACACACACACACACACACACACACACACACACACAAAACCCATGTTCTGCTTGGGGAGAAGATGTATGAGTTGCAGAGTAAACAAGGATGCTGGTCAGTCTTGAAAAGCATGGTAATTCCTCAGACACAGATCAAAAATTAAATTGTGGCACCTGGAACTGTTGATTGTCATTGACTTGTGTGCTGAGATTATTTTGAACTTTGTCTGAGGAGCACCCACAGGGGTAGTCGGAGACTTTGCACTGCACCTGAAACAGATTTAGACACTTTAAACAGCAGCTTCAGGACGAGGTCATATTAAGTATTTAAGGAGTATCATAACCAGTGGTTGCCCCAGTGAATGCCATGTAGGATTATGATCTGGTGTTCGAGGTGAACCCCTCACCCTTCTACTTCTGTCACCCCTGATGAAATCCATTCCCCCCGCTAATGGGAACTCCAGATCAGTCTAAGGAAGAAATGTTTGTTTGCTGAGTGTGTGACTTGCATTTTGTTTTCATAGTATTTACAATAATTAATTTAAAAACTAACCGATGTGCATACACAGACAAAGCAGCTGGGCAATGTGACGTGCAGATCCTTGGACTCATGTATTCATGGATTCATCCACTCAGCGCCATTTGTAGGATTTGATTCCGATTTTTACAGTTTCATTTTCTTTGTAGGTTTTTACTCTTTTTTTTTTCTTCATATTTTAATTCAAACCGAAAACTGGTTATTGTGTATATCATTGAACTGGTTGTTGGTAAGCTTCATCAGCTGCTGTATTCAAAGCTGTGTGATTTTTTTTTTTTTTTTTTTTTTAAAAAAGAAATAACAAAAGTGAAATGATGAAAATGTATAGCCTGTATCTGTGCTGAGACCATGTGCATGTAAAAGCTTTGGTTCCCGCACTTAACAAACATCATATACAGCAGCACACTTCCTAAAAAAATATCTATGAAGTTGTTGAATAAATTGTTGAAATATCATCTACTGTGTGGTGCCTTGTTTTCTATATTCTCATTAATAATCAGAAAAATAATATTACCTCAAGTGTTTTTCATGTAATAAGGGGTAGGGAGGGGGGGGGTGTTTAACACCTGGATACATGAGACTCTAACAAGTCACATGATGGATTTCAGTTATATTTATATTCTCAATAAGGATTGCACTGATAGGCTTAGATTCTGATCATAACACTAAACTTTTGGTGTGTGTGTCTGTGTATATATTTTTTATATACATATATATATAGGTCATATTAAGTATTTAAGGAGTATCATAACCAGTGGTTGCCCCAGTGAATACCATGCCATGTAGGACTATGATCTAGTGTTCGAGGTGAACCCCTCACCCTTCTACTTCTGTCACTGCTGATGAAATCCATTCCCCCCCGGTAATGGAAACTCCAGATCAGTCTAAGAAAGAAATGTTTGTTTGCTCAGTGTGTGACTTACAATAATTAATTTAAAAACTAACCGATGTGCATACACAGACAAAGCAGCTGGGCAATGTGACGTGCAGATCCTTGGACTCGTTGGACTCATGTATTCATGGATTCATCCACTATATGTATCTGTAATGCTGGTACCTGGTACTGCTGTCTGCTTTTCCAAACTGGGGTTTCTACCTTAATTAGTAAAGTGATACTGTACAAGTCATATGTTTGATTAGTAATAGAGTACTCACTACTAGTTTTGTCAGTATGGTCCTGTTTTAATTCAGATTAGGAGGTGGGCCACCCCCCAGGAGGGCTCAGTGAATGGAAGCAACAAAAGAAATGAATAGTAAAATCAAAATATTAGTCATCACATTATCATCAAGAAGAGAAAACTGAGAATAGTCTAAATGTGTGTGATTTGGTTAAAAAGGTTTTTGGGGGAATTTTAATGTTTTTCCCATTTTTTTCCCCATTTTTCCCATTTTCCCACAGTCAGAAAGTAAATTCTTCAGAACAGACCAGAGCCACAGAGGAGAGTTAAATCAACTACATAACAGACGTCTGTCACAAATTTCAAGCCAAAAGAAAGTTTCACACAACAGATTTGATACAAGTCCTCCTAAGGTCTCATCATGCTCATGTCATGATCCACCTGCTGACCATTTCCACTGTTTACCTCACCTACTCGCACTACTTCCAAATGAAAACTGTCATACATACGTATGGAGTTTCTCATTCAAACTCTACCACCACTTTGCATGCTTACATACTATTATTTAAACGTAAGAGAACACAAAAATCAGTGCACTGTAATTTCAATTTGCTATACTGTGAAGTAATATCCCAATGGAGTTGACCGATTTTTGACAACCGTACACGTGATCATCACATGATTAGTCTTATATTGCATGAATTTTTCCTGTTCTGGATGTTGATATTTTCATAAAGGCCTATTTCGGCGATTCATATCACCGGCGCCGTGGCTTAGTTGGTTAAAGCGCCTGTCTAGTAAACAGGAGATCCTGGGTTCGAATCCCAGCGGTGCCTTTTTCTTTCTTTCTTCTTTTTCATTGTCCTAGTAGTTAATTTCGCTTGCTGTTCAACGCTTATTGAAGCAGAAAAAACAGACAATATCTTTTCTACTTAAAAGAAAATGCTCCATTTCCTCTGTATAAATGAACAGATTTAAATGTCCTATGTGCTTATTCACTGTATGAGAGAGATTTGCAGTACACCCATCTGACCATATGGGGGCGGAGAAACAGTCTACTGAACCAAAAACCCTTCAGAACAAAGGAGGGACTTGGTGAAGGTAAAGATGAAAATCATGAGGCAACCGTATCTAGGATGAACTCTCCCTTTCAACGAGGGAACGCTGTTCGTGGGGTAATGTATGCTCCAGGACGATGCCTGCCGTTTCTATACAACTGTCACAATCAATCCGAGAGCGAGGAGGGAAGACTTATAAAGAATGTGTACCACTTTGTCCTGATGCGGCAAGCCGAACACAGAATGGGCCAAAACAAAACCGGAAGTTAGGCTCTCTCGAAAATAAGACTTGCAAAACATGGCTTCTTAAATCTTAAAAACACATCTTGCAAGACCATTATACCAGGTGGCTCTTAAGCATTGCTTGTACCTGTCTGTCCGCGTTGGAGAAGAAATAAAATCTGTACATTACCCATATTTAATTAGTTTATTTTAGTAGGCTACATAGATCCATTCAAACAAACCGCAAAAATCCCATTTATGAGATATTAGCTAAATAATAGTTTCCGTTAAGTAATGCACTGTTTACTATAAATGTTTGTTCGAAAGCTACATTGATTAAACAACATATTTTGAAGGCAATGACCGGAACTGTCGAGTTTCGCTGCCGCTAACTTGACCTGGTTGCTTGACTCGCTGCTGAGGACACAATGCCTATCCACGGGAAAGACGTTTCGGTGAGCTCGGTGTCTGTGAGCTGAAAACAGAAGCCGGAGCGTCGCTGGAGGACGCAGATGTCGAGCAGACCGTGTCGGAGATGATAGCAGAAGTCCCCTCACGGACCATGGGACTGACGGAGCTGCTGCTTGGACTGCTGTGGTTCCGTACTGCTCTGCTCTGTGCAGGTGAGAAACAACAATGCACCTCCGCTGCTTGAAATCTGTCCACACATTTTGTGTATACATCTCGTTAAACCTTCTGGGACAACTTGGTCACATGCAGAAAATTCAAATTATCCAGAAAATTCAGTCAATAGAAGGTATCTGTGGGTGGTCGTTTGCCTGTTTGTCCTTATCGGAGTTTACAAAGCTTCTAATATCTCTGCACCACTGACAGTCACAAGAGAGCGTTCCTATGAAACCTGATGTTCACACCCGAGAAGGAGTGGATGTTGTTGTGCGTGCTGCTGTCTCCCGTGTCACCCTGATAAAGTGATAAGATAGATGAAGACCAAGTGTTTTCATTGTTTTGATCGCATGGGGATCGAGACGAGGCTATCGTTTTGCACAAGCCTGCCGCTATTGATCCGCGGTGGGTAAATGATCAGGGATAGTGTGGAAACATGGATGCTCTTTCACAAATGTGATGCTGCTATCAGCATTACATCACTGCTTCTCTGCAGCCAGTCAATCCCTCTCTCTCTCTCTCTCTCTCCTCCCCCCTCCCTCCCCCCGCGCTATTATCACGTCCTGCACTTTATTGGAATGAAAATAAACGAGAAGACTGCAAAACCCGCCGACAGGTCAAACAGTTTCAGACTTTAGAGCTGTTTGTGTTTGTGTGTGTATGTGTGTGTGTGTGTGTGTGTGTGTGTGTGTGAGAGAGAGAGAGAGAGAGAGAGAGAGAGAGAGCAGGAAGGAAGAGACCCTGACAAGCAGTGGTCACACACACCATTAAACACACACTATCCTGAACACGTCGGTGCTTGTTTGGCTTGGCACCTTTTCACATTCAACCAGCTGTAGATCTTTATATCTGAAGAAGAATAAGACCTTATATGTACTGTTGTGATCCCAGTATCTCTTTTAAAACATCTCACGTGCTCTTCAGAGGATTTAATGTTATTTCTGAAAAGAACCCAGATGACAGATTGAAGTGTTTAACACTGCAACACAGACATCTAAAACCAACTCAACCCTCCTGTGCCTCTGTAAGGTATTCTGTCCTGTTCTCAGTGGTGGGAGGTAACCTGGTGAACTGATTCAATTTGCTTACAATTTTGAGCTTCTTGTGAGTTTTTCTAGTTGATGTTGACTACTACACTGGGAAATATTTTACTTTGCTGTTGAATTAAAGGTTTTACCTAAAAAAGCTGATGAGCTTCTAAAATACAATGCATATTTGGCTTGTAACACCTTCCAAACGATGTCTTTCAGATGTCCTCGAGTTGTGTCTTTGGTGGAGCTGCTAGTTAGCTCTGCATTACCATCTACAACAGTAAAATGCTACTCACTCAGCACTGCTTCAGTATTAACAAGCTAATGATGTCATATATAATAATATTTCGGTCATTTGCATCATTAACATCTGCATAATGAGTGCTTTCACTTCTCGTATTTCAGACACATTTTGCTGCACTTTTACTTGAATGCAGTCTACAATCAACACTAGCAAAAGCAAACAAACAAACAAACAAAAACTGTCCTGTTGCCATACTTCCAATAAATCTCTGGGGGCTATTTAGATTATATTATTGCATTATTTGAAGATGATTAACAAATGATCACATTTGGTTGGATTTATGTTTTACACAGTGTCCTAAGTTTTTGGAGTCGTGTGTGTGCGTGTGTGTGTGTGTGTGTGTGTGTGTGTGTGTGTGTGTGTGTGTGTGTGTGTGTGTGAGCTAGCTGTGTCCGAGCAGTCGGTTTCTGTCTCTGTAAATAATTCCTCCCCCTGCCTCCTTGTTTCACTCTGCTGACTTTACTGATTCATCAAGCAAGCCTGAAACAGGCGCACATACTCAGCAGAAGTGAGCAGACTCTGTGCTGTGTGACCATGTTGGATAATCACTGTTAAGCAGTTCAGCTAATGTTCTGTCTCTGTGGGTCTGGTTAATTAAGAACCCTGTTGTACAGCTTCTTTCTGTGTGTGTTTCATTTCTACTGTGGCATTAAGCAGTAAAGAGACAATTAAACATTGAGCTTAGTAGGTTTATATTCTCTTTCTCAATATAAGAAGGAGAATGAAATCCTTCCCGTTTTTGTTCATTAAAAAGTCATTAATACTTGTGGCAGTCTTCCTCTTCTCAAAGTCTTTCTTTAGAAATCTAACATTGATCCTGATGTCTCATATCTACAAAACCATGGTATTCATAGCCTGCTCTCTGCACAGACCTGTGTGTCTTATTCGTTGGCCACCTCACACTGTGTTGCTCCCAGGAGCAATGGTACGATGGCAGCAGGCGATGCTGTTGCCTTGGCTGCCAGTTTGACTGCTGCTGCTGCTGTTAGAGGCCCCATGTGATCAGTTCCTCTGAAAGGCACTAAGGTCATTCGTCACGAGGAGGCACTCTGTGAAAGTTTTTGCACTCATCAGAGACAAAAGATCTGGATAAAATGTTTGACACTGTTGTAGAGCATAGCAGCAATATGACCACATCCCTAAATGCATTAATGCTAGAATATCTGTCAAATGTCAGTATTCCTTGCATTGGTCTGCAAAGTTATTATGTGATTTACTGGTGACCTGAACCTCTACAAAAGGACTGTAGAGAGCGCCATCACTTACATGTGTGTTTGCATCTCCCTCTCATTACACAGCAGGCTGCAGTGAGCGAGTGGAGGTCCATACAGAGCGGAGGGGTGTGATCTACAGTCCTTCCTGGCCTTTAAACTACCCTCCTGGAGTCAACTGCAGCTGGCATATCCAGGGAGGCCAGGGGGAGGTCATTACCATCAGGTAGAACCCCTCACATGCACACAGACACATACAGACACACACACACACACACACACACACACACACACACAGATACACAGATACAATATACATGTGACAGCAGCTCCGGAGTGAAATGATCAATGTTCTGTCCTAGTTTCCGTAACTTTGACGTGGCAGAGTCAGGAAGCTGTTTGGGAGACTGGCTTCTGCTCACTCCTACGTATAAAGGGGAATCCAGGCTGTGTGGCTCCGTGCTGCCTCAGCCGATCATATCCACCAGGGGGCGTGTTTGGCTCTATTTCCACTCTCAGGCTAACGGCTCTGGTCAAGCCCAGGGCTTCCGCCTCTCTTACATCAGAGGTAAGCTGGACAGGGTTTTTTATTTAGCTTATATTTTGTCCAATCCTTAACCTGAGTGAATCCAAATTAGCAGTTTTAGAACTATAAATAATTTAGACTAGAGAAAATAAAACTATCATTAAAGATTAAACAAAAACTACCAAAGCTTTGAATGTGATGGGATAGTGACTTATAATTCCATATTTTCATATCGACATACAGCAGTGGCGGGCCGTCAGGGCCAGCAAGGCCTTCTCTGCTGGCCTAAACGCCATCAGAAGCACTGACCTACATTTACAACCTAAATTGTAATATTTGTTCTATGAAATTGTATTAATTTATTCCCAACAGTTTATTCTCTTCATTTCGTAGCATGTCTGTCGGCTGCACCGCTTCTAGTACGTGTATGTGGATGTTCGATTTTTGTCCAATCAGATTTCAGCCTCTATGTGTTGCCATGTCAGTCTAATCTGCCCAGGGCCTTCAGAATCAGTAGTGCTGGCCCACGCAATTTGGACTATATTAGCCACTGACTGTTTCTTTAACCAATCAGATTTCAGAATCCTCGCCGTGACGCTTCCCACGGCCCGCCACTGACATACAGTCATCTATTACCCTAGCTAAAGTATAACATCCTCCCTGAGTCTTCTTGAGTATTAGTGTTGCAATTCCAATTTATTTTCTTTGTAGGTCACCTGGGTCAAAGCAGTTGTCAGTCAGATGAATTCCTGTGTGGGAACGGGAAGTGTCTTCCTCGCTCCTGGAAGTGCAATGGACAGGATGAATGCGGCGATGCTACCGACGAACGCAGTTGCTCCCCTCCTCCCACTGAGGCTCAGCATGGCCTCTGCCCGTTCGGCTCCCTCCCGTGCACAGAGGCCCATTCCACTCGCTGTCTGCCTGCTGTGCTGCGCTGCAATGGAGCTCGCGACTGTCCAGATGGCACAGATGAGCTGGGTTGCCCTGACACCACTTGTGGCAAACGTCTGGGGAATTTCTATGGCTCCTTTGCGTCCCCAGATTTTTTTCGGGCCAACAGGAGCACTGTGGCAGAGCTGAGATGTTCCTGGTTGCTGGACACCCAGGACCCCAAGCCTATTGTGCTGCAGCTGGACCTGCGGCTGGGGCCTGGAGACTCGTTGCATGTCTATGATGGCCTGCTGCAGCGGGCAGAGCACCTCTTACAAGTGTTGTCGTATCATAACAACAGGCGTCCAGCACTACTGGAGTCGAGTCGGGGTCAGATGAATGTTTTATACATGGCCCAGCCTCACAGCCCTGGACATGGCTTCAACGCCACATATCAGGTACTACAGAGTGGGAACAACTTGTTACTTAGTCTCCAGATTTACTGTAAAACCTCAATTCATATGAAGCTCAGCTTATAGTTTAGACCTCCTTCTTTAAGCTTCTTGTCCCTCTGCCAATACTGAATGCTTCATATGTCTTTTGGGTTCCTTGCACCATTTCTATCTGTCCTAAGGAATCAGCTTTTCTGAATAGTATGGTTGAAAGAAAGAGTTGATGTTCATCATCTTGACAAGTTGAGTGTCTAGACAGTTACACATTTTTCCTCTGTTTTTTTAGGTCAAAGGTTACTGTTTTCCCGGCGAGCGTCCTTGTGGCAGTGATCAGGGCTGCTACTCTGAACGCCAACGCTGCGATGGCTACTGGCACTGCCCATCAGGCCGCGATGAGGAGGCCTGCCCGACGTGCCCAGATGGGGAGTTTCCCTGCGAGGGTGGTACTGGAGTGTGCTACCCAGCCTCTGAACGTTGCAACAACCAGAAGAGGTGTCCAGATGGATCTGACGAGAAGAACTGCTATGACTGCCAACCTGGAAACTTCCACTGTGGGACCAACCTATGCATCTTTGAAACATGGCGGTGTGACGGCCAGGAGGACTGCTTGGACGGGAGCGACGAGAGGGACTGCCTGACAGCGGTGCCCAGGAAAGTGATCACAGCTGCCCTCATCGGCAGTCTGGTCTGCAGTCTCCTATTAGTCATTGCCCTCGGCTGTGCCCTCAAACTCCACTCCCTCAGGAGCAGAGAGTACAGGTGGGGACGCAACTTTGCAGTACATTTGCATGTTATGTCCTTCTTTTTTTCAAAACACATTGTCTGGTGTTGCATTTTATTGTGATTGACGGTGCACAATCCCAAAACTTTGCTCGTGTAGCCAGTTTGTATCACCTTAAAATCACTCAGTCTTTGTCTACATCTCTTCAGTTTTTTTCTCTTTCCTTCTGTTTCACTGTCTGTCTGTCTCCCTTGCAGAGCTTTTGAGACTCAGATGACTCGCATGGAGGCTGAGTTTGTTCAGAGAGAGGCTCCCCCCTCGTATGGTCAGTTAATCGCACAAGGTCTCATCCCTCCTGTGGAGGATTTTCCAGTATACAACCCCACCCAGGTAGTGAACACGCAAGAAATAGACCAGCACATGGTCTTTTGGGTTTGAAGTTTTGAACCAAAAATAGAAATCTACTAACAATTTTAATGGAGGTTGGCTGCTTTATACAGTGAAATAATTTCACTGTATAAACTTCAAAACTGTCCACCCAGTCTAAAGTGTGTGTTTGTCTAGAGCTGTTAGTTCATTGTTACAGCTCTGTGTTTCCCCTTTTGTTTGACCTCCCTGTCCTCCAGGCGTCCATGTTACAGAACCTGCGGTTGGCGATGCGCAGACAGATCAGACGACACTCGACACGACGCACCAACTCCTCCTCTCGTCGGCGTCTTGGGCATCTGTGGAGTCGTCTGTTCCACATTGGAGGGCGAAATAGAGGCCACGCCCCCCTGCTTGACCACCCTGGGCCCACACAGATCACACTGGGGCTTCATAGCTACCAAACTGTGGATGTGCAGGGGCCCCAGGTAAGGGCCAGGTCTGGAGCTGGGCTTGAGGATGAAGTTGATGCAGTGGGTATGCGGGTCTCCTGCTGCTCAGCCACAATGGACCTGCAGGCCTGCTCGCCCGAGAGCCCTGCTTCACCTCTTTCCATGCAGTCTGTAGACAGTCCAGAAGAGGAGGAGCTGTCACCTGTCAGCATGGAAAGCAGCAGAGCTCCACAGCCTGAGCTCCTCACCCCTGTTCAAAGTGACTCTTCGGCACATAGCAGCCCCCCTCCTCAGGAAACTTCTGTACCCCCATGCCATCCCCGGGCATCTAGGAAACTGGTTCTGGAGCTCGCTGTTAACCTAAAAGGTGTTTCATTGAGACGTTACTCTCCCCTGGGGCCCTTGTCCCCTATCTCGCCCCCTGTGCTTCCCAACAGCTCCCAGATATCTGCAACCCACCCTCACTCACAGGGGCTGGAGATGACTTCACCTTCACTTTCTGAGCCCTCATCTTCTTCTGTGAAAGCAGAGGACAGCGATAGCCACTTTACTGTGCAAGTGCCATGCAGGGAAATAAGAAGCAAGGATGAGAGGAGGAGGGAGGGCAAGAGCAGACTCTGCAGATTCAGCAGGACCTTCAGTGATGAGGGAGGAGATTCAGGGAGGGAGACAACACCATGCTGAAGAGTTCGGGAAGATGCTCTCCTTCCCTACACTCTGTTGAGACCTGGTGTCAGCAATATCTGCTCTGTTAAAGTGTCCTTGAAATGTGTCCCAACCCAACTTGACCCACAACACTGAGGAGGTAAAGTGAAATAAAATTAGCTCATGTCCACCTTGAATGCATAAAAATGTGCATATGCAGTCTTTTCCTAAGATTAATGAAACCAGCGTTGATAGTGCTTATTGTCTGTGTCGAACAGTAAATGTCTTTGTCAAACAGGGTCTTGCTGTTGACTCCTACAGTTAAATGCAAAGAGACATCCTGTTAATTCATCGTTAGCCCGTTCCAAACTCAATTCTGGCTACCAGTACCAGTACAACATTGGCAACATATTCCTACAATGCCAAAGCAGCCTTTCTGTCCTTACCCGGAGCCGTTCTATACCGCTATACTGTGAACCATAAAAGCCTATTAAGTAATCATATGAATTTATCTGAGTAATGGTCCCCTACTCTGTCTTATTTCCTCTTTATTTTCTGAAGTGGTATTACTATCATTATTGTATGACATTTCTAAAAGGTCATGGTTAGCTGTGGCAGTAAAGCATATAGCTGGCAACATTTTATGTTACTGTTATTGTCAACAAATCATGTGAAAAGGCCATAACCAAAACTTATGCCAATTCATCTGTCAATACTTCAGCTTCAAAAGCCTGCGTATACTTAATGTTTTCAAAAATAATTATGCAAAACAGGATACTGGAGTTTCCAGGCTTAAACAATGCATAGTGTTTTTTTGGAGATTTATTTTCAGGCACGGATTAATACACGCTTGCGGCAGTAGGACAGGAGGACTGAATGAAATTAAAATACAGTGTTCATGCTCATGGTAATGACACAGTGCAATGGTATGGCTCATTGATGTGTTTTAATAGTTTTGGTTAACAAAGAATAAACTATATTTAAAAAAAAAACGTAATAGTAATATTAATATGTTGTGAGTTTTGGTCATTTCAAGGCATTTGTTGACAAACAGAAAAATATAAACTATCACCGGACTTACCTTTTAATTACAACTTTGAACCACAAACCTTTGACATTTTCAGAAATATGCTTATTATCTTTCTTGTGGAGAGATGAGAAAATTGATACCACTCGTAGATCCATCTGTAAAATGTGATGTTACACTGAGCAGCTAGCCTGGCTCTGTCTGAAGGTAGCTTATGAACTTGGTAGGTGGACTTCTGTTACCCTCTGAGCTGGGCAGGCTGTTTCCCCCTGTTCTCAGTCTTTGTGCTAAGCTACAGTAACTGGCTGCTGCCTAATTTGTAAACAAACTATAAAAAAACAGGGATGTAGCGTTTGTCACATCATCCATAGTTTCTGAAGAGCTGTTTGTGAATCCCACTGTAGTGACTGTAGTGGCCGTCGCCATCTCAGCAGTGCCTGACTTTAACTAATCCAAAATATGGGCAAAGTGGTGGAGCACAGACCTCTTCAAGTTAACTGCTCAGCAAGCCCTATAATCTGTCCAGCGTTTTCTTGAACATTATTTCAAAAGACTCCATGACTACCAAATTCAGGTTCTCCAGTTAGCTGAGGTGACACGTAGCAGACAGCCCGCGGCTAATTGTCACTCAAAGCGACCACACTGTTAATTATGCGTGACTGCTTAAACATTTCACCCCTCTATAGTTGCCAAGAAAAGGGGAATTAGTATGAGATTGTAAATGTTTATCCCTGCTGTAAAGTTGAATAATTTATTATGGTTGTCTATGGGTATAGACTCACTTTCGGAGCCTCAAGTGGCCATTCAAGGAACTGCACTCTTGGCATTTCCTTGTTCGTTTCATTTTTTGTGCTCGCTTGTAACGATATGAGATACCAAAGTAGTATTAATCATCTGACTCTTAGCAAAAGGGCAAATAAGCATATTCCCTGAAACTGTAAAACACTTGTGCAGCGTCACTGAATCATGCAACAGTTTAATCATGCCAAACCGTTTTAGTCAATATTTACTGTGCATGACCAGTCCTCAGTTACAGTTACTTCAGTGACCGCTTTTAAGAAGCCATTGGTTATGTTTTGGAAGTTATATCGACTAGTTCAGTCCAGCTTTTTTGACTTGATTAATCAAAAACAAGCCAAACTTGGTTGAAGGTAGTACGTCCAAGTATGTTGGCTGTAACTCAGCCACTCATCCTCCTCAAGTCAAACTCAAACTGTTCTCTCAAGGAAGCCTTTCCCCACTTGAATGAACATGACTGTGTCTGTATGCATTCAGCGCAGTGAAGATTATAAGTAAATGTTTAGGAAATGTTGGGAAGGGGGGCGTTGTTTCAGAATATTGATGGTTTGCTGAATCCTTTTCATTCCAGCAGTACTTCTGCAGTACTGCTGACTTGGTGGCTGGTCACTGAAGACATGAACTGCTGGTTTATTCCATTGGAAATTCATATCTATGCTGTTGAATTTTCTATGACAGGATGTTAAAACAAAGACTTCTATTTTTCAACCTTCAACGTAGAACTGTACTAGTTCTGCTTTATATTCCTCTCTCTTCCTTGACGGACACTGACTTTGATTGAACCTGGTCACCTATGTCTCTGGTGTTTTTTTTAAAGTTTGTCTCTCTCACCGGTGACCCTTCACTTATCACCGTTGGACTTGAATGTATTAATTTTTGTTGGTGAGGTCACCAGTGAATTTAGGGAGGGTATGATAAAAGCATGAAGCCAAAAGCTGGTTGATTTTTTTTTTTTTGCTGTAGTGAGCTGAATGTGCCATGCAACCCTTCTCATAGGAGTTTTAATTTTAACAGCTGCTACATGTTATGTGCCATTAGAGATATTTCAATATACGCTCACAAGTAATTCATGTCGAATGACGTTCTGATTCCCTTTCCTTTCTTTGAGATATGGACGAATACATATCAGTTTGCTTATCTCTGCTTTGCATGTTTTATCTCCTTGTACCTTTTTATTTAAGTTCAAAGTCCGTCATCCTCATTTGACTTAAAGTGAAATATATATTTACACAATGTATTTCCTTACTTGCTTTGTAAAGTACAGAAGTGTGTTCAGAATGCCTTAATGGTTTCTCCTTGCTCTTGTAAATATAGATAGATAGATAAATATAAAGAGATTAGTCTGTTTCTGGACACAACTGTATGATGTGATGTGATTGGTACAACTGACTGCATTGGCGTTATAGTGCACCACTGTGTGAGGAATCTCTGGGATTATTATGGCTGTGAGTTGGGGAAAAGGAAATTAGTTTTTTAAAGCCTTACTTTAGCTTGTTTACCTGTTTTATCTGTAAAAGTCTTGGTGACATTTATGGCGTTAATGATTTTCAGACTGCAGCCAACAAATGATAGAGAATGTTGTGGCAACACATTTCAAGTAGATTTTTTTTGTTTGTAAACAGGAAATTATGTCACACTGATGTGGTTAAGGTGATCTTTTATCATCTGCTATAGATCATCTGCTCAGATAAAGGATGGTCTGTCAGTGTTTTTTTGTTTTTTCATTGCATTTATTCACTCTAAAGTATCAAACCCTTTCCAGTTTGCTACAGTAACTGTACTTTTCAATGGGCTAGCACACAGGTAAATACACTGGATCAAGGCCACTGGAAAGTAAAATGCTACTGAACCAGATTGTCTGATAGTGGCATCTCCTCTCCTAGCTGTTAGATTCTGGAGTCTATTCACCTTCAAAGGCTGAAGTCAACAGATACTGCGTTTGTATAAAAGCATTTCTATCATTTTGAGAACTCTATTTGTATATTTTGTGCTGAAAGAGATTGTCAAGTGACAATGTGGGGGTTTGCTGATATGAACCCTGTACAGACTTCTGTTTATTAGTTATTGTTTTCCTGTGCCTGCAATTAATAAACTTCAAACTGTATCAATTACAATTTTTTTCAGCGAGCAAAATGTCATAAGTTCTCCTTTTGTGTCAAAAATACTACTACTGCCATCATATTACTGGAAGTGTATTACAAGCCATTTAGTGACATGCCAGCTACCACACTGAACTGTCAAAACTTCGTTTCCATCTCCAGTCATATTTATTCATTTATATTATATATTTATATATATGCCCCTGCCCCTTTTCTATTTGCTGCGTAGAAATCAAATGTTACATTCCTCAGCGCTGAACTCAGCGTCAGCCTACTCAGAGTTGATTGAACTAAGTCAGATCAGCTGTTCTGAAACCGGAAACTCGGAGTTTTCCGTCTCGGAGTAGATCAACTGAAATTTCACAGTTTAACTCAACTCCTTCTTGAAACGGTCCCCAATTCGTATTCAATGTTTACGTGGGGCGTTATCTCATTAACCCATTGGTCGATTTGGATGGTTGCCACCTGTATGAAATCGTCACAGCCAATAGAATCGATGGCAACCACCAAATACACGTCACTGGAAACGTTATCCAAATGCAAGGACACAAAGATTGTCTATACAAGGTGAGGGAAACTCTTCTCTCTTACATTTGTAAGGTTCTAACGGAAATAGAAACGGCCCTAGGCAGTGAAAAATGATTTCAACTCGACACACAGACATGGGATTCTAGGAATTGAGTGGAGTATGATTTATGATGGTGAACTACTGAAGGTAAGACCGTACTGATAGTTGGGCTGTATAAAGCGAAGTGATTTTTTTTTGCTCTTCCCAGGCTGCTGGTTGGGTGAGTTTCTTTTTTTATCGCAGAGTGGTCATCCTTATACCGTTGCAGTCTGCAGAGCCTCAGCTTTCAGTCGACGTGGAGCTTGTTAGTAGCATGTCGCTGCTGGTTGCTAGTGCCGGTGTTTTAAGGCATGCTGTGTGCTCGTTTAGCCCCCCTTTCATAGGCATTAGTCACCAGTCTAAAGACTCAGGTATAGCTAGTGGGTCTGTAAGGTGGTATGTAGGGGAACATTTTCACAGCATCAGTACTAATATGTTCGGCATGTTTTTGTTTTAGCTGATGATGGCGCTAAACGAAAAGTCGGTTGTTACTGACACAATATATTATCAAAAAAAGCTTCTTAGAAGTTGCTAACATTTAATAAGCAATTACATTGTTATTCTTGTACAACTTAACACTCTTTTACAAAACACAGGTACAGCCATCAATTACAGTATGTAAATGTATCACAACATGTCTGAGGAGGAATGTGGTCTTCATAGGAGTCCTTGGCGCATTTGTCACTTTTTTTTTTGCTTTACATAGTATTTACAGACCTCAACTGAGTTAACAGCACCTGGACATGGCAGACAGATGTAAAACGCTGGCTGAAATGTGAGTCTCTTTTTGTGGATCTGATGCAGGAGGGAGATTCTCAGGATGGGCTGGTGTAGGAAAGGGCTGAATGCTTAATCCGTGTTCCAACCTGCTGGTTTCTTCATGTTCAAAAGGCCACTGGACTAGACCTTCTATGTTCTGTTAAATGTGCAACATAAAAAGCTTACAGAAAAGTGCTAGAAAAGATTATCCAAATACATGTAAACACAAATATCTCTTGGAACACAGTAAATTAGCATACTTTGTTATAGTAGTTGTACCACAGGTTTTGTCAGTCATTCTGATTATTATGGAAATTTGACCATAATAATTAGAGGGTAACTTAGTATTTCAGTTTGGTCATAATAGGTCAGTATCTTGAGTCAGAAGGACTATTGAAACCCCATAGTTGGTCAATGGGACTATAGTCAGTTCAACTACATTATGTTAACAATGTCATAAGTAAGTCTTTGGGGAAGTGGGAGACGGCTCATACACAAGTAAACATCCACTGCCAGCCCTCCATGTATCTGTTGGATCCTGCTAACCTTATCCATCAACACATTAATGGTAAGTACTGTATCATAACATCAGGTGAGAAATCTGAAATAACTGTCTTGGTAGGTAAAGCACCGTGGAATAGTTAGCAGTGGCATTCCGAAAATGAGAACATTTCCAACGCAACAAGCTCAACAGAGTTGTGATCTGCTCAGCGGCCAAAGGAGACGGGTGAGCATTAAAAACATGAAGAACTGGCTGGCAACATGTGTTGTAATGATGCAGCTTATTCATGTGCCATTCTTACAGCTGACAGTTGCAAACTTCCCATCATCCTCCTGTCTCTTCTGTACTGTAAGTATTGCTGGGAAAGATGAGTGTCATGTGTAGGTACTCTCTCATAATATAAAGGCACCTGCAGTATCTCTGAGGACAGAGTAGTGATACAAAAAGAGAGAACAAGGAGTGAAAAGTAAAAAGAATGGCCAAAAACTGTAGTCCGGCAGAGATGCAGACAGAAAAACACTCCCCCACAGCTGACAAACAGTAAACAAAATGTGAGTAATTAGAGGAACAGAGCTGAATATAGCAGCAGTAAAGGTATTGCTAAGTACAGAAATTGCTTGCATATTTACTTCATAAATGTTATTATTACACAATCAAAATACCCGCACAAACCAATACACTATACCATCACATACATTTCATAAGGCACATTAACTCAAGTGTTTCATTAAAGTCATAAAAGAATATCTTGGAAGCACAGCAGAAGATGACAGATGGAGGTTCCATGAATAGCAGAAGATGAGCCAAAGATCTGCATGAAAGGGAGAACACTGGGGGACTGTACTGCCAAACCAAATAATAAACACATTATGTAACTTTAGGGCTTAACATGCTAATACCCTAAGTGTAATCATCTGATTCTTTTATACTGGCACTCAGCCTCACTCAGACTGCACCTGTGCAATATCATGGACAAAATCATCTCTTCATCATTCACTGACCAAAACAGTGTGAAAGAAAAACTGAAAGAACAAGTTTTGATGGAGGGAATCGATGGATGACTGCACTGCTCAGTCAAAAGCTTTGGAGGGAGCGAGAGGTTCAGTCTCTGAAGGGTCTTCCTGAGGAAACACCACATAACACACCTTCTGGCCCACATATGTGACTCTTTCTGCAACACAAGAGACAATGGGAGGAATTTTAATTACAGAGACTAACTGCTAATATTATCTTAATGTTTTTTAAATATCATTTAAAAACCCTACCTAGTAGCCTGTAGATCCATTTGGGTTTGTCCTTCCACTGAACACCCACAAAGTATACAGGGACTCCAGTCAGCATGATGACCATTCCCAAGCCACAAACCACTGGTTCAGAGTAAAGACTGAATCCGAGCAGCACAACCCAAAATATCATATAGCTGATGGGGATCAACATGTTTACCTGTACAGGACACAAACTCATAATTCCAATTTCTTTGTCTTTTTTTTGCCACTGTAAAGCATTTGACACATTGCATTCATTTAAAGTAATCATTTTAAAGCTCTTTCATCTAAAACAAACATTTGCACACTCACACACTGTGTCTGTCTATATTCTACTGTACCCAAGTATAGGACTGAGACAATATATGATTCAGCAGCTGGTCTGGAGACTACAAAATTATTATCAATTGTGTATATGTTTCTTGTTTGGACAAGTGCGAAAAGGGCATCGATTATGACATTTACAACACCAGGTGGCGCCAAAATATCATCCATGTCCATGTTGACCATACACAACATAAACTATTGGTAAGTCACATCTGACAATATCTATTGGCCCATAAATTTGGGTTTTTTTCCTCCAGTAGGATACTGTCTTTGACCAAACATATCCAAACATTACATCTGCTGGCTACCATAATTACTAAGTCAGTTATCTTCAAATAGAACTTTTTGATTCAGGTCCTGCTGGCTATTGGAGCAAATTTAAAGTTATACCACTGAGGAGGTGCAGGTCTGTGTGTCTGTCTGTGTTGACCAGGGGCAAGGCTACACACACACAGAGCAAAAAGGCTAACAACAGACAGGACTTTAAATGTTGTGTTTACAGACAGTTACTGACAAATCCTGCATAGTATACCTTTAACATTTATTGGTTAAAGCTGCTACACCTGCCAGTGATCTCTCCCAGCTGTCTCAATGCTAAAAAGAAAACCCTAATAATTATGCTAACATTACCCTCTTCGGTTGCTATGCCTGTTACTTAATGTGGCAAAATCAGTTCCTCTCCATGTAGATGTGCTTTTTCAATAAATATGGGCATCAAGAAAAGTCAGTTAGTATAAAGTTATGGGAGGGTAACCTTAACATTATTGTGTTCACCTTCGCTAAATCCTCACATGCAAGCTTTTCATTTTGACCATCACTGCCAATTAGAGCTGCCATGATTAGTCAATTAATCAATAGATAGAAAATTCACTGCCAACTTCATTGATAATCAATTGTCACTGTTTTTAAGCTGTACAGATTTGCTGCTTTTCTTTGTCATTTATTATAGTAAATGAAAAGTCTTTAGTTTTTAGACCGTTGGGTGGACAAAAGAAATAATTTGAAGACATTACTTTGGGCTCTGGGAAATTGTAATTAAAATTGCATTACAATTTTGGGGCATTTTATGGACTAAACAATTAATCATGAAAATAATAGGCAGATTAATCAATCGACAATGAAAATAATTGTTAGTGGCCTATTGCCAAAGCAGTCATTTTTAGAGTTAAATAATAGGTCCAAGCCTTATAGTTCAGTGTGTATCTGAATTACTGCATGCACTTTTGTAACATACAGGAAATAATACACACATTGTGTAAATTTCACAAGAATTCTGATAATGTCGTCACATTTTCTTGTCTTGGTGTGGTCCTGTTTTTAGTTTCTCTCTCTCTCTCTCTCTCTCTCTCTCTCTCTCTTTCTGTCTGTCTATATGTATGTATATTTCATTGTTTTAACGTTTCCAGTTCTAGGGTGTTCTCGTGTTATTTTGTACCCTTCTAATCTATGCAGAAGTTTGAAGATGTGAAGAGTTTTAGTGCAGGGATGGCTGTGCAGGAAGCTATGACTTTGTGGTTACATTTTACTATGCTGTTTAGAAGGGGTGGAGTCCAATAAAAGACAAAAAATTGCTACATGCCTAAAAAAGTTGAATATAGTTCCTGCAGTGGATCTGTGGTTCACAGGTTTCTGTACCTTGATTGGTCTGGCCAGGCTGGGTTTTTTCTTGCGAAGGTAGAGGAGACCAGCAATAGTTACCCCATAGGACAGATAGTTGATAAAGGACACGTAGTTGATCAGGTTGTGTGTCTCTCCAATGCATAGGATGACTATGGTGGCAATGCACTGTGGGAGAAGGAAGACAGGTATAAAGGTCAAGTGCATATTAAACTAACTAAAAAATGGAAAATAGTATTAATATATATTATACTATCATGTATTAATAATCAAAATTAACTTCTGTGAGGGCTGACCACTTCTGTTGTGTGTTCTTGTGGCGCTACACAAAATAGACAAAACTATGAGTGCAGTACTCACGCAAACCAGCAGGGCAGGGATTGGAGTGCAGTTTTTTAGGTGGATCATAGCTAGGAGATAGGGCAGGTGACCCTCTCTGGCTCCTGAGAAACACAGTCTACAGAGACACAGAAATATACTAAATGCATGCATGTTCATATTTACTATACAAGTTAGGAATAACTCCTGACACCCTTATGTTTATTTTGAGGACATATTGTCTGTCATAAATGGACATTCAAATTATATGTGTGTTGTACCTGGAGGAGGTGAACAAATATCCGTTGATTCCTCCAAAGGTGGACAGTGCTACAGAAATGGGCATCACCCAGGCAAACATCCCCAGCAGTTTTTCCCCAAATGTCTGGAATAACACAACATCTGATGGATCAGATTATTAATTTTTCCAGAGTGACTTACTGATTCATGCACTCTATTATTAACGTATTAATTTACTAAGGTCACTGTAAGATGGAACGTGCATTCCAAACACCCTGCATAACTATATCAGTCTGGACCCACACATACAAGGCGTATCGGTAGGTGTATGGCATGAAAAAAGAGTTGTATTTAGTCTCTTAATGGGATTTTCTATTTTGAAATTCTAATAAGAATGTCTGTGTCCTTTAAAATCTTGCTTGTATTTCTAGTCCTTTTCTAGGAATGTGGTCACAAACTGAACTTGTGTTTGTTTCCCAATTTTGGCCCTGGGATCTTTAATCTTATTGAACATTGATTAATTGGTCGGTCGAGGTCTGTATCATGCTAGGATTCTCAGCTTCAGCAGGGTTACAGTCTCCAATAGTATGGGTTTCCAGACAATTGAGGCTCTTGTTAAACAGAATATAGTTTTCGTCTCTGAAACATCCATTTATGGAGCTGGAGAGCTGCTCACCACTGCCACAGCATTGGAGGCCAGCAGCTCCTCAGGGGTCATTGAGGAGAAATAGGCAATGTTGGTCATAGTGTAGACAAGGGTCACCAGTGGGATGGAAACGTAGATGGCACGCGGCAGGTTCCTAATAAAAATAATGATGGAAGGTATGGCGATAAATCAGATATTGGTGTTCTAGTGTTACAAAACATTTTGCAGGTTTTACAGAGAATCAGTAAGACATGTTGTTAAAATTGTAGGTGAGATATGAGAAATGCTGTCATGTGCATGCCGTACTTGCGTGGCTCCACGACCTCTTCTGTGACATAGTTGAGAAAATTCCAGCCGCTGTAGGCGAAGGAGGCCTGCAGAAAAGCCAGTGCTATCTGTCCCACTGACGGGTCCTGACTGAATTCAAAGGCCTCACTGGGCCGAAGAGCATCATAGTGACCTGGACAAGGTGAAAGGTGGTTATGGATGAGGTAGAGGTGTGTGGATGAAACAGTGAAAAGATCATGGCCCAGTTTAAGTACCTAATATTGCCTGTAAAGTTCCACAGTTCAAAAATCTGTGTAAAGGACTAAATGCGATCCTAATGGTTTTCAGTACAGCATCATTTTCATTATTCTATAATATATTCTGAACTAATGCGATAATGCAAGATATATGATTTTTCTTCCACTGACTTAAAAAGTATAAAAAAAGAAGTTATTTTCTAAGTTTATTTTTCTAAGTTCATTTGTTGTAATTGTTTCTACCTGGAAAACGCCTAATGTGATGTCTAGTTAAGTGTACCGAGGGTCAGCAGTGTTAATGCATTATAACCTGAATAGAACTGGAAACTTGAAAACAATTTAATATACCCATATTCACATATATATGTATATATATGTATGTGTATATATATATATATATATGATATACACAGAGAGAGAGATTTAAAAAATGTACCCATTGTACATTGAAAAATGGCCACACAAAAACAAGAAAAAGTTTAAGAATTTATGTGAAAATCAATTAATCATAAATATTCTAGCAGCAAATATAAGCAGCACTTATTTTAAACATTTTACTCAGTACAGTTTTATAAGTCTCAGTTCTGCTACTGTTATTTTGCACATGAACATAATGCTGACATCTGTCATTATTCCATATTATATACATTTCTTTCAACAATTTTCTTTCCTACTGAAGACAGAGTAAATCAGTAAGCAGTGAGTTAGTGTACTACTAGATAGTTCCTTCCAAACCACAGAAAGTACTCTTGTCATCTAGCTGAAGATTTAATCCCACCAGAACGTGTGTGTGTGTTTACCTCTACAGATTTGGACGAGGCCCACCACTATGATGAGTGCCAGAGCGAGGAGTTTTCCTACAGTGAAAACATCCTGTATCCTTGTCGCCCAGCGCACACTGGAGCAGTTCACCCAGGTCAGGAATACTACGAAAACACACACATTCACAGATATACAAATTATTTTAATAAATATAATGTTTCTGGTAGGCTGTGCCTTATAAATGCAGGGTTTATTTACATCCTTGTGTAAGCTCCAATAATATCAGAAGGAAAAAATACATTTTGTGAAATAAAATCTTAATATTTGAGGAAAAGTAGCATACAGCTGTATGCATGTTTTACAAAACCATGGAGTTGAAGTTAGTTTGAAGTTTGATGTTCACCAGATGAGCTCCAAGTTGATATCAATAACTCTGAACAGAAATGTAATCTGAGATATGTGCTTTTCACAGATGACCCTTTTAGGACTAAGAGGGTGCAGTAATTATTTATTTATCCACATACCCCTATACTGAAGTACAAGAATAATGCTTGAGAAGGAAGGGTTAGATTCTTCATTGTCTCCCCTACATTGTCTCACTGACTCCACATTCCTCTCTTGTCAGCAAGTAGAAGAAAATGAAAGAAAAACAGACAGATGATTACAGATATGAAACAGAAAGGAAACACTTCCTACTCCCCATTTCCTCCTTGCAAGGGGTGTGTGTGTGGGTGTGTGCGCGCGCGGGCACACTGCTGCCCACAGCACTCTCTCAGCCACTGACCTTCCACAATGACCCTCAGCTTTGTGTATTTGCGAGTGCCACCATAACAAGGGCTGTCCAAATTCCAAGTGAGCCAATCTGAGTAAGTGCAAATGGCTCTCAAGTTGCCCTCAAATCCAAGTGCAGGATTATAGGCTTACAAGTGAGAGGTAAACCCAGTAGGAAGTGCGAGTTGTGAAAGAACACATTTTAAACTTTTGAGTAGTTGTATTTTTCTGGCACTCCTGTTGTACCCCATATCTGAATCTCAAAAATGACCTTCTAGAATATGCACAGCACTAATGTTTTCTTGTTGTTCCAAACGAGGAAACATCAAGCTAATTCAGAGAATTCAGAGTGGGAAGCAGCCTGAGCAGATTCAGAGCCTATAGGTAGATGTGCCTTGACCAGTTACCTGCATGCCATTTAGGCTTTGTTCAGTGTGATATTAATTATGTCTAGCCACATATGCACTGGCATGTTACTGGAAGTATCTGGCCACAATTAATTTAGTCACATGTTCATCATATAAATCACCGTCAATTTCTGATGGCCTTTCTTTTATTGTCTTTTCTGTACCACAGCTCTCTTTATTCACAGCAGTGACCTGAACAAACTGTTTCCGCTGGCGGACACACACATACACACACGTGTGAATTTTTGGCAGAAGGTTTTGGTGGCACCGGGCACAGCTTTCTTTCCCCTACAACGCTGCGGTGTTTTATAATCAGTTACCCTGGGGGTGTTACATGCATTTCCGTTCCGCTCCCCCGCTTGTCAGTGTTAACCATGACAGGAAGGAGGTGCCAGTGGGCTTTGAATGTGACAGCGCAGGTAAATCTGTGTCCTGCCGTCACAGTTTCTATTGAAGGCTGCACCAGCACTAGAATACTAAACTTATTACTGCTTTTATTCTTAATGGATTCAGATCCCAACTTTGTGCAGATTTATCAGGGAGCTTTAACCTCAGGAACGCCTCCTCCTGGTCCAGGATCTGGTCAGTGAAGTCACTGAACTGGCAATAACGCCCCCAGCCGTCTATCCACCACAAGGTATCAGAATCTCTTCACTACAGTAAATCTAAAGGAATTAGTCTGGGTGAAATAAATAGAGATGTGCTGACAACTAACATGGTGCAGTCAGTGATATACTGTAGGAGCAGATTAAAGGAAGGTAGGGCCAAGCCATCACTGTTTATTTGTCTTTATTTAACCCTCTTTTTAAAAAAGAGACCTCACCAAGAGGGCAACACAGACTGCTACACATAGAAGGGACAGCGCATGAGCATACATGGTAGTGGTGAGGATTAGATTAGTGGAACAATTTTCTGTTTTAAAGTGTACGCTCAACATTTAAAATCATGACTTAATGTGAAAATGAAAGTGATTTGATTTGTGTTCTTTATGTTCTTTATATTTTTGCATGAAATCAGACCCTACAAAGGTGATGGTATAGTGAAAGGTCAAGGCAGAGCGATGCCATGAATTTAGTATCCGTTCCTTCATTCATCTGATGCATTAGGCTAATGATTCAACAACAGCATCTTACAAGTGACTTTGCCTTTTTCTCTTTTTCTTTCATGAGAGAATAAGCATGCTGAAGCGATGAAATGTCACAAGCTCTTAATCCCCCAGATTCACATTTTGCTCTTTTTCTGTATTCACTAAACCACTCTGATTTTTCTATCTGCAGAGCAGTTGTAGCTGTTAGTCTGTTGATCAACCATAAACGCTCAAACAGATGCTTTGTGCAGTTCTGTGCAGTGTGTATGTGTATTCTGTGCAGCATCCAGCATGACACGTCCAGCATGGTCAGGAAACTGTGGAAGTGTACGAACGCCAAAATTAAATTATAATCACTCGACCACATTAAAATGTGACTAGCACGCGAGTTCTGCATACGGTGTCTATAGGTGTTCTGACTTTATGGAAGGTTTTTTTTTTTCCAGAAGCAAGTGTGATAACTTCACACTAGGTCCAAACAAAAGCTAAATGCAACGTCTCTGGTATCAAAATAAAGGATGCTGGATTGACCACATCGAACAGGCACCCAAAACACACACAGGAGTGCAGGAGAAGTCACTTAGCGAGGTAGTGTGAAAGTTAACGTCGCCTGTGGACGGTTAGCAGACATGTTGGTGTTCGCTAAATATATTATAAAAATGAGTGAGTGTTTGCTTGCCACATACAGAGTGCTGGTCTTGCCATGACTAAATGGTCAGGTAACTTTATCATCTTGCCAACATCTGCTGGCTAACATTAAACTGAGAGAAAGACTGTGTTACATTTGAACTGTGTTAAACTTTGGCTTTAGGCGAGGTACAGCTTTATTAATGAGCATGTTAAGCAGGCTTCTTATAATTAAATAATTATTATACTGGGTTTTTACTACATATTAAAAATGTCAGCTACATTATGATTCCTTTGATTCCTATGAGTGGGGCTATGAGTGGGGCTCATGTTACAATACAAAATACAGTTATTAACTACAGTGTCGTCCAAAAGCATTGGAATGGAAAAGGGCAATCCGTTTGTTTTTGATGTATGCTGAGTTTTCGTTTAAGATCAAAAGATGAATGGGAGACAAAAGTTAAGAATTTCAGTTTTTATTTCCTGGTTTATTTCTCCTATAGAGCTATCTATGGGAGAAAAACAAGCCATTTCTTTGTTCTAAGCAGACCGGATGGCACGCAGCAGATGATAGAACACTCATTATAACCATAAGGGACTTAAGACTTAGAAGTGAGCATCTCCACACAGTGTGCCTGTTAAGGACATTCAGCAGCTGGCACATTTAGCCTACATTTTCAGTCAGTTTTTAAAAATAAATTTGTTCTATTAAAATGAAATTAAAATTACATGTTTATTTCAATAATGGCTTGAATTCTTAAGAATTGTGTCAAAGTCACCCTTCAAAACCAGTGGATGAGATATAACTAATATCTGATTGACTGAAACATGCTACTGCTTTTACTCTTTTTGCCACTGCTACACCACTATAATAATTTGGTACATGTGAGTGGTGACTAAAACTGTCAACCTACCTGCTGTGCTGCATTGAACAACAGAAGCTGCTCTTGCTGTTTCCCCTCTGTAAAACTAGGTTAGAATCAGTGTGTGTGTCCCACCTGCTTTGAAAAGAAAAATGTCACATTTCGAGTGTTTGTTGGGAATGATGTGAATGTTGCTTGTGTCAGTGGGACCTGTTGCAGTGTTTACTTTTTCCAACATACAGATTTATATCTGGTTAAAGTGATCAGTCTTTGACAGAAAAAAATGGTGCTACAATAAATATGCTGACATGGGTGTACTGGGCACATAACTGTGCTGAGCTCTCCAGTGCTCACAACTGGACTTATCTGGTTTCCAAGTGCTCACACACACACACACACACACACACACACACACACACACCTGTGTTACTTGTGACACTGCAGCAGGAGAGGGAGGTGGGGAGGGGGCACATATCTAGGCTGACTCACATTCGTAAACTGTTCGCCAAGAAAGGTCAGTTAACAGAACAGAGTACTCAGTCAAACTCAGCAGTGCAGACCAACATTTAATCCTCTTAATCTAACAAAGTATTTTAGAAAACATTGTCCGCCATGTGCTGGAAGACGTTTATGACTTGTGCCTGGCGGCCAAGTCGCTTCCACTTAGTTTTTCCTAATGTGACTTAATACCGACCTCTAGTATTGCTGACTCCCTCTGTGCAGATTATGAGAGACGTGACAGGTTTTCATTTTGTGTGGGTCAGTTTATATTTGACTGTCTTGAAATTGTCGAGAAGCGCATTCATGAAGAACACCACTGCAGAGTGACTCACTGTATACAGAGTTGTGTAAGCCAAAGACTAAAAGAATGTGTCCTGTTTCAGTGAAAATAGCAATCCATCCTTTTCTCTCAGCAAAGGCTGTAGGTGGTGATAACAGCAATCATTCCCATATTTGCAATGAAGGCATGCAGACTTAATTAAAACTTTATCACTAACACAAGCGATATGTCTTATTTACATGTATCTGCTTTTGGTGTTTGACGGGATGGGTCTATAGGAAACAGACTGATCTCTATTATGCAAGATTCACGCAGGGTTCAGAGGAATATTTGTGGAACCTGACACTTCCAATGCTCACAAGTTACTGATAAAGATTCAGACAAAAGGATGGAAGCTTATATAAGTACTCATCACACATAGATGACTAAAACCTCACTCTCATTGTAGGTCTGAAGTGTGATGCTGTGGACCAGAGAGGAGGGAGGAGGTGGTACCAAGCAGCCAATAGCAACATCAAACAGCCAACTAGGATGTCAGCTGGCCAATGGGATCCCCCATCATTGATGTGCAAGGTGTCCTGCCCATTTCCTGTTTCCATGTTACTCAGTGACAGGAGCGTCACGGTAACCAGTTTGAAACAATGCACAATGGCGTAGACACACCCTCTCATTAGCGGCGTCCACAAAGGCTGGCACCATTATACAGTCTGACACTGATACTGACACGCACACAGGCACATGTGCACACACACAAACTTGTACAGCACTTGAGTACAACACATAGGCACACTCGCACACAGAGCGGCCCCCTGGCCCAACCAGGCAGCAGTTGTAACATTCTGTCGCCAAAAATAGTGGAGGTCCACTAGTGTGCTCTGCTAACCTCAGCCTGACACATGCACAGAGACACATCCCTCTCCTGTCCTTCCCTGTTTCTCCATCCAGTTCAGACAAGACCAAACTGGCTGGCTTGCCTACCAGATACATGCAGAGTCTGCTTTTGCCATTGGCTATTTAAATACAGATTGCTGTACTCCAACATTTCAAGGAAAGGGAGCAGATCAGATTAGAGGCTGGAAATAGAGCACAGTGTTCCATAAGGAATTATCAAATGACGATGACAGCCGTCAGCAGACTGTGAACTATGTGTCACTAAATCTTAAAGACATGAGATGAAAGTAACTGGATTTGGTTTGCACAATTTCTTCTGTTGGTTTGTGGCTTTTGCTTTCCTTCTCACCTGTGCAACTTATTCCCTTGTTGGTCACTGGGGGAATAGACAGTTTTGTCTGGACAGAACTCATGCGGTTTAATAGCTCTCATTGTTTTTACTGGACTTGTTTATGATCTGCTGTCATTCCTTGCTCAATCAATATTTCTTCAATCAACTGTGAGACTCAAGTGTGACTCTGACCTTTTATCCTTGGCCCTGAGATCATTTGCTTGTAAAGTTGATCTAGGAAAGGAAGTCTGCCCTGATGTTTACCTCACTGTCTGGGAGTTACTCTGGGTCACACAGTCAGATGATGTGAATGTTTCAAGCAATAGAAGGTCTGAGGAGCGATACTATGCACAGAGATGTGCATCTGACTAAGGCAGAGACCAAGCAAGAGCAAGCAGCCAACATGAATGTAAAACAACCAGTCACACTATCGATACTAGGATTGGGTACCATACTTGGTGCTTTTAAGACTACTGACAAGGTTACATACTGTACGTTACAAGTAAAAATTAATCTCAAATTGCCAAATTTCAGTATCTGAGAAAACACCTGGTCAAACACAAAATACATATAAAAGCTGAAGAGTGTACCATGTTTAATAGCCTGTGTTCCATAGCAGCTGCAGCTAATGTTAGCACACCTACCGCCAGCACTGAAAAAGCTGAACTTCATCAACATCTTGTAATTAATTTGCTAGTTGGCTGTCTTAATCTTTGCATCTTTACTAGTGATAGCCAACTCCAAGCCACTGACTCCATCTGAAATTCCTTACCAACATGCTATTAAGTTGACCAATGGGATCTTCTGAACTTGATTTTGAAGATGTCTGATTTGCATTTTTCAGACACACTACCAACAAATAAACAGCTAATTCATGTGTCAGACTTTCTTGAGCCAATTAACCTGACTAAGCAGGCCAGTGTTCCAGCTATTAACCAGTTTGTCGGTTTTGGAAACGCTGAGCAAAGTCTCTGACAACCACTGGGCCATCCACAGCAAGACAAAATTCTGAGTTTGGTTTTGTTTTATTCATACTGACAACTGTTCTGAAATTAAACATCATCACAAAATGAAGAAGGTTTTCCTGTGCTGTATATATTCTGTTTAAATGAAGAGTTAAACATTTTGGCATCTATGCTTATTTGTTGAGAAAATCAATATCACTCTTACTAGTCAGCTTAGCAGAGCTGTGCACAGTGGAAAAACAAACAGCCCAGCTTTGACCAAAGGTAACAAAATCTGCTTGCCAACATGTTTAAAGCTCACCAATTAACAGGGTATATCTTGTTTTTTCAAAATCAAAGTGAAAAACAAGTTGTGGTTTTGCAGGAATTAATGTATCAAGTATTTCCATACTGAGAGAAACTCACGGTTCATTAACAGAAAATCAGATGATGAAGGCTTAAGAGTTTGGGATACATTGCATCTGGTGAGTGCTTATTGGAAACATCATAGCAAAGCACTATATATAGGTCAAACAAAAGAATTTGTGAATCCTGACTAAAAGAACTTTCAACAGGCTTTGGGCTGTTTGTGACTCACAGACACAGATGGTGGCGAGGAGTCTGGTGGCAATGTACGGAGGCAGGCAGTCCTGGAAGGCCGGCTGCAAGACGTAATTGGAGAAGGTGAGCGCAATGACAGCCAGCGTGGTTGGATACATGATGAGGACAGCACTCCATAACAACAGGAAGCTATAGGATCGAGAGACAAAACACACCTGATTTTGTACATGCGAGTAAACAGCCCCTCTGATGGCATTTTTTTCAACTAGTGATTAATATGGAGAAGTTGCTGCTACAAGCTGTGATGTTGACTGATATTTTCTTTTTTAGATGGTGACCTTTGACTTCCCCTGAGACTTTTCTCACTGTGCAGCCCTCTAGTGATACTGAATACTGAGTAATGCTGAATAAATCAATGGTTGGTAAATTTAGTCACAGATTTTGCTGCATTTTTTAAAATTTGAGTCTATGAAGAATACCTTTGAGCAGTTGCTCCATCCATAGAAACTAGCCTCACTGACTAGCGGGAACTAGAGGATGGCTGGTTCAAGTCCACTATGATACAGGTACGTAAGAATCTGTGGACATGATCTCAGACATAACCAAACAAAAAAAAGAGCATGAACAAGATTGCCTGTTGAAATGACAATATTGATAGATGTCACAATCACTTCTGGGACAATACACTACTGGTGAAAAGTTTTAGAACACCCCAATTATTCCAGATTTTATTGAAAATTATGCAGTTTAATGTTTCATTGTACTCTTAAATGAAAGCATAGAACAAATAAAAAGTTAAGTTGAAAAAGAAATCATGGAATCAATTTATAAACCAAAATGTATTCTAAACGTTTGACTCATCAAAGTAGCCACCTTCAACAGATATGGAAATTAAATATTCTTCAGAAAGTTCAACTCTGTTGCACAGGTTCCTGTGAATGTAGGTTGCTTTGCTTTCACTCTTCTGTCCAGTTCATCCTAAAACAGCTCGAGTCGAGTCTGTAGACTTGGCTAGCCACTCCATGTTTTCAGGCTTACCATCTTGTTCTTTTTTCCTGAGGTAGTTCTGGCATAGCTTGGACTTGTGTTTTGGGTCATTATCTTGCTGTAGGATGAACCCCTGACCAACTAGGCGCATATCAGAGGGTACTGCATGGCATTGTAGAATGATGTGGTGGCCATCTTGGTTCAGGGTGCCTCTCACTCTGTACAAGTCACCGACTCTGGATCCAGCAAAACAGCCTCAGACCATCACGCTTGTTCCTCCATATTTGACCGTTGATGTCACACACTGAGGAACCATCCTTTCGCCTACTCAACGGCGTACAAAAATCTTAAATCTTTAAAAAATAAACCGAAGATTTCAAATTTTCATTCATCAGTCCATAACACCTTCTTCCAATCGTCAGTAGTCCACTGGCAGTGTTTTATGGCCCTGGCAAGCCTCTTTTTCTTATTCTGTCATCTTAGCAACCTCTTTCTTGCTGCAACTCGACCTGTCGAACCTGCAACTTGAAGTCTTCTCTTCACAGTTGAAACTGAGACTTGCTTACTACAAACTATATTAGGCTGTGCTTGAAGCTGTTGTCCTGTGAGCCGCCTATCATGCAAGCTGTTGACTCAGAAACTTGTGGCTTTGGTTCTGCCAGACCACAAATTTCTGTTTCCTTTTTCTTGCCATTTCTATAGCAACACACTACTTTCTGCAGTGCAATACTGTTCATATAATGCTCACGAGGGCATGGTACCACAGTGTGTTCCAGCACCTCTTTTATGCAGAAGGGGTTCTAAGTAATCAAGAAAATTTGCGACACGTGTAGGAATTGGTAGCACCAACTTTCAAGGCTTGATCAACCTCCCTTGCTGCAGAACAACTTTAAGTTGTTAACCCATTTCTTCCATCTATCCATCCATTTTTTTCCGCTTTATCCAGGACTGGGTCGCGACGGCAGCAGCTTGATCAGGGATACCCAGACTTCCCTCTCCCCAGACATTTCCTCCAGCTCTTACGGATGGACCTCAAGGTGTTCCCAGGCCTGAGTGACACAGTTCCTCCAGTGTGTTCCGGGGTCTTCCTCAGGGGTCTCCTCCCGGTGACCATAGCTCACCATAGGTGAGGGTAGGAACGTAGATTGACTGGTAAATCGAGATCCTTGCCTTTTGGCTCAGCTTCTTCTTCACCATGATGGGTGGGCATTACTGCTGTAGCTGCACTGATCTGTCTGTCAATCTCATGCTCCCATCTTCCCTCACTTGTGAACAAGACACCAAAATACTTGAACTCCTCCACTTGAGGCAGAAGCTCTCCTCCAACCTGGAGGGGGCAGAACACCTTTTTCTGATTGAGAACCATGGCCTTGGATTTGGAGGTACTGATTCTCATCCAAGTCACTTCACACTTGGCTGCAAACCCCCCCAGTGCAGGCTGAAGGTCCTGGCTCGAGGAAGCCAACAGGACAACATCACCCACAAAAAGCAGAGATGAAATCCTGTGGTTCCTGAACCGAACACCCTCCCAATCACGCCTCTCCAGGTGTCACTGTTGTCGCCCACATGGACACTGAAGTTCCCCAGTAGAACTATGGAGTCCCCAGTCGGACCACCTTCCAGAGCCCAGGCTGTGCATGGAAGTGAGCCCGACTATCTCTAGCCGGTACCACTCAACTTCACGCCCTAGCTCTAGCTCTTTCCCCTCCAGTGAGGTGACATTCCATGTTTCCATAGGCAGAGTTTTTGTCCAGGGTTTGGGTCGCCAGGGCCCCCGCCCACAACTGTCGGCCAAAACACATTGCACTGGCGCCTTCTGAACCCTCCTGCGGGTGGTGGGCCTACGGGAGGGCGGGCCCACGTCACTTATTTGGGCTGTGCTGTGGGTGAGACCCGGCCTCCAGCCATCAGTTTTGGGTAACTTTACCTTTTTTTTTTTTTTTTCCCCCCCCACCTCTGGCAGTTCACCACTTACCTTTGTACCATTTCAAGCTCTTCACTGGACTTGAACTGCTTGAATTCCAATAAAAAACAGGAAAAATCAAGGTGTTCTAAAACAATTGACCGGTAGTGTATATCATCTATCAAAAGCAGTTATCATGACAAGCCAATGAAGGGGATTAATGGAATATAGCTCTAAGAAGTGATTAGTGTTGGATAGGTGAGATTATTCCTGTCTTGTGTTCTGGCAATATTTCATGTCTGAGGATGAAAAAAGAACTTTGTGATACTATAATGTACTATGTGAGGGATGTACCTCCACAAGAGAACTAGGGCTGCAGCAGTCTACTGGTCTCACGCTATACTTTTGCATGAAAATTGACAGCAGTCATACCATGTGCATTTGCTCAACAGTGGTATTGAATTCTACAGTATTAAGATAAGCCTTTATTGATTAAGGTTTGTGAAATGATAATGAAGTGTTTGTACGACAAAAAAACTCCTGTTTTCATTCATTTAAGGGTCATTATAACTAATAATAATTGTGTAAAGCCATATACTATGATATTGAGAAAAAGTGACACTGTGATGTGGCTTTTCTGCTCAGTTGGGGTGGATAGCAGATTTACAGACAAACTGTATGTTGCATTATTTGTCACTTACTGCAACCTTATCACTGTCACCTGACAAAAAATCATCTTGCTAATTGAGTGCAGTGTAATTCCTAGATACAATTAAATCCATGTAAATGAGTTGTGTTAAGTCTATGGTTCTGCTTTAGATGAACCTTAGGCTGAACCCTAACCCCATTCATTTTTTTATTGATTCTTGTTCTTTGGTTCTTTTCTCTTTTGCTTCATTAGTTGTTTTTTTGCCCCATTTTAAATGAATGAGCTAAACAAAGCCACACTGGTCTAAACTAGTGCCACCACAGGAAATCACTCTAAAGGGCACATTTGACCTTCTCAGAGTTACAGTGGTGCTCTCTCATCAGGTGACATGTCACATGACCACATGACAATCACGAGACTCTCAGAGCTGGTGGGTTCCAGATGAGCAGGCCTATTAAAGCAACCGTTTTGTGTACAGACCCTTGACTGTTGCAGTATAATCCACATCAAGTGAGTACAATTGGCTGAAAAGTGAATCTTCTCAATACCCCACCAAAAAAACACCTGCTGTTGTAGTTCAGCCACAGCAAAAAAAAAAAAAAAAAAGAAAAGAAAATAACTGGACAAAAATACTTACCCCACTAACCCTCCAAAGATTTCTGTCACATACGAATAGTCTCCTCCAGACTTTGGGATGGTGACACCCAGTTCAGCATAGCACAAGGACCCGAGGGCACAGATCCCACCTCCACAAACCCAGACAATGAGTGACAGCCCCACTGAGCCTGCATGCTCCAATACTCCTTTAGGTGAAATGAATATCCCAGAGCCAATGATGTTACCTAATGACATGAGCAAAGGTTTAGATTATTTTCACATTTTCTTGCTTAGTAATCACTGGCTTTACCTGAGGCTTGTCAATCCACTTATTTTCAGGCACCAAAAATAAAACAGGCTTGGAAAAACAAAAAACACAGCAGCCAAGAAATCCCAAGAGGCTTATTAAAACATGCCCGCTATTTGAATCAAATCTTTAGGGATTCATTTCAACTGACTTTTGTTTCATTTAATGACTTGTACAATCTCCAGAGGACACCTTGCCGTCAGCATTACCTCCATGTTGTGGAACACGGGATGCATGAGGGGTTTTAGTTTTTGGACTTATGCTGGATATTGTATGTATTTGCTTTACTCTTTAGAGTTATAAACATTAAGTGTAACAACAGAACAGATCAGAGGTCAAAGTACCCCAGCAGTAGAAAATGCAACTTTTTAGGTTGACATCTGGATGACACAGAAGTGAAGGGGAAAGGGATTCTGATGGAAAGAACAGCAGTAAACCAAAACATTGACACACATAAAAAGAAGAGAAAATATTAAATCTCTTCTTCTTCTTTCTCTTTAAAATTGCAAGTTTTGACAATGAGTGCAGCTGGATGTAGATATAGAGATTTTGACAGACATGACTGCATACATCTATGCTGCTGTTAACAATACGTCAGCATCATTTTTAAAAAGTTCAGTTTCCCTCATCTATGCTGCAAATCAGTGCTGTGCTGGCCAATAAATGTTATCATCATTGTGATATGAACATGAGTGTATACATGAAAAATGATTTTATTTACATATGCCATAAATTCACACTCAGCATGCAAACATTTGACCAATCGGATGAAGGCCCAGCTAGCTGTCAGTTACCCTCAGATTAATTGATGTCATTTTGGTGCCAACTGTGAGGTTAGTTAGCATGATGGCTGAGGAAGGAAAGAAGAGCCAATATAGGCGCTTCAATATTTGTCAAGTCATGTCGTCATGGCAATACTGAACAATGTTATATTGCAGATTTTTCTGTGGTGTAGGCCTAATGTCTATTTCAGCTGTACAATTCCTTGGGGGGGGCAGAGAAATTTCTCTGTGAAATTAATGAAGACATTTAGTAATTATTTAAGTAATTATAGCCCAATTTAATAAGTATCTGTCTGATTACATATATACAGTAGTTGTGGATGGAAACCACAGGTCCAGCATAATTTGCTGAACTACTTAAGATGTTTGTATACTACATTGAACAACATAATAAATACAAACAAAACCTGTCCCAGGTATGTAATGACACATCCATGGTAACATATGATTGAAAGACCTGATTAATCCAGTTTGACCTTGTAGTGTAATGGAAACATGACTTATCGAGGTCCTGGTAAGCTGCCCCCCAAACAGGGATAAACTGTAGTTCCCTGGTGTCTCAGTTGGATTCAGCACATACTAATAAGACACCACATCATGTGCACTCATATGTCATCACCCCTACAAAATACAGGACAAAACAAAAACTAACACTTATAAGAAAGTAAGCAAACAGCAGCTGTTCAAGCAAAACATGTTTTTCTCCTCTTTGGAGTACTTTGGGACAAAAGGAGACTTCACGGAAAATATAACTGTCCACTGTAAACGTTTTATCTGTTAAAACCCAGGAAAGCACACCATTGCAGCCTCCCCACAAAAGCAGCTCTGAATGCACCCTAATGATGCAGAGGGAGAGAGGAGGTCCACACAGTGCATTTATCACTGTCAGATTTGATTGTGGAGGCCGTGGTGAGATGCAGAGCTGTTACATAATGCCTATGTTGTGTTTGTTATGTCATAAAGTTTGGCATCGCAGCTGAAAGCGTGAATCAGAGTCCTAATGACCCCCTCAGTCTCCCTGCACTATATAGCTCAGAGACTACTGGTCAGACTCCAGCTCTCATTTCAGTCTGCAAGCCTCGGTGAAAGCTTTTTTAAAAAATAAGAATGAAACAGGAAGTGACAGTAACATACTATGGTCTGAGAAGTAACAATCTGCATGTGGTTGCTGCAGCGGGGGTGGGGCTCAGAAATTGTGAGACTAGTGGTTAACATAGATATTATCACTGGTGGACTCAAGGGGGGGACAATGCCCCCAACATCCATCTAACAGTACCCCCATGTTTGAAGCAACAGAAGTGCCCTCCCTCTTCGATGCCAAAAAGTACACTTTGGGTGGCCCAATTTGCAAAGACATAAATTGTCCCGTACTGTGATCTTTCAGAGGACAAAATATGATGCAGTGCCCTCTAGGGAGCCCTTCCTTTGGACAAAATGTAATGCAGTGCTGTATAGGCTGCCTTACATGATAGATATGATAGAAAATTTGTTGGCTCCTATGCGCCTCTGAATGGCTAAATAGTCAAAAAAAGTTCCTTGTGTGTTTTATTACATAGATGGAGCAGTTACATAGCATCATGTAACAAAACAACCGTTTCACCATATATTCATCATGACTCTCTGGTGTATGGTATGCTGGTGGCCTTTTAATATTTTTTGCCCCGACCCTTCAAACAACTTGAGTCCACCAATGGATGTCACTGTTATGTTTACATTCAGTTTGGTCAGATATCAATATCGTTTGTCATTTGATTCAGCTGCTTTATAGGCAGGCCTTCATGTAAGCAGTAGTAGTTGCACACATTGAAGTGGCAGCTCCAACAGTCCACCTTACTAGAAAGGGACACTGGATATGTGAGTAGGCTGTATCTGGTGGGTAGCAGCATGACTAGCACGACTGCTGTATGTGTGTACTAGCTGCGCAGGCTTCACTCCATCTGTACTTCACAGATAAGACTTGAAAAGTGTTCAGTATGAACAGGAGTGATTTGAAGTTCACACTAAAGGAATTTCATTGGAAAGAATTATACTGCTCTTGGAGCGCTCTTGTATACTGTAAAGCAGAGCTGTGGGTGTACTTTGAGAGTTTAGCAAAGGATTTGTACAGCTACTGCTTGCCAGAAGTTAAATGAGCAGGACAAAGAACGAGTATAAACTGGGATAATATCAGTTTCTATAAAAACACAACAGACATGACCTTGGTTATAAAGATAAGCTCTTTAAATGATAACATTACCACTGAAGTTCCACACTGTTGCCTTTTCCTTTGCAATCCTGAAGACTGTGCTTCATATTCCTCTTTCACCTGAGATCTCTGTGATGCGAAGGACCGGTTTATTATACATTTGCCCTGTTATCCTATTAGTAGTTTGGTTAGATTTGTGTTTGCCTAGTGAAATGCCTCTCCATTTGATTTTATCACTATAATGTGTAAAATGTGGATCTGTGAGCTGTGGGCACAGAGGGCAATCTGCACTGCTTAAAAAAATTACTGAGGAAACCAGTTCAACAGGCCAGGAAGTCCAACATCTGTCCTCAGCTTCCAGTTATCCTTGTTTGTTCCGTCATCCATTTTGTTTGAAGGGGTTGGCCTAGTCGTGGTGCAGACCCTTATCTTATGGAGATCTCGTCTGCAGAGGTCCACTTTAGATTTATGGAAGTCATGACAACACTATGTTTTCACAGGCACACTTCTCATACTCTGAGCGGAAGCAGCCAGTTAAAGTCTGTCTTATGGCTCTGGTGTGTGACCACACCTGAAGTTGATAAATGACTGCTGGAAAACCTTAAAAGCCCAAACTGTCAGAATGTATGAATGAAAGAAGATAAATTCAGTGAAATAGGCTCAGTGGTTAGTTTACTGTTGCCCTACACTAAAACATGAAGTCTGGAGAATAGTTAAAGTATCTCTAATACATCAAAGAAAATTCAAGAACAGAATGTCTCACACAAAAATAACTACATGACACAATAGCAGCGTGCCCCCCACACCAGGCTGGATACGAGTCATATGTCATCAGACGGCAGCTGGTGCTTGGGGAACCTTCTGCATTTCTGTCAGATTATAACTACAACCTGTTGACTTTACTGCTAGAGTTGAGGTTATTCGTTCGGCCGCATATTTGAACTCTATAACTGTTCGTTCCATCAAAATGTACGGAAAATCATTTGCATCAACGCATCTTCCTGTGTTCAATCAGACACACGTAGCTCCATTTTCAGTGTATACGTCCTATCGTGCCGCATGTGTGCACTTTTAGCATCGGCGGTTTGTAATGAGATGGGTGACAGGAAGAACATTAATGCCTCGCGCTGATGTTGATGGCTGAGCCTCTAACTTTGGCGGTGTTACAGTGTTTATGCTCAGCTGTCTTACAGAACCACATGGAGCCTGTGCTTTGTCTGACTGCCGTTCATGTTCAACATCAGGAGGTCCAGCCACGTATGCATTTCTACATTCAGACCATCCGACTGATGCAACAGTTTCCACTCAAAAGACAGGCATCTCATACATCAAAAGGGGACCATGCGTGCGTAAAAGCAACTCTTTTGCGTGCGTATCTTGGCGGGATTGTACCAAAGCCAGACTGTAGGTCATACCACTTATGAACTTAAAGTCAAATTCTGTTCGCAGTGTTTTACGGCGCACGAGGACAAACAACAAAACTTGACCTTTTATGCTGCTGACTCCTTTTGTGTTTGTAATCTTAACAGCAACGCCACAAGCTGCATCCTCCACGTTACGATGGTTATTCCGCCAGCCAGCCGCTCAAACACGTTTCCCCGTTAACTTTTCCCTGTAGCGGAGCCGCTCTTCGAGAATGCACCATTTAAGACAAAAGCTGTCACACACTCACCGATGATAATAGCGCAAGCACTCAAAAGTCCAATTTCTTTCTTTAGAGTGACTCTGTCGCTGTTGGAGGACTTTGTATCCTTCTTCCTCTTCTCTTTGTCCTCCATCGCCTCCGACTTGAAAATGTGCTTCCTGCCCGTCTCGGTCCGGTCCAGATACTGCTGACTGAACCACGCTCCGCTCTTCGGGTTTCCCTTATAATATCCCTCTGATGGACGGAGGAGGACATGCGCATGCGCACGCCACACCGCTGAACCGACCACCTTGTCTCAGGTAGGCTGCTGGAGGGACGGTGTGAATGTGTTCAGACATGTAACGTGAGAAACAAGTACATGGAGAAGAAAATGCCTCTATTTTTAAGAAGGCTACATGTTTTATTTTATTTTTGTTTTTCTTTACAATCGTAGCATCAGGCAACCACTGGTGGAAAGTCACTGAGTACACTTACTGAAGTACAATTTTAAGTTACTCGTACTTTACTGGAATATTTCCTTCTTCTGCTACTTCATACTTTAACTCCACTAAAGATAAGAAGCATATACTTTCCTTTTTACTCCACTATATTTACATTTTTACACAACTTTTTACTTCCTGGTTAGGGTGCAGATTTATTTTAGGTACTATAGATTCAGTACTTTTGATACTCTAAGTATATTTTGATGCTAATACTTTTGTATCTTTACTGAAGTGAACATTTAAATGCATGGCTTTTACTTTTAACAGGTTATTTCTATTTCTGTTAATACTTAATTCTACACACTGAATGCATAGCTGGACTATATTTCACCAGACTGTGAACACCTGCTACTGTCGACTTCATATAGATTGTAACTGGATAATGTTTAAATTAATTAAACAAATGATAATACATGAATAAATAATCAGTGGACATGGAAACTGTCCCTTCAAGTAATATAAATTAGGAGGTTCAGAGGCTGACAGAATGGTGTGCTAAGAAAAACTTGACTCTAAAGACTAAAAAATCCAAAGAGCTGATACTTGCTTTCAGAAGAATTCAGGATGTTAACCTGCCACTGAACGTAAACAGAGAGCAGATGGAGAGAGTCTCTAGTTTCAGGTTCTTAAGTACATACATCTCAGGAGGGAGGATCACCAACACACAGCTGCCTGCCCTGGAAGGCATATTCACATTCCACTGCCTGCAGAAAATTCTCTACATCCTAAAAGACTCATCCCACTCTGCTCATCAGTTATTTGAATGTCTGCCTTCAGACAAACATTACAGGTCCATTAATGCATACGCTACACTCTCACACTGAACTCTGCCCTGAAATCACACTCACTTTATACACTACTATGTGAAATCAGTCAATATCCTTGTGCAACAATGTGAGTTGGTTATATATCTATCTATTACAAACTTCAATATTTTTACAAGTGCTCATTTTTTAACTTTCCTTTAAGCATATGTTGGGTCATGTGAATGCCTGAACTATGAATGTGAAGATGTTTTTTTGTTTCGTTTTTGAATTTTTGATGAATGAGTGTGATAATGCTTTCTTTTATGTTTTTTTGTACTTTTGGACCTAACGAGATACAGGTGAGTCTGTTTTCCCTCAAGGCTGCTGTTATTTGAGACTAAGCTCATATTTGAAGTGGATAAACATTAAAGTAATGATTATCATGATTGTTGTACCATTCTACACTGTGAGAAGGTGAGCACCCTCCTTCTCACGGTCTCCCACGAGGGACGCGTTTTGATAACGTGGCCTGCGAGGCAGCGTCGGACAATTAAAATTAAAAAGACGTTTCGGACTTTGTAGCGCATATACGCGCTGATGCGTGTGTGCGCGCACACACACACACGGAGAAATGGACTCTATCGTCAGTTTATGTATATTTAAATGCTTGGTGACATGTTTGGCGTGGCGTACGCCATGGACGCTTCGGCGCTGAAAAGTCTGCCCGCTGCGTCGCTCACCTTCCACAACCACAACTCACCCGTATCAGTTTTCTCCCCGGTTTAGCATCCAGGCGTGTAGTGAGGTACCCACTACTCGTCCACCTCTTCATTTCAGTTTGTAAAGACTCTGGTTTTTCATACACTCACAGTCACCTGCACTCCCGGTCCAGCTCCACTGCTCCTCTGCGGAAGCGCGCGCCGCTGCAGGGGCGGACTTTATTGGGCCCAGGGCAAGGGGGCACGGCCCATTGCACTCAGGGGGTTTTTATTTTTCTATGGTATTGGCTATGTGGTGTTTGTATAAAATTATTGTGTGGTGTGTACATATTTGGTGTGTGGGTAAATTAACTTGTGCATTATTTATTTGTTTGTATCCATTTATTATGATTATAGTATTGTATGGACCATTATGTTTATTGGTAATCCCCTCAATAATGGTTTGGACCATTTGGGCTCTACAAGCAGCCCTATTTAAAGGAGCCTCATTTTGCACTTGTTGTTCCTTGGGAGAACTAGTATGTGCTGTTGTGAGAGTTGGTTATCGGTGTTCAGTTCCTGCATTATTCCTGCATTTTGTCTGCCTGTGAAAACCTTGTGTTCTGGGAGATTAAAAGGATTTTTCCTGGCACCTGACGCTTTGCTGCCTCCTGTTTTCAACCTCTTCCACCTGAATCCGGTCTTGCCGAGATCCCGTTATTCGGGGAGACCACTCTGGTCCCTCACATTTGGTGGCAGCGGTGGGATCTGTGGCCATCGGAGAAGCTGGAAAAAAGAGTTGGAATGAGAGGTCGAGCAGGGAAGCGAGGCCGTGGGGCGCAAGACAGCCGAACTGGGGTGAGCATGGATTTCCCCATCCAGACCCCAGTGGACACAGAGGAGGAAGAAGAGGTGCAGACAGACGGTAAGGTCGGGGCCCAGGCATCGGGCGGAGACCAGCCCAGTGAGTGTGACCTAGCCACCCTGCATCAGCTCCTGGTCAGGACCCTTCGAGCCCAGGAGAGGGAGGCATCGAAGCAGGAACAGAGATGGAGGGGTGTCCAGCTCCAGCTGAATCAACTCAGGGAAGATGTTGATGCTGACCGTAGACGTCCACCTCCAGCACCACCTATGCATCAGCCAGGGGGTCTCCATTCCCCACTGGGTGACGTACCAGCAGTAGCTCCAGCAGCACCAGTATCTCCAGCAGCAGCAGGACCAGCTCCTGCACCAAGGGCCTGGTCCAGTGCGGCGATCCCCAGATTTGAGGAGGGGGATGACATCGAACAATACCTGACCACATTTGAGCGGCTAGCTATGGCTTACCGCTGGCCAAGAGAGGACTGGGCGGTGATCCTGGTGCCCTACCTCTCTGGCAAGGCACGTAGTGCGTATGTGGCAATGGACATAAACCATGCTATGAACTATGATCGTGTGAAGGAGGCCATCCTAAACAAATATGAGATCAACGAGGAGGTGTACCGGAGGAGGTTCCGTGAACCAGACGTCAGGCCGGGAGAAACGCCTCGGGAGCTGTACACCCGCCTCAAAGATCTCATCAACAAGTGGATTCGGCCGGCAACGAAGACGATTGACGAGGTGATGGAAACCCTTGTCTTGGAGCAGTTCCTGCGTACCCTGAACCCTGACATCAGAGTCTGGGTGAAGGAGCACAACCCGCAGGATGGTCAGAGGGCAGCAGAACTGGTGGAGAACTTCATGGCAGCTCGGCGGGGCCACAAGACCTTCCGGATGGAGCCACCACCAAGACCAGCAGCTCGAGGTAGGTCTGAGGGGTTTGGTCATGGGAGTGGTTCAAAGACTAGTGAGCCCAGTAGACAGCCTGTTCGAAGTTTGTTGCCCACAGTTAGGTCCAGAGATGCCCGTGAACAGAAACCTACTGCAACGGTGGTGTGCTATCACTGCCATCAAGAGGGCCACATTAAGCCCGAGTGTCCGAACAGGAAGCCCAAGCACTCCAGCCATTGCTGTGTCCCGAGACGGGAAGAGGGTGACACAGGGTTGGTGGGGAGGCTTCAGACTGAACCAGTTGTAGTTAATGGGAAGAGGGCTATTGCCCTGTTGGACACTGCAAGCACTCAGACATTAGTGCAGCCCCGCGTAGTGGAAAAGAGAGACTATTTGCCGGAGGGAAAACTGAGAGTCTCTTGTGTAAATGGGGATGAGCATGAGTACCCGGTAGCTGAAATCTACCTGGAGGTCAGAGGCCAGACTTACCAAATGACGGTGGGGGTGGTTGAGAGACTAAGCCATTCTGTGGTCATTGGCCAAGACCTCCCTGTCCTGCCTGAGCTAGTGCAGACAAGCCGACCCATCAGCATGGTAGTGACAAGGGCCCAGAGCAGGGCACCGGGTCCTGAAGAGCCTGCTGATGAGCCTGAGTCCACTAGCCTGTCAGAGCTGCCATTTGCCGAGGAGGACATCACTCCTCCTGCCAGAGTGAAATGCAGGAAGACCCGCAGGCAGCGCAGACAGGATAGGTTAGTGGGGACATTGCAGAGATCTGAGGAGCTACCAGTTAACCAGCCAGATGATGAGTGGGTGAAGGTGGAAGATAATTTTGAGCAGCTGCAGAGAGAGGATCCCACTCTGCAGAAAGCTTTCGAGAAGGTCACCCACATTGATGATGTCCAGACAGAAGTCCCTTCTGCTTTGTCCGGGGAGAGATATGTTTTGAGAGACGGACGATTATATCACCAGCCAGGAGAAGGCAGGACTGAGCAGTTAGTGGTTCCCAAACAGCTCAGGGAACAGGTGCTAGCTTTGGGTCACAAAATCCCTTGGGCAGGTCATCTGAGCAACACCAAGAGCCATGAGAGAATTGCAGCCAGGTTTTATTGGCCAGGGCTCTACAGTGACGTCTTAAATTATTGTAAGACCTGTCCGGAATGCCAGCTGACCAGTCGTAGGAAGACTAGCCCTTATCCACTTCAACCACTTCCTGTCATCGAGGTGCCTTTTACCCGTATTGCTATGGACATTGTAGGTCCCCTGGAGAGAACACAGACAGGCTACCGGTACATTCTGGTAGTCTGTGACTATGCTACGCGTTACCCAGAGGCCTTCCCTCTGCGCAAGGTAACAGCTCGCCCCATAGCACAGGCATTGTTGCAACTCTTCTCCAGGGTGGGCATCCCACAGGAAGTCCTTACGGACCAGGGCACAGCTTTCCTATCAAAAACAATGAAACAGGTTTATAGTTTGCTGGGTATTAAGGGCATTAGAACCACTCCATACCACCCTCAGTCCGATGGCCTGGTAGAGCGTTACAACCAGACGCTTAAGAGCATGTTGAGGAAGTTTGTGGCAGCCAATGGGAAAGACTGGGACCGCTGGCTGCCCTTCTTACTGTTTGCCTACCGTGAGGTCCCCCAGGCCTCCACGGGTTTTTCACCCTTTGAGCTGCTTTATGGCCGACAGGTTCGTGGTCCCTTGGACGTCCTGAGAGAGGCCTGGGAGGGACCCAGGTCTCCCAAGACTCACAGCATCTTGGCTCATGTACTGAAGATGAGAGACAAGATGGAGGAGATGGCAGAGCTGGTACGAGCGAACCTGGGGCAGGCCCAGACTCACCAGAAGTCCTGGTACGACAAGGCAGCCAGGCAGAGGAGTCTCCAACCAGGGCAGAAGGTTCTGCTTCTTCTGCCCACCACTGAAAACAAGCTGCTTGCCAGGTGGCAGGGGCCGTACAAGGTGGTGCGGAAGATGGGTCCAGCCACCTACGAGATTGATCTTCCTGGGAAGAGAAAATCCCGACAAACTTTTCATATTAATCTCCTGAAGGAGTGGCATGAGAGGCAACCGGAGTTGCAACTCAGTATGCTGGCAGTGGCAGAGGGGGAGGAGAGTCCTGAGCAGTTCTTCCCCATCAGCCAGCAGTCAACCACCCTAGACCTGTCGCACCTGACTCCTCAGCAGCAGAGAGGGATGGAAGCGGTCATCCCTGCAGGTCTCTTCCAGGAGAGACCGGGCTTCACGACAGTAGTCGAGCATTCTATCCCCCTCAAAGACTCAACTCCGGTGCGGCAACGGATGTACCGGGTACCTGAGCGTCTCCTGCCATGCCTCAAGGCGGAGGTGGAGGAGATGCTGGCCTTGGGGGTGATCGAGAAATCGTCTAGTGAGTGGAGCAACCCAATAGTGCTGGTGCCCAAGAAAGATGGCACCATGCGCTTTTGTATCGACTTTAGAAAAGTGAACGCACAGTCCCACTTTGATGCTTACCCTATGCCGAGGCTGGAAGACTTAATTGAGCGCCTGGGTAAAGCATCATTTATCACCACCTTGGACTTGTGCAAAGGGTACTGGCAAGTACCCCTGACTAAGGAGGCCAGGCCCTACACAGCCTTTCGTACCCCTCAGGGGCTGTTTCAGTTCCAGGTAATGCCCTTTGGTCTGCAGGGGGCACCGGCCACTTTTCAGAGACTGATGGACATTGTGTTGGCTGGTACCGACTCTTTTGCCGCAGCTTACCTCGATGACATTGTGGTGTACAGCGCAACCTGGGAGGACCACCTCTGTCATCTAGGTGAGGTGTTTCAGCGCATCCAGCAGGCGGGCTTGACCATCCACCCACAGAAGTGTTCCCTGGCGAAGGAGGAGGTGCGGTACCTTGGCCATGTTCTGGGCCGAGGGGTGATTCGGCCGCAGAGAGAGAAGGTTCAGGCGGTACTGGACTGCCCACGGCCCCAGACCAAGAAGGATGTCCGGTCGTTCCTGGGCCTAGTGGGGTGGTACCGCCGGTTTGTGCCGGACTTTGCACGGCGAGCGGCACCATTGTCAGACTTGACCCGGAAGTCGGGATCCTCCAAGGTCCAGTGGGGGAAGAAGCAAGAGCAGGTGTTCCTTGACCTGAAAGAGGCGCTCTGCAAAGACCCAGTGCTCCAGAGTCCTGATTTTGGACAACACTTCACTGTCCAGACTGATGCCTCCGGTGTTGGTCTTGGGGCAGTGCTGCTCCAAGGAGAGGGTGACAACAAGAAGCCTGTGGCCTACATCAGTCGCAAACTGTTTCCTCGAGAGACCAGGTATGCAACGGTTGAGCTTGAGTGTTTGGCAGTGAAGTGGGCTCTGGACACTTTAAAATATTACCTCCTAGGTAGAGACTTTTCTTTGGAGACTGACCATCGCGCCTTGCAGTGGTTGGGCCGCATGAAGGACTCCAATGCTCGTGTCACCCGCTGGTTCTTGGCATTGCAGCCGTATCGTTTTACGGTGCGGTACCGGGCGGGAAAGGAGAATACCGTGGCAGACTTCTTGTCTCGCCACCCAGTTGGCGAGACTCCAGAGGGGTAGGGAAATGTGAGAAGGTGAGCACCCTCCTTCTCACGGTCTCCCACGAGGGACGCGTTTTGATAACGTGGCCTGCGAGGCAGCGTCGGACAATTAAAATTAAAAAGACGTTTCGGACTTTGTAGCGCATATACGCGCTGATGCGTGTGTGCGCGCACACACACACACGGAGAAATGGACTCTATCGTCAGTTTATGTATATTTAAATGCTTGGTGACATGTTTGGCGTGGCGTACGCCATGGACGCTTCGGCGCTGAAAAGTCTGCCCGCTGCGTCGCTCACCTTCCACAACCACAACTCACCCGTATCAGTTTTCTCCCCGGTTTAGCATCCAGGCGTGTAGTGAGGTACCCACTACTCGTCCACCTCTTCATTTCAGTTTGTAAAGACTCTGGTTTTTCATACACTCACAGTCACCTGCACTCCCGGTCCAGCTCCACTGCTCCTCTGCGGAAGCGCGCGCCGCTGCAGGGGCGGACTTTATTGGGCCCAGGGCAAGGGGGCACGGCCCATTGCACTCAGGGGGTTTTTATTTTTCTATGGTATTGGCTATGTGGTGTTTGTATAAAATTATTGTGTGGTGTGTACATATTTGGTGTGTGGGTAAATTAACTTGTGCATTATTTATTTGTTTGTATCCATTTATTATGATTATAGTATTGTATGGACCATTATGTTTATTGGTAATCCCCTCAATAATGGTTTGGACCATTTGGGCTCTACAAGCAGCCCTATTTAAAGGAGCCTCATTTTGCACTTGTTGTTCCTTGGGAGAACTAGTATGTGCTGTTGTGAGAGTTGGTTATCGGTGTTCAGTTCCTGCATTATTCCTGCATTTTGTCTGCCTGTGAAAACCTTGTGTTCTGGGAGATTAAAAGGATTTTTCCTGGCACCTGACGCTTTGCTGCCTCCTGTTTTCAACCTCTTCCACCTGAATCCGGTCTTGCCGAGATCCCGTTATTCGGGGAGACCACTCTGGTCCCTCACATACACCTTAAGCATTCTGTTGGCTCAAGGTATTTCTGAACCGGACAGATATGAAAACACAGATATTACAACTGTTGTCCGTGCTGACTTAATGACAACAGAAATCATCATTAATGTTATCAGTAACAGCTGTGCTTTTACGTGTGATTACATGCTGTAGTAGAAAGGTTTACTTCACAATTGCACTAACAATGGCTGCATTACATTTAGGTATGCTAGTCTGAGTAGCCAGGTGATTTCTATGAGTGCTCACTGGAAAGGCTTACTGAGACATTTAAATGGAACAGAGCCATGGTTAATGTCATTGGTCTCACCTGTGTTTCTCCTGCTGTGACAACTGTGTCCTGAAAAAGGGATATTAGTTGTTCAGGCTTTTGAAATAACTGCAGGTTCAAAATAAGTCTTATAATACTTATATATTTGGTCATGAAGACAGATAGTTAAGTAAATAGTGGATCCTCATCTGGAGTCCAATACTCCTTCCAGTTTGTAAGGTAGTGTTAATGAATTTTCCATTCCCTGTCTAGACTTAGATGTATAGTGGAACTTTGTCTTAAGATCATTTCAAACTTTCATAGGCAGATTCAAATAATCCATCTGTAATATCCACAATTGTTTTCTATAATCCTCATATCAACTTAAACTGACAGCACATGTGTTGCAATTTCCACTTAGACAGTTTAGTCAAGAACAGCCATGGATCAAAAGAGAAAATCAAACTTTTAGCAAGATGAGATAATGATCAGGATAGCAGAAGAGTTGAAGCCAGACAACATGTGTAATTTGGTGGACTATATAGCGGGTTGATAAACAAAGCCTAACACACGGGTGACCGAGGTGGGGCAGAGCGACAGAACTGTGATACTGCTGATAATCAAAAGAAATGAACTGGTAAGTAATTCCGCACGTCTTTAACTGATAATTCTCATCACATTGTTCATAAAGCACATGCAAAGTTAACTACCGCTTTGGACACATACATGTCCTCAACTGCGATACCACTCCCAACAGGAAAATCACTTATGTCAAACCTACTCCACATGTTCATATTAAAGTAGGGTTTTATTATAACTACTTATAAATGGTTTTCTGCAAGGTTTGTTGAGGTCCTGGGAGCTATCCTCAGAGTCACTGCTCTTAAACTTGACACTTGTACCAATTAGTCAAAACAGGTGTTATGTGTCAGGGTGTGTGTGAAAGGTTCCTTAGAATCATTAATTATTTCCTCTTCTACTATAAATCCACTTCCACTATGTATTTTGGCCATCATTGATACCCATGCTCATTTATGATTATACCATCATTGATATATTCAAAGTTAGAACAAGAAATGTGACCAGGGAGGGGTGATAACTTTTAACTTTATAGCCAGCAATGGTAACCAAAGGTAAGCAAACCAGATTTGGAACATATTGGGCTGCATAAGATCAGTGGGATGTTCAGCATGTTATTCCCTGAACAATGAAAATTTTAAAGCCCCTATGTATAAGATTTGAACTCTTTTTTTTCCCATGGCAGCTAGTGGCATGAAAAATTATATATATATATATATATGGATAGATGGATAGATAGATAGATATACACCTGACCATAACAATGAACCTAGATGACTGGCAGCTCATTGGGTGTTTGACTCTGGAGATAATCCCTTTGGTTTAGCTGCTGTTTAATTATTTACAGTTCCTACAGGAAAGATTCTTATTACCTGGGGCTTTTCTTACCTACAAGCAAACTGCTTGGGGTTTATCTGTACATATACAGGTTTCTTCTTCAAATGATCTTTCAGTAAACTGGCTGTTGCAATATGTGTTGCAGTGAAAACACTCATAAGTGCAATAGCAACAAGATGCTTCTGAGCTCCCTGGAGAGAGCATGTGTGAGTTTTCCATCCTTCTACTCTTCCTCCTACCTTGCTTCTCCCTCCCCGCAGCTGTGTAGATGACAACAAACCAGAGAAAGACGCAGAGATTAAAGAGGTGGTGGAAAATCAGATGATAGATGGTTATCAGCTGTAAAGACAATATATAGATGATAGAGGTCTGGTCCAAGATAAACAGTTATGTAGATGATAGACAGCAGATTACTCTGTTTATGTGTCTAAACAGTCCTCAGCTTCAAAGCACTGGGTATATTGTCATATTCTACTGTGAATAGCAAAATATGTAAGAGAAATTTCCATATACACACTTGTGTATGCTGAATATTGGACCAGGATTGACCTCCAAACTACTTGTGATGTCACAAATCATGCTCATAACCCCTACCTCTGAAAATCAGATTTTCACTGAGAACAGATCATATTTCCCCTTCAGCAGTGGATGTTAAATCAGCCTTATAGTGTCAGACTCTGCACAGGCAGAGAGGAGGGTCTCAGTCCAGATCGAAATATCTCAACAACTACAGGATGTATTGACATGAAATTGTATAGACATCAATGTTCCTGAAAGGCTGAAGCCTAGTGACTTTGGTAGTCCTTTGACTTTTCATGTGGCTCCACCAGCACCTACCTTCGACGTGCTGGTGAAACATCTCAACATCTACCTAACTGATTAAATGAACTGACAGAATTTGGTCCAGATATTCATGGTTCCCAGACCTAGTGACTTTGATGCTCTCATGACTTTTCTTTTAGCAACACCAGGTTCACATTTGTGATTTTGGGTGAAATGTCTCCACAGCAATTGGATGAACTCATACATCCATCACCAGATAAGCTATCACAATCCGTTAATGCTCAAGTCAAAATTTTAACTTACCCAAATACCAACATGCCGAACACTTTCTGCTGTACTTTGTGTTAGATGCTAGTTAGCAAATGTTGGCTTGCTAAGCACAGATGATGAACGTTTTAAAAATTATCCCTGCTTACCATTAGCATGTTAGTATTTTCATTGTTAGCATGCTGACTTAACATATTCATCACGTCTGTCCTGAGCAAGGCATAGCTACTCATTGGAGGATTGTCTTTGTGCCGGGCATATTTAAAGTATGAATGTGCAGACTACTTTCGTGAACTTCTTTGAGTTTATTTCTTCAGGTTTTTTTCAACACTATTCATAAGGTTTCTTTTACATTTAGCAGTATGTCTACACCCTCAAACACAAAAAAATAACAAACAAAATACGTTCACATCGCACCACTTCATCTACAATTTAAGAAGTTAAGTCATGAAGTTGGGGCAGGCGAATGCTAATGAATGCACAATTAACTTGGGGGGCGGCCTCCCTCTCCTAAAGGAGGCCCCAACAAAGAGAGGAGATACTTTGTTGGCGACAGGAAGGCAGGCTGAAACACTGGCTTTAGTGTGATGGCAGGAGGAAATGAGGAAGAGGAGGAGATGGAGGGGGGGAACAGCCAAAATACTGTGATGGCATAAGAGGAGGAGTTGTGCTGTAAACAAATACATCACAGCATCCCAGCACAACGGCAGGAGGAGGAGTATAGGGGGAGAGAAGAGTATAGGGGGAGGAGAATGGAGGAGGAGCTAGAGGACAGGGGGAACAGAAAGAAGAAGAAATAAGTGGAGAATAATGGGAGAAAAAGTGGAAAAAGAAGAGACAGGGATGGAGGATGTAGTAAAGGATGGACCAAAGGAACTGTACGTTGATAAGAAGCTTCCACCGGCCTAAGAAAGAGAGAGCTGTCTATTGACTTGGATGCATTTGCCATCATCTGATGAAAACCCATGCATGCAACTGATCTCAGTCACGAGGCTGAATTCTACAACAACGGCATTTGTACACAGCTCACAATGGGCTAATAAGGACTATACGTTTTTTTAAAAGGCTCATCTTAATGCAGCTAAAAAAGTCTTTTGTCTAAATTTGAGGAACACATTTGGTGAATCTTGTCCAGCATGTACCTCTGGGTCACATGTGGCTTTGCTACAGAATTATGGAATTTCATACTTGACTTTATGTTATATTGAAACAAATGACCCACACTGTCAAAATATCACGAAAAGGCTTTTACAGTAGACCTTTTCTGTAAGGCTCAGACTGAAATATCTCAACGATGGACAATACAAACATTCACTGTCCACAAAGGATGAGTCCTATTTACTTTGGCACTAATTACTATGAAATATTTAAATCTACAGGATGAGCTGACACAAGATTTGGTACAGACATTCATGGTCCTAGTGGAGATCCTCTGACTTTTCCTGCAGCACCACCATCAGGTAAGAATTGAATGTTTTGAGTGAGACTGTTGGATGGATTGCCATTTGGTACAAATGTTCCTGCGCAGTAAATTGTAATCACTTGTAATCCCTTAACTTTTCATGGCGTCACATTCAACTAATACTGCTGATATCTACGGGCAGCTGATTGATATGTAAACAAACATACTGACTGGAAGGTATCGTTTATGAGAAGCAGAAAGTGTGAGAAAGAGGAAACAACAAAAACAGTAATGGAAAGGGAGACAGGTGGTTGGAAGGAAGGGAAAGAACATGGGAGGAAACTACAGACAAGGACGAAGCAAGGACAGCACAGTCGAGGGATGAAAGGCTGTAGAAAGGAAAGGAGGGACAGAGACAGGTAGAGATTGAGGAATGGTGGAGGGAAACGAAAAGGGAGGCATGAGGAAAGAAGAACCAAGACAGAAAGGAAGGAGAAGAGGCCATGAACCTAACACCACTTTGAAGCCAAGGACAAACTATCACTCTCTCTCATTCTCATTTTGTCCCGCCCTTGATCTATTATTACTGTAGAGCTTCTGGAGTGCCTGCTTAAATGGTTTGCCATACTGCCCACACCACACATTATTTGTTAACAGGGAACCCAGAGTTTTTGTGGATGGGGAGCAGAGCTGCATAGCAACACCACAGCACTTCCTGTTGGGCCGGGTGTTGAACGCCGGTGCCCGTTGTTCACCGCAGTGCCCCCTCTGCCTTTAGAAAAGCAGCCTGGAAGCAGTTCACTTACAATTGGCTTTGTGTTTCACTGTGAGGAGAAGAGAAATGAGCGGAAAGGCAAAGCACCCTCAGTTCACTGCACTTTTTAACAGACAAGAACCTCTATATTATTTAATGAATGGGTTTCTGAGGGCCAACATTAAAGCTTGGGGAATGATGATGCTGATGGCTGAGCATAGCTATGATAATTCAACTTTTGAATTTGGCTGTTTGTTGAACATAAATGGAAATATGGAAATATTCAGCCCTTTCACTAAAGATTTTCTTTTTGCCAGGGCGAAAACCCTCTAAAACATATAGAACATGTCAAAAAGTTATTTTCAGTAAGAAAATATTGTAAGATATGCTGTAAATGGATAATGTGGCCCGGTTGTTCACTCTGCAGAGTTATGTGAATATAGGGATAAAGTTTGAAGTGGTTTTACAGGTATAACTACACGGGCCTGCTGGGTTAATCAACATAAGCAGCTTAAACATGTTCAGATGTTTACTTGACATGCCTTTAATGAGCTTGGACAACCCAGAGACTGTAGTGTAGAGACAGACACAAGCATACACAGGTTAATCCAAACAAAACAAATCCAGGCAGTTAAGCAAAAATTTATTCAAAACCTACAGGAACAAACAATTAGATAAATGCTAGAAAGCAACAAACACACGAGGAGCGATAAAGACAATCTGGCAGAGGAACAGGGAAATCAGGGGAGTATATGAGGTCTCATGATGGGAATACCATATGCACTACATTGTATACAAAAAATAGCAATAAATCTCACTTTTAATCATTTCTGCTTCCATGGTCATGTGACCAATTCTAGTTTAGTGTTTAGCGTACACTCATATTGAAAAGAAAAAGTTAATCATAGTACAACTCCAAAAAAATGAAAAGCTGTGGAAAATGTAAACAAAATGTGATTAGTCGATTAGAGGAATTTCTGCACATCTGGGGCAAAGCTAAACACTTTGGCAAACCGTTGTCAGTAAGCACATTTTGTCATCTACAGTACAAGTTAGGGTAACTTGCACGTCTGTGAAGGTGTGCTGAAAGGTGCACGCAGAAACATATGCTGCCATCCAGACAGCCTCCGTCAGGACGTCAGTGGCAAAGCCCAGTCACATGCTGCACGTGCTGCAGCAGGGAAACAGTGTGGGTACTGAACTGGCCTGCTGCAGTCCAACCTGCCTGGTAAGTACACAGCGGTAAACATGAACCAGTTCCAACTTTTTTGGAAGGTGATACATGCATCAAATTCAAAATTGAGAATCTATATTTACAAAACACGATAAAGATCAAATGTCTTACCTTTGTACTGTATCTACTGCTATTAAAGCTAATGTCATTTCATGTGCTCCGCTGATGACTTACTAATCATCATCCCTTTGATCTGATGGACTGAATGTCATACATTTAAAGTCCTTTTCATTTTCTGATGAAAATGTTCAAGATTTACAGCATTCAGGTGACCCACAGAGGACAGGGCAACAATGTTTTTCACCTACAAGACAAGATAATGTAGAGTTCACATTAAAACAAATCCCTATATTCTTATCAATTTATTTAATCAGAAACTAATTAAGAGCAGAACACAATACAATAAACCTCCACACATATTTAGCAACACCTAATTAATTAGGCTTCACTCCATTTAGGTGTGCAGTTTCCAGAGTCCTGGTACCATATTTCAAAAAGCTTCCTAATACGAAGAGTTGCTTCTAAAAAAAATTCTCCCTCTTTAAGTGGTAAAGATAACAGTTACCCACAAAGTGTCTTCGCCCTGCCTCTTGGCTTGATTTGTAACACTGGGGCCAGGCTTTCCTCATAAATATCAAATAGATTAGATATTTACTTGCTTATCTAATCAAATAGATCAAATAAGCAAGTAAATGTAACTATCAGCATGTTATAGTCTACTGTGTCAGTACTCCTTTCAAACAGTTTGAAGGATCTTTTTAAGTATGGCTCATTGATTCATTTTTTACATATTTTGTAACCTACATTGCAGCTTGTCAAAGTCAGGGAGGTTATATAGCCTACATATATAGTGAACAGCAATTTAAATGCAGCACTTTTTCTGCACATGTAAAAATTTGTTGCAGGTGAGCACTTCTCCCTCGTCAAGCTATTCCATCCACCTGACACGTGTCGCATCAAGATGCTTGACAACAACGTGATTATTAGAAGCCGTTTTTGCAGTTTTATCACACAGCACAATGCCACTGATGTCACAGCTTTTGAGGAAATGTGCTGCTGGCATGCTGGCTGCAGGAATGTCCAACAGAGCTGCTTCCTATGAACTGAGTTTTCATTTTACTCCCCATGGCTGTAAACAAAACATAAGAGTCACATTTTCAGAGAGAAGAGAGGAGGGTACTAGCCACAGTAATAATAAATGACTGATTTAATCCAAGTTTTAAAAATTGTGCAGAAAAACACCTGTAATTCATATCTTAAAGAAAGCAGCACTTTTTGAACATGAAAGTGTGATTGGGAGTATATTGATAACCTCAAGCACCTCATTCAACACAAACACCATACAGGGTAAGTCAAACATGTTTATCAGTGTGTGCTAGTATAGCTTTGTGATGTAAACAAACAAAAGTTAAAAAGCTAAAAGAGAAAAGAAGCTAATACCTTTATTACATAATACATTTAAGGAAAGATTAATGGACAAGGCTTAACCTCTACCACCACCTAGTGGATGACATTGTTTAGTACAACGACAGTCAGGGAGAACAACAAATCCTCACATTTCAGAATCTAAAAGCAACTTAGTTAAATGATTAGTTAACTGACACTTTTTTTTCTCTTTTTGATTTTCTGACCATTTACTGAGTGGTTGTAACAGACATACTTCACAGCATACTGACACCCTTTTTACGTGGCTCCATATTGTCATGGTCAAAGTTATAAGAGTTCCTGGACTGTTTAAACTTAATTTTGAAATGGTGTGTGTGACCAAAGTCCAAACCTCTGTAATGACTTGAGAAGTAAGCAGTGATACCAGTGATTGCTTTCATACTTTAATGCATTGTGTTAAATCAATGTTGATTTCTCACACATAATGAGCAGCACATCTCGTGTTCAACAATTTGATGACAAATTATGACCATTACAATCCTCCTTTCTTTACTTGTCCTAACCAAAAACAAGAACCCCCCCCAAACCATGTGTCAGTCGGAAACTGAAGGGCACATGCCAAGACTGAATGGTTTGTACAGGGTTGTGTCACCTCGTCAGCTCAGCGCTGGGAGGGGGGGGGTTGCTGCACCTTGAACTTCCATCTCCTGTCCAATATTAACTACGTCTGTGAAACATTAAGTTCTGTCTGCATGAGAATGTCAACCAGTAATTGTAAATATCAATGTCTTTATTGAACTCTAAAACTTTATTTGATATTCACTTCTGTGGTTTTGCACGGTGCTTCACTGGACAAACAGCTATAAGTTACTGCTTGTCTAGTACTCATTTTAATATGCACAAAATGCCACTGAAGACAGAAAATCTATATGTAATATTCATTGTGGTCTAACAATGAAATGAAAACTAAATCATTCACGCAGATGTTAAACGGGGCTTAGATTTAAAACAATTCTGCTCCAAAAGCCTTTGACTTTCAGATACAGAAATGTTCCAGACAAAGAAAGCTTTGGTCCAGTTTCCAGACTCAGTTTAGTTGTTGTCAGTAATCTTCTGCGACAATAATAACCACCTCCTCCACTAACAGGAATTTAACCTGCTTTCTAAGTGGTAAAACTAGACACACACACACAGAGGTCCTCTTGTTTTACCCCAACACACCACAACAAATACCAGGTACCTTCATACAAGGCCCTGACAAAAATTACTGCTTAGGCGCAGAGTTGAGTTCAGGCACAGACCCACTCAATGGGAACTCAATCTGAAATCAGTGCAAACACTAAATAGTCTGAATTAACCACAGCTTGTCTTACTGCTGTGTCTTACTGCTGTTGCCAGTCAACCAAGATCACACAAGCTGGACATTTTTATTACTTTACTTCCTAGTGTTTGAATGTATATTTCACACCAACACTATAGTTAAAATGTCTTTTAATTACAACTGTATTTTTCCTGAAACAAATTTTTCATAATGTCCTTGCAACTCCAATTAATAAATTCTTGAAACATATGATATGGTATTAAATTACATTTTCATTTACCAAATCAAATACTGCAATGTCAGCTTCAGACAATAAAACCTTTGTTTCCACTGCAGCATTATTTCTATAACAGTTGTGATATGATAATCACTGACCTGAGGACGGTTATGCTATTTGTTTTATTCAGGTGCAACAATGTGTTCAGTTTGAAGTCCATCCATCCATTTTCTGTAGCGCTTATCCGTCAGGGTCGCGGGGGAGCTGGAGCCTATCCCAGCTGACTACAGGCGAGAGGCGGGGTACACCCTGGACTGGTCGCCAGTCAATCGCCAACACACAAAGACAGACAACCACACACTCACACCTAGGGGCAATTTAGAGTAGCCAATTAACCTAACGTGCATGTTTTTGGTATTGTGGGAGGAAGCCGGAGAACCCGGAGAAAACCCAGACAGGCACAGGGAGAACATGCAAACTCCACATAGAAGGGCCCAGTCCGGGATTCGAACCTGGAACCCTCTTGCTATGAGGCGACAGTGCTAACCACTGCACCACCGTGCCGCCCTCAGTTTGAAGTCAAACTACCATTTCCCACGCTTAATACAACAGGAAGGAAGAGAGCAGGAAGGTGGAAAAACGGGTGAGAAACCAAACCAAGACTTTCCTTGTGATTTTGAGGGGAATCAGCCATTTTACATAATTCTGAATAACTGGGACGCCTTCCCTTCCAATGAAGTAGCCTACCTACAGGAAATAATATCAATAACAGGAGCTGTGCTAACCTACTCCTGCCTTTGTCAGTGTTTTGGTTCCATTTCGTTAGCCTACTCTACTCTCTTTTTAAACCCACTGATACATTTTAATACTTGGCGCAGATGTCAACATGTGACTTCCTGTTCACGTTTCGGTTATTATTATTTTTATAGTTTTAGATAAATACCCTCGTAAATTATTCTGCAGCCTGTGGTTTCTCTGTCTTGTGAACTCTGATTTTATTTATCCCATTGGGATTTCCTGTAATCTAGTTTACTTAGAGATAATTAGCATTTTGATGCCACCACTTAACATAAAGTCTAAACACAACTATAAACAAAACCCTCAGGCCTTTAACCAGGCTATTTTTAGCATAAAGGTGCTTGCCTACTTTATTTGGGCTTTCTGTCGCACCAGATGGTGCAACTTTTGCGCCTGTAAGTCAGGCCTAACTCGAGGTGAAACTGACATGAAACTTGCATTGGTGAGTCTTTCCTCGTCATTTCGTACCGTCTCATGTACCGTGCAGCGTGTACAACCTGAGAGAAACAGGTGTCGCTCGGTCAGTGTGTTTTGGCGTGGTCGTGAACGCACCACCCAGTCTTTTTTTCTCTCGTTTGGGCGGAGTTTCTGGTTTCTGCTGGAAAACTCCCTGAGCGGAGGGAAGTGAGAGCAGACGAGTTGTCGGAGGGCAGAGAATACTCACCTGTTGAACAGCAGTGGTCTGATTTTACATAAGTTTTTTTTTAACTCACCTGTTTTTCCGCTGACATTCTGCGAGCCTGAGCCTTCAGGATGACGGACACTCTGTTACCAAACGGCATCAAAGACAGCGGAGGAGACCGGAACTATTTCAGAAAGGTGAGTTTTGTTTCTCGTCACAAATTATTGTAGGCTGTACGCCTGTGGTATTGCCCATGGCACGGGCAATAAAAAAAGAAAAAAAGAAAGATAAAATCACATTAGCTGACTGTTTCTGACGTGTTTATTGTTTGACTGGAGCCGTTGAAATGTAACTTTTTTGAAACTCTTTCAGTTCATAATTAATATAGCACCGATGTCAAAATGCGCCCAAGGGAAAAGATATATCGACTCGCAGCTTAACTACTTGTAGACAATGTTCGGCTATTTAACTTCAATTCACTATATTTCGCAATGTGTTTTAGAAAACATAAAATATGGGACACATTGATAAAAGGTAATAGTAAAATAAAATGTAAACATTCCATGTAAAAATAGCATGGTTACACACAGCAGAACAAATGCTACAGCTCCTGATGTGTCACCAGCAGCAGCAGAAGGCACGGCACTGTCAGCTTCAGCTGTCACAGTGTGTGTGTGTGTGTGTGTGTGTGTGTGTGTGTAAGAATAGCTGTATCTCCTGCAGTTACTGATAGCAAGAAAGGCTGTAAGAGCAGTGACCAAACATCACATAATCAGCATTATCAGGCCCCTGCTGTCGTCAGAGGTGTGGTGGTGATTGATACTTAAATAGCCCTGCTAAATGTAGGTCAGATTAGCCTGCTGCAGACCTGTTTTATTCTTATTTTTTAACTGGTAATTTTTTTTAAATTATTATTATTTTCCTCAGAGCTCTGTCCTCATTAATTTTCTTAGTTCTTCTTAATGAATGGCCAAAGATGACAGTGCTGTAATAACACTACAGCCATGACCTTTTGACTGTGACTTGATTGACTGCATCTTGGGGTTGCACACATGGGATGTACTCCAGATAACATCAGCAAAGTAATTAAAATGTAAATGTGGGCAGTAAGTTATCTAAGTTGTTCCTCAGATAAGAGGAGCACTTTCCCCTGCCTGTATTTGTGATTAAGTTTAAGCATTCATCATGTTAATTAGCTGGTGAGCTGTCATTGTATAGCGGTAAGCCTTAAAGTAATTAGCATTCTTTGAAACAGGATCTGCAGAGAAACCTCTCTGACCACTTCTACGTTTGATATCCTGGTGACTGTAACACACTGAAAAGCTGTGAGTTACCCTAGGTTGAGGCCATCAGAAAGGCACTTGGCAGTGTTTGAGTGATTATCTAAAGTGTTTTTGCTGAGTCCCCTGTGTGCCATGTTGTGGGCTGTGTCTTGCTCCTCCACATTTGTACCAGTGTCCTCAGCTGGAGTGTTTTCATGGACAAGCTTGTTTAGATGGGCATCTGAACAACGTCTTTGTGTCTTTCAATCCCCCCAAATCCCCCTCTGAACGCTGTCTGGATTTAGGCTCTGTGCTGCACTTCCTGTGTCTATAAAAAGGTCAGTGGGAGCCTGGTCTGGCACTGCCACATGATGGGAGGCTACGAAGCCTAATACCTCAGTCACAAACTGTTTTCTTTGCTACTGCAACACACACTGAGAGCCTAACTCATGGTACTTTCTCCATCGTTCTCACTCTCTCTATATGTCCTTTGTCAGTGTTGAGTGCTTAAGATCCATAACTTTCATTGCAGGGACCCGTCTTGGTATTAAAAGGCTTGCACATTTGACAAAACCACAAAGCAATGAATTCCGCTTTCTCGTTATGTCATGTTAAAGAGATTTGCAATTTGGAAACTTTTAGGTCAAATTTTAAACAGAGGAGCCAAGATGGTCATTGCTTCCTTTTTTTTTGTGCCCCTCTCTCTCTTGGGTGAAAACGAGTTTAATGATTTACAAGGCCTCACTATGCTCTGGGGAGCTGCTGTGGTTCAGGGCTCCTTTCCCAGCCGTCCACTGTTTCACCTCCAGCTGGCTGAAGTCTGACTGGACGGTTGCAGGATGGAAAGATGGCAGAACAAAAAGTCGAATCGGCATGTTTATTCTTCTTATCCTCCTCGGCCAACGAGAGCATTGACGTAGCATCTGGCCCGAGGCCGTCCTTCAGCCAGACCACAGACGCAAATTGACAACATGTGTCCTGGTTCACAGACCAGACAAACTCCCTCGAATTGGAGACACACTTAGATTCCCTCAGCAGGCTTTGTATTGGAAAAAGATAAATGAGAGATTCAGCTGTCATCAAATGTCATTTCTTCAAATAAGTCACACAATATAAAGATGTCTCTCTTTGGCTTGAATGAAGCACATCCCCTTTTGGGTAATCTGGAGTGGATTCAGCGTGTGAAATCAAACATGAAAAGGCCTGAACCTGAGATACTGGGCACGCTCTGTGTCAAAACAAAACTGGTGACTGTAGCCTCTTCTTGGCGGGTTGCCAGTCTTAATGACCAGTTATACAAACCAACTACCACATGGACATTTGCTCTACATGTTCTTTATGAAGCTTCAGTTATACAACAGCAGAATGATTTGCTGTTTGATGAATATGATAATGGACAGGACCGCCTTTGTGTTTTGCTCTAATGAAGTATTTTGTAAGCTCGTAGAGAAAGGCTGTACTGTTTGGGCATGCCACCGGACAGGAGGGATTCATCTCCCTGAGTGCTTCAGTGGGTTAGACAAGGCAGTAGCACAGCCAGATCTAGAGATTCACTTCCACATGTGACTTGATTGAATGATGTAATGATTATCAAGTTTTCCTCCAAAAGTCTGTGTTGATGTGACAGTCAGGTATGGCAGCTTTACGTATTCCTGAATTAAATGAAGTGAGTCCTGTGCAGCTTATGCACCATCAAACAAGCTGCACACCTAAAGTAAACACAAGACAATGGAAAACACAAAAGTCAGTGTAGAGGTGTGGTACCAAACCCATCAGTTGTGTGGATTAACTGTAATTCTTGATGATGAGACAAGGTGTTATGGTCGCTGATGATAACAGTTATGTTGCTATGTAGGATCAGGATCATCGCTTTGGAATGCCAACATTGCATTGCCACATTAAGTTTCACAGCTTAGTACAGTACAATAAAACATAGAATATACTGCTCTGACTATCAACCACTAGCCACTCCTTTGTTCTTTAACACACACGTAGACCCTGCTTTTGATGTCATGATTGATGTGACAACATAAAATCCACACCCTCTTTAGTCGTGTGCTAATGTCCCCACCCCGCTGTCATTCTAAAAATAGCTACAGCTGTGTCCAGCCAGGCCACGCCCCCGGCGACTTTGATACAGCTTTATGGTGTAATAACTAGGCATTCATTTGTGTAAATGGTCGTACACTCTTGGGTTGTTTAAGTTTTTGTACAGAAACAAACAAGTGACCACAGTGGTGTGGTTTTAGAGAGCAACATAAATTTAGTTATAATGTGACCCAAATTACACATTGATTATGATGTGACAAACAAACCTGAGGAAGTCACAATGCAAAAAACAGTTGTCCTCTCAAAGAAGTGTATGGTTTTTATGACTAACCAAATCAGCTTAACCAATGCGGATACTTAGGGTGTCAGTGTGTGGGAAACCAGTGAGGGATTGTATCCTTCCATCCCGTGGCACTGCTGAGGTGGGGATCAGAGAGATATTGTTAACCTTTTGTGCGTTTTGCCCCCCTGGTGGAGCTGCTTAATGTCTGGTCAGGTGAATGAATGGTCAGGTGACTCCGTGGTTATGAGAGCAGCCAGGTCTAAATTGCCCTCCAGCCAGGTCTACAATGTCCAGTGGTGCTGGAAGTGACCTTGACTGCAGCACAAAAGAAAATCCAAAGAACAAAGCAGTTACAGATGTGATTTTTTTAAAAAAAATATATTGTATATCTCCAATCTTGTATGTTCTGTAACTAAATTTATAGATTTCATCTTAGTTGGTAAGTGCTCATTGTTGTGGTGTTGATGCGTGACTGTGTTCAGATATAACTTAGCAAAAGGTGATTCAGCACTCTTGACAACATCCATTTGTGTGAGTGCTGAGACTCTTTGTCTTGCTATTGCTAATGTAGAAACTGAAACTCCTTCTGCCGCTGACCTCACTCAGATTTAGTCAGATGAGTCTCTCAAGCTGAGGACTGTGAACTAACTGGTTTTACCAAACCGACTGGTCTCAGTGCATCATGTTGCTTTTTGGCACCTGATAAAGTACAGACCACACCTCTGCTGTGCTGTGAGTCAGTCGGTTTGAATGTGTAAGGCCAGGTTATCTGTGCTGCTTTGAGTCACAGCCTGTTGACTTAGTGAGGCTGGGATACTTGTGGTTGTGATAGGGACAAGGAGGACAAGGACACAGAGTACAATCACATGTAAGCTGTTAGGTGTAAACTCAGAGCATGTGTTCAAGCTGACCACAGAGGCACACCTCTTTCCACACCCAGCTAGGTTTTTTTTTTTTTTTTTTTTTTCCTTGCTGTTGCATCAGGGTGTAAAGATGAAGTTAAAAAAAAAAAGGTATATAAATGACTTTTAAAGCCAAATGTATGTAACGTAATGTTAACATCATATGAACGTTTATTGATCAAATATCTTCCCCAAAGTGACATACTAGGCTGAAAGGATTTCCAGAGAGGGGGAACTTTATTTGCTGTGAAAGCAGTCAGTTTTGGCTCTGAAAACACTCGTTCATATGTTTAGATATAAGCACATTTTTTCTGAATGCTCTGAACAGATGCTTGTTCAGTAGATTGTAAGGCTGCATGATATTGGATGCACGCGGTGTGTTATTCATGTGAAGATTTGTCATTTTTAAAATCTTCTAACAACACTTATCTGTTCTTCTACTTCTGCCACTGCTAATTTAGCCATGTCCTGCTTGCAGTCTGACGTATGTGACTCTGACACTGGCATGGACATGTGGGGAGAGAACAGGTGTACAGCTATTTTGGGCAAAAATAACACATTTCTTAACAACTGTATGAACAAATGGACTCTTGGGTTACGGTTGTGTAATGTACCTTTTCTAACCATGTTAAAATGTAATCTATGTGGTGGAAGATAAACAGACTTTCCTTGTAGATTAGTCATGGAAAATGATACCTTTTTGAGTTTTCCTTTTGTATCGAACAGTAGAAAAGCGTGATATTTATAGCATGATGTGTTTGAGCTCATTTGCCTTACCTGACATTACGTGTCCTGCCATGTGAATAATAAAATAAAATAAAAATCAGAGCATGGGCACGCAGCGATGTTGATGCTGAAATGGCATATTGACATATTGTGCAGCCCTACAGGATATCATTTGCCACTTTTTTTGTTTACATTTGTACAGCAACTATTAGTTGGCTTAGTATAAATGGATAAAAAAATAGTTTGAATGACTTGAAGCAAATAAAGGATCTATTTTAACATTCTTACCAAACAAATCATGCTCTTTTTTTTATTATGGTGAACATCTTTTCTTGATGGCTATGCAGTTTTTCTTATCTTAGCAAAGTTGTATCTTCTGCTGATGTGTTTTTTCCTGTGTCTTCTTATGTCAGGGTTGTAACCCATTTGCCCAGACTGGACGAAGCAAACTGCAGAATAAGCGAGCCAGTCTGAACCAGCAGATCATCAAACAGATGAGGATGAGGGCTGGAGCTGAGAACCTGCTGAAGTAAGAACAAAACTGATGACTGATAAGACATGAATGCATACATGAATGCATACTATTTGTTTATCATACATTTCATACATATCATACATACATATCATACATTTTGTGGTAAGAAAATGTTCATATACAAAGGATGTCTTGAACCCACACAAAAATGAACACATGTAAACACTGCTATACTTGTTTTCATAAGGGACAGCCAGCTGTTTATCTCTCTATCATGTCAGACATTCATATATCATTCATTCATCTGTAATTTCAGTCAGTTATGTCACTGGATTATGTGTGACCTCTAGTAAACTCCAGTTGGCCTGTCATCGTTCTGTCATGAGTTGTCATTAGTTCTTGGTGAGACCAAAGACAACACAGAGGCTCAGATGTTATTAGAGAACAATCTCCTCGAGGAGCATGCCATTGACCATGGAAACAAAGAGCCATTGTGAAATGAGGCTTAGAAGAAGCCTCAGAGAATTGTAAACATTTTTCTAAGCCTTTGGTGTGTTGTTTCCTTTGCTTTTGTTGTCCCCCGTCATGAACCACAGTTCTGTTCTACAAAACTCCACTTTTTTCTTTCTTGAGTAAGAAAAGTTTGGCAGTCTGTTGTGTTGTTATACGGCAAGCTGAAAGGTGAATTTATCGTGGAGGAAGTTGTATGATAGTTAGCCGCTAAACACAAATCAAAAGATGTCTTCTGCGGGCTGAAATACCTGTTCTTGTAGGACTGAGATTTCGAGATCAGATTTTGCAGCAGATACAATATAACAAAGAAATCTGAGCATGTTTACACTTCTCTCATGCACCCTCACCCTCAGGCTTTTTGTTCAGTCTTCTTGTAAAAACCTTTTTTTTTTTTTTTTCTCAGTGGTGTTTCCTACATTTTTACATACATTTGGATGATAGGAAGAGGAGCAAATTGTTTATTTTTGAAAATAAGGAGGTTGTACGACATGGTTTGTCAGGAGTCTGAGGTGTGAATGCTGAACGGTCACGCTCATTGATGGACTGAACAAAAATAGTGCAATCGTATTTGAGGGAAGAATCTTTGGAGGTCAAGACAGGGAATTTATTTCTATTGTAGAGTGTGAAAGGGTAAGAGAAGAACAGTGCATTTTTTTTAATTTAATGGGAAAGTAACACTCATCAGTGTTGTAGTTGTTGCTGGAAGTAGACTTGAAAGTAATAACAAAGCATTACACACTCTCTTATATTCAGATGAAGTTCTGTCAGGCCTTCGTCAAGATCAACGGCAGACATGTCATCTTAATAAAAAGGCATACAGACTCACACTTTTTCCTACATCGACTTGCTGGTTAGTTTGATATCCAGTCTGGCTCTGAGTTGTGACAGAAGAGAGTGATTTGTTTCTGTGAACACAGTTTTAAATGTAACACCACTTGAACCTGCTATACCGGAAAAAAACAAGCCTGTCAACTGCTAGCTGCCTGATGAGGCAAAAAAACAAGGCAGGAAACATGTAGAACTGTAAGTAACATTTTTCTGGGTTCTGACTGTGCTTAATTATAGGAAATCTACAAGAAAGCTATAGAAATCTCCTGAGCTGAAATCAACAGCTCTCTGACAGGACGTCGGGAATGGAATATTATAAGCTTCATAAAAGCAGTGTTTATTGCAGGCTCACTGTAATGGACTGCACGAAGCTGTACAGTTCTCCTGTGTGGCCTCTGGCAGGGATCGTGTGTCTCTCTCACAAATGGTGTTAAGTTTTGTGAACTCGGGGTCCTGGGGTACGTTTTGTCACTGAAGCTCGGTCAAAGCAGAAGAATGGTACAATGGTGCACTTCTGGGCATGTGTGTGTGTTGGTGTATGTGTCTGCAAGGCCTGTCTAAGCCTTCTCTCAGAAGTCTCCACATTCCTCCAGTACTTCATGTAGTCTGCCCAGCCAAGGCCATGGGCAAGTAGACTGTGTGTGTGTGTGTGTGTGTGTGTCTTTGCCAGCCCAGCTGCAGCACAGAGTACAGACTGGATGCCTTTTTGAGTTTCAGGTATGCTCTCATCTTTATTTTAAGGCCTTAAATCATATGCAGTCTGACTGTAGTTCACCTGTGATCTTCCATCTGTGCGTGGGGCCGTGCTTAACAGCGTTGCCATGGCTGTCCCATCTACTTGGACATCAGCCAAGATTGCCATGTCAAAAATGGATTCTCATCTAAAAATATAAATTTCAGAAACCATTTATATAGGCTTGTGGCAAATTATGGTCCTTTTTCTGAAAGGAATGTGCAGAATAACAGTATGGAAAGGTGCATTTAAGAGAGTTTAGTCTGAGTCATTATGGCCCATATAGAACCTTAATCCTTGTTTTTCTTAAGCGTGCTGTCTGTTTTGTTGTTTCGTTTGGTGCCATCAATTCCCCAACCTCACTTTTTTTTCTCTCTTTCTCTCGTTCTGCATTCCTCTTTCTATCAGCAACAGGTGGAGTCAGTCTGGTTAGACCAGTTCTCTTCTCTTCTCTTCTCTTCTCTTCTCTTCTCTTCTCTTCTCTTCTCTTCCCTTCTCTCAGCGCCCTTTTAAAACTTCACTCAATGGAGCATATTTATATCTGTCAGTTATGAAACTCCAGTATCATTACCAGATCAGATCAAAGGAATTGATGAATACAACAAATACAACAAACTCTCAATACACCAAAAACATAAAAACAGCCTTTCCAACAAAGGGGATGGGAAAACTTCAGTCAGAAGCCACACTTGCTGGTTTATAGTCTGATTCCCACGCTCTGTGGGTTGATATTAGATATTAAATTGGATATTAATAACAGTCTTTGGGCTGGCGAGCTAGCTTCTCTTCTGCCCAAACCACAACACCATTACCTCCTCCGACCTGATGGATTTCTCAGACCAAACTTCCTCAGAAACCCTTCAGAAGGCCAAAAGGAAGTGATGATGTTGCATCAGTGCTAAGCTAAGGGGCTGACATCACTGTTGTTTTCCATTGTATTGTATGGCGAGAAAAACTGTCAGTCGTCTGGTAGCTAACTGTGGCCTACATCAGAGCGCTGTGACTCCACCATCTGTAAGACCACATTACAAGATTCAACTTTTCATGCCCAAGTTCTAACGGTATTAACTGTTGGTTAGTGCTTCAGACGCGTTTTTCATATTGTTAAAGTTGTAACATTTGGAAAATTTTATACTGTTGAAGTTGAAATGGAAGAAAATTCAGTTGGATCTTTTTTTACATCCTGCCTGCAAGCACTTCACACGTCACCTTTCTTCTTAAAACAATCACATCCTCTGTTATTACAGAAAGAGAGGGCTCATGTGACAGGGAGATGGGCTCAGATTGATCATGTGTAGACTGGAGTTTGGGGCTGGGGGGGGGGGGGGGGGGGGTGTAGGTGTGGTGAAATCACCCATTAGTTATATTTGACAGAGACTGTTAGGATTCACTGTAGAACAGAGATAAGGAAGTGACACTAGAGTGATGTGTGTATGTGTCACCTTGTGTCACCATGAATGCATGTGATGTGCAGTTTGCTGTTTTCACAGGCAGACAATGCATCACAAATTCTGCCTTACAAAGGATCTGGTCTTTGCATGCTAACACACCCTTCAGAGGTATTATTACAACCTTATCTCTGCTGTGCAGTGAGACTCACGGACACACACACACATCCACTACGTACTGCTCTGGTCTTCTTCACCTCAACACACACGTGCATATTATACACATCGAACTTTCCTTTTTCGAAAAATATACAGTAAATTGTAAATAATGGCCTCTGACATGTAGTCATCCATGTAACGGTGGATGTTATTTAAAACTATGATTTTACCATGGGAATGAGCAGCTAAATGACACAGGGATTGCAGCTGTGATTCATAGATCTTGGTTAAGCTGGATAGTAAATCAAGTGCACAGCGGGGCACAGTGACGCAGGCCTGTGGTCAAGAATACCAGGGAAGGCACGCTTGTTTTAATATTTAGCTGCAGGAAGGTTTGGCTACGTCAGAGTGGATAATAACAAGGCTGATATTTCTTCTCCTGTTTATTTCAAACGTTTTATGACCTTTTGTCTCAGTTCTTATGTTCTTTTTTTAAATTTTCATGTTGTCTGCATATCACTCTCTCTCTCCTGGTGCAGGGCTACATCTAACAACAAGGTTAAAGAGATGGTTTTGTTGGAGTTGAGCTATGTTAACTCCAACCTGCAGCTATTGACGGGGCAGCTGGAAGGACTCAACAGCTCAGTGGAGGTCTACCAGAACACCCAGTAAGTACAAATATCACTGTTCTCTCTTACTGCTCTGATTCTACTGATGCCAAAGCTAATAGAATATGTTAGCTACTTCTGAAATCATAAAAATAAGGAAATGTGAAGCTGTAGCAGAGCAAAGTTGTCTATCCCTGCCATACAGATAACACTTGCAGTGTTGGTTCACAAGTGACTTCTCCTAAGGAAAAAGGCTGTGTTTTGTGATACGTAGCAATACATCTGCAGGACATAGAATGTAATTACTTGTTGTACTGTATAATGTTCATACTATCTGCCTGTGATGAGTCTATTAAATGCATTACATGTTAAAATGCATGTACAGCATCCAGAGCTTTGCACTGTAGACACTGAATGACTTTGGCACTTATCCTCTTGTTGCATAATGTGTCAGAAGGAAGCCAGACTATCCAAAATTCTTAAAAATTTTAACCATAATCTTAAACTAAACCAGATCATAATTTTGCTTTCCCAAACCTGCAGATGTGAGGGTTAGGGTCAACTAGTCAATATGATGTCATAACCCCTCAGACTTCTATTAATACACAAGTAGGATCATACAAGCAAATGCACAGTGTTGATTGGCAGCTATCAAGGGACTCATGGAGTTAGTGAGACATTCAGAAACACAAGAAGACAAGATCCAAGTGTTTGTTGTCAAACTGGCTCGGCTGGTTTTTGGGAGACAATGCACAGAGCAGCAAGGAAATGATGAGTTGAACTTGTATGCAAACTAGACCGGAAAAAGATAAGCATCTAGTACAAGGCATCTCTAAGCCAGCCTGATGATCAGGTGTACATGGGTGTGTGTGTGTGTGTATGTGTGTGTGAGAGAGACAGTGAGGCTCCGGTATTTTCTTTCTTTAAGATGAGCCAAGTTTGTAGGGTGTGGATGGAAATGCAGTATGTATGTCATGGAGAATACACATATTATCTCAGTCACGTGTCAAGTAAGCTTTATTAAAACACACAAAAGGACTTGGTGACAGGGATTTGGAGATATAGAGGTTCACAGAAGCAGTGACAGATAAAGAATACCTGAGAAGTAGTATCTGTGTGTGAATAACACTTTTCCTAACACATTTTCTCATGATAAGATGACACTGCTTAAAAATATAGCCAAACAGGACTGAAGTTGTCTGTTACTTTTTAAAGGATAACAAATTTCAGTCACTGGCTGAAAGCAAACACCTCAGTGGTTAGAACTCAGTTTCAGAGGTAATAAATGACGAACTTAGTAACGAAAAAAAATAGTTTTGCATTTGAATTAGATTGAGGCATGTCTGTGTCCAGGTGGCTCTTCTTATTAAGAACCCTACAAACACTAAACAAACCATCTGCTCTCTCTCTCTTTCTCTCTCTCTCTCTCTCTCTCTCTCTCTCTCTCTCACACACACACACAGACACACACACACTTACAGAGTAGAGGATGCCATGTTGTCCATGACAACAAATCACAATAAAGAATCAAAGTGATGAGAAAGGTAGAGAGATTGTGGGGGATGGGGTGTAGCATGGTGGTAACCATGGTAACAGTTCTGAGAGTCATTGACACAAATCTCATGTTTTTTTCCAAATTACAAAGCGTCTACGGTCTTGCTCTGTTTCTGTTTTTTTTTCCATTTTCATTCTATAAACACTTATGCATGTAACTTTAGTGTTTTCTTAAATTCTGATATAAATTTGCAGATAACCCCATAAAACTCAAAATACTAAATTTTATGGACCATCGGTTTTAATGAATCATCCTCTTTGTGGAAGTCGGTAAGAAGATAGGTTGTACCTCTCAAAAATCCAAATAGGCCAATATGTATTTGTGTTCCACTCTTTTATTTCATTAATTCCCACAAAAAAATGTACAATGTATGAGCTCTGAAAGGGTTTGGAGTCCTAGTCAAAGAAACAAGAAACAACCTCCTCTGTTTTGGACATAGAGCCACTTGGGAAAAAAAAGACAATTAGTTTGCTAATTACATGACATCAACATCCTTGAAATTCAACAGCTGCCTCTCTGTACAGTCTTAAGGCCCAAGTGTCTCTCTGTCACATGGGATCAGACACATTCAAGTGTGGGAACCTCCTTGGCAGCCTCTCAGAGAAAACACCTGCTCACCTCTTCATACACAGACAATAGGCATCCTGTGAAAGTGCAATCACCTGTCCACCATTGTGCACAAAAGAAAATTAAAAACGTGTCTAAGTCTAAAGTGCGTGGTGGTGTGTCATACTTGCACTACCAGGTCCACAAAAGGCCACACATACAGGTGTATAGACAGCACACACATTGGAATATTGGATATGTTGAGAAAGTGTTTTCCTGTCATCTCTGAGCAGGTTTCTCACTGGGATGACGCTATACAGCCACAGTGGAGTGTTACCCACCTCCCCTCAGCCTGAAATACAACCTCAGTCTTAAACATGGAAACAAAAACCTCTCCTCACCTTTCTGGGCTTTTCCCACCATTCTGCTGTCCTCTGAATAGTATCTTTCTGGGGTTATTTCTCACTCAGTCCAGATTCAGCTGGTTTTGGCTTGAAGTAATGTATAACAGAAAACGCATACGTGTGTGTGACTGGTGCAGTACATGTGCTGTACACATAGTGAATGACCTCATTGAACCACCTCAAGACAAAACAGGTGATGACTGTATTCTCAGAATTTTTTTTTTTTTTAATCAAATATCAGAATCAGAATCGTCTTTATTGCCATGTAAGTGAAGAGGTTTTTACATTACTAGGAATTTGTCTTGGTGAATGGTGCATACATAGAACGTAAGAACGAGTAACATATAATAGTAGAATAAAATAAAATAAAATAGAATAAGGTAAAACAAAATAGAATAAGTAAAATAAGGACAAATACAACACGGATTCATTAAAATTAATTTGTTAGACATTATTATTTACCTTTATGACATTAGCACGGTCGCTTGTACCAAAATGTTGCTTGTATTGTGTTTTTGTAGTTTTGTAGTAAATGTTTGTTCAGTTCCTCCATGTATTGTTCCTGACGGGGACAACAAACTGAACTTTCTTAAAGACTACTGAATCAGCTGAGCTAAGTAAGATAAAGATATCAGCACTACAGGTCGCTGCGTGCTTGTGCAACAGAGACAATAAATAGGGATGAAAGGAGTTCTTGCTGAGAGTTACAAGAGAAGATTACCACTCTCCTTAATATTCAGGAAATGACTTGATCAGAATTTTTTAAAGATTAGAAGCAGGAAATAAGCAAGCCAGAAAAAAAACCCAAAGCACTTCTTGTTGTTTTAACATTTCAGTTTTTGCACAGATAAAATAAACAAGATATAGTGAGCTTCTTGGGTGGTGGCAGGGGGGTTTTATACAACTTTGGGCAGAGCTAGGCTCGCAGTTTCCTACTGCTTTTGGTCTTTATGGTAAGCTAAGCTAACATGAAGTATACCTTACAAACACACTCCAATAGTTCACTCATAATCATATACATAGTTCTCTTACTGAGCTCTTGTTGTTAACTCACTCAAACCAGCACTCGACTCTCATAGGAGGTCAAGGTCAAAGGCCATGAAGTCAAGGCATGCTGTTACAACCTGAAACATATTAGTATACTGTAAGTCAAAACAAAATCATATGTACTGTATATACTGAATTTGTGACTCAGAATAGTTAGAATAGTTATTTAAGGGGTCAGGTTGTTCTGTGCCAACAACGGAGCTCGTCTTGAATGCTGTGTTAGGCAGAGAGCGGGGAGTGAGCTCTTCCCACAGGCTTTTAACATTTCAGATTCCTTGCAGAACAGATATCCTCACCCTCTCGGGCCCCTCCCTCCCTCTGCCACACCAGAGAAAAGACCAGAGTGATCTCATCTACAAGTACTAATGGATTACACTGCAGCCTCTATCTGGCTCTGTCAGTGCTACTGATGAATGGGGTTTTCTGTGATTCACAGAGGAATGCTGCCTTATCATCAACTGATGAATGGGTTTGAGGAGCTGTTTTTCCAAACCCTCTGGTTTTGACATGCTGTGCAGTGAAAAGGATGTACTGTATCTTTGATCCCTCTGAAGTCCTATAAAATGGGTTTTCGGACAGCAATATCATGGTGACTTGTCAATGTTGAAATGAGGATTGTGCAACTTCTGCTCTGATTTGAAGTTGTTTTGAATAGCCTTAATGCTTAGTTAATCTAGAAACAACCCAAGCATGTCTTTAAAAGGTATAATTTATTTAGTTACACCTCATTTTCCTGCTTTCAGTAGGAGGGAGGATTTGTTTTTTCTGTAGACTGTCTGGTCACCATCAGGCGTCTGTCAGGTTATATTTCCTCGGCACTCATAACAAGTTGAACCTGCTTTCCATCTGTCAGCAGCAGGGACTTCCAGGTTCATACAGACAGAAAAACTCTAGAGGATAGAGTAAACAATCGTCAACATTGCTGAAACAGGGCCTTCAGAACGGTTAATCAACAGAGTTGTGTTGCTTCACAGTAAAAGGAGTCGTGGGGGTCCAATTCACCTTTAATCCTAACTCCTAACGTGCGCATATGGCACCATCTGCCTAATCCCAACCTCCCCTCTACAAACTACACTGATTAATTAAAGATCAGGAGACGAAAATCTAAACTTTCTTATGTGACAGAGCTGTTGCTGGCAGGACTAATAATACTAATTAATAATTATTAATAATCTCCCTGTGTTACTGATGTGATATCCCAAACAAGGGATTGTGTGCGGTTTGAGATCTTGAACCGCAGAAAGAACCGTCCTTTAGTATCTAATGTCCAGCTGTATCAGTCACTGTCAGCAGAGTTATTGTCCTGGTTGGCATCGACCGATGAGGTTTTATTTTGTTTGTTTGTTTGTTTTTTTTAAGGCCGATATGATACAGATTATTATTAACCAAGGAGACCAATAATCCATATTTGATATACTGATATACATTTGTAGTACAAGTGAAAATCTTCCTGTCAAAGTTTAGGAGAACCAGTGATGGAATGTAACGAATGTAAAAGTGCAATTCACCCAAGCACACGAGTATGTATATTTCAGTTTTCTGCTAGCTTATACAGTGGTATGAAAAAGTTTGGGCACCCCTGATCATTTTCAGGATTTTCCTTTATAAATCATTGGTTGTTCGGATCAGCAATTTCAGTTAAATATATCATATAGCAGACAAACACAGTGATATTTCAGAAGTGAAATGAAGTTTATAGGATTAACAGAAAGTGTGCAACAATTACTTAAACAACATTAGGCAGGTGCATAAATTTGGGCACCACAACAGAAAAATGACATCAAACTTTTTCATACCACTGTAATTACACTAATTTTGAGACAAATGTCATTCTTTTTAAGTAAGTACATTTATTTGTTAACTTCAGTTACTTTTCTGGTTCAGATTATTCAGTGTTTATAGGCTATTATTCATGATGTAAGCAGTTAGATTGTGTGGGTGGGATATGACCACAGACAGAGAGAGGAAACTGCATCATTTTTAAATTTTATTGGTAAGATCTATGTTAGTAAATGGAAAAATGCTGAATATGGAATCAGACTATAAAATATATATCGTATTGACCATAAGATTGCTGAATCTGATGCATCTGTTTCTGTCTTTTTGTTTTGCTTACAGGGAAACAGCCAACATCCCTCTCATTGCCCTGGGTCTGAAGGAGACAAAAGAAATTGACTTCTTCACTCTGTTAAAGGTACAGAAGCAACAACTACAGTTGCCCCACTTTGAGAGAAATGGCAATCTGAATTTGAAAATACAACAGGAGCACAAGAACCGAAATATTCAGATGAATGTTTACAAATACTGTTAATTTGCTGGAAGCAAATACGACCCACATTGGTAGGCCAATTTTCAATAAGGATTTAATTACAGCATTACGGAATTACTCCTTTCATTAAGCATTTGGGTCACATTGTCTGCGCCCTGTGCAAATGCTGCATTATGTTCACCACGTCATTCAAGAACAATACTTCATCTCTCCATAAAAATATTTCCCTGAAAGTAGGTTAGTAGTTCTTGAGCCCTGTAGTGTTCTCACGTAGCTGTGTCCCCATGAAACAAAGCGCTCTCGTAAAAGTCCCGATTGCACGTTTACAAGCACGATGATCCTGTTCTGGTTTGCCATCAATCAGTACGAGAGGCGTTCTGACTTTGTGGTGTCTGAGCATATTAATGCTTTATTTATTGACTGTAGTCACACCTCAGTTTTCAGGCCATCTTCCTCTGGCTGGCATTAACAAATGACATGTCTCACCAGTCTACTCTACGCAGTACAGTTGGACGTCTGTGTACAGTTAGGAATGATGTGACAGAGTGGACTGGTTGTTGGAGAAGCCACCCTGTAATTGAAAGGTCATGTGGTCATGTGGCTTGAGGAGCACTCCAACAGCTGGTCAGAAAACATACTGTATTGAGATGTTGAGATGTATTTGTCTCTGACAGGACTTCATCTTGGAGCACTACAGCGAAGATGGGAACAATTATGAAGATGACATTGCTGACCTGATGGACCTGAGACAGGTAGCGTAGATTCCTAGCTTAATGTGACATGTTAATCATTTGTAGTATGTGGCTTTTTTACTTTGCAGTAGGGTTACTGCCCCGGGTTTGCTGTGTGTGTGCACGTCACTTGGGTGGGTTAAATGCAGAGAACAAATTTCATTGGAGTGAGTTTCCTCCAATGACAAGATATGTCACTTTCCTTTCCTTCCTTCCTCAAATGATAAAAACATATTTTCTCAATCCCATCCTGTGACGGACATGTGAGAAACTATCCACATGTTTCTATTGCAACTGTTATTTTAGACCATTTGAGATTTTTTTCGTTTCATTTCCCAGGCTTGCAGAACTCCAAGTCGAAATGAGGCCGGGGTGGAATTGCTTGCAAAATACTTCAGCCATCTTCCTCTGATTGAGAGCCGATTCTTCTCCCCATCCCACCAGACTGGCATCTTCTTCACCTGGTACATGCGAGTTATGACCAGTTATTATAAAAAACAAAGCAAAACAAAACAAAACAAATAATAATAGTAATAATATTAACCATCTTTAAGAGAAATTATTAACTGTACTTCCTGAAATTTTATTGTTAAAATAAAAATGGTGGAAAAAAAACAAATACAAATGGACATTACAATAGTTTCCAAAACAAATAAGAAATGAATCGTAAAGAAATAATAAATATGGGCTTAACTTCCTCACCTTAGGAGAGAATGGTGCAGAAAGAAAGACAACAGATGAGGTTATACCAGTGAAAAAGAAATAAGCCAAGGACATTTAAAAGAACGCTGCCTTGCTCTTTATTGGGGTTTTTCAAAGGCTAAGCTTAAACAGCAAACACTCAGTCAGGTTGTTACTTTTGAAAGTTGTTCAGATAGAGTGGACTGGTTTGGTTCTTCCTTCCTGCCGTATTTTTCACCTGTTACAAGCAGAAGAGAAATTTTGCTGAGAGACGAGAGAACTGCTGCAGTGCACATGAGACACATGGGCTTAGATAAGTTTGTCCTGATCACCAACTAAACTAATCTCTCAGATATTAGATATTTTACCCTTGGGTGGACCAACAAGATATGAACAAAGTACACACATATTGTTTTTAGCAATATTCTGCAATATTCTTGGATGTTATTGTTATGTGATTGTTTACTAATGCTGACTCTGGTTAATGGAGTTTGTGTGGGTAAAAGGAGCAGTTTTCATCCATCTGAGGGAAATTTTGTATCATCAAGCACTAAGCGCTTGAAAACCAAAAGCAATGTTTCCAGCAAAGTGCTTTCAGTATAGTACCCTTGGAAACCGTATGTAACCCATAATAAATGTACCTAAGCCCCAGATCTGTTTTGTGTTTCCACTACTCTCAAATGTAGGCAGGGTTGCTTTAGGGGTAAACCATTTTACTTTTCCAATAGTAGGGACTCAACAGATGAGATTTTTCTTGATCTTGAGAAGCTGCAGTATTTCTTTAACTGTTGCACTGCCTTTAGGCTTCTTAAGGCTGCATTGGAAGAGGAACTGGAATGACTGCATACAAACTGCTCATGCTTTGTTCTGTTCATATTTATGGTCATTTTCTTCAACTTTTAACAATAGAAACTCAAACGCAAAGCATTCTAATGTGTTACCAACTGAACTGAACCTGTTTGGTTGAAGAGAGGCTAAAATGCAAGTTGTGACCCCTGAGAGACTTTATGTTAGATGTACTTAATTCATTCATGCGGCAGAGAAAAGAGAGATTAGCTTAAGGGTACAAACCCTTTTTAATTGTTCTAAAGATGGTTTAAACTCAGAGACAATGTGTAAATAAAAAATATATAGCATGTTTAAAGGTTCCTACACCAAAGTGTTGAAAATAGACTTTTATTCTGTATTTAAGTGATTGCAGACATCATCAAATATCTTTTACATTGTTAATCTTTTTGGCCTCTCCTTTTTTATTTATTTATTTCTTCTTTTATTACATTTTAGAACTGTTTTGATTTCCGCCTTGCAAAAATAAATAATGACAGTTGTCACTTCTTTTCCCCAGGTATGATTCCTTCACAGGAGTGCCAGTGTGCCAACAGAACCTATCACTGGAGAAGGCCAGCATCCTCTTCAACATGGCCGCCCTCTACTCTCAGATCGGTACCCGTAGTGACCGACAGACGATAGCCGGCTTGGAGGAGGCCATTTCTTCCTTCCAGATAGCTGCAGGTAGGATAAGCTGTTTAATCAGACAATTCCTCTCTAGCCAGGTTAGAAATGACTATCTTTAAGAGACATATTGGCCATAGCTAAGTTTCTATTGACAGAACCTGTTCATAAAGATAAGTGAATGGAATAGATAGAGAAAAACAAATAATAAACACTGACATCGACATGTGCACTTCATTTTCCCCTTGCAGACATTTTCAAATGACCTTAACTTTAAAACGGCACACAGTGTTCAACCTTATTATCAAAGTATGTGCCAGACTCCACCCTCTTCTGCTTCATGATTGAGAACGGGTGCAGTTTGTGTCTTTCTGGATTCTTGGTATGAGGCTGAGCTCCAGGGAAGCACCAGTCATATGTGCTGGTCTCCCAGCCCCCTGAGGTTTCAGGAAGCTCAAACCAGCTTTGATAGAATTATGACTTGGCCGTAAGATGAGTATGGTGGTATAATTACTGCTCTGCACAGGCAATGGCTTTGGTTATGTTGATGGCTATAATTTAGGCTTGTACTGTGTAAAAAAAAATATGCCTGTAATGAGGAACATTGTCACCAGTATAAGTACTCAGTAAGAAACTAAGCTGGGAGGCAGTAAGTTGGGATGCTAGCTGTAGTAGGTCTGCTGCAGTGCCCTTAAGTCAGGACACAAAAGAGTTTTGGAGGGTGTGAGAAGCCAGCCAACAATGGCAAAATCTTAGATGAAGACCATCAAGGCAGTGCTCTGTTATTAAGTTGTCTACAACTCTCTGCTGCCAGGTTTTTAATCTGTAAAATAAGAGGGAGGCGTTCTCAGTTGGAATGCAGATGGCCTTTATGCTTCCACTGAACATGAAAAACTAATTTAAAAAGGTTTGTGTCTTGGCTCAATTTTAAAGAAGCACACACACTCACTCACTCACTTGTAGCAGTGAGCTTTTCTCCCTTGCTGGTTGCCATAGTAACAGCAACAGGCCCTAGGAAAAAAAGAAGTCGATGTTCTAACAAACTGAATCATTTAACTTTCTGTATGGAACCTTTTTAAAGCATCTGTATAAGAGAGTATCATTAATTAGAGTTAATGCACGTAAATGACAGATTCCAGTCGGAATGTGCCTCTTCTTAATTAGCTGACCCTGAACTAACTGATGAGAAAAGAGAAAAGATATTTAATTCCTGGAAAGCCTTGAAGTAGAATTGTAAAATCGCCCTGTCCCTTGTCATTGTTTTAGCACAGAGTCTCCTAACTGAACTAGCTTATAAACTATAGTCTGGTTTCAAGCTGTGCTGTCCTCTCACCCTCACCCCTCAGGTACCCTGAACCACCTGAAGGAAACATTCACCCACACTCCCAGCTATGACATGAGTCCAGCCATGCTCAGTATGTTGATTCGGTTGATGCTTGCTCAGGCTCAGGAGTGCCTGTTTGAGAAGATTGCACTGCCTGGGATCCGAAACCAGTTCTATTCCCTGATGAAAATGGCCCAGGAGGCTGCAAAGGTAAATGGCAGCAAAGATGCACAGTCCTCACATCATATAGGCACAGTGTTCTCTCTTTCTCTTACTGTAGGGTCAGTAGGATATACTGTACTTAAGGTGAATGTAAAGTAATAATGTCACCACAGCTCAATTCTTCACTTCTGTCAGCAATTTAAACTGGATCAGTGCTTTTAATGTCCTCTTAGTAACTCTATCCCCTTTTTCCTGCCAGGTCTCAGAAATCTACGACCAAGTCCACCAGTCCATGATCCAGACGCCAATTAAAGACAATGTCCCGCTGTTCTGGTCCACCATGTCGCAAGTCAAAACCAACCACTACCGCTCCATGGCACACTTCTTTGTAGCCTCAGCGCTGCTGGACCATCAATGTAAGAAAAATAGTTTATAGAGACCTTAATAATTTACAAGTAGATTTGAAGTGTAAAAGATGATGAAGCAAGGTTGAACTTTTGAATCAGAGAAAGCAAAAATGAAAGAACTAAAAACCTTGTAGCTATTATTTGCTAGTAATTCTAAATTTACATTATATTGCAGTGATCAGCACTTCTGTCAGAGCAGGAGATTTGTTTAAAATGCATTGTCATTTGCATGTAGTGTATACTGCACCCAACACAGTATTGCCTTACCTACCAAATGGAGACAGGTGTGTCTTTCCATTGACATACTGTAAACATAAAGTTTTATAATTCTAGAATTGGAGCAGAAACACAAACCAAATATTGTCCCTCAGTGCAATTTATGTCAGCAAAGTTTTATTCACTCCAACCAAACATCTACTGTACAACTTTTAGTCTTCTTTTCCTATGGTATTAGCCTGGCTGTTGACTGTGGAGGTGTAAAACAGTTCTGGGATTGGTGCTGTAAGACTTTAGCTGCCTGATTCTGAGCACTCTGGAAAACCTGATCCTTCTCTTAAAGTGCTGTATGGGCCACTGGGTTGGCAATGTCAGATGGCTGGATTGAACCACAGCCAGCCACAGTGTTATTACATAACGGCTATTTAGAGCTACACACACACACACACACGCCCCATGCTAAAGAGAGGCTAAGTTTCCAGCTCGGTGGTAGGACAGACAGAGTGAGAGTGGAGGAACAGTGGTTGGAGTGAGTGAAATCGAGTGGATGTACTGTAGACTGCTGGGGGATTATAGTTATGTAGCCTTTTAATGCTGAGAGAGCGACTGAGAGAGAGAAAGAAGGGGAGTAGTGAGTAAACAGAAACCCTCGAGTAGTGCTGTTGCAAATTTTATATCATACCGCTTTAGCTCTTGGTGGCTTTTGTTTTTGCTAACACTTTATAGATGTCAAAAATAATATTATCATCACATATCTCATAATATGTTTAGTTAACAGATGATTCATTTGTTTACAGCCCTATACTTCAATTCAGAATTTCCTACATCTATGCATTAACATTTAGCAGCTGAAGAGAAATTAAATGAAAACCAAAATTAAACAGAATGCAGCAGATTAGATGAGGATTTAAGGTGGACAGTCACAGTTAACCCAGTGCAATGAATGGGACAGGACTGATTAGAGGAACAACAGAGCGAAGCAGCTTTGAGTCTGGCAGCTCATTAACAGATTCCTCTGTGACAGAGGAGAATAGAGCAATTAACCACAAGACTGCAGAGAGAGGAATGGAACAGAATGAACACTGCGGTTGTAAACCGACGAACTACAAACAATGCTAAATAAACACTTTATACTGTCTCTATGAAGTGGACTATTCAGGGGAAGCCGAGAAAGTTCTTTTGCTAAATGTGGTGAATGGGGAGATGAAGGATGGACAGTCACTTCTTTATTTGAGTACACACATTGTACATGTGAAACAAACAACGTCCAAACCTAAATGTGGGTAATGGTTAAGGTGAGGCATAGTGACTCATCTTAAACACCATTCTGAGTTGTAGCCATTAGCTACCTTGTCAGCACTTTGCAGAACAGCCCTCAATTTCACCCCTGGTTTCTCATAACGTTACAGCTCCTCCGCTCTTGTGGTTGTTGTTTACTGTATTCCACAAAGCTTAATGAAAGCATATCTCCAGTCACCATTTCTGTGGTGAGCTGACTAATCTTCTCTGCCCTGGTGGCCTCACAACACACTGTCAGCTACATTGTCTCTGTCTGATCTGTCTCTGCTGTTTTCTTCTTGTGCTTGTTGCACAAGTGATAATAATCATCAAACTAGTTGTTCTATAATAAGCAAATTTAACATTACATCTCTTTCACTTCACTATCATTTAGTTTATTTTGTCAAAATTCTTCGAAACTGATCCCTATTTTGAAAGTGATATGACATCAGGTGCCCATATCTATTATTTAGGGACCTGTGCAGATATTCATAGACCTCACTGTCTGAACTTTTAAAATAGAACAGGGTTAGTTTACTTCTATATTCATTATATTAAAAAAAAATGTATGTATTCATGCCCATCGCTGCTGTCTACTTCCTATAATCAAAACAATCATGGCATTGTGCCATTGATGTGCCAGATGTTAGCCATTTGTTTCCACACTCATAACATTCTGTGTGTTCAGTGAGTCCCAGTGATGATGAGGACCAGCTGGAGAAAACCTTGTCACAGGTCTATGACCGCCTTCCTGAGGGACGCACACCTCTGGACATCCTGAAAAAGAAAGATGAACGTGAACGCATCGGTAAGAGTGAGCAGATTGGCTGAGCACAGCGGAAGGCAAACACCACACCTGACTCTCCCTGTTCTTCGCCCTTATGCGCTTCTCCTCATCTTGTCTTATGGCTAATGTTCCCTTGTCGCCCCAGGCAAAGCACACATTCGTCGGGCCATCGCAGGCCACGAGGAGGCTCTGAGGATCTGCGGCTTGTGCCCCCACTTGAACAAGCTGGAGGTGCTGCAGGAGATTTTAAAAGCCAGCCACCAGCGCTCACTCAACAAGTACAGTGAACACGAAAATGAGGAACAGTTTACTGACTACACGGAGGCCCCAGACATCATCTGTGAGTCTTTCAAGAGAAAACAAAACCATAGCGATGGAAATATTCTGTTCCCAAAAGAAGAAAGTCAAAGATAGGATTAGAATAGTATTGAGCGTTGATGACAGCTACTCTTCTGTGGTTGACATAGAACCTAAGCAGTCACCTTAGTGTCACCACAACAAACATTTCACAAATGACCCAAATGTCAAGAAGGAGCAGTGTGTTGCTTTGCGAGGTTTGTCTCCCAGGAAACGGTTCATAAAAAGGCTGCTGCGTTGTGTACCACGCCTACTGCAATCAGATGTGATAAGTTACATTTATGTCCAGGTACAGATGATGTAATGTTTGCACTGCTGACTCCCTGCCTGCCTCTCTACCGGGTGACATTTGAAATGTGGTTGTGACAGTAAACACTGTAGAATGACAGCATTGTTTTCCCCCTTTCTTTCCAATAGCTAAAACAGAGCACAAAGCAGAGATGGAGGTTCCTGCTACCACAAAGGTGAAAGTCACAGACTTCTTCCAAAGGCTGGTATGTGGGTTACTAATATTTTCCACTCACATTGCTGTTTTTTTCACATGTTGGTTGGTTTTTTCATCAAGTGACAAAGAAATGGCTCTGGATTTGTGTTTTAAAAACCTTGGAAGTGTACTTGTTTCTTTTAACGCCCAGAGTTTATTTTTTTGTTGTTTCTGAATGTAGCCAACCGAGGGTGAGTCTCCTGGAAGCTTTGGTACATTGGACCAGTAGTCAAGTCCTGTCTTGTTTCCAAAGCCTCCTGGACATTCATCCAAAGCAAAAAAAAAAGAAAAAAGAAAGCAAAACTAACACTAACCATGGGCAGAGGTGCTCTGATCCTGGCTTGGTTGTCTGCGTGGTGGCAAGGAGGGGGCACAAGCATCCTTTTGCCTCTGAAATCTTCTGTTCACCTCCTCTGAAAGAGACACTGAGTTGGGATTTATTTCTTTCGTCTAGCAAGGTTACTATAATAGTCAGACTTCAGTTTGAAGACGAAAAACCTTGTGATGAATTAACTGGCGAGGAGGTCAAGGGATACAGCTGATGTTCCCAGACAACAAGTGTGAGGGGATTCTGTGAATAAGTACCTCAGGTACAACTCCACCTGGGCACTCATCAACAGCCCCAGTGACAAGGCTTCGATTATTTACCACAGTTCCACAGAGAAGTGAGAGTGTAAACAATTAAATCCAGCACAATCTCCCCGTCCAATCAGTACTGTGGTAGCTCAAGGACTAGATTGACAAGCATGAGCTTTTGCTACATACTGACAGGATTTTCTGCAGGAGAGATTTTCCCACCAGATAAGCAGTGTATTAATGGGAGAGAGTGTTTGACGTGTGTAATTAGTTATGGCAAGTGTCGAAATGATTCAACGATAAGTTGATCTGATCAACGGAGAAGTGACTAATGTTTTATATGTTAAAAGATTCATTTATTATTTAGAATTAATTGACAATTAAAATAACTGTTAAACGCAGCCATAGTTGTGTCATGCAGCTGTAGCCCCACAGTGTCGTACATCTGTAGCTCAACAATCAAGTAAACATGAGTAATTAAAGTATTTTGTAAAGTAAAGTATTTTGAGAATGTTTTTCTTATGACTCACTTTGTTTGAATGAAAGGTTAGGTGCCTATCAAAGTGAAATGTGACTGGCCTATTTAGAGTGCAAATCTGGGAAACGCACGCACTCATCTCAGAGATCTGGGAAGCAGGTGTAAGACAGAAATATCATTTTGATATGGCCGCATGACTTTCACATACCCCCTGAGTTTGTATAAAGTATAGGTGTGTACTGATGTTCTAACAGATCAAAGATGTCGACTGGGACTAGCTTATGAGGATAGAGGATAGATAGAGCTTATGAGAAGAGATTTTATGTTATATATTCTCCTTGGACGAGAGGATATTTTTCTTTTGAGTCCTCTGAGTAAACCTACAGCCATATTTACCACAGTTTACCCGCAATGTCCCCACTCAGGGCCCTCTATCAGTCTTCTCAGCCAAGCAGCGGTGGACAGCCCCACGGACAATACGACTTCATGCAGAAGACAGAGACCTGGGCTTCACCCTGAAAGGAGACACTCCAGTCCAGGTGGTTTCGTTGGACCCCCTCTGCTCAGCTGCTGTGAGTTAAACTATATTTTTTACCTTTGCCTGAAGGGAAGATTTATCTTCTATTTTTGCAGCCAGCTGGCCTTTAGAAGCTTGACCTGTTATCTAGATGGGTATTCCATCACAGTGCACATTTGGTAGTTTATGGAATAACACATGCAAATCCATCTGTATCATCCTTTGAGAATGGTTTTTTATGCCTTACGATGGTAAGCTATGATGTTCTAGCTGATGAGAGGCAGCCATAGTTTCACACAGACGGTTTTAATTGTGTTCAGGTAAAAATTAACAGACAGAATTAACAGTATTTGCAGCACAGAGAACTCTTCAGAGAGCCATGTTCAATAGTCTTCTGTCAAACTTAAACACATGCCAAATGCACAGGTTGCTTAATATTAAGTTCCAGCAACAAGACAGCAAGTAGCAGCCTGTAGCTTTGTCTACAATGAAAGGACAGCTAAATGCCTCTCCCCTTCCCTCCCCTCCACAGCCATTTGGGTTACTAATTTAATTAAGAATCAGAGACTATTTACTCTCTGCAATCCCTTTCAGTCTGACAGTTCATTAGGTGGTGCTGACAAAGAGCAGAGTCTTATGAGGCTCTGCAGGCTATGCAGAGAAACAGATTAGTAGTATTACGCAAGCCTAACTAGGCCAAACACTTTATGACTTTTAATACTGTATTCAACAAGATTTATTCTGGAACTGGGCGATTGGAGTTGCTGGCCTGCCTTTGGTGAACACAACAGATAAAGTTATCAGACAGAAATAACTGAGCTCATGTTGATAAGACAGACGTCCCACAGCTATTAATAATGTGCTCTGGGTCAAAGGTTTGGGACTAAACCTTTGTGTTTTCTCTGCTAATCCCTTCTACCTCCAGGGCGTTGAAGGAAAGCAGGTGAAACTGACAACGGAACCTTCAGCCGTTAATATTTACTCTGTGTGCTGCAGTATTGGGATATTTCAGTTGACCCCCTTCTCCTCTCTAAATCCTGTTTTCCCTTCAGGCTGATGGTCTAAGAGAGGGCGACTACATTGTGGCAGTGGGCGACACAGACTGCAAATGGTTGGGTGTGGGTGAGGTGATGCGGTTGCTGAAAGACGTTAACGAGGAGGGAATTGACATCCAGGTGGTCAGCATGATGGACAGCAACCCTCCAATGGTATGCTGCTCTTTCCTCCATTCCTATTGGCAGAGAGAAGAGACATCTCTCTGGGTTCCTTGATTGAAAACTAGTGACAGAAAAATTGGTCTTTGTATCAGATGAGTAAAGAGCACTGTCAGAGTTTCAGAGTTCATGTCTGAAGTAGTGTTTCCTCCCAAAATAAACTGTCCGTACAGCTTTGAATGAGAACGTGCTCTTTGGATATGACCCACATGTATGGGACAGAATAAACAATGTTTTGCAAAATGCAACCCCATTGTTGTTAGAAAGTGATAGTTAGAAGGGGACTGCTTCAATTCGACAGTTTTTAAAGGAGTTGGACAGTGTGCTATATTCTATATTGTATCTTGTTTTTCTTCTGCCTGTTTCATATGAGACATGATTGCTTCACGACTGTGTGTTTATGATTCCATATATTTTTTACCTTCTGTGTTAAAACAGTGAGAAAATGAGTGACTTAAATGCTAAGTTATTGGTTCCGTATATTGACTGAGACTGTAAGGCATCCAGAGCCACTCTTGAATTAAACAATGTCTGTCTGTTTCCACTAAATGTCACTCTCTCTCTCTTTCCAGCCTACCAAGAGTGCCACCTTCTGCGGAAACCTGCCTAAGACCTACTCCATGATTTGTCTTGCATATGATGATGACGACAAGAATCCCAAGTCTCGCAAAGTAACAAAGAAGCCATCCTTCATGAGCTGGGGTCTGAAGAACAAGCTGAAGAGCGCCAGCACTCTCAGCCTTCCCACAGCTGACCACTCTGGTGCCCTTCCCTGGAATAAACCCTGTCCCACGTTCCCCAGCTCCAGCTCCTACAACAATGACAGTGCCCTCTACTGAGCTAGCTGCTAATGTTCTGCTATATGAAACCAGCATGCAGCGTGCATATTAAGCCTAGTGTGACTGTGTACAGTACTGTGTTTTACCTATACTGGACCTGCTATGGATATGGTACAGTACCCTTGTGTTACCACTGGAATACTGAGGAGTGGTGTATGTAGCCCGTATGTCACCAGTGTAATGATGAAACTTGTTCCGGCTACCTTGGAAAGTGGCTCTGCCAAATACTGTACATAGGTGCCTTTGTTGGTACATAGGCGCCTTCGCAGCACAGTTAAGTGTCTGAAGTAAACTGGACTGCACAGCAAACATAATGAGAAATCATTCCGTACCATGCCAGTATGTGTACAACACAGTACAACTGCACTGTGGGAAACACACAGCAGTTATCATTCCAGTCTATATATATATATGCACACAAAGAAACAGAATCAGGCTTTAAAGTTAAACTGTCATCTCAGTATGTTTTCCTGAAGAAACACTCCAGACGAACTGAAGGACGAAAACAAAGCTGTACAAACACACCCAGCGTAGGTTACTACTTGACTGCAAGGGGATAATTTTAATGTGGTTTCAACAGTCCCTTGTTAGTTTCACTGTGTGCTGATGTAGCTGTGCAGTTCTCTATGTTCCCTCAATACATGTCTGTTTCATACTGTATATATGAAGGATTTGAGTAGTGCCACGGTATTAGTTGCAATCAGTGGACTTTGATCAGTTTTGGGTTTTAAAATACTTATTTCTAAATACATTTATAGATGTTATGAACCTTGTTGCAGTATAATAGTGATTGAGGGAAAACATAGTGCTGTGCAGTTTTTTGTCTGGTGAGAATTGATGAATGCAATGTTCTACATGCTGCTAAAAACATATATATACCTTGGTTATGTATTATTGTCACTTTTGTATTTGTTAGACAGCCTTTGAGGATTATTGTCTCTGCTGAGTGTCATGCCTAGGACACAATATTGCTACTTTAGGATTGCTTCCTTTACCAGTTACGCCATAGACCAAAATGCCTACATGCCAGGATGTACCATTTACCATCCTGACTCATCTTACCCTGTTCTGTTATCAGTGCTGCTGCTGTATGGCACTTTGTCCATTCGTAAGAGCACGAGCTGCATGTGTCTCTATGCTAATGTGAATTTTGATGTAGTTACGGATTATTTTGTCTCCAGAAGGGAACAATATTGGCAGACCAATGACATTCCAGCAGTATAACGAGACAGCCAGTTGACCCAACAGTCAGGTTTCTACTATATGTCTTTCTACCTGTCTCAGTCCTAGCCACCCACATTTTACTGACACTTTGTTGTGTTGGACTATCTCTATCTACAAAGTAGATTCCTATACACATTTGATAATCAAATTGTTTATGTAATAAAAAATACAAAAATATATATATTTACCTGTAAAGTTGTAGGTTTCAGAACTAGTTTGTGAATGGTTAACTTGTGAATTTTTGCACGTTGGATTTCTTGGTTTATTTCTTGGATGAATGTATTTTATTAGCCTTGCTTAATCCTTTGAACTTATATACTTGTACATGTTGAGTATGAAAAGGTATTTTAAAATGTTTTTAAACATTAACACTGAGAAGATATAACGCTCTTTACAGTCTCTGTTTACCTAGTGTGGTGTCTCAAGTGCCATCTATGCTAAATCATGAAGGAAAATATCACAATGAGCATTTAACAAAAATGTGCAGTAATTGATAAAATTGATAAGTGCTAACTAGCATGTGTACATACACAGCTGACGTTAGAGATTTAACAAATCTTTACATGCATTTCATAGTGCATAGTGATCCAAATGCCTTGGTGTATATGTAGAGCATTATTGTACCTGTTCTTCTAAGGGTTTCAGGTTGCCTTTGATTTTTTTCTGTATTTTATTCTGCATAGCAACTGTGGTGTGAATGCTTGTTGTTGGTAAAATCTTTGTGTTGTATGTATAATCTTTAAATCTCAATAAAAGATGGGGACAAAACCAATTTTTTTACATTTTGTATTTGTAGTTACAAATATCTCATTCCCTGGTTTGACCACAGCCCTCAGTGAGCCAACACACACTAAGTCAACACTCAGGCGTTTTTAACTGTTATGAGTCTGGGACGGATCACATGACACCATAATCCACCATCATAGAAACAGAAGAGAAACACCATGTGATTAAGTTTTTACCAATCAGGCCTTCACCCATATCACTCATAGTCTGTGTGCACTGTCTGGGTTCTTGTCAGTGTGTTGTTATATTTGATTATACTTGTATCCCCCAAACTGTCGTTCTGTTCATGCTTAAATGTGTGTATGCTTTAAAAGGTAGCCTATCAATACGTATACGTGATACATGATGTAGTTGCTTTATTGAGAAAGAAAGAGAGAAATGATTTAGAATTACTATTTCTGCTGAGAAGCAAGAGGTGATGGTATTCTAGTCAAATAGAACGTCATCGCCTCCTGTTGGCCCGGTCGCTGCTCGGCAAGGACGTCGTTGCTAGGTGAATTATATCGGTCACTGATTGGTTCCTTTCCTCCCTTTCAGCCAATCAGTACTAACTTTGTAACGAGGTTCCTTCTTGCGGGAAGCGTCTAGATACAAGGAGTCTGTAGGCAGTCTGTTGAATATAGCTTCCATATTTTAAACTTTATCGTTTTAGTGCAAAGCAGGACAGATAATTTGAAACATTCGACAGTGATAATTTAACTTTTCTAATACTATTCGACTGAAAGAATTGCTGAGGAAACGAGTCAAGCTGTTTATCTAAAGTGAAACAATAGTTAGGTTAGCTAGTAAAGAAAGAAGTCAGAACCACTTCTCCACTATGTTAAAATTCAGCCTCAGGAGGGATAAAGAGAAGGAGTTTGTAAGTTTCACGTTTTCCATGACAGAATTACTATATTTCTAGCCCACTAAACGTATGAATTCAGTAGCGTAGTTGCCACGAAAAGCTATAAAGCTAACTGTAACTTAAATAATTCAACGCTAGGTAACTTAACGTTAGCAAAAGCTATATAAATCCAGAAATGTTTAAGATTACATTTAGTTATACTAGTTTTGTATCGTTTATACCTCTCGTGGTGTATGGTATTGATTTTACTGACCAACATTTAAACAGCGAGTTAGCACAGCTGACTGATTTATTGTCCATCAACACATCGCTGGTGTTGGAAGTATAACTTTAAATTGCAGCTGAATATTGAACCTGCTTGGCCGGTATAAAACGTCTACTCCGTTACTGCTGTAAAAGACTGTTGTCTAAATACAAGGGAGGCTGTTTTGATTCTGTAGTCAACCCTTCTACCCTTCACCTTCTGCCTTCTGTGTGTAGTCTCTTTGTCTTTACTTAAACAATCGTTTGAGTAAAGACAACCCTCCTCAACCATTGCCAAAGAAACAACATTCTATGTATTAATGTGTTTTATGTCTGTGTGATTCTAACCTCCATTCTAACCTTCCTCTGTGTGTTGTGTAGAAGCATATAGTTCATGGTTTGATTCCTGCTGCCTCCATTGCTCCCAAGCCTGCTGTGCCTCGTACTCCACCCCCACGCAGCCCAAACCCCTCACCTGAGAGACCCAGGTACCTGCCACTCTCCATTACCTGCATCTGACGGCATCCTTTCATTTTGCTGTTTCATCTGACACTGTTCCTGTTAAACCAGTTTTGTAATGTTTCACCTGTACCTGAAAGAAATACAGCTTCTTCTTTACCTTGTTTTACCCCACAGTATAGTTCTGTCTCTCAGGGATAAATCTTTGGACAACTGATGGGCAGTATTTTCTACAAGTTACCTTAGTAGAATCTTAACTAAATTACAGATTGTTTAACCATTTGCCCGAGATCCTGTACATTTCCTGGACTTTTACTTCCATACATCACCAACCTATGGTTGACTTCATGCAGTCCTCCACTGAAAGATGGTAGAAAAGTTTAATTCTGGACTCATCTTACAAGAGCCTTCATTGTCATTGTCTCCTGACATTCTTGATTTATTCATCACCTTAAAACTCATCATACATTTTTCTTTTTTTGCCACAAACCTAACTGATAGATTAGGGTTTTTTTTTCTTTTTTCTTTTTGCTTGTTCAGTATACTGGATCTGTTTTTTGGGGTTATTGTTGCGGTTTAGAAACCAAGGGTTACATGATGGGTCAATTGTAAACATTCAGTGTCGAGTGAACCATTCTACCACCATTCCATCCCAAACAGTGAAAGTGAAACCGTGATATGAGCACCATTTAGGGATACTTAGATAGGTGGTTCCTTTGGTAAATATATATCACATTAATATCACCATAAAAAATAACCCATTACTTGAAGTTTTGTTGTGATAAGCAGCATGTATTTCTTATGTTTACACTCCGTCTACAGATCCGCCTTAGCTGCAGCAATCTTGTCTTCTTCACTCACTGGACAGACATGGGCCATCCCCCCTGCCCGGACAAGGTCTTTTTCTGAGAGTGGCCGATCAGAGTCCTTCGTATCAGAACCAAACATCAGTACAGCACTTTATACGAGGTAAACACCTTCTGGCAAATACATTGGTATTATCACAATCTTTGCGACAAGTGATACTAACTTCAAGAGGTGACTCCAAGGTTAAACCTGACCCAGGACTGTGCTTATCCAGAGTGTCACAGAAGAAAATGGGCCAAGATGGTACAACATTTGTCCTACTTTAAGAAAAAGAGTTAAAGTATTCTTTGAGCTCTTGCAAAGTAGAAATTCGACCATCACCAAAGGGATTTGCAAGCACAAAAGAGGGGTCTGTAAAATGTGGGATGTGACTTCTAAAATTTGTTTGAGGATATTGATTATACTTATAGTGTCCATCAACATATTTAAAGTCCTTCTCCACTCAAAAAATATGTTTTTCTTCTTTTTTCTACAGTTCAACTGTAGAAAAAAGAAGAAAAACATATTTAATGAAGTTTCACTGTGTAGGATGATGTATGACCAGAGTTTGACACTTGACAGTTGTTTTCACATTCATCTACTGAAAGCGAAAAGTCTCCCTATGCTCAATTAAAACTAGATTTTAGGAGGTGGAGCCTATTACCATGGTTTGTGACATCACAGATAGTTTGGACATTCATCCTGGTCCAATATTCAGTGTTCACAAGTGTGGTGTGGAAATTTACAGCCTCTAATGCACAAACAATAAGAACTGGTTTTCTAGTAAAGTAGAAGACTTCTTCCCTGACGCAATTCAGAATTTTTTATTGGGGAGAAGAATTAGATGTAATTGCTAGGGTTTTAACAATATCATAGAACTTTTCTGGGGAAAAAAAGCACACATTGAAACATTTGCTCCGATCTTACTTTGATATACTACTTTCTTATCTTCTTTAGAGATAGATGGTCAGAGAATTTAGCTAGCAGGCCGCAACTGTCATCCCCTGATCACTCTGAGGAGGAGCTGGAAGAAAAAGAAGAGGAGGCGGACAATGAAGACGACAGGGAAGAACATGTATACCAAACTCTGGACAGACAGGAGAATTGTTCAATCACAGAACCTGTCTACGCCCTGCCATTAAAACTTAAGGTGAGTTTCTGCAGGAAGATGTAATTGCATAAGTGTAAATGACATTCCTACTAGAGTAGGATTTTTAATCCCAGTGTTGTCATTTATTCATTCATTCATTTTCTATACCGCTTAACCGTCAGGGTCGCGGGCCCAGTGTTATCACTGAAAGCAAATGAGAAACATGCTTCCCGCTGCTGTCAAAGAGCTTTTTAGCACACTAGTCTACCTTCAACAGGAGTTGCTTAGTGGCTTGAGCCGTTAAAGGACTTTTAGGACAGAGGATTTTACATGAAAAATGTAATACCTGTGCTTGTGAGGAAGGATCACTGTTCTCTCTCAAATAGTTTCTGTATTTGTTTCAGGTTGTGATGTTTCTGAGGTATGGGTATTGTGATACCAGTTTGATGCACTTGGGGGCACAGTTGTACAGGGGATAAAGATATTATTACTTTGGAGTCATGATCTATATTGTTACTGACTGGGATATAGAAAAATATCCCAAGAGTCTGGGATATTTTGTATTCTGTTCCCGTTTACTGCGGCCTTGTGCTTGCAACCTATAAGTGTCCCAGTGGGCTCTATTTCCTCTGTCAGTTGACTTTCCTGGATATCACAGAGTCTGACTGCTGGGTGCTTTATTCACCAGGCAGCTGGACTCTGTGGTAACCTATATTCTATATACACATAGTGGTGTTTCTATTTCTTGTACCAGACAAAGTCTAAGGTGAGCAGGCTATATCATAACATCTGTAGTAAATTTTAAGAAATATCAGGCACAGCAGCCGCGTTCATTAGCTTGTGAGTTAGTGTGAGAAATTCATTCTTCAGTCCTTGTTCATGAGTACACTCAGCTAGCAGTTTATTAGGTGCACCATGCCAAAATTAATAGCTATTCTTATTTTTTTTTGTCCACCCCAATGCAGTTCAACAACAAATGAGCATACAGGTGAATTGCCTCTCTAAGAACTTTCAACAAAAAACTGAACATTACAATCTTCATGAGAGGAGGGTTCACGGCAGGACTGTATTAGATTTATTAAGGTTCATTGTACAGTGTATATGAATATAATTTCTTTTCTAATCATATGATAGTAGTGCCTCTAGTCATTAGACTGCCAATGTCATTAGAATTGTGGTGTGACGTAAACAGCGATAGACCGTTACTGAGCCACTGACATTGTTGTGCCTTCACATATTTCATTCTTTTGGCTCCTCTATTTTAACTCAACTTTAACGCAACTCTTTACTTCACTCATCTCACCGCTGTGAGGTATTTGCATTGCTTGTGTGCCTGAAGATTCACAACAGTAAAGGCACTGACAAGATCTTGCTGTCCACATTTTGACAATGGCTCTAAATGCAGTAGTTTCTGAACTAACCTTGCATAAAAGTGATCCAGACAGCGTGACTTTGGAAATCTGTTTTAAAAGAGTTAACTCATTATCTGTCTGACTGTCTATCTGCTTGTTTTACCTGCCTGTCTTCCAGACTAGTGCATCCCAGCCAAATCAGATGTCTGACAGAAGAGTGCCTTCTCCAGGTACTGACTTTACACTAATGGGAGCTGTGTGGACACTTTTATTAGCAGACAGTACACAGCTAGTCAGTTGGCTAGTCTGTAAAAAGACAGCACTAGCACTTAGCAGGCACCAGTACAAGACAGAGTAGTTGGAAATATTAAGTAACAAAAGTAGCTTGTAAGTATTAATTGTTAACTGTGAGCATAAACTCAAATGAAGTAGCAAATGTACAATGGAAACCATGCAGCAAAACACCACTGATGGTGATGCTGGTGTATTGTTGCTGCACTTCCTAGTTAGAGTGTGATTTGAATTTCCACAGTAACCAACTAACCTAATGTCCAATTTTTTGCGGCTGTGAGAGCAACCAAGAGTACCTGTAGGAAACTCAGCCAGGTACATGCAAACCTACATTCAAATCTCTCTTACTATGAGGCGACAGTGTTAACCAATGCATCACGGTGCCGCCCTGATTTGAATTTCAGAAAAATAAATGGAGCCCATTTGATAAAGATATACAAATTTCTATTTAGAGGCTTAGTAATATAAATATGAAGGATGACATGCAAATTGATTTTAGAATTGTCTTCCATACAGAATAAAAGAAGAGAATGGTGAGAGACTCGGCTACACCACATTTGACTACTAAGCCTTTAGAGAACATACAGCTCATATTTAATCAGTGTTTCATTACAGCCATAATTATGTCTGGCTACATGCCTGAATGGGAAAATGGAAAGCCCTCACTATAGTTTGAAGGGTGCACTCAGGAACCAGTGCTGCTTCTTTGTATTAATTAAATTATGGAATGATTTTTTTTCTTATCTCGTAGATTTCACTGAACAAACCAGTGTCCAATCTCCTGAGGTCAGCTGTGACTTCTCCAAGAAAAAATCCTCTCTCCAGAAGAGCCCTGGAAGTCTGAAAGAAGCTGTGTCTTGTAAGGAAAGCTGTTGCGTGTCTGCAAATCATTTTGGCATTTTTTTTTTCTTCTGCTGAATATTTGCTAAATGGTAACTTGATTTCCATAGTTCATCTCTCTGCATATTTCAAACAAACTTAAAAGAAAGAGCTATTCCGCTTTGTGTTTCCCTTCTTCGTGCTGTAATCCACCCCATCCAACACAGTCCTAACTCTTAGCGCTCCGCTCTATGAGTACAGTTTAAATGTCAAATCTATAAGTGCAGCAGCTGTGCACCACTGTTGACTCATTGCACTGCTACCCACTGCACGCTAATCACACAATATAGTATTGTATTATAGTTTTATTTAATTATATTGTACTACTGTAGTACTTTCCCCTTTTCATGTTTTCATGACATCTATCTTTGCACCAGAGTAAGGTATAGATAATCAACATGTAGTATAAGCAAAATGTATTTTGCTTAATTTACTGTAGTAGCAAGCATTTATTATGTTGTTTGTTTGAGGGCATCTGTGTCACATGCTGTTTAGGTTTAAAGCCCCAATGAGAAGGGCTTTAACAGCATCTTGGATTTCAGGTTAACTAGAATATGCTCTGAGTTTCTCAGAGTTTTCACGCTACAAGATCTCTCACCTCAAATGCAAAAGGCACTGGTATCAGTTAGCTGTAACATACTACGTTCTAACAATGGCTAGGGACATTTAAACAGTAGTTGGGGCTTAATGTTAATCTCTCATTTTTTCCTTATTCCTTTTCACATATTTCTTTTTTCAGTGTAATGGCCATATGAGATACTTGTTTACTCCCTGAAGTAATGTGCATACAGACAACATTTTTTAGGAATGCATTATGTCACCCCTTGTCCACCCTTCAATCTATTTTGAAAATGATCTATTAGTGCCCTTAAACACATTTACCTTCTCTATTTCAGCCACACTGCCTTCCCAAATCACTGGCCACCACAGCCGACCCAGCAAGGCCAACAACCCAAAATGCCCCATGCAGCTGTCTCCAGAGCCCAGCAAGATGTACAGTGAGGGGCAGAGGGAGGTACCGCGAGCCCTGCCAGAGAGGAACACAAGGATGGTAGATGAACAAAAGTTACTGGAGGAGAGACTACAACGGCTGGAACAGGAGATCAGTCACAGACAAGGCTCTTCAAACATGAGGTCATCTGCAGGTAGAGTGCAGGAGACACTGGAGATATGCAGTGGGACAGAAAGAGAATGAGGAGTTAGAGAAAGAATAAACTCTGTAAAAGAAGGGGAAATAAGAAAAAAGTTAAAGGTAGTCATTAAGACAAAAAGGGAATACAGCAGTGAGTCACAACAGATGTTGCATATCCAAGGGTGAAAGGAGGAAGCCAAAGATAGCTCCACAGCACCTCGTCAGCATGATGAGATGAATGCAAAAGAAACATGAAAGGGAAAAAAGAGAGAAATACAGCACTTTAAATGGGTAGCAGGTTGCCTTGGTTGTTACACACCTGGATCTTCTATTGGGCAGGAAGAAATAGATCAGAAAAGTACTGGACTTCACAACAAGATATATCAAGACATACAATGGGATATATCTAAGTTTACTTTCTTTGGAGCTGCAGCTGCTAGGCGTCATTACTGACAGCTGAAGTGTGGTTTGTGAAAGGAAGAAATACAAAGGAAAAGATTGGGGAGTGGTTGTCTGAGGAATAATGCAGTAATAAGAGCTACAATAACTCTGAATTGGTTTCATTATCAAAGCTAGAATTACACATGGGCAGAATGTTTGTGTACTTTATCATACTCTTAAGTGTGAAATTCAGTTCCCTCCCTAAGGTTAGGGTTTAGGGTCAGCCAGGAGACCACAGGGACAGTCCAATCCATGTTGAAGAAAGACTACACTTCTGCCATATACTGTGGTTTTCCATAGTTTACAGCAGTCCTGTCTTGCTGAAACTATAAAAAATACTATGGTTGCTGTATTGTATATTGTAAGACCACTTAATTTTGCCACATCTTGTTTGTGATGTATAGTATTTTGTTAGAGATTGATAAGTTATTCTTCCACATTATGTTTAACTATCATGCATTTATTTAACCAGTGTAGTATTAGAATAATGGCATTACTTTATGTCTCAAAAATATTTGTAACCTGATGTGCTTACAGGCAGCCAGGCAGAGCTACAGAATTTGAGGCAGCATGCCCAGGAGCTGGTGGATGAAAATGATGCCCTAAAAATGACGGTTCATCGTCTGAATGTTGAGCTGAGTCGATATCAAACCTGCTTCAGACCATTGTCCAAACAGGAGGTGTGACAAGCTACTAGACAGCACCTCTGCTTTATGAGCAGTATCTTATCTTGTATATTGCTGAAGTTCTTATTTTTGACTCTCTTCAGTGGTTTGGTACAGAATGTTATGAGCATTTTTTTGAGGAAGAATGAATTGTGAATATGAATGAGCCCTCCAATACCTGCCCCCACAAAATGGTAATGGGTTCATGCCTTGCTCTGGAGAATTTTGTTAGATGGCTAAAGCTTATCTACAGAAGAGTTCCTGCAGCAAGCAAATCGTTCCAGGAAACTTTCTTTTATGAATTAGTGTGTCTTGCTCCAGCTCAGTTAGCCAGAATTAAATGAAAACATTTGTATTTGTTCTCTCCTTCTCTTCTCTGTTCACCAACAAGACAAATTTCAGTGTGTTTTATTCTGTACTATTATTCTTTTATGGCCTCTCCCATGAGTCAGATTTAATGAGCTTTTATACAGAATCTATTACCAGTAGATTGCTTTATTTCCATAGCTTTGCACTAAAAAAAATGCATTTCTTATTAACCAAGCCTTTGAAAGAGAAATCTCCCTATGATCCAAAACCCCTCTGAGTGAAATAAGGTTTTCTTTTTGTCTGTCCTTCCATCTGATTCGTTGCACCAGAGGGGTTTCTTGTTCATGTCTGTGACTGTCTGTCCTTTTGGGGTTGTGTGTTTCTCATTACAGACGTAAGGCTACCTCACGCTGTGTCTTCACACCAAGATATCTCCTGCTCTCATCACTACCAGTTTGCTTCCTTTGTAGCTGCTAGGCCTCATTACTGACAGCTGAAGTGTGGTTTGTCAAAGGAAGAAAGATAAAGGAAAAGATTAGGGAGTAGTTTTATGAGGGCAAAATGCAATAATAAGAGCTAGAATAAGTCTGATTCAGTTTGAATATCTGGGAAAGAATTAAACCTGTTCTTCTTCCACAGATCACAAAAACATTACAAAATTTAACAAACAAAACATGACTGCCTGCGGTCCTGGCTCAACATAGGTGGAACAATGTCCCAACTGAATACAAAAAATACAGAATACAAAAAAATATTGTTTTTCAATGTACCACTTGAGTTTAGCACTGGGAGTCACTTTGGATAAAAGCGGCAATTAAATAAAAGTACTGCATAACATTTACATTTGATTCCCTAGTGTTCTGGTTATAAAACAATTTATTTTTTATTATTTTATTATTTCTATTTATTTATTTACAACAAAAGTAAAACAAATTCTTCAGTGACCAAAATTCCTTCCTTCTCCTTTTTTTTTTTTATCTCTTTCTCACTGTGTCTCTTCTAGAGCTCCAGAATCAGTGGGTTACCAAAGACAGGATCTCCTCCTCCCTGGCTGGTCAGTATCTATATACGGTATATTCGTACATTGGTACAGTAGTCTAACCTAGTGGCTGGTTCATTTACTTGACTGATCTTATGAGTTTACATAGCTGTCTGGTCCTTTTTTAATATGGTTAAGATAGTGCCAATTATGCTGGAATGGTTGGTCTGTAGATTACTGTTGCTGGTCTTTCCCACCTCTGTCTCTACCTCATGAAACTGATTTAACATGAGAAATTGTACATGCTAGGTTTGCTGATACAAACTAGTTTCATTGTCCGGAAGCTCATGCCCAGGTTCACAAAATAATTTCACAGAGAATGTGCTTTATCTCAGAAATGACCAAATCAGAATGTCATCCGTAGTGTGCTGTTGTAGCTCTCACCAATATCTCCAATATCTCCAATGTTCTACTGTGGCCAGTACTTACAGTGGTTGGTAGAACTGAACCATACCAGGTGCAAACAAGCTTGAACTTTTTGTTCAGGATTCCAGTCATTGTGGACAGTGAGCAACCTGACCTGATTTTGCTGATTTGTCCTTTTCTTTTTTGCTCTTTTTTGCAGCTTGATATGAAGTATTTATCTCCTCTCCTGCTGGCCTATGAGGACAGGATGAATGAAAAAGATACTCTTCTGCAAACCAGTAAGGTAAAGTTTGCATGAGAGATTTTATGCATATGTTTGAGCTTCTTGATATTGACATTTCATTATCTGTAATCAGTTACATGGGCTGTTTTGTTGGAGACATCAACAGCAAAATGGTTTATTCATGCTGCTTTGGATGTATGCAATGCATGGGATTAGTACACTTGTGTTGCCAGTGCCATTAAATGCATTTTTTAAATATAACTTTCAGGCATATGTATTTTTTTTTAATAGAAGTGATTTTACTGTATAAGAATGTTGGAAATTCTTTGCTTTTGAAGGTAGGAAATAGTTAAAATTGTGTTAATGATAGTGTCAAAAACAATATTTTTTATTAGATTTGATTTGAATTTGGGTAGAAACAATGGTTAAAATGACTAAACAGTATGTCATATATACAGTAAGTTGTAAAACTGTTCTTGTAACTGATATGGAATGGATGGAAACTTCTCTTTCAGCAAGCACAAACTCTGTCATGTCTTGATTATAATAAGTTATTTCAGCTGTCAAAGGGAAACAAAAGGGAAAAAAGCTGAATCTATTTGGAAAAAAAAGGTTATTTTTTTCCCGCTATGCAGGACTTAACTGGGAAATTTATCATGATAAACACAACTACTTAATGCCCACAAGCTGTGGACAGAACATTGCAGTTGTGTTCACTTGTTAATTGAAATGCATTTCACAATATTTGCCTCTAACCAAAACACTGCCATACTGTGAAGCTTGTCTCACATAGGCAGATTTCCACAAGTTGTTTTATTGCCGTGTCACCTTGTCTTTTTTTTCAATTTCCTCACCCCTGCACTCATTTATGCACATGTATTGTTACATGTCATGTCATGTGTTGTGTAACAGTTCGATCTATCCATTTTCTATACCGCTTATCCGTCAGGGTCGCGGGGGGGGGGCTGGAGCCTATCCCACCCGCCACTACGGGCGAGAGGCGGGGTACACCCTGGACTGGTCGCCAGTCAATCGCAGGGCCAACACACAAAGACAAACAACCACAACCACTCTCACACTCACACCTAGGGGCAATTTAGAGTAGCCAATTAACCTAATGTGCACATTTTTGGTATTGTGGGAGGAAGCCGTAGTACCCGGAGAAAACCCACGCAGGCACGAACCTGGGACCCTCTTGCTATGAGGCGACAGTGCTAACCACTGCATCACCGTGCCGGCTGTTGTGTAACAGTTATATGATATTTTTGCATGTCACTCATAGATTGAGGGATATGATTGGCTGTTTATAAGACAGGTTGTATTTATTTAATATGTGTTTTCATTGTAGTGCTTTCTTATTGCTAGTCTATCGCCTGCACACCTCAATATTGTTTTATTGCCCAGGCTTACCACCGCTCTCTTGTACTGACAAATAGGCACCATAAAGGCATTTCGTGACAATCTGCAGACCACTGTCTAATTCAGTTCCATATTAATGAAAAAGAGAGATGAAAAGATGCAAGCAAGCAGCATGAACAGGAGCCTGTCCTACAAAGCAAATTTAAATTAGTACAGCCCTCTTTTGTTACATGACTTCGCTGGGCCTATATTGAGGATAATTGGTAGTTAACGTTAAAATGTTGGATTTCTAATCATAGAGGCTAATGTGTGGATTTTTGTTCTGTTTGTAAAAGACAACAAAGGCTTGAGTTTATATTTTTAAAATGAATTAAAATTAAAGGTCATCTCATGTGAGCTGCGGTGCAGTGGTGGAAAATGAGAACAAAAGTATGAACAGTGTCAAGAATCTCTTTGGGAATAAGAAATCAGAATAAGAAAACTATGTTACTGAAATGAGAATAAGAAATCAGAATAACTATGTCTTTTGCAACATAAGTTCTCCCTCTGTTTGTTAAATGCTCTGTTTTATTGTGGAAACAGAAAGCTTGGAATAGTACCTCTATGTCAATATCCTGTAGAAATGATGATTTTGTCAGTAGGGCTGTTTTGATCTGAATTTATCTATGCAGCAAAACTTACCATTGTGATATGCCCCGGTTAAATGAGGGCCAGCTACTGTACAAATTTGAGTTCAACCCTAAGATAAATGTCTAACCCATACTATGGCTTTGGAGAACACCCAACTCTATTTTTTGGCAGAGGGTTGGCAATAAAGCAGAATATTTCTTTTTCGCCTTAATTTCACTCTTATTTTTCTTTATATGTCTTTGTCTGCTATCCACAGGAGGAGGTGAGGAAGTTGCGTGTTCATGTAGAGGAGGTCATCAAAGAAAATGAGAGACTCCATGATGAAATTGCAAATATCAGAGGGATAAGGGAGAAGGACTGGTATGAAAAAATATACTCATTGTGTGTGTGGGCTAAACACTCTCAGTGCTTGTTTGACTGTCATCACTCTTTCTCCCGATTTAGTGATGATATAATGTTACTTTTATTATCTTTCTGAAATAATGAAATTAAAAAAATCTATAGTGTAATGTGGCTGAAAATGTTGATGTTGATATCCACTCATTCTAAGCAGTTCTGACAAGTTTATGCAAAACAACAGGAGTCAACAACAACATCTCATCCTGTTTTAATTTCCAAGATAATCATAGTATTGGCTCAAAAACAATGTAAAAAATGAATAAGACATCAGTCATGTATGTCTTGATACACAAATTTGCATACATTTACAATTAATGCCTTAGTCAGGTATTCTTACTAAGAGCAACTGAATTCTGAACAACTGATTCATGATTAAGACATCACAATCTCAAGTGAGACAGGCAGGGACTACAGGTTTTAAACTATATCACAGATTTCAAATTAAATCTTGTATACTTACTGTATACAATAATATATTCCCCCAATTGAAGCAAGAATATACAAATACGCACATATTGTTCATTTAAATAAAAGTTAAGTTTTGTATGATGTCTCCTACACTGAACAGTCCATTCTCAGTGTATATGCACTCAAGTACTTTCACATCACACTTGTGTAAACTGCATATTGATTGATTTTGACTGTACATATAAATTTAGACTGCAAGAATTATGACATTTTCAAAAAGGTATAGCACATTCAACTCCAACTGAAGTAAGGCAAGCTGGTAATATCATGTTTTTTGTCTGATAAGTGCCCTGTTCATGTTGCCACATTATGTTACCACAGCAGATTTGTGTTCCAGTTATATGCTTAAAATATATATTATCTCTCTCTCTCCCTGTTTCTCTCTCACTCTCTGTCACTGCAGTCATCAGCTACAACAACAGGCCTTTCTGGTTTTGCAGGAAAACCAGGTTCTGATTGAACAGCTCGAGGCTCAGCATGTTAAGGCCAAGGCCAGCCACAGCAGACACCATTCAGAAGGTACTTGGTACAGTGAAAGACTAATTCCCTATTTTAATCATGCAAATGTAGCAAACACACACAGAGTGGTGCATCTTGGGTGCGCTAACTGTGGGTGTCTTCAAGCACATATGATATTTTGGTTCATGAATGTGCAGCTGAGGAAAGTGTAAACAGGCTGCATGAATACAGATGAGAGAGTGTGGTCATTAACAAATGCACTCTCTGCCAGTCACATCACCAGTCTCATCGCTCTCACACAGCTGTGCCAGTCAAAAGAGTGACCACAGTGGGTCAATGACTGATAGGCTGAATGGTGCAGAGCTACACAACATGACCATACAGCACCACATATCTGCATCTGATTTTTGCCACCATGAAAATAGGACCCTCAGAGTAAAAATTCAATCAATTCTTTCAAGGACATCATAGGGGAAGATATCAAGGAAAACCATGTGTACTTAAAATTGAGAAGTCAAAAACTAAAAGAAAACTTGAAACTTTTGGATTAATTCTCTTTCACTATTGCCCTGCATTTACATTTTACTTTCCCACCTCTCCTTCCCCTCCTCTCACTCCATTTGTAGTTTCCAAGGTGTCAAAGCAACTGATGTTATTAGAGGCGGAAAAGCAGCGTCTACAGGAGGATCTAGAAAAGAGCAGGGGGGAGGTGCAGAAAAATATGGGGGAGATTCAAGTTTTGCAGGCCCACCTGAAGGATGCCATCACCTGGGACGAACACTGCAACATTGCTGGGAAACTCAAACGGTACGGCTGCAGTGTCTTATTTTATCAAATATTTCTTTCTCAAAAAGATGAATTAATCAGTATCAAGAACAGATCTGAGCTGGAGCTCTTTTTGTTTTTATGAAGTGAGAACAAGATAGAGAAGACCTGCACACTGGACATGGAACAGTATTCTGCATATTGGTAACAGACAGTCTTATTTAAGTCAAGTTAGTAAATAGTGCAAAATTCTCATTCTATATTCTCATTCACCACAGTTCTTTGCTAGTTCAGTTTATTATTAATTCAGCTTAAAATTGATTTACAGCTAAAGCAAATACAAGACAGGAAGAAGAGCAAACATGTGGAGCACCTGAAGCATTACATTTTCAATTTTATTTCCCAAGCTGATGAGGTAGAGCAGGGTCATAGCTTTAGTTGTGTTTTATAGGGGTAGGAAAGAATGCCAGTGGGATTTTGGCAGAAACTCAGATTTCATAAAAATAATCAAAATAAGTAGTATAATGGGTGCACATTCTCAGGATTATTAATATCTTTGACATATCTCTGAGGTGGTACATCATGCACCAGATGTCATGTTGTACACCAATCAGCCATAACAGTGTAACAGCCTGCCTAATTTTGATCAGTTTTTGCCGCCAAAACAGCTCCTTGAAGGCATGGATTCTATTATACCGATGCTCACTCGCCCATTGTAGACCCTTTTGGTCATGGACATGGGTCAGCATGGACACCCTGACCGGTCTGCAGATATGCAGCTCCATACACAATAAATTGCGATATTCTGACACCTTTCTTTCTGAACCAGCATTAACTTTTTCAGCAATTTGAACTACAGTAGCTTTTCTATTGGATTGAACTATGTGGGTCAGCCTTTGCTCCTCACATGCATCGGTGAACCTTGGACGTCCGTAATCCTGTCAACGGTTCACCAGTTTTCCTTCCCTGGACCACTTCTGATAGGTCCTGACCACTGCAGAAAGGAACATCCCACAATAACTGAAGTTGTGGAGATGCTCTGACTCAGTTGTGTGGCGATCACAACTTGGCCCTCAAAGTTGCTCAAACCTACACTTGCCCATTTTTCTGCTTCCAGCACATCAACCTCACGGACAAAATACTCACTTGCTGCCTAATATATCCCACCCACCTCCAGGTGTCATTGTAACGAGATAATCAATGCTATTCACTTCAGCTATCAGTGGTCATAATGTCATGGCTTATTGGTGTGATGTGCTGTACAATCTGCTCTTGACTATCAGGCAACTGAAGCAGCAGGAGAGTAGGAATAAGAGTGAGACTGATGAGTTGCTTCTCAGACTGTCCACCCTGCAAGAGGAGAATAGGAGTCTGTCTGTGGACAAAGCCAACCTGACTGCTGATTTAAAGAGAACACAGGCTGAGCTGGAGCTCAAAAAACAAGCCAACAGGTACTAAATTTTCCACTTTCTTTGACTGAAAGCATCTTACACATGAAGCCTATGACATGACAGTTGGTCACAATCCCATTGTGTCATCTTAAAGAGGTATTTGACAATACCCCAGTGTTTTATTTATGTTCTATGGTCCCTCAAACAGGAGGCAGTGATAAGCCCTTTAATCAACAAACCACGTCTAGATCCAGCTGTACTCAAAGACTCCCATATTATTAAAAGTTAATGACAACACTCTCATGTTAAGATAGTTCTAAGTCTTCTAAGATTCATACGGGGTTGTTCATATTATTATATAAAGTAAGATCACCGGGACATGATTCTCATTTTTGACAGGTGAAAAATGTGGTTATTCAAAGCCACTTCACAGATATTGTCCATGCACAGAGGGGAAGAACAAACTGTGTTTGACTGCCATCTCCTTTAATCTGTTGTTAGTTTCGTTGTGCCAAAGGGACAGTTCACACCTTAATTTTTCTTGTTAGTTTAGTGACCTCACATCACTCCCAGTATATCTTAGTGTGACCACTATCACCATACTCAACCAATTTTTAAAGATTGGGATCTTGCCCAGTCTACACAAAAAGTGCCAATAAAATGATAATGAAAGTTGCAATACTGAAGGGTTATTTAACACACATTACAGACATAACCTGAAGTTGCCAGAGTGGTTTTCAATAGTATTACACATCTTACCATAATTCAGATCAGGTTATTTTCCATCAGTGCCCGTTTATTTTTTTTGTCAGTGATTACTGATGTTCTGAAATCTGTTCTGCTCTGTGGAACCTTTCTCTGGTCCCTGTAGACCTGAGCTGAGATTAATGTGAACATTCTCATTCTGAAGTGTGAAGATTGTCAGAGGGTGTTTGATTAACCAACACTGTTTTCAACTGCCCCCACACCAGGATGGCAGTTTCATGCTATCATCCAGTTGTCTCTTTTATTCTCTCTGCTTAGTTCCTTCCTATTAACCACCAATACATTTTTCTGTCCTACATTTTTTCTAAATCTCTCCCCTTCACTTTTCCACTTGTCCTCCTGTTTTCCATCCTCCTTTTCCTTTCCATGTTGTTTTTCTTTCTTTCCTTTGTTCTTCCCTAACTGGCTTTAATTCGGTTTTACCTATTCTCTTTTTATCTGTTGTCTCTGCATCATCCAGGGAGGCTGAGAGGAGGATGAGTGTATTGAAGCGACATAAGGAAGAGTGTGTTTTGAAAGAGGAAAAGACACGGCACTACATGGGAGCTGTCCTTTCTGTGGCGGAGCACATTTCCAAGGAGAGAGACCAACTATTGCAGATGGTACAAGTGTTAAAGAATATTTTATTACACATGGTACACATGCTACATATGATATTACACACTGTACTTTTGAGTCTGCAGACAGACTGTCTCACACTATTGTATTATACATGATAGTTTTGGAACATATACATATCAACACACAGATTATGTCTGCAATACATTAACTGACTAACTAGTAAGTAATCCTCTGTTTATAATAATTTCCTGCTCTATCTCATATTTACAAATAGTAAAATGCAGGTTTTGAAAATTAATGCAAATTGAGAAAAATAGGATAAATTGCATCTGTGTTTGGAGCTGCAATGTTTGTAGTGTATGTAATGTTGCCAGCTCAGGTAGTTGGCAACAGATGATTTAACTCAAATGCTCCAAAACTCAGTAGGCAGGGTTTAAACACAGTTCACTGGGTAATTTATTCAACTTGTAACTGGTGTTAATGCAGCTAAGATTAGAAAAACAACCAAAGGAGAGCTGGCTAGTTCCCAGAACATAAACTGGCAGATGGGAACCAGTCAAACGCTACAGGAACAAAACAGTGCAGACAAACTGGACAATGCCTCATAAAGCTGCCTTCTACATAAGAACAGCTACTCAGGAGCTTTTGAGAAGTAAAAAGCAGCTGTGCAGCAACTGTGGGTGTTCCACAGAGGCAAAATGCTTTTCTCCTTAAAACAGAACACTGCTTTTGCACCTGGAGTCATGTGCCTCATTTATTCAACAGGTGCAGTTTCCTTGTCACCTGAAGTGCACTCTTCATCTTAGTGAGATGCAAAGATGATACTGCAAATAACTGCAAGTGATTTGATAAGTGTGACTGATTAAACATCCCACTGGCTGAGACATTTTGACATTATAGCAGAAAATGCACAGGTGTTATTGTGAGCTAGTTCCAAGGTCCTTGTGTTGTGTGTGCTGGCTATCTGTCATGGCTTAGTGGGACAGTTGAAGGAACTCTGTGAGTATTAATGAAATTTGTCTCCCCTGCGCTTTTCCTGCTATGACCTACTAAGTAAAAATATGTGCTGTCAAAATTTTCTCTCTGTTGTGGGAATAATTAAAGTTATTTAATCTTCATAGTCTACAATGATTTCAAGGACAGTGGACAGAGAGTTAGTTAACCTTGGACCTTATGTGTTGTTACGTTACTCCAAAAGTTTCCAACAATTATCAGATCATAACGAACATAAGCATAACAATAACTATAATCCCACACTACTTCGCCGTGTCATAAATTAAGTGTTTTGTTTTCATTAGTTTGATTGAGAGCCACCAGCAGCAAATATTACATACAGTGTGTTTAAGTGAAAATTTTAAAATTTAATAAGAGATAAGTACAAACTGAACGCAATGATGATCGGTAATTACCCATTTTTGTTGTTATATAACATCAATAAAAGAGAGGATGGACAGTTTTTTTTTTTTTTTCTTAGCATGAATTTAAACTGGACATTCCAAAGACTGTAAAATCTCCACAAGCTGGCAAGTGTACTACTTTAATGGGGACCTGACTATTTTGAAAAGGCAGTGCGCTGACAGTAGAAAGCAAGATTAAATAATCTCAAAAATGTTAGTTAAACTGACCTTTTTTGTAGGCTTGTTGATTGACACTCACAGTGCAGTGCACAGAGGAAATGGAGGAGCCTTTTACAGCTTCTAAAAATTAAAACAAGAAAAAGTTTTTATGAAGGCTTCACTTTGATCAAAACTTTTAATCAGTTAAGATTATTTTTACTTCATCTGATGCAATTCATAGCGAAATGAATGACTAGTACTATCTATTAACTATTACTAACTATTTTAGATTCTCTTTCTTGTATATTTTTGGCCATTCCATCTGTTTTCAGCAAGAAAAAGCATGAAATCACAGAAAACTTCAAATGTATTTGTCTTGCTGTGGCTGTGGGGCATTGAATTACATTCCATTAATAGCACCTTTCTTTCTTCCAGATCCTCGATACCTGATTAGATTAGTAATAGGTATAAAGTATATATTTGCCAGTGACCAAATGAGTAGTAGTATTCTGTGTTAATGGTTCAGACTCAGATAGACCCTCATTGTGCCCTCTAGGAAGCCCTTATGGTAGATAAAATATGATTGCCCTCTGTGGTGGCCCAGTGTGCAAGACAATGTGCCAAAACGTCTTGAATAAAACTTTGATGAAGTGCACTTTAAAAGACCCTTACAATATTTCTGTTTAGTTTAAATTTAGTTAAAATTAGTTGGCTTCTGAGAGTCTCTAAATGGTTAAATACTCAATGGTCACTAGCTCAATAGTTAATATATGTTTTTTTTATTATAGAGGTAATAAATAAAAAAGAGGTGCCATTTTTATTTATTTATGCCCCTGAGATAGCCAGCGAATTTCATCCGGTTCTCTGCAGTGTTAGGTGAAGAAACAGTTAGAGCCATAAGATACAGCTTGTCAAACTATTAAAAACAGACCCTTGTCTTGTTAACTTTTTAGATTACATCATGTGTAGGTCAGACTGACACCATATTGGACCCCCGGGATAACAGCTTTTATGTTATTATCTAAGACATGCACGTGCTGATGTTCACCTTTTAGGCATAATACAAAAGCTTCTTACAATTTAGATTTAAGTTTGCAGTCTCCTCACATCATTTTACATTGAACATATGTATAGGTTTGTAGGTTCCTTAAACCAAACTGCTAATTTTGCAATCAGTGGCTGAAACAGTTTCAAGGCACAGTTTCTTGGATTAATCTGTTTAAGATCATCGAGATAAATTTAAATAAATTGAAATTGAAGATGCTGAAAATAAAAAGTGGCTTTTAAATCAAATGCACTCCATTTACTTTGGGTTTAATTTAACACAGTTTTCACTTTCCTGTAACAAGTTTTTTAACATACCTTTGCAGATTTGTAGCTACTCTTTAGGGGCAGAGGAAAGTAGGGACAGAAAATCCATATCAGCCTTAATGAGGTGAATTTTTGACTTCTCACTGCAATCATTTACGCCCATTATATTGCACAAGCTGGAGTTAATTTTCGCTAACCTAAAAACAGCAGCATTACCTCTAGTTTTTACAGTGACAGATATTTCATTATTGCTTTGATTACTAATTTAATAATGAGTGATTGTAGGTTTTTTACATTTTCAAGTATCCTGTTTGTACGCTTCTCATTCTTATTTGCCCTCACCTCTCTACAGTTCTGTCTTCGATTGCTTGTAACAAACTGACAATAGGCTGTTTGTGCTTTACACATGAATATTGTAAATTTAAAACAGTTTCAACACTTTTTCCTTTTTTCCTTCATCTGTCTGCCCCACAATTCCCCACTCCCCCACCCTTGTTTCTGTCTTAGATCAGTAACCTCCCATGTTCCCTCTCTACCTCCTCAGGCTTCAGTTCTTCATCAGGAAAAGCAGGGCTTCGTCAACAAGATTGTGAATGGCACAATTCGATTGGGCAAACTACAAGAAGAAGTCAAAGTAAGTTCCTTTGTTCAAACATCACTTTCACTCTACAATCAACTCCCCTGACAGATCGCATTTATCATGAGAATCACATATAAAATAGTTTTTGAAAATGTAAACCCCAGTGATTTACATTGGTTATTGGTTTGTCTTTTAGTATATAGAGAACTGGGTTAGCCAGATCTGTCAAACCAAAAAATTTCAAAGTTCAGTATATTCTGTTCCAAAGATGGACCATGCTACTTTTGATACATAACTGACACCAGGGTGGCTTATGAGGTTACAATTTTGACTCGGTTGGTGGCTTCTGCATTTTACCTGAATTTCATTTTGCCCAAGATAACCCTTCAATCTACTTCCTATTGATCAGCCTACTCCACTGCACTTGATAAACCATCTGCTATCAGTCTCCATCACTCAGAAAGCGTAAATTGAAGAACACTTGTCTTTCTCAGATTGCCTTCTCTCAAGATGAGCTCATTGGGTCTCTAGGACTTTATATTCCCCTCCTTAACAGAGTGTACAATCAATGCCACATGGTTGAAATTTCAGCGTGAAGATAATGATCATCAATGACAACAGTGGTTGACTTTGGTCCATTGAGTGTCCCTGTGACACTGCTACCACTTCTAGTTATGTATTTGCTTACATCTGTGTCAGTGAACAAGACCTTAAATGCAATTACACATTGATTGTTGTCAACTGGAAATGTACCCAAATACTTTTATTTTAAGTTAAATTTCTAAACTGTATGTGATACAGATATGAAAGACTGAGACCTGTTGGCAATGAGCAGATCTTAAACAGAAGGATCTGTTTCAAGTAGACAAAGTAAGCTTTGGGGGGAATGCCAGCACTGTGTACAAAGAACTTGATGAATAGTGAGAAGCAAGTGTGCAGACAGATGGTAGGTCACAAGGGTGGTAAGCAGCTTGTTGTAGCAAATTGGCACGATTTTGATCTAGAAGTTTGAGTTTAAAAGCAGCATAGTTACTAATTATGCTGCAACCTAATTAAGTTTACCTGGTCTAAAGTAGTAAGTGATATCTTCATTCAGTGCTGCATTCAGGTAATATGGGAGAGAATCCAACTGCAAGTTTCTGGCGAGAATGATGTAAAGAAAGAGACCTACCATAACTTTATTATAGACAAGAAAATCAGCACAAGTATGTTCATAACTAATTGTAGATAGGACCTCTTTTTCTCCTGGTCCATTCTGTGACAAAAAATTACATGGATTTAATGTCTTTCAATAGAAATAAAATGGAGAGTATCCTAGTAAATCACCATGGAGACATTTTCTACGGCGACAGCTGTTCTTGGTTTTAATGTTATCACTGTGGTAGACCGATGTCCTGCCTTTCTCTATTCGTTAGTTTGTTTGTTATGCCAAATGTGAAGAAGATATTCATCTGACAGTGTTAGTGCCTTGCTCTAGGGCCAGTGCTCTGTGTGTTCCAGCCGTCAGCAGTTCTCGTCATTCAAGCCACTGCATGGAAAAACATCTCAGTGGTTCTGACAATTTAATTAGTGTCTCTATAGCAACAGCCCAGAGAGCAAGAAGTGCGCGTTTGTGTGTGTGAATGTGAGTTCTATTGGTATTGATTAGACCATTGAAAGAAGAGAGCTGTAAATGTTACATGTGTAGAAGGACATTATTTCCTTCTTCCCTTTATACTTCATGAGTCTCATTCTCTACCAGATAAATTGGAAATTAACTGACACTGACACTGACACTTAAAGGTGGAATTATTTTTCTCCTACAGTGATGATACTTCAGCTGTAAATGGTTTAGGAAATGTTTTCAACATAGGTTTCTAAACATTTACTATAATAGCTCTGCTACAACGCAGTAAATTAGTCCTAAATCATGAGGTTGTAATGTACAAAGACACCAGAAGGTTGCACTGCAAACATTAATATAGCAAGAAATTATATTCATATAGTGGAGTAACAGCGTCCTGACCAGAGAATGATGTCACACTCCCTTCGTGTGTGTGTGTGGCAGACAGTCTGACATGGCATGCATGTTAATGCATGTGAGTCCCTATCTGTTTTCCCGGTGTCCATTTTGAATGCGATGGCTTGATAAGAAACGTTCTTAATTTACAGCTAAAATGTTCACTAAAATGTGTCTCTGAAAACATTTGAAGAAAGAAACAGGTTATATAGTAACCAAATCTTGATTCATATTTGATCAGCAGCCTAATTTTACAGTTTGTGAGCAGTGTGTATTCAGATGCTGCTCACGTTTCCCCCCCAACTTTATTGTTTCAGCATTGCCCAAAGTAATCATGTTTGCATTCTGTTGCTCACTTTGTGAGACAAATTTACAGACATGGTGAGGAGGAGGTTTCCACTGCACCGGAGAAAGTCCTTTCTTCAACCTGCCAGGTGTTGCCATCACAATCGAACACTGCAGGCATCAGAATAACTCTAACCCTAACCTATGTAGGAAAAAAGCACAAAGCAAGTCGAGATTGCTATTCACTTGTGGTTTTCACGCAGTAGGTTTGAAAAGGCATATTTTCTTTAAAGAAACAAACAAACAAACAAAACATTGCAACATTTATCTGTCAAAACAAAAATCAGCGGTGGATTTTAAAATTTCCTTTAACAAATCATGTGTGACAAACTCCATCAGGAAAAATATCAAAAAGCCTTAAATAATTTTATTGCACAAATTGACGTGTAAAGAACAATAAATTCTGCACTTCAGATGCAGTCAAAAGTCTAGTGAACTGTAGGCTGTTTTTGCCAGTGCTGCTAACATTTGTGCAAAAATGTTTGTATATATAAAATGTATATATGTATATCTATCTATATATACATATATAAAATGAGAGAGAGAGAGAGAAAGATTTTTTTTAATAAATTATCAATGATGAGTTACATTTTGCTATGATTGTGGTGTTTCCATCAAGGTGCACGACGAATTGAGCCCACAGTAAGTAAAAATTTGACAGGGCCAAAAAACAAACAAACAAACCAATAAAGCCCAGCGACTGCTCAGGGTTCAGAGGGAACTTCATCAAGTATCAGAAATATTTGTTGTGATGATGTTCATTTATGGAAGGTAAATAAGAAATAAAGAGGAAATAACTCATAATGCTTGTGACTTACTGCTTCAAAACTTGACACCCACATAAAAAACATGTCCGACAAGTTAATGGTAAGAATATACAATAAAAGGTCTCATGGTAGTGCAGTTTAGCATCTATTAACAATTCACAACTTTTCAAAATGGGAAAACATCCATGAAAAGATGAGAATGTACAAACAGCCCACCAGCTGGCCCAGTGTATTAAATTTAACCAAAAAGATTTGTTTTGTATCTGACTGAGCCAGATGTCGTATATTCCTACCAAAATGTGGCCCAACACTCACTCCCATCCCCTCCATGTCTGATGACCTCAAAGATACTCTCAGCTTGTATGACTTGGTGAAGGCCACACTGTTGAAATGATAATAAAATTCCACAAGATGGTAGCTGCAGTTCACTAAGGCTTTTTGCAAATGTTCCATTGTAAAGCTTGATTAATATATTCCCTGAACCACATCCAAATTGAATTGTAAATGTTATACATTATTGGCCTTACCTTTTTACCTGCCTCAGTCAAATTTTCCAGTGCACAGTGCCTAATATATTTCACTGCAGCTCATTGGGGCTGCTGAACTTGCTCATCCTCACAGCAGCAGCTCAGTGATTCTGAGATGGGAATATAAATTCAACATTCTGGCTGTCATCTCTTATACCAACCTGAAAAGCCAACAAATCCCACAGTTCTTTTTTTTAGTGACTGACTAAAACCCACCTCTAGCTCACATTTGTTTCTCATGAACCTATAGGAATTGTAAGGCATGTTGCAATCTTATGAATTGAGCAGATAGTGATTGTGTATAAATGTGTGCTCTAAAGAGAGGGCAGAATGTGACTACATTATTCATGTGTAATTAAAATTCATGCCCCTCCATCTCCTCCAAACACCTGAAAATGTTGAATATTTTAGCAAGTGCGTGTATAAATATAGCATGTCACAGGATTGCATGACGTGTACTGTTTGACGTCAGTGTAAGATGACTATTTTTCCCATTCAAAATTCCTCTCTACTCTTAGATTGCATTTCTTTTGCAAAAGCCTTGACATTGTTGATAAACTATACGTTGCTGACACTACTGTTTTAAATAGTGACAGAGTCCCTTGACAGTGTAGAGTGTGGATTATCTTGAGTAACAAGTGTTCCTTTATATTCAGGGTTGCCATATGGTCGGTATAGTAATTTTTATTTTTCCCCCTTTTTTTAATGGAACCTCCTACTCAGCTCAGAAAGATAAAAGCCAAGGTTCTGTAGATGTCAGACGGTACAACCAGCAGGGCAAGCACTCCACTGACAAGCACTCTGTCCAACAGTTCTGCCAACTCAGGCAGAGAATAAAATCTCCTTCTACTGTTTGACTTGCTCTTGTATTCTACCATCTCTCATTTCTTTGTTTCTTTTTTGTTACTTTTTATTTTTTCTGTCTGCAGCTGATTGGACTGGAGAACTTGTCTCAGCTCTTTATTGCTTTTTTACTGTGTGTCTGTCACAGTAACTATACTCAGCATCATCCTGAGTTAGTATCATTAGCTGTTACAAGAATGGTTCTTTTGTTGTCTCTTTGGAACCTTCACTGTTTTATTGACCTTCATTTCATCAAGCTTGGGAATCCTGAATCCTGTTAAAATTTGATTAAAGGTGTTGATTAGAAGTAAGAAAACAACTAGAAATAAACTCTCACTTTTGTGATTTAATTAATCTGAAGTATAACATCAGCACTCTGTCTCTGAGCGTAATGAGGCCGACTGTGCAAGATGAACCTGCAATCACAGTGATGTTGATTGGTGGCGTTCAAAAAGTGGACAAAATCAGCAGACATACAAATCAGTACACAAGCAACATAGTTATAGAAAATAATTCTCAGTTTATTTAATTGTTTATTAGCCTCTGTAATCAGTATTGTGGCACTAAGCTGAGAGCTGCAGTAGGTCATTGACAGACACACAGGAAAACAGGAAAACTGGCTACAGAGCCAGACAGAGAAAAAGTGAGAGTTGTTGACAAAGTAAGGATAAGAAAACATACTCCAATATCAGAGAACAAACAGGACTTACATTATGGTTGAAGGGCTAAGCACAAAATGAAAAAGCACACTTTTTTTTTTCCAAAATGCTACTCTTTCATTTTGAGGGAAATATCATTACCTGAAGTTTATCATTAAATTAATCTAACAGTTACCAGCCCAGGGCTCTCAGTTATCAACACTATACAGAAAAAGTTTTAAATTGACCCCTAACAGTAAAATCTAGAATGCTTGACAAACTTGTTAATTGTCAAATGTGCATTAAGTCTGATAAAACACTGATAAATCCCGCAAACTGTTAAGTTCCACTTACATAATGACAACAGAAAAAAATATTTTAAAATAATTATAAAATAATTTATTGTCTTAAGCTTTATTTGTGCTGCTGGAAATGTCACTTATTGCTAGGAATGACTGCAGCAATTCAAGATGTCTCTTCAACAAATTAAAATGGACCTTTTGGTCACAGAGCATTTTTTCCCTTTTTTTCTACATTCATGTGATGCACTGTGCAAAGCATTTCATAATACATTTAAAAATCTTTTATAGTGACCTTTCTTTCAGAGGTCCGTATGCCAGGATGGTGCATGAATGGGAACATTACTTTTACATGCCACCCAACAACAAATTTGCATGGCTTCAGTGTGGCAGTACATGCACTGGTAACAGAGGATTCCATAAACATGAACTGCAACATTGAGTCAAAATAGATTTTTACAGCCAGTACAACAAAACACAACAGAGCAGCCTTTGATGCTCCATTGAAGTGCATCTAAAAACCTGAAATATGATTCAGGTTTATGCCAACACAACCTAGCCTAAATATATGCCCAAAGCCATTGCTGTCACAGTAAAAGTATTACAGCTAAATAATTAATTAGCATTTAATTTGGTAATAAACTGTCATAAAGTGTCAGCCACATTGCTCTGGAAGAGCAGCGTCTGAACAAAGTTATAAAGACGTTATAATATGCCTACAGTATTAACCCATAGATGACTAGCACTTTTCTTCCATAAAAGATACAGTTATTAATGACATTCGGAGGAACTGATGGTAAGGCTGACATCACGGTTAGCGTTCAGTTTTGTCGCTTTAAACGAGAGAAAAACATGTAGTACTAGTTATGCTTAAAAGCAAGTATTAAATTTTTAACATCCTGAAAACACAAAGTAATTACACAGAGTGAATATGAACTACAGACTGATCATGTGGCATATAAATATCATTGCCATTTGTTGTATGGTACTTCAATTATAATTCTCCTGCACCACAAAATCTAGTGTGTGTGTATGTATGGTTTAGAACTGTACCATTCCCATCCTAAGGAGAGTAGTAGCAGAAGTAGTCTCACCTTTTAACTTGCATGCAAGATTTTTCCTGATAAACAATGTTGATAAATGAAGGGCCAGGACTCTTTCAGTGCTGTCATTATAGAAGTCAAAGATTTAAGATCTGCTCTTATATGTTATGTTAGACTAGGTCATACACACAACACAGAACAAATAAAGTTTACAGAAATACGTGACAGAAATGTAGCTAGGTGCTGCTCCACCTAACAGGCTCTTCAGGGTTTCCAAACTGATTTCTGAGTTGCAGCAGTCGCCCTAACAAAAACACTGACCAACACTAAAGGCGGCCTTTGTAATTTTTTTTTACTAGCCCATTTTTCCATGAAAATAACTGACTGGTAGGCTTGTAAAGCCTGTGGTGTAGAGGGCATTGTCTTCACCTGGGGGCCCCCTTTCTATCCACAGAATATAGCAAATCGCTGTTTACTGCAGCTGACCTTATCTCATCCTTGAGCCATTGTTCTCAGGAGGCATCCTATCAGCCCCTGGAGGAGCAGTCACACATGCCCTGGCACAGACACTGGCAGAACCCATAGACCAGGCAAACAGTTAGGCTTGATGGCACCAAGCTAACACATACAATGCCCAGTGTCACTCTTTGAATCACCAACAAGTAGATTCCTAATGGCAATGAGCCAAAGTATAGGAAACCCAATAGCCAAACCAGAATGCGTGGAACATGATTACAGAATTTGGACATGGCATCCTGATCAGCTGGCCCATTGGAGCCCATTGATATGGAGTCCAGGCTCTGCTCAGCATAGACGTCAGAGCTGGCATTTCGGCTGGGGGTGTGCTGTGAGTCCCTCTGTACTTCCATTATAGTGATGACCAGACAGTTGGAGGAGTCTTGAGATGGGCTGGAGGAGGAGAAACTCTTTGGAGTCAGGACCACTTCCCCGTTGTGGTCAGAGCTCCAGGATTTGTCCCGCATTGCCAAGTGGGACATGATATTAGCATCGTCAGGCAGGGCTGACACCTCGTACTCTGTGATTTCAGTTTGGTGTCTGCAAAAGGGACAAGAGATGAAGCCTGCCCCATCAGCAATGTCCAGGATCTTAATGAGACAGCGGATGCAGACCCGGTGCAGGCAGTCCAGGATCTTAGGCTTGCGACTGTGAGCATTGTAGCGTTGGTAACAGATTTTACACTCTAATTCCTCTGGTGGAGGACAGTCCTTCTCCTCTAACTCAGCCTGAGGACAGCTCATCTTCAAGTCATGTTCTGAGGAAGGGAAAAAAATAGAGAGACAAATGCACTTTGAGATAAAGGGTGTTGGAAGGATAATGGCATTTATCTATTGTGTGATTTTTACAACAATGTTGAAATCTCACTGAAACAAGCTGATCCTTCTGACCACTGTTATCTGCTGTATCGCTTCCCGTCAGGGAAATGTCAGGGCTCTGCCCTGCCTGGCTGTTTGTATTCTCTGTACCTGCTTGTGATGAATGATTTATGGTTTGGGAGATGGATCAGGGTGTCATCCCAGAGCCCCTTTGTGTGAAAGCAAGACCCACTAATGCTATTGGTATTTGGAGAGAGGTGGTAAGAACAGCTTCACCTTCATCGTTTTTTGCTGATTCAGTATTTTTGTGTTGAATACAGTGTTGTTGCAGTTCTTCATTAAATTGACCAATTCCTCCATTATTAATCTGTCTCACACTGAATTATATATAAAGCCCTGTCCAACTTTTCAATTGGTCTGTTAGAATATAGAACTAGAAAGCAATGTAATTTCTTTGTTAAAAGTTATTCACTCCCGTTTCATTTATACTGAATAATGGGACCAACCGCATGAGTGTTTCGGGTTAGCATTAAGCAGGAGTGAGTTAAGCCATTGACTGTATTAAGATGAACAATGTGTTCCCACTTCTCACTGTACAGAAATGAAGCCAAAATATTCCAGGTATAAGTGCTGCCATCTTGTGCCAGTGACATTGTTTGGAGTCAGAGTCTCTTTAACAGTGATTGGGAGGTGAAGCCGTGGTGTTGAAGTTCCATGCACCTGCCAACTCAATTACGGGCCGTGCTCAGCTGTCAATTGTTACATTTCACTACTATCCAATAACTAATTAAAAACAAATAAGAATTGTAATGCATGTAAGCAACAAATAAGAACCACCTAAAATAACAGAAACCATCTTTGAGAAAAATATTTTGAGCTGTACTTCAAGTTTGACCCGTGTCCCTTCTACTATCATAGAAGGGACAGGGTTTATGATCTATACTGGAACCAGCCAACAGGGGCCGATCAATATCTTTGGCTTCACTTTTGGGGAGCTGTCATGTCCATCCATCCATCCATTTTCTATACCGCTTATCCGTCAGGGTCACGGGGAAGCTGGAGCATATCTCAGCTTACTACGGGCAAGAGGCGGGGTACATGAGCTGTCATGTCATTTATATAAAATCAGTGCTTTAAACACAGTACTGACTTAATCTCACCTACCACACATACCACACACAAATTCAAGTTATCATCTGTGGTTACTGTTTAAGCCAATGAGTGCACAGGTTATTTACTCCATATCAGTATTAGTTGGTGCCAACAGCTTCAGTGAAATTGCAAATGTAATGTAACTGCTGACAGGCCACTGATGTCCTAAAGGGCTGGGATGATGAAAATTCCAGTGATCAGTTGTCTTCATGGAGGCGTCATTAGTAAAGTCAAATAACTGAAAGCATGTATCTATAGACACCAAGTATGAATAAGAACAAGATTAAGTAGTCCCACACAAACTGTACCCTCCCACAGACCTATTGTGGCAGATCACTGTCATCTGTCTTTAAGATCCTTAAGATCTTTAAGATCTTCATTATCTCAAAATTAGTACAGTGATTAATTTACTTACTTAAATAGTATACATGCTTGGCAGTAGTAACATGCTATTTTACATTGTCCACACTTTGGTTTTTTGACTTATGAACAGGAGTGCACATAACTGATACACAGGTGCGCATGTGCGACAAAAAACAGGAATGCGTAATGTCACAATTCCAGTCTATAATTCTACAAACAAATCAATTTCCACCATTACTATCTCATTTCAGTTTTGTTTATATTTCAAAATACAACGTAGTACAATATATGTGAGCTATGACTGGTTCCCTGATAACGTACCACCAGAGGAGAAGTCTGAAACTCTAATCAGTGAAGGAAAACCACCACACAGTGGAATCTTTAGAATGTTCCTGAGGTTTGTCAAATAGGTGTGATGGCACAATAGGGACTGGATGCTTATCAGCAGGCTTGCAGTTTTAACTATGCCATTTCATATTTCCCTTTCAACTTGGAAATACAGTAGGACAAGGGACTAAATGACAAATGACAATGACTTTCTGCTCCAGCTGCTGACATCAGACATGACCCAGTGTTTATGCTGGATGCTGGTGTAAGTGTACTTTTGTCAAAGATACATCCCAACTGCAATTTGTTTGGTGCTTCACATTTACAGGAACTGATATTCTTGTAAGCAATCTGCTACATTAGCCTATCAACTGTTTTGAATTACTTACTTACTTAAAAATAAAACATTGTTCATCTCATTTACTAACTTACTGTGTGTCTTTCTTTAAAGTAATGCAGTCTCTACTAGAAAATGAAGTTCATGAATGATTATGCAGATAGTCATGTATGTACATGTATCACCAACTATGTTGAAACTTCTTATTACTACTCATCATATAGTTGTAAGCTTTGTGTTTGTGAAAGGCCTATTCTGTGTGTTAATTGCGTACTTATATTTCTGGTCTATTAAAATTGTATTAGGAAACTGTACAGGGTCATGGATAGATGTGTTTTAGTTTCTACTTGCTTCTACCATTGTTATTATTATTTTTTTTTTTATGTTCTGTCCTCTTAAAGTAGTCAGCAGCAGAATGTGAAATATGAATACAATTTTTTTAATGGTAGAGAAATATACAGAATTTTGTGGGGTTTTTTTAGTGGACCTAATTTATTGATTTTCTCAATATGTCCAGTATGCCAGTGTATGACTGTATGTCTTTGTGCCCTGGAACACTGTGACTATACAGAACATGTGAGCCAAAAAGCCCACACAGTGTTGAATAGTTTCATTCTCAATTGTGCAACTGATAGGAGTGAGGTTAATGAAAAGTTACTGTCCCTGCTGCTGACCGAAAAGATTTAATACCAGGAACTGTTCTGGACTCTTGCAACATAACGATATTGGTCTGAGGCCACTTCAAGCTGAACACGAGCAGATGTATCCTCTTGGAACTGCCCCTCTTGTTGTTGCATCTGGACAGGGTTCAAAGATTTGTGTTGGTAGAGCTAAACACTGTGATTTCAGTTGAACAAAAGAAGAAAAACACAGCCATGCAGCTTACGTCATGTTTACTTCAAACAACACTTCTTCTGTGGCCTGCCTGTCATATCATGGAGTAAGATTTTTCAGCCTTTTCAGAAAAGCACTGGGGATTGTTGTGAGGGACAAATATCACATACTGTGAAGTCTCTAAGGGCCAGGTGTGTATCTGTCTTCCTCCTTGCAAGGGCTGACATGCTGTCCATGGAGGGGCACACAAGAACAAATTCTGCCCCATGTCACATATAGTGTCAGAGATCAGGCATACAAAGAGGAAAAGTTATATTGCCTGTAGCTGTCCTAGTGATTGTCCTCACTGGATGTAGACGTATTTGTTCTCACAGTGTGGTCATCCAGCCTGCCATTAATCCTGTCCACTTCCCAAACATATGGGGTATTTTCCCCGCTGTTTTATTCTATGTGAGTATGTTATTATCAGCCACGAGAGCATAGTGATGTAGGCATGCTGTATATAATCAGTCTTGGTCTTATTTTTAATGTCTGCTATGACAGTGCAGGACTGCATTCTTGTTGTGTTGTGTATTCTCCAGATGTGACAGTCAGCAAGGACAGGGTTGCAGCACAATCGCAGAAGCTGACCTTCCAGTCTTTTTCCAAGGCTTGGTAAATCTTTTTTAAAAAGTGCCTTTCTTGAGCTATAGTTCAACAAAGGCACAATTATCTCATTTTCCTGCTGTTACTTCTTACTTAACCCTTGCATTGATTCGTTAACAAGCCCCCCCCTCTTTGGAAGATGCTATATAAAGAAAAGCCAGCCAATCATTCATTCATAACCATGAAATATGGATTGAGTAGGTCGATGTTGCACTGGCAATTGCCCTGCAGGCCTCTCTATGACTGTTAAATATTTTAGCCACTGGTCTGTTACTTAAAAAATCCTTCTGAAACATGTCAGACAGATGTCAGAAAGAACCAGCTCCTGCTGCATCAATCACAGGAATAGAATAACAGAAGAATAACTCAGTTTCCCCTGAAGTCTGTGAAAATGTAGTTCCTATTTATGCAATGGAAACATGAACTCACACAAATGTTCATAAAACTACCCTGGGGTGTTTGCATTTCAAAAAACACTCAACTTTTTTACCAGAAAGAATTGTGTGTGACCTAACAGCGGCCTAACAATGTCTTTCTTATCTCTTAACAGCTTTGCCAGGTCTTGTTTTGATAATTTGAAACGCCATCAGTATTGATTACCTGAGCTTATCTGTTTCCATTCTCCTCTCATTGCTGCCTTTAATAGAACAAGACCACTCTTCACCTGCCAGAAATGTGCAGAGAGTTTCCAGAGTTTTCAACAGATCCACACATGCAAGAAACCTGTGTTTATCCATTTAACACCTCTAGTTAAACTGTGTACAAACCAACTGAACCTGTGCATGCCACACTCACAATCAATTCTCCTGCACCATATGCCCCAGTATGGCATTTTTGCACAGCTGACAGTGACTTTGAACAAAAGGAGAGAAACAAGCTGATAGAGAAGGGTAAAGCATGCAACAAAAACTGACAGCTGTAATCGAGTCTAGCATGTTCAGGTTTTGTTGCATACGCTGTAACCTTATGGCTACAAAGGCTCTCGAAGAAGCCACTATTTAAATGTACTTTGACCACATGTAAACTGACATTATCTTTTGTTGGTAGAGCTAAACTCTGTGGTTTGAGTTGAGTAATTGCATGTGCCATTGTGAGGTTTCTGGTCAGCCGAGGGCAATATCATTATTGGTGAAGCTATTAATTACTACAGCCTATTCCACTAGACTAGTCAGATGGATAGTCCAAAGAAGCTCAGAAATGTTGTCTTCTGGGACAGTACAAGTTTCCACTGGGTTGTCTGATTTAATAGGCTACCATGTTTTTTCCATCCTCTATCTGCTGCGGTTTTCTCCATTTCTCAGCCTTGCAATTGTTTTCAACTTAGTGTGAAGTCTGAAGGTTTTTAATCACAATCCCTATTACAGCTTGTGGTGATATTTAAAAATTAAATGTTGATAATGTGTTGATAATATCATGTAAATGTTTCAGGTCTTAAGTGCCTTTTCACTATTCATTAAGTGTAACTGTTCTTTTTGTATGGTATTGTACAATTATGGTTATGTACTATCTCTATTTCTGCCAAAAAACACATTAGAAGACAACACAAATGAATTTGACTGAAAAATGAATTGTTTGGCAACATTACTTGTACTGTGAAAATCTGACACTGTGACAGCCATAATTAGAGCAACCAACCCTTGCTCCTAGCAATGAATTAAGGATGGAGTGATGAGCTGCAGAAGTATATTAGAAATGGCTTCATCATGCCAGGCAGTGCTTTCCCTCCTGAGATGCAGTCTTTTGGCAGATATAAAGGGGAGGCTGGACAGAGTTTTGCAGTTTTCACAGTATGTGCAGAATGCTTACTGTATTTTCTTTTTGTCTTTTGTTTAATGTATATATAGCTTCTGAGGTTGTTAGCTAACTGGGCACTGTGGTCACTGCATGGCGGGATGTTAGGGAGGTACAAATATACAGTGGAATAGGGGTGTCTGATCAAGGCTTGATAGAAGGATAAATGACAGTGGACTCACACATGGGTTCACCAGTGTATAAAGCCCTATAGGTGTAGGGCTGATAGATAAGAAGGTTGAAGAAATGTAGGGGAAGAGGTTGTAGATTTGGGTTTGAATGTATGAATGTGACTACTAAGATGGACTAACTGACAGACTAGTTTGCTTCCTGCTTTACTGACTGATTAGTTTGTCTGCAAGATAAATATGTTGAATCTAAAAGGTATACCATTGATTTGAAAATGTTTGTGTAGCACTAATGTGGATGAGGAATGAGAGCTAGTACAGGGGAGAAGTTGGACCAATGCTGACATTTGAAAAGGTCAGCTTTTCAAAGAAAGCCAAGCGTAAGTTACATCGACAAATGGCAAGACTGCATTACATGACATGGTGAAACAAAGAATTAAACCAGTGTGAAATACTGAACCAAAAAGGAAAATAACTTCAGAACCTTCAGAACCCATAAGTCTAAATCAAGGGAGCCTCTCTGTGATTGTGGGATGTCACATAAAATTGTCAAGCTATTAAGACAGGAATTACCAGGATACACAGTACTCATAAAACGTATTTACCCCCCTTGGATGTTTTCCCGTTTTATTGCTTTTAGAAATAGAATCAGTCATCACAAAAATTTACAAAGAACTTATTGTCAACTTATTGTCAAAGTGAAAACAGATTTCTACAAAGTAATGTCAGTTAATTCAAAAAAATATGTTATGTAGTCTAAAATGAATCAATGTTTAGTAGATTTACCTTTGGCCACAATCACAACACTGAGTCTGTGTGGACAGGTTTCGGTCAGGCTTGCACATCTGGACAATGTAATTTTACTCGTCCCTCTTTGCAAAACCACTTAAGTTCTGTCAGGTTACAGAGGGATTAGTCGTGAACAGCCCTTTTCAAGTCCAGCCACAAATTTTCTTTTGGACTGAGTTGTGGGCTTTGGCTCGGCTACTCCAGAACATTCACCTTGTTGTCTTTCAGCCATTTCTGTGTAGCTTTGCTCTATGCTTCAGGTTGTTTTCTGGCTGGGAAATGAATCCTCTCGCGAGTTGCAGTTCTCCTGCAGACTGTCCTCCACTACCATGCATGGAGATGGTGTGTTTGTGGTGATGTGCAGTGTTTGGTGTCTGCATAGTGTCTAGTCTGATGGCCAAAAAGCTTAATTTTAGTCTCATCACATCAAAAAACTTCTTGACCTTGGAGTCTCCCACATATGGGATTTAATATGGATGGATTTAATTTGGACTTTTTTTCACAGTTGCTTTCTCCCATAAAGCTCTGACTGGTGAAGAACCTGGGCAATAGCTGTTGTATGCAGTCTCTCCCATCTGAGCTGTTGAAGCTTTGAACTCGTTCATAGTCACAGGTGTCTTGGTGACCTCCCTCACTAGTCTCATTCTTGCATGGTCTCTCAGTCTGTGAGGACAGCCTGCTCTAGGCATATTTACACATGCACAATATTCCTTCCATTTCTTATGGGTGGATTTAACTTAGGACTGTACGGTGGCGGGTTCCAGGTTCGAATCCCAGTTTGGGCCCTTCTGTGTGGAGTTTGCATGTTCTTCCTGTGCTTGCGTGGGTTTTTCCAACATCATCAGTTGTTCCAGCCACAAGTAACACAAAATTAATTATTTTAACCCAAACCTTGACGTTAAAAAACAGACATTGGAGTGGCACTGGTGAATTATGTCATCCCTGAAATAGGGGTGTCAGATCAGAAAATATGTTCTTTTAAAGGGCAGGTGACCCTGAGCTCTCAAAAGGAGCTTGAACCAGAGGACAACCAAGAGGAAATCAGTAGGTATTACCTTAAATTATTCTACAAGCCACTACCAGTCACAGGTATTTTTTTACAAACAAAAGGAGCTTTGATCAACAAGCATTATTGTGGAATGGAAAATACTTTGATCATAAAATAAAATAATAATTGTGTTATTAAACGTTAAAAGACTGTGTTCCAGGTGCTCTGTTTGATCTGCATGTTTACTTTCAGAATTACAGTCAATTTTCTGCATAGATCTTGGCAAGACACAGTAAAATACTCTGTTTGCCTAAATTTATAGGTATGATATGATATGAAGAAAATAGTGGATTTTTCCTCTATAGTCTGACTTTGTCTAGTACTGTCAACAAGTTTATATTAATTTTGAAGAAAATCCTTTTCTTTGCATTTTTCAGCAATTTGCCATGAACTGATGGATTTTACAACATAACATTTCATCTTCAACACAAACTAATATTTCAAGTGCATGTTTAAGAAACTGAGGAAAATGTTTAAACTCCATGTAACTCACCAAATCAGTGTGGGATCTACCACAGACTGTACAACAGGCCCCATCCTTTATGTTCTCTGCTCCCCTGTCCCCTCCTCTCTCCTCCTCAGTGTGGAGTGCTCATTATAGCTTTGACCTTTACTGTCAGAATATCTACTTGATGAAGCTTTTCTGAAGTAAGGCATTGATCCAGATGATAATGTTCATGCTGCTTTTGGCAGATCTTTCTTCCTTGTTAACAACAACTAGGCGTAAAAGCAATCTATAACCTAACATACCCTTGTAGTGTCTAGATCTTTGACTTTACAAGCAATCAGTAGCCCAGGAGATGATGGGATTTTTCAAACTCAATTTGACAACATTGAATTTGGCAACATCATCTATTAGCAAGCTGCTTTGCTGTTTCTGCAAAGATGCATGTAAACATCTCTCCCAAACCTAGACAGAGAAGGACATCATGTGTAATTGTGGGTTGCAGAGGCTCACAGAGGAACTGATTGGCACACCTTCCCGGCAACGCATCACATATTCTCACTCAAGCTGACTGCTTCATCCAACCCTTGTTAGAGGCAGGCAGCAAAATCATGAATGTAATACAAGGTGCACTTGCAAGAAACAGGCACTCCAATATCTCCAAACCACCACAGTGTATGTGCACCTAAGTGGATGGAAAACAATGCCTTCATTTAGTATCCATATTCTGTGGTTTCAAGAAGCTGTATAATGTATCTATGGAGCATTTAAACATATTGTATGATCACTGTTCATCACTGTTATGGCAGGTATACTCACATAAAGATGAAACTATATTTAGAATTATTATTCTCCTATGGGTTGTTCATGCAGTACTGCCGTGGAAATCTCCTTTGTAGGAAATGTGGATTTATAGTGCAGCACTGAATTTAACTTGTTCATTATCGTAGAACCAATGCATCATTAGATGACTCTACGGTATCTGTCATCTGTAGGTCTACATTCACTTTGTGATACAAAACAACGGTGGGAAAATTTGTACTTTCAGCAGATTTGGCATCTAGATCACTGAGTACGACTTGCTGTGTGATTATTGAAAACCTGAAATATCACTGCGTTCAGGTTTGCTGAATCGTGTTTGTGGATGTCATTGAAACAGCAGATCACTGGGCCTTTCCTTACTTTAATTCTAATCCTACACATCACATTTTGTGTGTAGCCTGTGTGACACTGTCCCAGAAGCATAAATCAATTTAAAGAATTCAGCTTAGAGTCCATCCATCTGTACAGTAGCCCACTAGCTGATCTAGCTACTGTTGGCCTGTCATAATGAGCATCATTGGATGCTGGAGTCCAGTAAACTAGAGAAACAATAAAATGCAATAGGGTGGTTGACTGATCACAGCTGCTTCAAACCAAGGAGGTTCTGGGCTCTAACCTTACTGAGCTGTTGTGTAATGTTGTCTTCTTCAGGCAAGTTTACTTTAGGAGCATCAATTTTTCCACATATTTCCACATGTTTACTGATGAAGTTTACTGAAAACTGTTTAGCTTTATACCAAAATAACCACGATATCAGCAGGTGGTGTTACATGATTAGGATACAAAAATGTTAACTATGTTCCAATACAGATATAAAAGATACACTTGGATTAACAATACATTTGGTAAAATTGGGGATGTTTTTATAGGATTCCTGTTTCAAAAAGGGCTGCCAACTGTCACACGCTTAACCAGAGTTAAGCTTAACAAATTTTTTACTGATAATGACAAAAGAGGGCAATGACAGCCATGCACAGACAAGACTCTTCCTGTACTTGCTTCTCTAATCTCTGCAGCACAACACAGGCAGTGTCACTGTGTTACCATGGTTACGGTGAGATTTTCTGTCTCTCTGAAACTTTTTCATGATTCCCAATAAGAGGTTATTAAATTGCACTGATGCAGTATTATCCCCAAATACCCCGATTTAGGCTATGATGTCCAGAGGTTGTCAAGTATAACCTCTAAACTTATTCATCACTGACCATGATTATTGACATAATTATTATAACAACACACAACCTCTGCAGTGCGTAATGTCACAAATGCCTACTTATAAATTTCACTCACTCTCACTCCATGCTTAACTGAAAAGTTAAGCATGGAGTGAGATTAACTGAGAAGTTGGCAGCCCTGAATTTAAAAGTTTAGTTCAATTTAAAACAAAGAATGACATAGAATGACCTACTACCATGCACACACGGGCACATTATGACACTTCACGAGTCTCGCAACCCAACTGGGTATCCAACCCTGAGTATCAATCTCATGATGGCAGTGTTGTGCTCTTTTGCCTCCTAATCAAAATACAGATATCATAAGTCCAACAACATTTCTTTGCAGCAGAGATAGCTGTAACGGTCAAAATACTATCTGTAAACATTCTTAGGCTGCCAACATATCTGCTCTGCAGAAATACACAACATAAATTCCAAACAGATGGAAAAAAAAATCTTGTTATTCTACCTTCTTCTCTAAATGATTGTATGTCAGAGAAGTAATAAACACATAAGTAGGAATAAAGCCAAGAGGGTAAACACAGGAGCAAACTACCAGGCTCTTTACAGCTACAACATGCTACAAAACCATCAATCCTACTGAAGACCAAAGAGCCATTAGTTATCTGTCCAGCCAAACACTAGAAAACTATTACCATGGAATATAATGAATCAGGCCATGCTACCTATTTATATGATTTTATAATCCAAGGAGCCTTTTGCTAGAGGACTCACTCAAATCAGGTGTTGTCATGTGCCTAGGTCTACCACTGTTTAGCAGTTTGCTTTTGCTAATTCTCCAGCCTGACTGATGTAGACCTCCTATAGACAGATGTCAGTTAACTTATTTGCGACTTTGACATCGACAGATGTTTGTGACACCCAGTAGCAGGAGAGATGAGTTAATCTATGAAGATGTGGGATGTGTTGTCTCTCTACTTCTCTGTCAAAGGTGTGTTTGTGTGTGCTATTGGCAGAAATGCTGGTACTACAACTCTTTCTCTGAAGCTTTCTAAAAGCAGCAAAGTCTTGCATATCCACACTTGTGAGAGGTGACAATTCAGATCCTCCTTTACTCTGAGCCTTACCGCATACAGCACACTCCTGACTGAGAAGGAGAACTGTCCTTATTTCTAACCTCTCCTTAGCTTAAAAAGTTAAAAAGTTAGCTATAGTAAAGGCTCATTTTGAAGCCCACCCTGCTTCACAGTCATGACATTTATATATACATACCTTGGGGCTGCCCAGATACCCTCAGGATTGTAGTGTTGGCCACTGGGAAATGTACAGTGTGATGGTTTTTATTGTTCAGCAGTTAGCCACTGAAAGAGACCATGAGTACAAAGTTTTTTTGTTGACATTGTTGGCTAAGAATTGCCACCACATTTGTGCCTTATCTACTGCTGGAAGTTGTCCAGTAAAAAAGTTACTGTAGGATGCATACATTAACTGGGTTGGCCCTGCGGCCACACAACTTTACTTCCGCTTGCTCCGCTGCATGCTGCAGCATGTGAGCCAGTTTCATCCATTCAGTTCATCTTCATGTCTTGTCTTCTTTTGTCTCACTATGCTCACCTGTAATGCATCCATTTATCTCTTATTAGATGCAGTAATATCACATGTTGAGAAGGCCCCTATGTAGTTGAATTCTGCTTTCTCTATGGAAGTCATTTATTACCTCTTCATTCTTCATCTAATAATGCAAGACAGCCAGTTTCAGCAGAAAGAAGGTCAATCTGTTTATATGTATAAGGATGTTTTAAAGCTGAAAGAATTGAGTTATTGCTGCAGGGAATTTAAACATTTGGATAAAACTATGATGTTGTTGATAATTGTGAAGTGTTAATGAGAATACCAGCAGGTTGCAGATTAAAGGAGATGAAGGTATAGGAATATACAGTAGCCTTTAATACAAGCTCAAGATTTATTCTGCATTCAGACTGTTAGTAACAGTTGTTGGCTGCAGCACAAATCATATTTCAGCATAAGGCAGGACATATGGCAATGCTGATGTATGGTTGGCTTCAAACAGATGGTAGGACCCAAAGGATCAATTTCAGCTGGCTTCCCATATGGACAAACAAAAGAACCAGGTGACTGGACATTATAGAAGATAAATAGAGTGAAGCAGAAAATGTCAGCGTACTGCTTGTCAGTGCAACATTCCGTGTATTTAACACTCTCTCGCAACATCCATTTGTAGACTCCAGGTTATCCCAAGGGAAAGTTAGACGTTTGAGTCTAGACACATTTTATTCGCATAAAAATCAATTAAATGTGAGTTAAATCCCTTTCCAAATGAGTTAACGCAGTGCTGATTATGCCTATCACCTCTAGATAAATCTCTTTGTAGTTTGCAGTAGGGCTGTCACAGTGTTCACTAGACAATTATGGCCAATCGTGGCCAAAAGAATCCATGATAACGATATTATTATGATATCCATAGACAATGTGAAAAAACTATTTGTCAAAGTCACCATTCATCGTATGTTTTGTCACAATCAAAATAGTATTAGTGTAGGGAGGTGGAGAGAGAGTCTGTAAGTAAGTAAGTAACCTTCACTGTACAAAGGCAAACAAAAAAGAACAAATACACTTAAAGAACAGTGAACACAAGCAGATGAAATGATGCAAAAGACCTAACATCTACGCTGAATATTTTTTACATTATTACTATGTGTGCTTAATAACATGATATTAAAGTATTTCATTTTCAGAAATCGCAGTTATCGGCAATGCTGGTATATTGCAACACCCTTATGTTGTAGTGTAACACAGTTTTTAAATTTGGAGTCTGTGGTGGCTTTCCCATGTTTTGTGTCAGCCAGCAAAGACTGGTTTACCAGACCTGAACGCGGGAGCAGGAGTATGGCGTAGCCTGTGGTGTCATAAGTGTATTGACACTGTTTGTGTAATTACTGTCAGTGCCAGACGGGGAAGACAAACGTTGAAGGACAATGCAGGTTTAAGGTTTCAGGATCTTACTGTTTAACAGGAAGTCCTGTTCTTATCTTAAAGAGTAAAAAAAAAAAGTGGCTCAATGTTGGCTTGGAATTTACAGAAACATGACTGACGCTAATATCAAATCAAGTCTTAGACTCTGCTGAAAAGGAGGCTGGTAGCCCATGGCAGAAAAGAGTGCACACTGAACAATACTGCACACATGCACACACAAAAAAGAAAAATGTTGATAATTATAATACCTCACTGGACTGTAGTGTAAAAATGACTGTTTTTTTGTTGTTACTGTGCGGAGAAGGTCAGCCATCCTCTGGGTACAGCTAGGAGGGGAAATATTGGGTTGGCAGTGCTCAGCTCAGCTTGTTGTGAGGGCTAAATGTCACCGCTTCAGATGGGCTGATGCTGGCGCCCTGCTGCCTCCCTAGGGGGTTGATGGTGATTCAGGCCAAGCTTAGGAGACATTTTGCTTTCAAGATTATAACTCTCCAACAGAATATACCAATTCTTGTCATTCCTGGGCACAACTGGGTATTAGCATGCCAGTTAAGGAGAAAGCTTCAACTATATTCAAGGCAACAACTCTTATGTGCCCAGTATATAACGGGTCTATATTCAGAGAAGTTTTAGATAAATATTTAGAACCCACTTGTCAGCAGGACCTTGTAGCCACCCTGCTAAGACAAGGTCGACATGCTGCAGTTCCTGGGATCTCAAACTTTTTGTTAAGTGAAGCTTGAACATGTCAGGCATGTCTGATAAAAATCAACTCTTTCTGTGCACTTTAAATACCCTCTGTTAATGACATATTTGGAAAATGATTTTCCTTAAGCAAACTACAATAATAAATAGATATATACATGAATAAATTCAAAGATATAAAAGGACTACCCTTTGACTACTTCTTGTATTTAAAACATTGAGAGTACTTGCAACTTCCTCAACCACTGAGAAATCAGAATCAGAGTTTTTACTTCTAAGGACCATGGTAATTTTAGAAGCCCTCAGTCTTTGGTCATGTTGTGGGGCAAGTGAAAATAGCTCGTCATTGTTGCCGTCCTCTAAGTACGTCAGAGTACAGCAAGGTGGTGGCTGATGACATATGCAGCCACCTAATAACCATATAAACATTCTCCTGGCAAGAAGCAGTCAGTGGTAGAAGAGAGATGAGTGTGTCACTTCTGCAGGATTAAGTGAGCTAGGCTTTCGTTCCAACAGCTCATTAGAAGGTGAAGACTGTATAAAACTTAAGATAGTCATGTCCCATGTCTATACTATGCTGCCTCAGTTAATAAGTCAGACACATAACCTTACGACACTGAGTCACTGCTAAACTGTATTGTTTATAGTGTCTATCTTTCTGAAACACTGTTTGCAATTTGTTGTTCCTCATGCCCACAGATCTTTCAAAACAGAGCAGTCTATCAAGCTTAGCATGCAATTAGAAAGACAAACAGCTAAACAGAAGTCACTTGAGTGATGATGCACAGACTATGGGTATTTATTACTGTTGAAGCTGCTGCTGTTTGATTCATGAAGGAAGACAATACCAAAAAAGTTCAGCATATCAGTATTAAGAGAACAAAGAGAGATATGATCTCAGGTGTATGCCACAATCTAAATATAATCAAATTGTGCCATGAATGCAAACTTGTAGTACTCGCTAGTTCAACTATTGTGACCCAATAAATGGTATTATAGAGCTAATCTTAAGAAAGAAAAAAAATAATAATTGTGTCATATACCATATTTGGTTTATGAGTAAATTGATACTAGTATTTGAATGCATTTAACAGTATAAATTTTCCGTTTGCTTCCTGCTGAACAAACCTTTCCACATGTCAGTAGTATCCAGCCAACCACTGCTGGTGACGCTCTCATAACCATCATGTTACTGTGTCATGCTCATTTTGTGGTCTATAATTACGTCTATCAAATTCGAATGCTCCAGGCAGTTGGATTGCTTGGGAGAAAGCAAATGAAAATGCATGTAAATAAATGGCTAAGCTGTAATGGGATAATAAGATAAAGTAGAAAGCTACATAATGAATATGCTGCTGCTTAATTTCACCAGAAACATAGAAAGCACATACTATAAATCTGACCTGTGTCAACTCTGATGTAGGAGCTTATTTATATGTTATGAAAATGGGTAAGTGATTGTGGTGGTGAAGATGATTTTATGTGTTTTGTGTTATAGATGATGGTCTAATTTTCTTCTCTGTGGTCTGTTGTTCTAGAAATGAAGTGAATTTGTGAGAGAGAGGAGCTATGCCATCTTTGGAACAGTTTATACCCTTGTGAACACAGTGTAACATATAGAAAGACTATGCAACTGTCAAACTTAACTTAAGCCAAATTGCACATCTGTACACACACACACACAGGAGCAGCACATATGAGCACATACATGCATTGTTCACATTTGTTGCATAGTTACTCAATGAATAAATTATTACAATTTTAGATTAATTTTTGACTTTTGATCCTTTTTTTTTCAGATTTTTTGCACACAACCTGCTCATCTTCAAAATAGATTTACTGATTTCCTTAATCATCAATAACTTTATATTAAAAGCAAAAATCATTCTGACATGCTCTTAGCTGTCAAGTCTCTCCTGTTTTTCTACCTGTTGACCCCTTTGAGAACAAGAAATGACAAAACTGTCAGCCACATAAAGTGCATATATTTAAAACCACAAACATAGACCAGATTGTACAGAAAGGGGATATTTTATATCTTCAAAGCCATAATGGAAGAGAGTTTCATCTAAAGCCCTAATGTATGTGATACTTCCAATTAGCATTCTGCTCATTCAAATGGAGTGAGCAGAGAAACATGTGTCCCACTGTCTCCTTGATTGTGATTGGCTGGCTAAGGAAGAAGGATCTGACATCTGTTGGTGCTTTTCTGAAAAAGGTTTTATGAAGGGAAGCTACATTTGAAGTGCTTTGAGGTTGCTCCCTGTTGCTTTCTGTGTACAATAGAAAAGCAGTCGTGGGTAAAATATGCTTTGTTAGAACACATCATGTTTGGATAATTGCGGTACAACTCACCAGCCCTCTGTACTCGTATCATAATTACATGATTTTAAAGGGATAGCTTAAGAAGTACAACCTTATACAGATAAATTAGAATCAAATCCATTTGCTTGATGTCTCACAATTACATCCTGGTGAGCCAGTTACTGGATAATTCATGATTATTTTGAGCAAAAAGGTCAAAACGGCTTGTTTTGTTTCTGATAAACTCCATGCACACACCCAACCAAAAAGCTGATCAAAGGCTAGCACACACTGTCATTATGCAGACCTTGTTTTTGTCATCACTAAATCTTAACCAGTACAGAGCAGCAGCACACACTCTCTGCCTTGTCTCGTTCCTTTTGTGCATCTCTGTTTTCCTCTGCATTTTTTTTCTTTCATCGATTTTTTTTCCCTTTACCTGTAGCTTTATTGTCATGCCAGTTACTCTGCATCAGCTGAGGTTAACTAGACCACATAACAGTAAAAATGTATTCCACTTGTACGAGTGTGTGTGCTGCGCTACCTGCGGTAGTTCTGAACTATCTGCAGCTCAAGAGTTGCTGATGCAACAACTTAAATCTAAGCAGAAATGTTATTTACTTGGTAAATACACAGACACACTCACACACCCTCCAAACAAATAAACACCAGATGCACTTACACCAGCCTCTCCATTGAAAATCTGCAGGTCAGTGTGTGTGTATGTGTTCCTCACCTCGTCCCAGTGTGTGTGACTCCCCCTCCTCCACTCCAGTTGTCTCTGCTGCGCTGTCCTTCATGTAAATCCACCTCCCTCATAGCAACACTCCACATCTCATTCCTCTGTGTGTGTGTATGTGCAGGTGTACCGGACGCAGGCGTCAACCAGGCTGGCAGCGTTGGAGGAGGCAGTGGAGGGGAGGACAGCTTCTTACCAGAGGGAGATCCTTCACCTGCAGAGGCTGCTAAGAGAAAGACAGGAGGCTGAGGAGAGACTACTGCAGTCCAAACGGTAGGAGGGGAGCAAGGAGGAGAGAGAGAGGGTGGAGGAGAAACTGCAGGAGGCAGACAGACAGAAAAAGGGAGGAAGATGAGAATGTGTGAATGAAAGGAGGAGGAGAAAGAGAGGAAATGGTGTGTGTAGCTTAAGGAGCCCAGAGAGAAAGCGAGAGGCAGCAGAAAGGTGTGCATGGAAGCATAGCCGGGCACATCAGAAAACAATTGCTGACAAGATACGGATAGAGATCTCATCACAATCAGATTGGTTCCAACATTTTTCTAAATCATCTGTCTTTTTCTTACACTGGTCCCCTTAAAACATCTGTAGGCTAGTGTCAGTAAGGAAATACCAAATCCTTTGTTGTTTTTTTTTTTTCTTAGTAATGCAGAAATAGGGTTGCCACTTTCCACGTAGTGGTGGCAGGTTTATTTTTCAAATGTAAAATGCCTTAGTTAGTACACGCTGCACATACCTTGGTCACAAATTAAAGCTGCTATGACCTGTATTTTTTATACTAACGGTGCATCAACTAGTTTGTCTATGTGAAAAACGTCATATGTAATGGCAAACAAAGCTTATCGCTTGAATTTGCATTTCCCCTCAGCTGTACGGAGTATTTTCAACTTACTGTTTTGGTTTTTATGGCCTGCAAACATAATGTTAAGATTCACTCTCATTGCTGTCATTATCCTGCTCGTCTTTCAGTAGAAAATGCTCTGAAAAGCCCAAACAATACTACCTGCCCGGCGCCAAATAAAAGACAAAGTCAGCATGTTGAGCCACTTCCCTTCAGAAGTTGGTGGAGACCAAAACAGAGCTAGAATGAGAGTCAGTATTGGATATTCATCAGGTGGTCAGAAACACCAAATGAGCATGAGTGGTTTTCAAACTGGGGTTCTTTGAGTCAACGATAGTCCTTGAGTGGGTCCCCAGCAAAAGGAGGAATACAATGTTTTAACTATTAGCACATTTTTGGGTGTTGGATCAACAAGGGAAAAAAGGGTTTGTTGTTTTGTCTGAGTATAAATTGTGGTGATCCTAGTTTGATCATTAATTGACTTTCCTTTCAACCGTTCCTAACATCCACTATTACAACTACATAAGGTGTGTCAGTGTGTTGTTTACAGCTTGTTACACTCCACAAAGACAGCCAAAAATCTGTTAAAAAATCTTTAGGGGATCAAAACTGCTGTCTATTTAATGTTTTTAGTTCAATTAATGGCAGATTTATCATAATTGATTTTTTTAAAAAATATCATTATTTGTATCAGCTTTGACACATATTGGCAATTTGTCTTTCCACACACATTGCAACATTGAACAGTAAAATAAAAATAAACACACATTTGACATTACGCAATACAACACAACCTGGTAATGCAGCAACAGACTCAACGTTACACAACATAACATAATGGTTTTTTAAGGCATGACTTCATGTCTCGTTTACTGCTGTGTATCTCTTCTATGTTTTCCTCACAGTTTCTGCATTTGTACAGTGAAATGTCCACTCTGGTTGCTGGGTTCAGGAGATAAGTGCTGACATCCACTTGACACAGCAGATCATACAGCTCCATTCTACATGTCTCTCTTCACACTTAATCAGATAACCCCCTCAGGACCATCCATTTTTACCAGTCCTGTAATCCTCACTGTGAATTTTCATTCGCAGATTCTACATTGCTGGGGGTGAAACAACCGCAACAGCTTTTCAACAGGATTCACATAAGTAGTGCCTGAAGCATTTCTTATAGAATTACAGAGACAGGCCTACTGCTGTGACAAACAACATATGGTGGTGGCAATAATTGGCTTGAGACTGAAAATAACTCTATTCTTTTACCTATTTATTTATTATTTATGTATTTGTATACTTTGCCTTTTCCTCATATATATTCATGATTCTTATGAGATAAAACTTGATGCCAGTCAGAAGATAAGAAGATATAAGCAGTCTTGGCTACTTATAAGTGATGTTAACCAGGTAAGGAAAGTACTGAATGCAACAAAATACTTTCAGTCCATATGTAAGGGCGTGGCTGATGCACAATTACTCGAAATGACAGAGAGAGCCCTTTGGTTATAGAAAAGTTGTACTTGATTTTTTTTGTACCTGATTATTTTAAGATATTCTTCCTGGTACAGTGTTACACCCTCGAAAACCCTACTGGTACTTTGTTGCCACTGAAACAATCTCCTACTTTCCTTTTATTCCCTTGTTAGTATGTCTGTTTTTAGCTCAGCTTCTGGGCCTGCTGCCTGCTGCTATCAAATGAAAGCTAGCTAATCAGATTGTTAGAAGATCTTGTCCTGCTCTGCCCTGAGGGCATCTTAATGACAAATCACACACTACCACACTGATCACTCACACCATTAACCTTTATGACATCACAAACTGCTGCACTGCTGCCTTATTGAAAATGTGTTCTCCACCAAATCAGCTTTATCAAGCATGCACCCTTCTGTTGGACCTAGGTCGTCTGAGTGCGTGTGGTTGAAACCCTCGCTAAACTCCAAATTATTGCAACTAGAGTAGACTGGTTAACCAGTCACAGCAAAAATATGTAGTAGTTGATGGTGAGTTCTTGTCCTGCTTGTGAATAGTAGGAATCCAGGTTTCTCCTTTTCTCGGCTAGGGCATTTGGTGTTCAGCCAGGCAGTGGTCCACTCAGCTGAAGTCAAACATCTCACCTACACACTGAGGAAAAATCTATTCCTGCTTCATTCTCTTTTCTCTCTGATCCACTGCTTAGTATTCTGCCCATGCAACAGCAGCAGAGATGCTGATAGGTTGTGATTGCTGCCTGCCTGCTGAGTTCTGTGTAGCCCCCAGGGAAGCCGTGCTGCCTGAGACTTCCAGGAGCTCCGGAGGGGATTGAGCCCTCAGATCACTTTTTTCCTCTCTAAAAGCAGCCCTGTCTTTCCCTTACACAACCACAAAAACACAGAAATATCTGCTACATATGAGCAAAGAGTGATCTTTAGAAATGCAGCCAAAGTTTCTAGTGATTCTTGACAAATTGGTCTTCTTTCATTTAATGTTTTTAACAGTCAGTTTGCTGAGAGCCTGATTATATATTTCCAGTACGTTCAGAATTTGTCATGTGATTGAATGAGTTCAGTATCTTGAGGCACATGCATTGTAATTGGTTGAAATTGATGGAAAGGATTAAGATTGTACAAGATTGTGACAATTGTTTGACTATCTGTAGTTTTATGGCTTTTTGTAATAGGTGTGAAATATTTGTAGATTGCCTTCGTAATTCATTGAAAATACTGTGTATGGTGTAAAAGTATAGTTCATGGACACAGCTGTGACTATTAAAGGCAGTGTAAACTTGTTTAATAAGAATTTTTCATCTTGGTGAAACACTGTTTTGCTGTTTTTAAAATTCTAATCTATTCCTCTCAAGCTTGTGGGAGCTGTAGTGTTAATCTCTCCTGTTTTTTTACACAGTGAAAAATAAGCAGTGTAAAACGCTGACATCATTTTATGTTAATGGGGTACACACTTGGAACCCCATGCATAATTAATACTAAAGCTCATGAATGCAGATAAACACATTTTAGTAGTAATTATCCATCAGTTTCCCATCAGGTTTCAAGCCGAACTCAGAGGACCAGAGGGGATCATGACTCTGCTCCTTTTATTTGTAACTTGTTTCTCTGTAGCTGTCATCATAAATCTAAAGGCACCGGTGCTGTATGTATTTTGAGGTTCATTTAGTGATCAGGTCTTTTATAATGCTTTGCACTTCATAATAACAGAGTAGTAAGAAAACATCTTTCAAAAAATCAGACAATGAAGCATGAAATTGACAATGATGGGTGGTGATTATATGACGACCTTTTAAAAAGTAGCTACTATGTTTTTTGTACCAATTGCTCTCCAGCCTCTCTGTAGAAGGTTTGTTTTGTGGTCTAAAGAAAGAAGAGGGTAAAGTCTCGCATCAGCGCACATGAGGAGTACTTTTTAACAACACTCAGCTCACATAGATAATCCATAATACATTTGTAGAGCTGCAACCTGCAACAAGATTAAATTTACTGAAATGAACTACACCTGCACCATCTTTGCTTATGAATGGCTGAGCCTTTCAAGGATGCCCCTCTTCACACTCAGTGATAAAGATTACCTGTTGCCACAGCAAGAGGTAATATGTTTACCTGTGAAATGTTCCAAACAGGTAATGTTTAATGTTGCTGGTGTCAAATTTAGTCATTTCACTTGAGTGGATGTCAAAAAGGATTTGCAAAATATATTCTGTTTTATTTCTTCTTCTTCTTCTTTTATTACACAAAGCAAAACAAAACGAACAACATCTATTAAAAATTACTGCCTAAAGTTCTCTGGGACACTCTTAAGATTTTGATCTGATAATATTTAGATTCAATTTAGCAAAACCAGTGATGTGCAAACGTTACACAAAACTGACATAGCAGTATCATGCTGAAATGACTCCTCTTCAGTTCAGGAACATAAGGACAAAGACTTTCTTGAAGTGATAATTAAGTACTGATTGTCTAATGCTAGTGCCTGTGTTGTTCCCTGTGGTTGTCTCGCAAGCTTGATAAACCCCACAGCCCAGAATAACACTGAATAATGTTAGCATTTATGCTGCTGACTGGGCCAGGATGGAGCATCTATTGTTCTGTTGCAGAGTGAGCGACCAAATCCTGAGATGGCTGCAGCTTACTGAAGCTGTAAAGGAGATGTACTGGGGAAGTGGAGTTACCGCTGAGCCTTTCTCTACAGGTCCCAGCTATCCCACCAAAACACACATACACACACACACACACACACACACACCCTTCTGTTGGACTCTCCATCCCTTATAGCTGCAAGATTTATCTTGGTATTCTGTCTGAGTAGCGTCATAAGAAGCAATGATGAGTGTGGTTGCCATGGGTAACACGTGTGCATGGTGTTTGGATTAGAGGTAATTAGCAGACGGTGGGATTTGTGAAGTGTTTCTGGTCTATCTGTTAAACAAGCATCATTAATTAACTTTCACTTGTGTTTTAGACCATTTTTCTTTTTTTCCCTCATCACAATCAATATAAATTTGTTGGTCTCAGGGGAGCTTCAAGAATTTGAAAGTTAATTGATAAGATTGTGGTTTGTGGTTTAAACCCCATCAGCAAGTGTTTTTCAGGAAATAAGTGCTCATATCTAAACAACAAAATTGGTGCTTTCTCCAGACTTTAAAGTGATCCTTTTGAGTGAACTTTTCATATGAGTCTTTCCTGATCCACCAGCTCTGTGATTAATGATTGGTTCAATTTAGGCAGCTAAAACTATAACACACATGTCCGGAACAGCATTTCTAAAGTTTTTCCAGTAGTTTTGCCACCTTGTGACAGCAGAGACAAGGGAACTCCCTTCAAAACATGCAGACGTTAGCTCAAACACCCCACTATACTGAGGTGCAGCCTTATGGAGCTGCTAGCGTGGCTGCTAGTCTTGTTTTTTGTTTCACTGCATTAACACAGAAATCCAGATCCAGACTTTGTCCTATCCATAATTATTTATTAATTATTATTATTAGTTGTTTTTCTATTTTAATGTTAGCATTTTAACCATACTAGCAGTTTAGGAAACTCACAGACCATTTGTATTCGATGTAAATCATCTTATGTGATGCTTCTCAGACTCGAGTCAGTGAGCAGGATAAGGTACACACAGGGAAGATAAGAGACAGCAGTTGGAGAAATAAGTGAGTCAGAGAAAAGTAATTTCACATGGCGTGCTCGTGTCTGTCTAAAACTAAACAGCGAAAACAAAACTTTAATCAAGAATAGGCAGACTCTTATGTGTTCAGTCTTCCCACGGGCAGTTAAGATCCAGTATGTCTCAAATCTGAGACTCTGGCGATTATTAAACATGACAAGGTGAAGCACCACTGCCAGACAAAGCATCTTTTGAGCAAACATACACATTCAAATCTGAAATCAATGCACCTCGGTGAATTTTAAATTATTTCTCTAAATCCTGCCATTCTGTTTAGCCTTGAATCAATATATTCTTCTAGCCACAAACCAGAATGTGGAGGTGCAGTATGCTCATCTTCTCCAAACCAGGAAACTGTACAGATGAGTCTGTGGCTTTTTTGTCTGTAGCCTTTCACTTCATTTTAAATCCACATGTACAACATTTGTGCTATACCGTTATGTTGATGGTCCCTCTACTATAATAAGCAGCTTGCTGAGTCCAGACAGATTGCCTCAGTTGCTGACATGTGAGCAGCATATGACACAAGAGCTACAATGCATCAGCCATTATAACAATAACTGCACACACAGATAATTACATGGCGTCTCCTTGGAGCTCTTCAGTGAGAGATGATCGGGCTGAAACAGCCTCGTTGTTCTGAGTCTTTATAAGCTCATCTGGAGGAAAACACCAGAAAACTGACTTTTTGATATAAGTTGAGTTTGAAAATGTAAACTCCTCCAAAGTCAGAACCTTTAACTATCATGCCACTCTGACAGTTATTCCCACATGATCTGACTGCAGTGTAACACCCTCGCAGATTCAAGTGATTGCTGCTTTACTTTGCAGCTTTATTTAGAAGCACTCCTGCCTTTATTCTGCATTGTGCCTGGTGACTTCATTTGATGAAAAAGGGCCCCTGTGTTTAGCTCGCATGTGTCTTACTAACATGAAGGCAAGGGCTGTGGCCAGTAGGATTTAAAACCATCTGGTAGATGAGTTTAAAACGCTTCATGTTTTATTTATAAAAGGTGACATTTTGGCTACGATTTATTGAATTCGTCTGTGTGTGTATGTGTGTGTGAGAGAGAGAGAGAGAGAGGGTGAGGTTTAATATAGTTCAATCTTCATTGTGGCTTGCTTTGCCAGGTTTGAATACAGACAGTCAGTCATTGCGTGTCGCAAACACTGATAGCAGTTTAAATTACAAACCAAAGTTCTGTTGGAGGTTAACTGCCGTTCAGTCACTGCAGCAATGAACATCTGCAAAGTGCTTGTTCTACCTTGTGTTCCGTATAGAAAGAGTGACATTTGTTTGAAAAGAGCAGATAGTGTCTCTTAAATATCTGTTAAATCTTCAATCTTCTGATCTTTATGTTTGAATTTTTAATTTCAGTTTCCTTTCCCTACCATAACTTTCTTTCACATGCAAACATCAAAGGAAATCTTTAGTATTCCCAGTGTTAATCATCATTCTCTTTAGTTTGCTGAGGCTTCGCTGCCTTCATGAAGAATGCAGATGTGGGTAAATAACATACTGGACAGTAACAAGTTAATGTGGCTGAACTGATATGTACTTCCTGTTGTGACTCGCAGAAAGCTAAACACGTGCTGATGTGACTGCTGATACTGACGTTTAGGCTTACAGGCTTACGCATACACACAATATGTGTGTATGTATACAAAATATTTATTACTACTGTTTAAAAATGTAACTTTCAGATACAAGGGCATTGATGTGAATATGGAATTACTGTGTATTTGTATAAACTGGACTGCACTTGTCCATTTTTAAGAAACAGATTGAAACTCTCACATACTCTGAGTAATTTATGTGCATTAGGAGGAATAAAGAAAATAACAGTGAAGCTCCAGTGAATTGCTAGTTTATTAGGTACGCCTAGCTAAAACTAATGTGTTCTACCACAATAATCCTGCAATAAATCCTCCCTTGGTGAAATGTTAAGTAGCTGCTATGAGCCTTTTTCTGTTTCACTTACAAAATACGATGCTTCAGGCACAACTTTAGAAATAATTGAGAAAGGGGATGACGCATGCAGTGGTACTCCCAGCTGACCGGTGTTATTGGCTGTTGAGAAGTGAGGGCAGTGCTGAGGTACTGCAGACATAAAACTGAAATGGTTCTTTAAGAGCTACAGCAACCTCTGTCTACCCAGGATGCCACCGCTGTCTGCTCTCATAATTATTGGCAGCTGCACAATAGAATTCAGCAGATACACTCAGGTCATGACACACCAACAATGAACCAGCTATTACTGATGTCTCAGGGTTTCCACTGTATAAGGAAGTAGTGATAAACCATTCCTGTGGTCAGCTGGATCACTTGCTGTAGTCACAGTGACGTATGAATGAGCTTCATGACCACAGCGGTGCTGTGTGTCACCTGTTCTTCAACCACAAAACACCTTCCCTCACCTCTACACACACACCTACCCTTACTCCCTCAGCTTGTTCTTTTTCCTTATTTTCTTGTCTTTCTGCAATTCTTTTTTTTTATTATTGCAAATCATTTTTGCTTCTGTTTCATTTGTTTCCCTTTCTTTCCTGTTAAATGAATTTTTCAGCACTTTGCTGTGCATTTAATTTATTGTATTTTATCCTATAAATGTGAACATGCCTAACTGCACTTCCTTGTCTTCTCTCCTCTCTTTGCTCCTCCAGGGAGGTAGAGGAAGAGTTGGAGGTGGTGTGGCAGGCAGCCACCAGGGAGAACCAGCAGATGAAGGACACTCTGTTCGACTCAAAGCTCAGTGCAAATCTCCTCAGTTGTGTCTCTACTGACTGGCCTCCTCAGGCTCCAGATGAGGCCATTACATCCACCCAGCATCAGCCACAAATCTCCTGGCCACTCCTCTTCACCTCTCATCAAAGCCCTGGGCTCCAGAGAAGGGTCATATTTAAATCTGATTCAGACCAACAAAACAACTCCTTGGATGAGAAGCATAAGCATGGGCTGGATTTCTATTGCTAAAGCTCTTGGAAGGTTTGTTCACTGATAAAGGCAAGATAGACAGGCTAGTTAACTGTAGACCGGTTACAGTCCTGAACATGTAGACACAGAGGCGTCAGTTGAAAATTAAACCTTAAACCTGCACTATCCTTTATCAAACTCATGATTATAATATGATTCAGTTCACACTTTTTTTCCTGTAAGAGTGTGGCCAAATATAACTGACATCTGTCAAGGTTTTCAGAAAATAAAATAAATTAATTTTTGTCTTTTTTATGTATTTTTCTTTATAGATTAGTTTTATAGAACATGCTATTATGTCCTCAAGAAGATGGCTAATGTTGCCATCTGCTGGACATATTTGGTAATGGTATTATCATTGTCACAAGAGCAACATTACAGGTAAGTTTCTGGGTGGCATTGGAGTGTGCATGTGTGTGTGTGAGAGAGAGAAACATAATTCAGGTATAATAGTTGCTGTTTGTAAACACACAGTTCAGTTTAGTTCCATTCATCCATGACACAGTGGTCAAGTGAGAGAGAGAGAGAGACAGTGGCAGTGGTCGAGCGAACTAGACATTGAATGAAGCAAGAGTAGCATTTAACATAAACAAAGCGAATGAATCAGAGAAATAAAACATTATTTTCTGATTGTTTAACAGCAGTTATGCTCCAAAGCACACAACCCTCCAGTGCAGGTTTCATCCTTTCCCTGTGCTCCTCTGCTCAGCCTGCCTACCTGAGCATAGCTCACACAGACCTACATCTCTTTATGTTGTGGTCGCTACGGTTTCATAGCCCCGATCTCACACTTTTATTGGCTGGGTGCTGCACAGTGTTGTACAAAGACTGATTCCCTCAAAGGTCCCAACACAGCAGAGTCCTAAGAGGAAAGGAAAATATGTGCAGAGGACACTGGAGATACAGACAACACCATTGCTCTAGAGGCCCTGCTGAATTAGACTGAAACCATAAGGCAGAGTGCTGTCTGCACAGAGATGAACCACAAATCCCTGCTGACGAAAGTGCAGCATGATGGTGGTACAGTGGCTCAGACGTGTGTGATAGCTGTTAATGGATGAGGGATACTTCTAATGCCTCATGGAACAGTGGAACGTGCAGTTCGCCAACAAATCAACAGTCACATTATGAGACATCGAGCCTCTCAGCCACAGTGTCATCAGCAAGAAAGATACAGTATAGTATATATATGTATGTGCTTTAATAAATGGAGGGTAATACTGACTATTTTTTGTCTGCCCTCCATCATTTAAAGTGTATTTGAATGTATAAATAAACATAAATGTCCCACATTAAAATATCTGAAACATAAGTTTCTGTGCTCTATAAAAGCATCATTGACTAATGGTTACCTGATGATTACATGTCTTTAAAATTCAACAGATCTTAGAAGGATTTTTTTCATTAATACGCAATGGTGCAACATGCTGCCTTTCAGAATGGTGTCAGCCTAAATGTGGACTCATCAGACCACAGCATGCTTCTGTGTTTTGTGTCAGCCCATGTTAGATGACCTCAGGCCCAGAGAAGTCAGCAGAAATTCTGGATGTTGCTGATATATGGCTTTTGCTTTGCAGAGTCTTAACTTGGATTTGTGGAAGTATTTATTATCTAAAACCATTCATCCTTTAGAAGGTCACAGGGGAATAATTAATCTGCATGAAGAGAACATGCAAACACCACAAGGCAGATTATACCATTGGAATGCTCTTGGTGATCATTGTGCAACATTGCAGTCATGTCAGTTAATAATAAATTGCTCGGGGGGAGGGTTAGGACACAGGAATTCAGTGTTGTTTCTTTACCCTTGCCCCTTTTGTGTAGAGATTTCTTTGGATTCTCTGAATATTTTGACAATATTATGGATTTCACATGATGAAACCCCTGGGTTTCTTATCATTGTGCATTGAAAAACATTGTAAACTGTTGGACAGTTTGCCCTTGCCTCATCGTTGCTTGTGAGAATGTAGCCTTCCAAGGATGCCCAGTCATGATATTATCACTGTATGGAATAAAAGAGAAGTCACTTAACAATGCGAAGAATGTATGGTAATACAGTAACACCAGGGCTGTCTTGGGGAGCTGTGTTGTCTGTGTTCTCCCATCCTTCAGTGTTTCCTTTGTCCTGTCCTAACAGTCAAAACTCCAAAATATTGAAAATACATTGAAATAGTTAAAATAATTAGAGAAAAAGAAAAGCTAGAACCAAGAAATGTTTTAAATGAAAAATTACTTAAACGATTAATAAAGAAGTTTCTAATCAGGTTTCTGTCGATCTGATTAATGTTGTAATTGATTCAGCTGTACTTGTATAAGCTGATAAGTGATTTAATTTACACTTGATCAACATAACAATGAAATGACCTCAAGTTCACATTCACACAATATCTTTTGTCCCATGTGTTTCAGGACTACTACTACAGAACAAAAAACCAAGAAAAACTATTGTTGTTATTGTCTTTTCCATTGTTTTAAAGTCTGTGCAATGCATTTTCTATTAGTGCACAAACAAAATGGTGGTGAACCAGCGGATGCTCATTTCTCTGTGATGAAAACTGTGGTCCAGGTACACTCCTTCTCTGGAGGACGGAGGACCTGAGACTGGAGTTGTGATGTTGTTGAAACAAAACTGATAATGGTTTGCTTCACACATTAATTCCCAAAAATTGTCATATTGTACAAATAAATGGAGATCCCTGCTCTGCTGGTGTTCTTGAATGCCACTGCTACATAAACTCTTCCTCTCCTGCTTACTTCCCAGTAACAGCATCCAGTCAGACTCTCTCTACTCAGGACCTGTCACCATTTATTGAATCTGTCTGGGTGTCTAGGATAAGACTGATGTTCTCCCATTGTTCTCCCAAAGTACCATTTAAAAGTCCTTCAATGAAGATGATAGCAGCTTTCAGTCTGGCTATGTCAATGCTGACAGTTGTTTGGTTTGTACCGCTCATCTCATGATACTGTGAGGCGAACAATGAACAATGATTGACAGTTACCCTGTTCAGTCAAAGCCTCCTTTCTGCAGACACAACTCATTCACTCTGCTGTGCTGTGGCTCAGCCTTCCTGTGTGCTGAGATTGCTGCTGTGGAGGGTGAAGCATTGAAGACATTGCTTTTTGCACCTCATGTACCTGAAGCACGATATATTAGAAAGATGCTGTGTTACTGTTTTGCATTTGCCTAGCATCCACAGTGTTTGTTAGTGAATCAGAGGGCCTTTATAACACATGCTCAATCAGGTTGTAGGAAGTGAGCTCCATGTGGCCTGCAGGAAGGAGTGAAAATTTCATTGCGCCTTTTGCAGCTCCACACAAGACCAGTAAAGAGACATTTAAATGTATGTAATATTACACTGTGTCAGAAATGAGCTCCATGTTGGAGATAATGTACTAGGAGATTAGTTGGTGCCAGGTGGAGGTGGACTCCTGGTGATATCGACTCCAGGTTTGTGAACTGGCTCTGCATAATGTTTGCGTGATTGTCACAATATCACCCACAGAGCTCAGTCACAGCAGAATCTCACCATGTCTCAACGCAAACATGTCATGATCACGTTTATCTTCACGCATCTTCTTTGGTAGACAGACTGAAAGGCCAAAACAATGGCTTTATGATATGCCCAGCCACTAGCCCCACCATTTTGCTATCTACTAGGTCAGTCCCATTGGTGTCACCCAGGAATATCTTGGCAAGAAAATACCTGTTATAGACCTCACTGCTTCAAACTGCACCACTAAACCAGGCATTATAACCTCAGTCCCAGTCCAGATTTTTTCATGCACTACACTACTATTTTATTGGCCTTCTATAAAACTGAACCCCATTGTTACTGCTCTTTTGGTGGCATAAGTAGTTCTCGTCCACTGGTATAAATACCACTGTCAGGATCATAAATAAAGGTCGTTCATCATAATTCTCCATTCTGAAGTTTGCCTACAGATTCATCTTAATCTTCACTGGCACTGTCCATGCAACAATTTCGTCACTGACTCACTTCTCGCATTTCTCATTCCAGAAAATTCAGTTCTTGGCAGACTTACACCCTCCTCTGATACCTGTCCCTCTGTTTTTTTCAGCCATCATCTTTGCCTGTGCTGCAGCTCCTCCTACTGACCATGGAATCACAACCCTTTCATCGTACTATTCAGATGTACTTGACCTACAGATAAGTCGGTGTAATTTACCAGACCATTAGGCTGCTGTACTTAAGTGATGTGACACTAAGAAACAATTTGTGAACAGGTACAACAAAACTACAAACCAATAAGTGTAAGTGCATCTAAGTGTAAGTGTGCTATTTTGGTCAATCCTCTCATAACATCTGCAAGCAATAAAAATAGCAGTGGATTAATGCTGACAGCTTGAAGTTGTTAAATGACTCTTGTTCAGTGGTTTCATGTACAGATTCACTTCATCCATACAATCAGTCTGTTGAACCCTCAACATGGTGTTTTTCAGCAGAACAGGCCTTGGTGTGAAGGTCTGCCTACACTGAGGGCAGCTGTGGATTTTCTTCTCATTGTCTTTATCCCAGGAGTAGTACAGTTCATGCAGTAGCTGTAGCTGACTTACACAGGAAATCATCACTGGAGTATTCAGCAGGCCCAGACGTTTGAACAAGAGAAGGTTTGCCGGTCCAGCTGAGCTCCTTTCTGTGCCATTTCACATTTCAGTGACCTGTCTAAGTTTCACTTCCTTAGGACTCAAACTTGCTTAAGCTCTAATCTAATCTTCTCAAGTTAACTGAGGAGGAGCAGCACTGTGAATCTGAACTTTGTCCCTATACGCCAACTGTACTGGTCTCTACATTACCTTCCATTCATTCGGCAGACACTTTTGTCCAAAGTAACTTACAATGAGTGCATTCAAACTGTAAAGGAACAAGAGCTAGGGAGAGGAGAAGGTCCAGATAAGAGGACTCAGTAGAAAGAAACAGAGGTGGGAGAAGAAAGCGGAGGTTAAGGCAGATGGAGACAGTGTGGGCACGGCTGGGTTTTGATCAGACAGAGTAGAGGGAGGTAGAATAAGACAAGCAGTGATCAGAGAATCTAACGTGAACCAGTGATGGGTGAAGACAATATCCAGCTGATGTGTGAGAGGGGGATAAAGGAAGATCAAAAAGAAGATGGAGGATGAAGATGAATTTAAAATTCCCTGTCTGCATGTTGAAGTCTCAGAGAAGACTGAAGTGTGAAAGGAGTATGTCTAACTCCTCAAGGAAGTGGAAGGGCCAGGGTTGACAGCGTGACTTTCCAAGGATGAAGCAGAGAGCTGTGATAAAGGGACAAATCAGCAAACCAGTAACACCACCTCACCCTCTGGGCATGTGAGGCAGTGCAAACACATGTTCCACTCTGGATGCAGTGGGGTGGCAGGAGTCAAAGAGTCAACAAGCAGTGAAACTTCTTCTGAAGAAACCTCAGACTTTGAACAGCAGCCCTGGTGTGATTCTGTCTCTCTGTAACAAAAAGTAGCCCCTCAAACCTACAGCATGCATTCAGGAGATGGAGTGTTTCTGGAGAAAACCATACAGGTAAGCTACTGGACAGTATCCCAAGGCGTTTAGGTTAAGGTCTGTTGATGGGTTACAGGTGTAGCAGATTAAGACATTGCAAGTAATGTCTGTAACCTACACACCAGGTTTGCTCTGGAGAACATGGGAATCAATGATACATGGGTTAAGATATCTTTTAGTGACAAGAAAAAATATTTTGTAAAATGTCACCTTGAAGGACAAATGGCATTAGGCTGTATCCAACAGGTGTTTTTGATGGTTTTGATGTTGATGTTTTCACAGAGAGGGATTAGATAAAGATCACCTCTAAACATGTTTTAAGATGTATATAAAACCCTGTACTCATTTCCTATTTAGTTTTTCCAAAAAATAAAGGTCCATCATTTTGTTAAAATTATAAAAATTAAATCTACCTCTTCTCCTTCATTACAAAACCCTGACTCTATTAGGTTATGTAAGTATATAACATTTCAAACGTTTAACTACTTAACCAAATATGTCTCATATGTTCCTATGTTAATTCTCAGTGCTTGTGCTTTGGAAGAGCTTTCCAGTGTCCACGTCACACTTGTGTACACAAAATATTGGACCAGGATTGGCTTCCAGCATATATGCACAGACACAAATCTTGTTCAACCACCCACCTTTAAAACTAGATTTTTATAAGATACTTTTCACTTACAGCAGAGAAGTGTGAACATGTCCTTCCAACGTTAAGTCTTCCAGCTCTTCATGAATGACTTTGGCACCATTTTAACAACCCCCAGGTAAAACAAACCCATTTGTATTCAGTAAAATACTAAGAAAGACTGTTTCTAGGTAGCTGACAAACCGTTATCATTAACAAAAATAAAACTTATATCACTTGTTATGGTCCAAAGTGTGCTTTTTGTCTTTAGATCTTTTGTGTTTGTATAATACAACACAACAAGATGAGGTCAGTGAGACACATGTCACAGACACCACAGATTTGGGGACCATAATATCTATGTCTATGATTATCGTTCTCTGTAAAAGAACTGTTCTCTTGTTACTGTTGTGTATATGTTTATAAATTAATGTGTGGGTTTGTTAAAGAATAGACAAAAAAATGACGTGCATAATCTACACCTTTCCATAGACCCCACCTGTAATGTGTAGGCAAACAAAATATCTTGTGCAAATATCTTGTTTACTCATTATGAAGTCAGTATACCTAAATGCTACCTTTAATGCTCTAAATGACGCTCTAGTGACATTCAAGTCACTAGAGTGAAAGACAATTTGTGTTTATATTATATTGGCTTGAGGCATTTTGTAATTGTTTCATTATCTCAACATTACATTTCATAAAAAATGGATTTTAAGTAGCTTTTGTTTATCAATACACAAACAAGTAACCTAACTAACAACAACCCTGTGGGCACAGTATCTGCAGAGCTGAAATAATTAATCAGTTAGTTGATTATATGACATGGGCGCCTACGTCGATAATCAATTGCAAAATCTGAGAGTTTGCATTTTCCACCTTTTTCTAACAATACCAATAGTGCACTGATCATAACAGCTAACTTTGGTGGAGCGCCTCTTTAAACGTGCCAGCATCCAGTGTTGGCAGTAAGCTTTGGTCAGGAGGCCCTTCACAGAACGCTCGGTTTGTGGCCCTTGTCATCAGCCAGCTGCCTGCGCAGCGTTTCTTGACTGCTGCAATACCTCCTGAGTACAGCAGAGGGCAGTTTTTCACCTGCCAGGTTATTTCTTTATCAGAAGCCATTGCTTTCCAGATGTTTCTGTCTTGGTTGCTTCTTACTGGTCGAGGTCACTTTTGAGAGGTATAACTACACTAAAAATGTAACCTCACCACTGAAACAGTGAGGCTGTGTGGTCTTTGTCTTCATCTGTCCGCTACACCTCAAGTTTCAGACACTATATTTGTTACACCATTTATTCTTCTGTGGACATAAGAAAACAGCACTGTCAATTTTATAAAATAAATGTTAGGTAGTCTCCATTAGCTCACAGTGAGTCCTAATGAGGTGACAGTAATTGTTTTGGCAGTTTGGCCGTATTGTCCTCTGTGGAATGAGGAGGGACATTTACCTCTGAACAGGCCAACCTTTGATCTCTACAAATGTGCCTTGTGTAAAGCAGAATAAATTGCTGCTTCAGTGCCTGCCCAGGATTCAGTATTAACAAGCTGCAGTGAATCTTCCTTGTCCTCCGCACTCAGGTAATGATTCATTTCACTATTTTACAGCAAAAATTCGAAATTAGTTTTGATCTGTTTTGTCTGTTTAGTTTGTTGTTGTGGTCTTTTGTTTTCAGAAGTGGTTCAGTTCTGTGATATCAGTTCAGGTTTTTGGTTGTGTCAGTTGAGTTTAATCAGGTTTGCTTCCATGTCTTTTATTTACATAAATGTTATGTATTAAGTAGCATTTCTGCAGTTTTCTTAGGTCTAATTTAGATAACTTGAATAGCAAATTAATAGCACTTACTTATATATTTGTATATGTTTTGTTTTGCAGAGGTGTAAAGTTACAGGACATTTAGGGAGGAAATGTTGAAAATGTTGTAAATAAAAAGAAGGCAACTCTATAAAAGGCAGTGCAAAAGACAAACAGAGGCTCAGCTTCCTTAAGCAAGGGCGTCAAACTAAATTTCACTACCACACTAATATTTTTTTCCCTACTTATCATAGGACATAATTGCCTCAGTGTTTTATTATAATTGGATTTAGTAGTAACTCTTGTAAAAATAATGACAAATAGACATTTAAGGGTACAAATATTCACATGCTTTCAGTACACACTGCTTTAAAAATGCACCTTTTGAAAATACTTTGATGATCAGGCAATTTCTTTAGCCATAATAAACCCGTCTTTCACTGCTGCTTTGTCTTTTTGTTGTAAGGTTGGCAAACATTCTGTTGAGAATGCAGGCTGCTTTTTAATTCTTAAACTTTTCTGAAGCGAAAATTAGCGTACTTGGGTTCGGTGTAAAATGCTGCTGTAAATTGTATTCCTTTAGCACTGTCACTGCCTGGTTGCAGAGAGGACAAAGGCACAAACTCTCCTTGTGCTTCCATAATGTAGCATAGAATTGTACAGCACAAATTATATTCTTTGTAAGCTCTTTCAGGCCATATAAAATGAGCTGCAGGGCAAAAAATTTGCCCAAGAGCCTTGAGTTTGACACACGTGGTCTGAAGAGAGTAGCAAGGTGAATATCAGCAGTCCATTCTGTCTGAGACAAATGATGGGCAGAATGACGCTGAAGACCAAACAAGTAAAGGGGAGGTTTTCAGAACAGGTTATGCTAGACAAGGAAAAGCTCCTGGCATATTTGATGATTGCTTAAAGTCTGAACTGGTCTGTCACATTAAGAAACCTGCAGAGCTCAATCCATTTTTTTTTTTACAGGAGGTTGTAAACTTTTGCCTTTTCAGCTCTTTGTGGATTTTGTTGTAACAAAGGTCACAAGGACTCATTTTCAGGACTGTGCATTTAATTTGACTTGCAAGAACTTTGATACAGTATCACTGGAGCTGAGAGACAGGTAGGAGGTGGAGGATGACTTGTGAGCTGTAATTCATTGACACTGCATTTTCATGTCATGAATGAATTCAGAGGTCCTTAAGCATGTGTTCATTTCCTACAAAACTGTTTTGAATGATTCCCATGCTCTCTCAAAGTTTGGTGTCAGCATTCCTCCTCTGTCTGAGCATTACTGCATATTTACTTGAAATTAATACACTTGAATGGAAGTTGTTCGAAACCCATCATAACATGCAATTATAATAAATGTAACACATCATGAACAATTACAGCAACTCATATGATGAGCGATGATTGTGATGTGCTATTTACACAGCAGAGTAAGAGCCTCAGTACAGTACAGTACAGCCTCCAGCCAGACACTTTGACAAGCCAGTATGTTCTGAATTAAACTACAAGCTATGTTTTCGTGGAAAATATTTTGTTGGCTAATGAAACTCTAACTTTGCTTGCTGCACACGTTACAGGACGAAATGAAGACCAACTATTCCTTGGAGAAGGACGCTGCACAAGGAGAGTCTTTTGTAAGTAGAGAACAAACAGCAGCTTCCACCAGAAGTCCCTTGGCCTTTTCTCATGTTGCTTTCACTGCCTGACATCATTTCCTCTTCTATTGTTCCTCCTAAATCCTGTGTTTTGCCATGGATGTATTTGATCCTTTTTTTGATATTCTTTGGCTGGAATATTTAAAAAGGCACTCTGTGTCTCTTTCCCTCTCCTTTTGGCTTCCTCCTCTTTTTTCAAGCCTCTGCCTGATTCTTTCACTGTGTATCTTTGTGTTTATGACTGAAGGAAGAAAGTTTCCGAAGGAGAACTGGATCTAAGTCTTCCAGTGCAGAACATGCTGATATGGACAACAGTGAATCACCCAAACCCTCCCGATTCAAAAAATACCAACAGAGCTTTCAGACCTTCAAACCCTTCCGCTGTTCCCCATCACAGTTAGTGTCACTGATGACACACTTAGTCTGTTTTCATGCACTTAAATATCATTTCATAAATCACTCTGAGGCATGTAAGAGTCCACTGTGGCTAAGGCAACATACTTGGTGATGTTTCCATGTGTAGGTCCCATCCTGTGGACGATGCAGGTTTCCTGTCTTTTGCATCCTTTGCCTGGATGACCCCCATGATGTGGGCCATATTCAGGAACAAGCTGGACTTGAGCTCTATTAAGCTGTCTCCATTTGATGAAGCCAACAACAGTGCACACAGGTCTGACATTATTCTTGGTCATTCATTTCTCATTTCTCATTTGATATATGATAGGCCTTTGCTGCTGAAATTCATTTCTTTGAAAGGACGCGTGAAAATGTTAGGAAACTATCGAGGACAGGGAATACGTGTAGTGAATTTCAGGAGTGTTTTTACTTTTGGGATGAATAAAAAAGACTGAGGATGTTAACTCTGATTATGTGTGCCTTGCAGGCTCCACAGACTCTGGGAGGAAGAAGTGAAAAAGGTGGGCCTGGAGAAGGCCTCTTTGGTTCGAGTCATCTTTCGCTTTCAAAGAACCAGGCTTATTTTGTCTGTCTTAACTGGTGTCCTTTCGATGGTGGCAGCGTTTCTGGGCCCGGTAATTTTATCCGAATTTTAATATCAGCAGCACCAATGCTTCCTCTCACTGCTTGTTATTAGCCAAAATGTTGGAAACCACTTGTTTAATCTTCAAAAATTGATACCATTTTCTGAGTTTGTCCTATCTTTTAGGTTAAAAAATGTAGCAAAGTAGAAATAACATTACAATCTTCCTTCAAAATTATACTCAAGTACACTATATTAGTAAATGTACAACACTTTACAGCACAGTAAAAAATGTTGCTTCCCACTCTATGCCTGTGTGCAGGGGGAATTGATGGTGCCTTAGTGGAGTGATGGAATTCTTTTTGAAGCCAGATTTAAAAAAAATAATAGTCATGTAGGAGATGCAAGCTTCTTGATTGGGTGGACATGGGTGATATTAAATTAGTAAAGAGAACAAGTAATTATTTCATTAATACATTTTTTTATAGTTGATAATTGCTGCCCAGAAAAAGAGAAATGCAGTGTAAATTCACATATGCTTTTATCAATGGCAGCACAATGCTCTTTTCAAATGTGACAAACCTCTCTGTCTTCTCAGGCTGTTCTGGTCTATAGAATCCTAAACTACTCTGATAACCCAGAGAAGTCCACATTGTCCTATGGTGTTGGTCTGGCCTTTGCTTTGTTCACCTCAGAGTTCATCAAAGCCTACCTCGTGTCTTTGCTGTGGGCGATTAACCTGCGCACTGCAGTCAGACTGAAGGGAGCCTTCTCTGCAGTGGCCTTTCAGAAAGTGATCTCTCTGCGGGTGCACAGCGGCATTTCAATGGGAGAGGTAAACACTGGGTTATATACATAAGTGTAAATGCTTATTTAATGCAATGTACATTAAATAAATTAAAGTTTTAATAAATAGCCTTGAATTTGGCAGATCTTGTCATCAAGAATAGCTTTCCCCACCATTTGTAATGACTTCAGTAGAACATACTGTAAATTTTTGTAATTTTTGATAGATCTGGAGGTGAGTTATTGTATATGCCAAATATACCCCAAACAATAGTCTTTTGCAACATGTCTTATGCCCCACAAGAATTAAACAGAATTTCTCATTCTATTTTTTGGAGTTCAACTTGTAAACTGAGGTCAGTCAGAGGCAAAGATGAAAATGAGTGCCCCTGAGCTACTGGAAGGTGCACTGAAGACAGGTGTCAAATGGGGATAATGTGTATCTGTGTCTGCATGTAATGTTAGTTCATTTAAGTATGTAGAACCCAAACTGTTCTTCCCTTTTCCTTGCTTCACAATCTTACTCTAGCGGTAAAAAGAACCTGAAAAAAATCAGAATTATATTTTGTGTATTATTAAATGAGCTGTGGTTGGATCCCACCTGCTGATCAGCCTGCTGAGACTTCCTAACCACTGGTTGTGATTCCACACTAAATAATGTTAATATTGTAACAAATACAAAAAATGTTTTTTCTGCATTTATGGGCTGCTCATAAAATCTTACAACCAAAGTATCCTACACACACATGCAACTGATGTTGCTGGGGATATTTCTGGATAATTCCCTTAAATAATGCAGTTTCTTATAGCAATTTGTGCACACTATATGTGTCATAAATAACTTTTACAATCAAGTGACTCCTTGTCTATCTCTTTCCTTCTCTCTCTCATCCAGCTTATTAATGTTTTGACCAATGATGGCCACAAGTTATTTGAGGCAGTGGTGTTTGGGAGCTTTGTGCTGTCTGCACCAGTCCTTTTAATTATGTGTGTCGTCTATGCCTGCTACATTCTGGGCTTCACTGCACTGACTGGAGTATGCACATACCTCATCTTCATCCCTGTACAGGTCTGTACATACATAAACACATTTCCATAAACAGTATTTCAATTTAATAGTCATAATGGTCCAGCATAGACCATGACCTATGTGTGGACTGGTCTAAACCACCACAAATTTGTTATATCTATATCTATATCTATATTTACACAGATCAGCCATAACACTATGACAATCTGACTAATTTTGAGTAGGTGCGTCTTTTGCCACCACATCTCAGGAATGCTTAGTTGGATTGAGATGTAGAAAAGTCAGTGTCTCAAACATTCTTGAATCATTTATGGAGTGTGGCAGGGCTCATTATCCTGCAGAAAGAAGCCACTACCACCAGAGAATACCATTTAATGAAGAGGTGTACTTGGATTGAACAATGTAGGTCAGCCTTCGCTCCCCACATGCATCGGTGAGCCTTGGACATCCACGATCCTCGACGGTTCATCAGTTTTCCTTCCTTGGACCACTTTTGATAGGTGCTGACCCCTGCAGAAAGGAACATCCCACAAGAACTGAAGTTGTGAAGATGCTCTGACACAGTTGGCCCTCATCAAAGTTGCCCAAACCTACACTTGCCCATTTTTCTGCTTCCAACAAATCAACCTCAAGGACAAAATATTCACTTGCTGCCAAATATATCCCAGCCTCCTCCAGGTGCCATTGTAACAAGATAGTCAATGTTATTCACTTCACCTGTCAGTAGTCATAATGTCATGGCTGATAGGTGTATATCTATATCTATATCTATATCTGCATCATCTGTAACTAATTGTAACCAGAACAATACATCACAGACTACATACAGTAGGTCCAGGTCCTTAACTAATTCAAACACAAAAACATCCTTAAATGATGCCTGTTTTCAGTCGTCACCAATATCAATACTGTTTGTCTTCTGCTTTCAGTTTTTCTTAGCCAAGCTCATTAACACATTCAGATGGAAAGCCATGGTTATAACAGACAGCCGAGTTCGCACAATGAATGAGATTCTCAACAGCATCAAACTTATCAAGATGTATGCCTGGGAAGATTCCTTTGAGAAGAAGATCGCAGGTATGAAGTTTTTGGCTGCATGTTGACTTTGTGTTCCAGCCAGATAAATTTTAATCTTCTAATACACTATCTCCTTTACGTAGACACAAAACCAGTCCCAAAAGATCACTTTCTGTGTTTCACAGTCTAAAAGTTGGGATTTCTTATAGCAAAGTTGAAGGGGAAATGTGCACAGCTGTAAAATGTAGAGCCAGATGATCAAAGGGTGAAAAAAGTTAAATGAAACAATACTTTTAAGTTTTTGATACAGAATGGTTTCAAAATGGCTGTCTGTTTTGTAGGTTTAAGGAAAACTGAGAAGAAAGAACTGCGGAAGGTCAGTTACATCCAGAATATAAACACCAGCATCAGCAGCATCATCCCCACACTTGCCCCAGTTCTTACCTTCGTGGTACACACTCTGTTGGGCTTAAGTCTGAACTCGTCTGATGTGAGTACCACAACCTCAACTGAAATTTAAAGGTGTTCTAAAAAAATGGACATAGGACCTTATCAGTGTTGTGTGGTGTGAAGTAAGGTTTGAGCATCCTTTTTTCCATTTTTATTTTTTAACCAGGCCTTTACCTCCATTGCCATCTTCAACTCCATGAGGTTCTGCCTGGCTGTACTGCCCATTTCTGTGAAGGCGCTAGCTGAGGCTGCTGTGTCACTCAAACGACTGAAGGTACGCTCTTCTCTCTGTGTTCAGCTCAGTAGTATTATTATTCATGCGATTGCCTTTGCACTCTGTGGTCAAGCCCTCTATCAGCTAACACATACATGAGCCCTGATAGACATGGATGTAAACAGCAACTTCTAAATTCTTCATTGTATTTTAATTTCTGTGGGCACCTGAGGCATTTTCCTCTTGTGTACGTGTGTGTGTTTAGGATTTTAAATGCCAACATTAGATTTATTTCTCACTTACGTAGACCAAATTTGCAGTTCTCAATTTCTAAACATGAAAAAGCTTACACACCAAATTTTACCATGTTAAGTCACCTCTGAAAGAGTCAGTTCTAGCACAGTGCTGGTGTTTATTTTGTTTCAATCTTTAATTAATTAATTCAGCACCTTCTAAAGTGTTACTAATACAATTCAGATCCAGTGTTAAAATAACTATCCAGAGTTAAAAATTAACTCTGTGTCCCACTAGAGATAGAAATCCATGAGGATGCGTTAGGAGAGGTGTGGTTTCATAACTGTGTAGGAGTTCAGTCCCAAACACCACCCTGTGACACCAACCCTCATGCGTATTTGACTCCTTTACAGTTAAATCAACTTTCAACTGTGTCGTTTCAACCCCATGTTTTAACATTTTTGCTTAACACTGGAAAATGAACTGCAGTGTGTGACTGTTTCAGAGAATATTGCTGATCCAGAACCCAGAGCGCTACCTGATGCAGAGACAAGACAGTGACTCAGCCATAGTGATGAAGAATGCAACATTTTCCTGGACCAAACCGGCCAGCATGCCTGACACCCCGCCAGACTCAGCCAATGGACACGTAGTGAATGAGATGACTACAACTTTGCCAACCTTGAAAAACATCTCTTTCACACTGCCTAAGGTGTGCTTCATCAGTTGTATAGATAAATTAGGTTGATTAGATTGTGTTAAATCCAAACTTGTACCCCCTGTGTTATTTCCTTAAGGGCAATCTGCTTGGTGTCTGTGGAAATGTGGGGAGTGGAAAGACATCGCTGATTTCCAGCATTTTGGAGCAGGTCTTTGTTTTCTCTTTTATTCTCTTTTACCATCTTCAGTATGGTAAAGAGCATGGTTTCCAGCATGTTCATTTTTCATTTTGTTGCTCAAACCAATGCTCATTGTTTATTTCACTGACGTTATCTCTGTATCACTATATTTTAGATGCACCTTCTGCAGGGGTCCCTCACAGCTAATGGGAAATTTGCCTATGTTTCCCAGCAAGCTTGGATATTCCATGGAACAGTTCAAGAAAACATTCTGATGGGGGAGCCCTTTGACCAGGCCAAGTAAATACTTACACAAATGATCATCAGCAGTATGTATGCGACCTCTGACAACAGAAACAATAGGAGGGCTATTAGCAAAGAGGATACTATATGATACACTATATTGCCAAAAGTATTCACTCACCCATCCAAATAATTAAATTCAGGTGTTCCAATCATTTCCATGGTCACAGGTGTATAAAATCAAGCACCTAAGCATGCAGACTGCTTCTACAAACATTTGTGAAAGAATGGGCTGTTCTCAGGAGCTCAGTGAATTCCAGCATGGTACTGTGATAGGATGGCATCTGTGCAACAAGTCCAGTTGCGAAATTTCCTTGGTACTAAATATTCCACAATCAACTGTCAGTGGTATCATAATAAAATGTAAGCAATTGGGAACGACAGCAACTTAGCCACGTAGTGGTAGGCCATGTAAAATGACAGAGCCAAGTCAGCAGATACTGAGGCGCATAGTGCGCAGAGGTCTGCAGAGTCAATCGCTACAGATCTCCAAACTTCATGTGGCTTTCAGATTTGCTCAAGAACAGCGCTTAGAGAGCTCCATGGAATGGGTTTCCATGGCCAAGCCGCTGTATCCAAGCCACACATCACCAAGTGCAATGCAAAGTGTCGGATGCAGTGGTGTAAAGCACGGCACCACTGGACTCTAGAGCAGTGGAGACACGTTCTCTGGACGAATCACGCTTCTCCATCTGGCAATCTGATGGACGAGTCTGGGTTTGGCGGTTGGAAGGAAAACAGCACTTGTCTGACTGTATTGTGCCAAGTGTGAGGGAGGATGGTGGAGGGAGGATGATGGTGTGGGCTTGTGTTTCAGGAGCTGGGCTTGACCCCTTAGTTCCAGTGAAAGGAACTCTGAGTGCTTCAGCATATCAAGAGATTTTGTACAATTATGTGCTCCCAACTTTGTGGGAACAGTTTGGGGATGATGTGCACAAAGTGCACAAAGCAAGGTCCATTTGGACATGGATGAGCAAGTTTGGTGTGGAAGAACTCGACTGGCCTGCACAGAGTCCTGACCTCAACCTGACAGAACACATTTGGGATGAATTAGAGGGAAGACTGCGAGCCAGGCCTTCTCGTCCAACATCAGTGTCTGACCTCACAAATGCGCTTCTGAAAGAAGAAAAATTCTCATAAACACACTCCTAAACCTTGTTGAAAGCCTTCCCAGAAGAGTTTAAGCTGTTTTAACTGCAAAGGGTGGACCAATTAACCAGACCAGATTAAACCAAATGGATCAAGAATGGGGTGTCATTTAAATTCATGTGCGTGTAAAGGCACGTAAGCCAATACTTTTGGCAATAAAGCGTATGTTATCGCTGTATCTCTTCACTGCTGTGACACAGACCATTAAAACAAGACTTCTCATTAAACATGATAAATGTTTAACAGGGAGAAAGTTCCTCTTATCTTTATGAGTTTACAAGTGGCAAGGCTATCCAACAAGAGCAGAAGTCAACTGTTAAGTTTGGCATGAAGTGACTCAGCTGATCTGTGTACAGTGTTTTGGTGAATCACATCATCCCACTATCATTTCAGAATCATGTTTTTCAAATATCTCTATACATTTTAGAGAGATGTTTTCCCCAAATGATGCACCCTGGTTTGTGGATTTTCTTGTTGAGTAAACTGAATCAAAAAACGAAATAAAGTCTTGAAAATGGCTCTGTTGGATACACTCTTCTCAGCCGTCCCTTGACTTTCAGCTAATTTGTTGTCTTACTCCATAGATACAACAGAGTTGTGGACATCTGTAGTCTAGGAGCTGACCTGAAAATCCTCCCATATGGTGATCAAACTGAGGTAGGAGCTCTGTACTGTTCTGTTATGCTCTATTTCTTTCGAGAGTAGTGAAACCTTTGATATTAACAGCCTCTGATGTTTGGTAAAAAGCCCCTTGTGGACTCTCATTTCATTACTGAGAATGACCACGAGTATCTCAGGTCTGTGGAGCTTCCTGCATCGAGCTTGAACTCATATTTTCAATATAACCTTAAGCAAAAACAGACTAAAATTCAACATATTGTTTATTTGTGTAGACTCTTCATAAACAGAAGCTTAATGAACTTTAGTTATCTTCACTAAATAATTCAGAAACTTGACATTTTTCTGATCTTAGATTGTCACACACATATAACCAAGAGACAAAATAAATGAGACTTTCTACTCATGAACAGCAGCTGTTTTCTGTTAAGACTTGGTGCCTTTGAGCTCCAAGGTAACTGAGTAAACATATTAACTTTTTCCGCCTCAAGCTGATCATTAGCCTAAAATAATTTAAACATTAATGATGTTGTCAAGTCACACTGTTTGTGTTGTTTGACCTGCCTTCTTATATGCATTTAGATACAATTGTTGCCTATTTTAACCTTCTATATTTGTTCAAATCTGAGTCGAAACTAAATGATTACAAGCTGAATACCAGGCCAGCTAATTTTGACAGTTGGAGGTTGACATTAGCGGATATCTATCTCAGTTTGGTGTTTTAGCTTTAATTATTCCACATTGTTAAAATCCAGACCCACGGCTGTTCTGAGGAGCTTTTTGCTGTTGTGTTGGCAGATTGGAGAGCGAGGGCTGAATCTGTCAGGGGGGCAGAAACAGAGGATAAGCCTGGCCAGAGCTGTATACTCCAATAAAGACATCTACCTCCTCGATGATCCGCTGTCTGCTGTCGACGCCCATGTGGGGAAACACATTTTTGAAGAATGCATTAAGAAAGAACTCAAGGGAAAATCCATCATACTGGTTACACACCAGCTGCAGGTGGGAATATGGACACCATTTTATTATGTTATTATGTTATATGTTTTATTATAAACATGCTTGTGGTACAGTGGATCAAAATTTTAACATTCACAATGACATAGTTAAAAATTATTTCACATTAGAAGATCCAATGTAAAATGATCCAATATGTAGCGTCATATTGTGGTAAACCCCATAGCAAAACTAGTTCACACACTGGGAAGTCGTGTCTGATGGTTTTAATTAATTATAGATTGTGAGCAGTAATGTGAGTCTTGATATGGACACATGATTCCTGTTTGGACTGTGATGTTTAGATGTCTGGCCACAGTGCTGGGAAGGTTTCATTGATGTGGTTGTTCTCACATCTGTCTGTCAGTATCTGGAGTTCTGTGATGACATTTTGGTTCTGGAGGATGGCGAGGTGAGGGAGGCTGGAGACCATGAGGCCCTGATGGAAGCCAACGGACGTTATGCTCAGCTAATCAGCAACTACCAGATGGAGCAGTCCAAAGTAAAAAATAAAAATAACATTATAGTACATCATAATCATATGATGTACTTTAGCTCTGCTATTCTCAACATGTGCCTTATCTTATTTTTTTATGAGCTGTAAAATCATTTCTCAAGGTCTTTATTGATTTATGAGAGCTCAAAAATCAATAAAAAAAAGGCTAGATGTGTAGAATTTGTCTCATAATTTGAGTTGTAGGACAAAGAGGAACATGTCTTCTGCAGGGGCACAACTTTATGGTTTATTATCTACTGAAGTGAAAGTGGATGACATTTTCAGTTTGTCTGAGCTGATTAGGACAATTGTGTGGTTTTACTTATCATTTGCAGACTCACGAAGAGGAGGATGAAGTGTCACCCAAAGACACTGCTCAGATGAACGAGATTGAGCTGAGAGAGCGCGCAGACAGTGGACTAGTGAACCCAGGTATGGAAGCCAGGGCAAAAATATTTGATCTGTAATGCATTATATGTGATCATTTATGATGCCCCAATTCATCATCCAAGAACTTGAAATGACTGAAAATAAGGCTGGAGTTCATTATAGGTTTAACGAGACACTTTGATAAGGGGCGGCACTGTGGCGCGGTGGTTAGCACTGTCACTCCACAGCAAGAGGTTACCAGGGCCAAATCCCAGTTTGGGCCCTTCTGTGCCAAGTTTGCGTGTTCTCCCTGTGTTTGTCTTTGTGTGTCAGCCCTGCAGTTGACTGGTGACCAGTCCAGGGTGTACCCCGCCTCTCGCTTGTTGTCAGCTGGGATAGGCTGCAGGCCCTCTGTGACCCTGATGAATAAGTGGTATAGGAAATGGATGGACGATAAGATGTTTAATACATTTTGCTGGCTCGTAACTGGATCCCTGAAGGCAATTACATGGACTCTGGGATTGTGTGGAACATGTTGTAACATGTTGCTTTACTTTTCTTTAATTTTCTGTGGGGCAAAGTGCCGTCTGTAAAGCGTGGTCTCATAAAAGAGCCAGTATAGAACCAGGACGTAAAAGCAGTCCATTGTGTTTGCAGTCCGCTGAGGTAACAAAGTGACACTGGGTGATAAGATAGATTAGATTAGATAAAAAAGTAAAAGCTTTGTGAAACAGCTCAACAAACCAACAATTCTGGCTGTCAGTATACTGTGATTACTGCAGTATTTGGTCAGTTTATTATTCTATTATACAGTAAATAGATTTTTTTTCTATCGTTTTTTAAATTATTTTCCCCCACAATCTGTACTTGCTTTCAGCATTTGACATGTCAGATGAAAAGGATGATGAAACGACAGCTGACCAGAAATGTAAGTCTACAAAACTCGTTAAATTATGATTTTGAAGTTGGTGCAGCTTGAACTTCTCTCTCAAAAGTTTTCATTCTTTACAAAACTATTTCACTCACAACAAGCAAGTGGAACACTTGAAAGAAAATGATCCCCATACTGATGATCAGCTTTTCAGCCTGCTTTGAGTACGGCTGTTCAGAACAGATCTCATGTTGTACAGACTATTTCTTTACACTACATTTACAATCTGGAAGCTAGTGTACATTTATACCCGTATCGTTTTGTATTCTTGTTCTATGGCCACACAATTCAATGATTCTATAAGATCCTTTTCTTCCCCATCAGCTTCTGTTGGTGATCAGCTAGTCAGTCAGGAGTCCTCCACAGAAGGTGCAGTCTCTTGGAAAGTCTACCAGCAATACTGCAAGGCAGCTGGAGGTCTGATACAGCACACACACACACACACACACACACACACAGTTTGCTTGACCTGGCTGTTGATATGTGGTCTGACTGTGTTCCTGCAGGCTACTTCATCACCTTCCTCACCATCCTGAACATCGTCATGATGATTGGATCTACAGCCTTCAGCAGCTGGTGGCTCAGCTTCTGGCTGGGACAGGGTAATGGGGTGAGAATATAACTCTCTATGTCTCTCTTTCACACACATACACACACACACAAATACACATATACAAAGTTGTGTTTACATCTTTTTTGCCAATATTAAAGAGATTTACATCCATTTCCAGAAGACATACCCTTGCCCTAACCATAACCACTACTCTACTACATTACTCATGTGGATGAAATGTGAATGTGTTCTCAGTGAGACTGAGTCTTCTCACCACTGGAAACAATAAATATTCTTAAATGCTCTACCAGGCACTTCACAGAATGTGACGATATTCACAATAGCATAAAATCTAATATTTTCACTTGTTTGTTTTTTTTTTCTCGGGCACCCAATAAGACATCACACCAGGGCAGCATCTCAGATAATCCAGACCTGCACTTCTACCAACTTATTTATGGCGTGGTGATGATTGTTACTTTGATACTGGCCGTCATCAAATGCTTCTTCTACACCGGGGTCACCTTGAATGCAGCCTGCAAACTCCATGACACCATGTTCAGAAAAGTAAAGTGCAATCGCCGACACCAAGCCTTTTATATACCATCAAACATTTTTTACAATCTTAATTTTAATGTGAGAAAACCATGTTTACCTATCATAAGTACATTATATAGACAAAAGTAATTGAACACAGATCTTTATTACTCCTGTTATGTGACCCATATCATAACAGGTGGGTTAATGCTTCAGCATACCAAGACATTTTGGACAATGCTATGATTCCAACTTTGTAGCAACAGTTTGGGGAAGGCCCTTTTCTATTGCAGCATGACTGTGTCCCAGTGCACAAAGCAAAGTCCATAAAGACATGGCTGGATGAGTGTGGTGTGGAAGAACTTGACTTTGGGATGAACTGGAACAGAGATTGTGAGCCAGGCCTTTTGGTCCAACATCAGTGTCTGACCTCACAAATGCTCTACTGCATGAATGGGCAAAAATTCCCACAGAAACACTCCAAAATCTTTTGGAAAACTTTCCCAGAAGAGTGGAAGCTGTCTATGTATTTTGAATGCAATGTCATTAAAGCTCCTGCTGGTGTCGCAGTACTTTTGTCCATATAGTGTACATGAAATCTGTGATCCTTTAAAACGTCTGTTAAAAAAATCCAACCATATGATGATAATATGTTTTCAATTTTCAGAAGTGGTATGGGCCATAGATACATGTATTCGCTGCCTGTGGGTTACATTGTTTTTGATTTTCCTTTCTCAGATCATTGCCAGTCCCATGAGTTTCTTCGACACAACGCCAACTGGCCGCATTCTCAACCGCTTCGCCAAAGATCAGGAGGAGGTGGACACTGTGCTTCCCCTTCACATGGACCCTTTCTTGCAGTTTTGTCTGATGGTCACCTTCACCATGGTCATCATTTCAGCTGTCTTCCCACCCATGCTGGTAGCTGTGCTTGTTGTGGGAGCTTCATTCACCCTCATTCTCTTGTGAGTTAAAACCTATTAGGTGAAAACATAATGACATAGATTTATATGGGGGACGTCATAGCAATTCATAATCTGGTGTTGATGTCTGGTGTGCATATTGTATCTTTATATTGTATCGTTATAGCCCTTTCTTTAAGGCACTCACTAAGCTTGTAAGCTTAACCTAAAAGATACAATATATAACATTACTTCATTAAAGTAGCTTAACTTGACTAGACTTTACTACATTTTATTTTAGTTTTTCAGGTATATTGAATATCAGTTGCCCTGTGATTGACTGGCGAACAGTCCAGGGTGTACCCTGGGGGAGAGGCTACAATCCCCCGCGACCCTGATAGATAAACAATATAGAAAATGGATGGATGGAGGGATGAATATCAGTTTTTGGTTCCTCTACAGTATATTCCAGAGGAGTATCCGTCAGATGAAAAGGATGGAGAACATCAGTCGCTCTCCCTGCATCTCTCTCACCACCTCTACCCTGCAGGGCCTCAGCACCATTCATGCCTACAACATAAGAGATGGCCACATAAAACTGTAAGAAACTGGGGTCCTTAACATGAGGTACCTCATGTTTTTGGTTTTTGTTTGTTGACCTTTCAGGCATGCTCTCTTCCAGTCCTTAGCAGCAGGTGTTTCTGTTGCAGTGTCTCTGATCCAGGTCTGCACTGTAAACGCTGTTGATCAGTGAGTTAAGGATGTTCACAAACCCTGGCCTGTCCTTTGCAATGTTGTAGGTTCAAGTCACTTAATGACATCAACTCCAACCACTATTTACTGTTTCACTCCGGCACACGCTGGCTATCCTTCTGGCTGGACTTCATGGCCGCAGTCATGACCTTAATGGTGGCTTTGTTCGTAGTGCTCAGCGGCAAAGATGTCATCAGTCCATCTTTGAAAGGCCTGGCCATGTCCTACACCATACAGGTAAGTTTGGACAACAATTGAATGAATGTTTAGTTTATTTGTATAAAGGCATGCGAGCAACTGCAACGTATATATTTACAGACTGATGCATTGTGCAGTTGACAGGCATGCTTCAGTATGTAGTGAGGCAGTCAACGGAGGTGGAGGCAAGGTTCAACTCAGTGGAGCGGCTGCAGGAGTACATCACGGTTAGTCTTTAGAGTTTGCTGCCTCAGAAAAATGATGACACATTGCCCGACTACTAGCAGTCCATCCATCAACCTGAATCTTCTTCACTAAATGACTGAGGAACAGTACCTGCATAATCTATTTGTTCTATTTACCACAAAGGCCAAAGACTATGCAACTTGTTATTACTGGGCATCCCTCCTATCCACTCACTCAAAGTGTGTATTGTTTATTGTGTACAGACTTGCAAGTCCGAGGCCCCCAGACACATAAAGGAGGCTCAAATACCAGATGACTGGCCAAAGAGTGGAGCCATCGCCTTCCGGGGCTATAAGATGAGGTACAGAGAGAATACACCCATTGTCCTCAACGGGCTCAACTTCCACATCCAAGCTGGAGAGAAGCTGGGTATTGTGGGAAGGACAGGCTCTGGTAAGACAGTTAATTTAGATTATAGTCAAGTTAATTTGTCATATTACATAATAAACATTCATGTAGTGCTGTGAATCTCCAAATCTATAGTCTATATTGATCATAATGTGTTTATACCATGCAAGTGTTGACAACTGTGGGTTGGGCAGCATCATCTTTAGGTTTAATTGTGTAAATGAAAGAATTTTCTGTGTATTATAGTGTAAACCCTTCATTCTTAGCTCCCATCAGGGTTACTATTCTTAAGTCCTCTATGCTTTGCGTGCATAGGAAAGTCCTCATTAGGCGTGGCTCTGTTCAGGCTGGTAGAGCCAGAAGCAGGAACCATCCTGATAGATGGAGTGGACATTGCAACCATTGGTCTGCAGGATCTGCGCAGCAAGTTGTCTGTCATCCCTCAGGATCCTGTGCTATTTATTGGCACCGTTAGGTAATCTTTGATAAGCCATAACTCCCCATAGCTTCATGTTTACAACCACTCTTCTCACTGTGGTGGGTTACTCACTGGTTAACCAATGGTGGAAATATGTGTGTTTGTCTATAGGTACAACATGGACCCCTTCAACAATTACACTGATGAGGAAATCTGGGCGGCGCTGGACAAGACCTACATGAAGGACTCAGTATGTTTGCAGTACAGTTTGAAGCACAAAACATTAACACTCTCATCACAGTGTGTAGTCATTTCTCTGTATAAATCCGGTCAGCCAGTGTACTGCCTTTGTCTTGGTCTACTGGTTTTCATAAATCATTTTCCAAGTCGTCATTTGAGCACAATGCATAGAAACACAGTTGTCAACTATTTGTAATGCGTATATTTACTTGCAATTTTATCCGAAACCTTTCAGTGGAGCAGTGCAGCAGTGGTACTGGAAGTAGTAGCAGGTGCCTTGGTGGTGGAGTAGTGTAAAGTATTATCAGCTTCATGTACATAAAGTATCAAAGTATAAGAACTCAAAGCGTAAAAATGCACCTTGTGAATACCTTGTTAATAATGCATCCTGTGTTGCTGTTTTAGTTTGTTGAGGTGGATTTAGTTCAATCTGTTTTACATATTATTGGGTTATGGAATCTGGAACACTGCAACATATTTTCATCAAATATTTTTTATTAATTTAAAAGGCAACTGGCAACTATAACAGTCAAAATAGTGTGCTGGAGTGAAAACTACAACATGTCCTGCTGAAATGTAAAAGTAGCATAAAATAAAGCTTAATGAAAACAAGTACAGTAAGTAAACATACATACCACCACTGCACACTCCACCTCTCTTAGAAGAAGGAAAATAAGTGTGTTTCCAAAACCCTTTTTTTAATGTGCTGTTTGAGTTGAGTTCTTAACCTTCCGTAACTTAAAGGTGCATTTTGTAAGTATACAAACAATGAGTTTACAAGCAAGATTTACAAGCTTTTTAAATATTTAGTCTAATAAGTGAACAAAACTGTAAACAAAACAAACTCACAACATGTCAAGAAAGTAAATATTGTCCTACTTCTGAGAACCACCTTCTCAAATAACACAGAGAATAAAATGACATAAAAAGGAGAAATAAATTAAACACTGTGCTCTTAGCTTCACATCGCTGCCTGTCATTATGAGTCTATACTCCATATATTTCCTCATCACAAGCCTTGGGGCTTTTACTGGTGCAGGGCTATCTCCCATGTTGCTCTTTAGCAGACATTTAGGGATGAAAATAATCTTGCTTTCAATCTTGCTTTCGTGTCATTGTGTCCACAGCCCACTAGGTCTACCAGTGGCCTGGTCTAAACTATTTCTAGAAATGAAGTACCAGTACTAAGTGTTTTCTTTTGCTTCCTTAGATCTCCAAACTGGAGGCAAAGCTACAGGCACAGGTGCTGGAGAATGGAGAGAACTTCTCTGTAGGAGAAAGACAACTGATGTGTATGGCCAGAGCACTTCTCCGTAACTCAAAGGTATGTGTGTGTGTGTGTGTGTGTGTGTTTGTTTGTTTGTTTGTTTTGCATCCTTTATAATTTTGCTCCTGCTGAACAGCCACTGAGTCACCATGGCCACATATGTTCTGGTGTTGCAGCACCAGTCAAATTACATAACTGCTTGTGAGCTCTCTATTCCCATTCGAATCAGTTACCTCACACCTACCATTATCTTTTCCAGTTTGAATACTTGCTGTGTTATATCATTTATTTACTCACTTATCATATCTTCACTATTCTCAATTGTCTTGTTCAGTTTTACACATTAGTCTGTGCAGTTGTATCTAATTTTCTGACAAATCCTCCCTGCTCTATGCCATCTTTTGCTTTTACTTTCCAGCCATTTTTTGTGTCTACACTAACTGTCCCTCCCTTTGTCCAACAGATTATCCTTTTGGATGAGGCGACAGCATCTATTGATGCAGAGACAGATGCCTTGATCCAGAACACCATCAAAGAGGCCTTCCAGGACTGCACCATGCTCACCATTGCCCATCGTATCAACACTGTGGTGGACGCGGATCGTATTCTGGTCATGGACAATGGAGAGGTAATGAACAAACACAAATGCACAAAAAGGAATTTTGTCTGATCCTAAAGCTAGACTTACAGTAAATGTTCTATCTAACAGGTGGCGGAGTTAGACAGCCCAGATGCACTGAAGCAAAGACCAGACTCTCTGTTCACCTCACTCCTGACTGCTGCTAACACTGTGAACACCTGAACCTGAAGCCCTGTGACACCACAGCACCACTTCATAATTACTGTATTCCTATAAACGCAAGTTTATGAAACGATAATCTCAGATTGTAATCTGGACCACTTGCAACCAATGTAACTGAGTTGCAGAGATGGACTTTGATGCAGAAATGTTGTTAATACTGAAAAACAGTGATGAGTTTAGTTCACGTGTCTTCTGAAAGAAATATACAAAGACGCAGATACAATCTGTCATTTATATTGTATTTAAAACATTATTTATTGATTTTCTATGTTGTCTGCTGCCAAGTTTCGATCCGTTGTGCACTAAATATGTGACAAATTTTCAAACAACTAAAGAATTTTATTATGTTAAAAACAACTGTATGTGGAAAATAAAACCAATGCAACATGATCCGAATTATAATAAATGACTTTGTTAGTTTCATTCATTCATTTCTCTTTTCATGGTCACACCACGCGTTTGAAAAAAAATGTCTAAAATCATCAAACACATTTTTAGTTTTGCATGTTGTAATTAGAGGCCTGTGGTGGTCATTGCTAATTTTTTACAGGCTATAGGGCTGCCTATTTTAAATGAACAGTTCTGTCTTTCTTCCCCACCCCCTGTCCACCTCACTGACTGCTGGTTTGAGAGGTGAAAATGACTAATACTTTTGCAAACTCAATACATTTGCTGTAGGAAGTTTTCTACCACAGTTGTGAGTCTTTTAAAAGAGGAATTCACACATATAACCAGCAAATCCAGCCAGTGTCTTATGAGGAAGAAGGTTTTCTGCTGTGAAATCCCTTTAAGGCATGAAATTCCTTTCAGTTGCAGTTATTGTGTTTATGTAGTGAGGTCTTGTCCCCAGCCTGCTCTTTCAATCCCTCTTCTATCTCTCCACTCTCCATCCCCTCACCTTCCAGTGGTGATAAAAACGATGGAGACATAATATACATATTAAGATATATAAAATCTATACACAAAAATATAAAAGGATGGCTCACTTAAAAAAGAGCTAATCTAATGAGCACTTCACACTTGGCCCTGTATTTTGTTGCATGCAAATCCAATTTAGGAAGAAAGTGAAAAATAACCTACATTATATTTTAGTTTACTGCCTGGTTTTGAAGTGTTGTATGCAACACTGATGCAACACACAGTACAGTACAGAGAACCTGTGAAGCATGGAGGAGACTGACAGGACCATGTTCACCACTGATTATTCAACAGAAATGAAGCAGGATGCATTTAAATGAAAATGAAATTAAGTTTTATTCTTAAGAAAGACTGTCACCAACCGGCCCAGAGTAAGTGACAAAAACACATGAATGAAGGTTTAACAAATGAAAATTACTGTAAACTTAAATAAAATATTCATGTTGTTTTCTGCCACACTGGCATCCTCTTTATATATATTACAGAAAACATTATAGAATACTACTAAAACAATCTAAAACTTATCTAAATTGCTAAATACTGGTTCATAAATTATACAATGGTCAAAATAAAATTAATGTAACATCAGAGATGTGATAGTTCAGAAGCTAGAGCAGATTAAAACAGAAGAAACACACTTGCCTTTCAGCCAAGTTGATGCAAGGGTAAACTGGTTTATAAAGGCTGTTTTCCTGCCAGTGCTTTAAATATCTGGAAGTTACTTAGATCAAGGAATCGTTTACCTTCAAACAGCTTTCATGAGGCCACTATCACACAGTCTGATGAAACTATAAATCTAAATCTTCTCCAATATCTTCTTTTCAGTACCAGTTTCTACAGTCATTGATGCCAGACAGGTGTGTTTTCTGCACTGCAAACACAACACACACAAATCAAATGACACTTTAATGCTTCAGGATGGAAATGCAGCAGATTCAGCTAAGGAAGGACGATGCTGTATTCAGGGAAAGACAGCTTTCATTCCGCTAAGAGCCTGTAGGGGGAGACAAAGTCAAACACAGTGACCTCGTAAAACAACAAACTGAACTTCGCTGTGTGATGTATCTGCAAGAAATGGCTCTCTAGCCTTTCAAATAAATAAAAACGAAAACATGATAAGTAGACTTCTGAAACATCACAGTTTTAGCAAGAATTTCTCTCACTGCTTCCTTTGGTCTGCTGTTTGTAACCAGGCACTGGTTACAAACAGCAGACCAACATTTATGTAATCTGACAGCTGTTTGTAACCAGGCACTGGTTACAAACAGCTGTCATCTGACTCAAGGACACATGATGGCACCAGAGTGTTTTGCTCTTCCTCCTGACAGCTCAGCAATGGACTGACTACTTGAAATGCGTCGTTTGAAGGGATTACTTTCGAAGAACAACGACCATCATTTATGTAATCTGACAAGGTTTGTTTTTTTTAAATTTTTTTACTGTGATATATCCTCCTCGGGAAGAGATGAAAGGTACTGTGTGCTCTCAAAGAAATGCTTTAAAAGCATATTTTATTTTTAAACATAGAGTTGTAAAAATAGCCTCTTGCTACAAAGACAAAATACAACCGATCTGTTGATTCAGTAATTATAAATGTATGTATGAGTTTGGCTTAAAAGGAGAAAGGAAAGGCACAGTCAGAAAGATAATACTTCATTTTCTTCATCTCTCTTTCTTTTACATGCACCAAACAAATTTAGAAGAAGAAGAAGAAGAAGAAGAAGAAGAAGAAGAATCAACTTTATTGACAGTATATATATTTTTACATACACATACTGAATTTGACTACTGCATTTGACCCATCCTTAGTTGAACACACACATGCAACACCCGGCAAATTACATGCCGGGTAATTAAATCTTCTGCAAGAACTTCTGAATTATCATCAATAAAAAACATTTGACACCTTTACATGCTAAAAGGTAGTATACAAAATATTTTTCCGAAATTCTGCCCATTCTGCCCCTGCTATAGGCCATGTGAAACAAATATGTTTAAGTATCTTGGATGGGATTCTATCACAGGGAGATCCAAGAGAGTGTTTTTGCTGCTTTTTTTTTTTTCAACTTTTCTTTTTTTTTCAAAAATGGCGGCAGCAGTGATAAAGGCAGCTCACATGTGGATAACTCTTATAGAGCAATATAGAGCAATCTAATGTAAAAAAAAAAAAAAAAAAAGAAGTTGCTTTTTAACAAATTTCATGCAGTTTGATATACAGACACATAACACACGTTTGAATGACTGACAGCATAAAAATGGCATGTGTTTTCACTATAAAACTTTAGTGAATTTCAACTTGATAAATTTATTTCATTTTCTGAGACAACCTTTGAAAATCAAAACAGCGGCGCTGGTTGTGTCTTGCTCAAAGCTTCATTAAAAGCGGAGTTGTTGAGGTAGTGAGGATTGTCTGCTCCAAGTGAAACTTTTCAGCTGGTTCAGAAACATGAACCTGTGACCCTTCAGTCACATGCTTTCCTCCTCTTCCTCCAGGCCAGGGCTAAAACAAATATCAATAGATCAGTTATACTGGGCTTGTGTTTGAGCTGTGTTCTTTTTGCCAGCTGAAACATCTGTTATAAATACTTTTAGTATGATGAACCAAGGTCTATATTGACCTCATTACTGCAGTATTAATACACCATGAGTTACAGTATGAGTACACAAACAGAGAAATTTAAAACGTACAGGTAGTCATATTTACACACTGACTGAAAAAGGTGCACACACTTACTTACCACACTGTAATGCATAAAAACACACATACATTACATGCACTTTATAAACACACTCATACCCATCCAGCAAGGGGGATGATCCCAGTGCACGCTCGCGCGCGCGCACACACGCAGCCCGGTGGGAGGAGCTAAACCACTCGCTGCTCTGAGTTTGTCAGTTTCCTAAATAACATAGACGAGGGTCCGTCCGTGTATGTCTGCTGGAGACGCCTGCGTAGAAAACTATCGTATTTACAGAAGCACTGGGAGGACAGAGGGGTAAGTAGAGTAAACTCACCTGTCTCAGTGTGTGAGAAAGTCTCTGTGCTGTCTGTCTCTGCTGTACAGGCTGAGAGGGAGGGGAGCCGCTAACGTTAACGTTACACTTCTCATGTTGTTGTGGCGTTCTTGTCAACACACTGGAACTCGGTCCGTTAGTTTCCTGAACAAACTAAAATAATGACAGTAATTCTCTTGTTGTGATTTGTGGCCGAGAGGCTTTACATGTTAGTACAGCAGTCTACCTACGTGTACTGTGCATGTTGTGATAAACCCAAGTGCCTTAATGGACAGCTTTTTAAAACTTTGATGAACTCTACAACGCTGCAAAATATCACTGTAGTTGGCTGTTTTTAGCCTGTTAGCTGTCTTCTCTTTGGGATTAAGTTATATCCTGTTTTTCTGAATGTAATGGAATCGACCTGGCTCTTGAACAAAGCGTAGCTGCTATTTCGATTATAATTTCTGAAAAGGATACTAGAAGGGCAGCTGTTGGCGTAACGTTGCCAAAAACACAATACAAACAAGTGCATTTCCAGTTCAGCACCGCATTCACGTTGGGCATCCCTACAGTAGTGTCACAATACCATTACAGTAACACAGAGGGCAGCAGGTATGTGAACTCCAAGAGTTTTATTCCAAAATGCTATCAGTATACCACCTCTGAAATGCCAACCTTATGTTCGCTCAAGGACCTGAGGGTCTGCACAGTATGAAACCTGAAGGAAATTACTAACAGAAGCAGGATCAGAAAGGTAAGCAACACCACAAACATCAGTTTTACAAGTAACACCAACACCACAAAATGTCCTCTTTACGTTCTGCAGTGTAATCATTGCCACAGACAGAGTGAGGGGATCAGTGTGAGAGTCACAGTAACTGCAGTCGTAGCAGTTCTGTGTTCAGATGTCACTTTGTTTTGAAATCATACAAAACAAAGTTGGATGATGATGATGATTATTTCATTCATTTGGATAAAATACTTTGGTTTTCCAGGATAGGTTCAAAGTTTTTTTCAAGCTTACCTTAACACAATACTTGAATGCTCATATGGGCTTGAAAATGACTATTGGGTGCTGTAACATTGGGTGCTAGTATATTAAATTTGCTCTAAAAAGAGGTCTTGACAGGAGGACCAATTGTTGTTGCTTTAATACAGCCTGCAAACTTACCGTCACTTAATATCCCTCTCCCCATTGGCACAAATTTTGAGTTCTTAACTTTCATGTAAATGGTTCATTTTTAAAAGTTAAAGCACTCTTTTATAATGAATCACAAGACGACGATGTCTGACTTCAAATATAACGGAAGTGCTGCTCATCAGTAACAAGCTGATGCAGGTTATGCTGCCTAATGTTGTGTAACAGTAAAGTCTCATTTTGATCTGCTGTCATTTGCCCCGTTAAACGTATTGCAGTACACAAATCAACACTTTCTGTATGTGTTTACTTCTTACAGAAATGTCTAACTAATATTAGATGACATGAGCTAACAATGGCTACCGGTCGTACGTGACAGAGTAAAACTGTAAATTCAGTGGGAACTGCTAACCAGACGAGTCTGAAGTGAAATAATTCAGAACTTGCCCTTTAAGAAGGGGAGTATTAATGCATTGCCAATATATCTCTCAATAATGAGTTTAATAAAATAAAATTCATCACTATTCTGAACAAACTCAAGACCAGTACTTTCAAAAACATTTTTCATCTGGAAGTATTTTTGAAACTCTCCACAGTCAAAAATTATTTAGTATGCTTTATAAGTTTTGTGTTCATTCCAAATCTTTCAATCTCCCTTATCTTATTTACTACAGAATGGCCCTTTTTGTTGAGCTTTTTGACAGGTGCAGGGAAATGATATGGACAGTAACAATATCAGTAATAAAGAGAGAATGAGAAAGCTCAAGGTCAAAACCACAGTTCTTTATTATATGACTGTCTATTTGGTTTGTGGTTGTTTACAAATGTTTGTTCATAAAGCCGATGGCTCACCTAATCAAATCATTAGTATAAGTGATAGGCATTTGGACAGGAACTTTTGTGAGCAAAGGATCCACATGTCTCAAGGCAAATATAGTTTTAACATTTCTGAATGTTAATCTTACAGTATAATTTAACAAAACTCATGGTTCTCAGAGAATATACCCTGTCACAGAAGGTATATTTAAAGGGCGTGGAGGTCTAACTCTGGTCTAACTTGCCCGCCAGACCTGTCGAGGCCTAGGCCTCAGGGAATTCTGTGGAAGTCGCTTTTTGGAATGAATGCCTTTATTTATTCACTTTCGCCATTTCTTGGCCTTTCTTCCTTGAGGCACTTGAGCTCTTCGATCAGTCATGGAAGATTTTAGCAGGTTGAGAAATATTCTCCAACTTTGTCTTTTAATTTAATTTGATTTCTGTTAATAGACAGTTAATTGTTAAGAACATAACCATGTTTGCTTGCTGTTGTATGGCAGCTGTCTCAGCCAGTTAGTTCATAGACCTAAAGCCACACTTTATAAGGTCCCCTCAGAATGTTATGGATGACATCACTGATGCCGGATTAATGTTTTTTTTAATAGTCTAAGCTGTAGCTGTGGAGTCAGGCGAGGCACTCTGCATTTCATCATTTTATTACAACACCCTTTTGTCTTTGATGATGATTTCAACACAGTTAAAAGTAAAACCTGAGAATTTCTATGGGAAAAAGGGTAGTCACTAAAAAAGCTATTGTGTAGGCTTACAAGGGAGGGTTAGGGTTATGTCATCATCCAGCGTAGACCAATATTTTAAATTTCTGATTGGCAGGTAGAATGAAAAGGGGCTGGTAAATAGACAGAAATTGTTCTACTCCAAAGCCCAGGCCTTGTTGGTGTCCTGCTGCCTTGTCCCTGCTCTTTGTTTTCATATTTCATTAGCGGGACTAGCAGCATGTAGCATCACCTTCAATTATCCTCCCTGTCAGCGGACTGACAGTGCCTGTCTGCTGGCTTTAGTGATTACAGGCTTCAGGGAACAGGTAATCAGGTCATGGTTACACTGTCACCCTGTCAGACTGCTGAGACCACAGGGAGCATATGGGATGGAAGAGGTCTCCCATCTCCAGTCAGGTACCCCTTAGCAGACTTAGATCTGTCAAGTCTAGAGCACATACACTTTACACTTTCATTTAGCTGCTCAAGGGTAATGGCCATTGTTCACATGTCTGTACAGTGTAAAACTTTTTGAGAGAAAAGCAACAATGGCCAACTCTGTATTGTCTGCTTGTGAAACCATTAACAAGATTGTGTGGCTGTGGATAACTTAGTAGAAAATATTTTAAACATGCATTCATGGATATTATATTCTATCTGCCCTAATAAAGCAGAACACCTCCAAAAAACCTTTGGTTCTCATACCCACTAAAGGTTGCTGGATGTTTCATATCATTTCATGAGAATGACAGTTAAAACTTCACTGGATGGAAACGTTTCTGGGAACCCGCCTGTGTAATTAACCACATTTGATTTGCTAGAGATATAGATGTGATGCCCACCATTTTGTTGCTGGTGAAGGTGTCAGTTTTGTTTTTGTCATTGTGGTTACTGATAGGTGTGAGAGTTTATGAAGTCACTCTTAAGACCTGAATTTGGCATATGAGCTCAGTTACAGAAGTGATTCATGGCAGCCAGTTGTTTGTGCAAGGTATATAATCTGAGAAGAGAAAGTAAATTCAGACAATACAGAATAAAAGAGTTAGGTGTACAAACACTAACCGTAATAGTGCAGATTTTACGTGTTAGACGCTCTATAAATAAAACAGTTCACATAGTGTTTTAATCCTATCTTTGCATTTTTTTCAGTCATACATCACCATACATGACTTCTGCCTAGTTTAAGTCAAACTAAGGTAAATGTGTCATTCTTAATGTTGAACAACACTATACAAAAAAAGACAAAAAAATACTGTACTCTTTCAAAATGCATTCTTATGCAAGCTGCATTTTTCTGAGCGTTAGCATGTAGCTGCCATCAGTGCTACTGCATGTTCAAGCATTATGCAGCTTATTTCAGCTACCAGCTGACGACACCGCTGTGTTCCTAGCTGTGCTTGCTGCTCATGCTCACTGTTGTTGTTGCTCACCATAAATTGTGCTGTTTTTCCTGTAAAAGTTACACCAAATTCTGTGTACTTATAAGTATAGCTATGAAAACTGATGACTTGGACAGAGGTTGATCAGTTAGTGACAGAGGTGATTTCATACAAGATATGAGAAAATGCCACTTTTGTCACACTTTTATGTTTATGGACACATCATTGATATTTTAGAAATAAAACCTGTAACGTGACAGTGTACCCTGTCAGTTAGGTTCCTTTGTGTGACTGTATGGAGTCCATGTGTTCCTCAGCGGTATTTCCTTTCCCTCCTCATTTCTCTAATGATAGAATATTTGGAGCCTTGTGGTAAACAGAAATAGCAACACTTCTGAAGGACAGGCTTCTCTTTTTGCACCACATGCTGAAGAAATAGAGGCTGCACTGTGTGTGTATGTGTATTTTATTGAGAGGTTATTTCAAGTCCTCCGTGACTGACTGACTTAGTCAATTACATGGCCTGCTTTAGCCCGAGCTAATGCAGGCTCCTCCTGTGTGGACTAATGCATTTCTTATCCACTTTGATTAGCTGTGGCGATGCCTGGCTAACCGAATGACATGCTGCATCTCGCACAGCAGCGAAGATGAGAGGTGTAGCTTGCTCTAGCTGGCCGTGGAGGCCTGTTGTGTACTTGTGCTGGTGCTAACATCCAGACTGATGTGATCAGGGAACAGCACAAACTCATTTTATTTTGGTCTACTGTACTGTCTTCATGCTTAAGCTTTTATGACCCACATGGAATATCCCTCTTCCATTTGGTATGATTATACCAACATCACATCTGCTTTGGAAAAATAATTCTTGTGTTTTCATTGATGGTTACATTCATTACAGGTGTGTTTTCACAATGGAAAAAGAGCAGTTACTGCCTTTAATCTCTAGAATAACAGAACTGGATCCTCACTTTCCCCCTTAAACATAAAACATCTTTGTCAGTTGCAACTACAGTTTAAATTTAAAATTTAATTGGGCACTGTTTTGCTTAGAAAGGAATACTAAGAGATATTGGGACTTTTTTCTCTTTCAGAATCTCAGAGCTAGAAGAGAATTGCTGTCTGTAATCGTGTCACCCCTGTCGCCATCCTTCAAGTTTGATATCGAAAGGAGTTTCTTCTCCTGGTGGAGGACTTGCCAAACATTTTCAGGTAATATTTGATACCACTTTACAAAGTCACCTTTTCTTAATTTTTCATGCAGCAGCATGTGTCTTTTATTGATGGGTCCACTTTTCGTCTGAGGATGACTATGACTACTAACCTTTACTTTGGGTTTTTTTCATGTTATAAAGCTATAGGTTTTTTATGTCATAATAACGCATTTTCAGTTCACTGAAATAATCCACAGTGAGCCCAGTTCCCATCATTACAATAGTTCACAGAATATTTGCTAAAATGTTCAGAATTACATTATGCAACTCTGCTTCTCCTAATTTAAATTAGCTACAGGCAGTATTGAGGGGTCAGGGGAAATATGAGATGTGTTTTAGGTGTTTCTTTATAGGGAAGTAAGATTGAAATCATGTTGACTTTGCTGAGCAATATCTAGCGGTGAAGGCTTTGGTTCCTCTCCTCTCCTCTCCTCTCCTCTCCTCTCCTCTCCTCTCCTCTCCTCTCACTGTGGTTTATGGAAGAGCTCCTAATCAGTTGAACTGATCTCCAAAGATCAGTTGGACTTGAGATCTCTTCCTGCAGGGTCACTCCAGTAATTAGGCCAGAGCTGGTCCTTCCAAATAAGCCAAACCTCTGGCTGCCTGTCGTCTGACCACTGGGCCACACAGCTGCACGTTTGATGCTAAAAATGCCGCAGAGGAGCTCGGAAATTACACTCAATAAATACAGAAATCAAATAAAACAATTTCCAAATATTAGCCTTGCAATCTACTTTCCTGCAGTCATAAAAACTGCCTTTGTTGCGCATAGTAAATAGGTTTCCCTCAGCCCTGCCAACTTAAACACTAATGTTGGGTCAATGGCAGTGTGGCTTGGCTTAATTAAACTCAGTGCTGATTTGCAGGGACAGGGTCCAGACCAGAGTGTGGTTTGGGTCTGCTTAGTGTCCTGACACTGTTCTTAATTGTGCCAACACTTCACTAATGCTGACTGAACATGAAGACGCTCGCTCTCCTTACTTAGTTGAGGACTAGGTCATACCATCAGCCTCCAAAGACTCAAGACTATGTTTAACTTAGAGCACTTCTGTCTATAGAACAACTTAAATGAGAAATTATTATGAAAATGAAAACATCCTTAAAATCAATCTTTTCGAACTACTGCAACATAACCACAGTTAGAGTCCAAGACCCTCACATCCTCAATACAATACAATATAGTAGCTAAAAGGCTGTTCTGGTTAAATCCAATCTCTGGCTTCATCTGCTCAGCTTTGACATTACTACTGGTTATTGTAGCTCTTTTGAGCTGATTTATAAGGGATTCAGATTATTTGTTTATTAAAAAATTTGAATATGATTAGGTCAATACTAACAAAGGGAGCCAATTTGGTGAAGTGAGGTTGCCACGCTGCCAGAATATCCAGTGTGATCTCACATTGGGCTTTCAGCCAGTATACACCCTAATCCCAGGTGACCCAGCTGAGCCCAGCTATAATTTCTTCTAAGTTCACATGCCAGCAATTTAGTGAAAGAGAAAGTAACAGTGTACAGATGCACCAAGTTGTGCTCAACTTTTGTCATTCTTCCCCAGAATAGTCTGCAGTCAGTGTGTAGGAAGTACAAGCTCTACTATTTGCCTACAAGTTCCAACTAATTTTGAAATTCTGCTAACATTTTCTCAAGAAAGTTTACATTATTATATCCATTGACTAATACTTAAACACTGAACAGCTGTAGGCTTGAGTCATGGTTGTTAATTTACCAAGAACAGGAGCAGTGGTAGAAGCACTAAACTGTCTATCTGTATGCTCAGTACTTTCATTTTAGTCCTCATGTTCAGCCTTATGGGAGTGTGTTCTGGCCTAACACACCTTTTCTGTTGATCAGAATAAATGGTTGTCATTTACATTATAATTTGAAGAATGAACTTTAAATGTCCAGAAGTAGCTCCACGGCTTACCATACAAATTTTCAGCCATATGAAATGTATTCTTTGAGATTGTGTCAGTTATTCATCTCCATAATCCACTCACGCACCACCTAAAGCATGTAAAATGCTTACTGGGAGAGCCACTTGCAAGGAGCAATTTTTGGCACTTCTGTAATGTATGTACTGCTGATGTGAGATACATGATGAATGCTTGTGGAAAGACTTGTATAATGGCTCCAGCTGAACTCTACTTGTCCTGTACATATACCACACTTGGAAAGGAGTTCACTGTTTAATCAGTAATCTGAGAGAAAGATGGCAGTGTTGGAGTGTGTCTGGGTGTGTATACAGTATGTGTGCAGAGGGGGCTAAGGGTGGGGGAGATAGGAAATTACATGAAAGACCCTCAGGATAGAGGACTCAGATCTACTTGCATCTCTTCACAACATTAAAAGGATGATATTACTTTGCTGAAAGCACGGAATTTCAATGAGAGTAGGAACAAACAAAAATGTTAAAGAATTCATTATAATATGATTTAGTAGATCAAAAGATTGGGCTGAGGCTAGAGGTACTTGCTAGTGATGAAGTTACTGTATGTGGCTCTGCTCAGCCATCTGCAGTGAGCTTAGAGCAGGAGGGAAGCAAAGGCTGGCTGTGCAGATCTACAGTGTATACTAGCGTTTATGTCTCTGTACTGTATGATTTGAGAGTGCTTTCTGATTCTGTTGATATTATAGTGCCATATATCTGTTACCTTGCCCTCTTGCATTGCTGTCAAGACACTTTTTTTTCTGGGGATCAGTGTTCCCAAACTGGCGTCTAGTGTTCCCCTGTTGTCCAATATATCAGTGTTTTTCAAACTGTGGGGCTTGAACCGCCGAGGGGTGTACAGACAATGTAGGGAGCCACACATGACCAGGGTGAAAAATGTCGAATGGAACTAAAGTTGAATGAATCTGTTTCATATTGAAACAATAAACAAACGAGTTCTTCCACACCAGCGGTGAAGTTAGGAAGTGGGAGGATTCGCTGCTTTAGGAAGTGCACCATTTTTTTATTTACTCATACTTTTTCAATGTTACTCTTCATAGAGACAAGGAATTCTCCTGGATAGTGTAATGACCTATGATAAGGTCACCAGTTTTAATTATTTATAACTATTTGTAATTATTAGTTTTCAATTATTTCAGCTTTGTTCTCATTAGCTGCTAAATGCTCCAGTGTGTTCACCAGTTAGTCACTGACTGTGTTTGTCCTGCCTTTTGGTGTTGAACTGGTTTTCAGAGCAGAAAACAGCTGCCTGCCGTGGCCAAAAACAACAGTGAGAGAGAAGTTGCAGCTTAACAGTGAGAAAGTCATCATAAAGCTCTGTAAAGCTGATGGAGCTGCAGATTGGAGTGATAACTCTCTGTATGTCCAGACCTTGCACATGTAAAAGTTAAAAAAAGTTGAAAGTTCAGCTGAAGACCAGTAAGTATTTTTTATGAAAGGAACAGAAAGTATGGAAGTATAACCGTACTTTACAGGGCAGCTTGTGTTTCAATCTGTGTTGCAGGAATGACATCAGTGTCTCTGTGTTGAGACAGGAAAATCTTATCCCACTGCCACTGTCATAAAAGCAACACAATAATGAAATGACATCACAGTGGGCCAGTAATTAAATGAGCAGACTGCTGTCTTGGAGTTTTTACTAGGCTGGGAGATTGTGAGTAACTGTGCAACATGCTGGAAAAAAGGAAAGGTGACAGTGAATGCAGTCCCAAAGCTATGGGCTCACTGAGTGTAAAATTCACTTCTTTATTGTCATTTTGTAAGAACATATTGTGTTGTGATCATGCTTTGACCTAAATGTGTATATACACACTCTCACATAGACCTTTCTATACCCTCATCTTCTTAATAGTGCTAACTGGCAATGGGAGTTGGGGGAGGTGGTATAGGAGATGACAGTTTAAGCCATCTAATCTTTCTGGCCTTCAGTCTGGCATTAAATGGCAAGGCTGTTGGTGGAAAGAGATGAGTTTAATTATTATATTTCAGGCAAAAACTCATTAGCTTGGTGACCTGCTAAGCAACAGAGGCCAGTGTCCGTACTCGGGCTGCATGATACCGGGCTATGTCGTGTGACTGTGGGCGATGAATTAATCACAGTCTACGTCCTGCCATGTCTGGCAGCAGACAACAGCATCACTTGGTTTCTTTGTTCGCGTCTTGCCATGAAAGGCACGTTTCTGACTCAAAAAGCCACAGAGGAGGGTGAGGTGGAGCATTTTAAGATTGACTTTTCTGAATCTCAGGTTTTGTCATTGGGCGGATTTACAAGGACATTCATTAGCAGCTGTTGTTGCTGATTGTAACATGTGCATTAACTTTTTCTTATTCAAACATTGTGCATTGTGCCAGAGCTTCATTTGCATAAGAAAATGCTAATTTCATTCATTCATTCTTTTAAGTAGCTGCAACTCTCTTATGTTTTTACATAAATTGTCATTCGCTTTCCCTACATCAAAGAAAACCCATATTCACAACTGGGCATTTGGGGAGGCTTGGCACACACAGTGCTGCTCTAAACAGGGAAGTGTTAAACACTTCAGCCAGTAAACAAGATTGCTGATCTCACTCCACCTCCCTCAGGGAGCAGGTCCAGCATGCAGCTTGTCTGTTTACCATGTATAAGTTCTCCTAAGAACTTTTATAAAAACTCCATTTATGAGAACTTCAAAGAATGTCCGGGCTCGCTGAGGGGAGGAAGAATCTTGTACCAGTCCGCCTCTTTATGCCTTGAGCAAGAGAGCCTCTCTCTTTCTCTTTTTCTCTCTCTCTCTCTCTCTCTCTCTCTCTCTCTCTCTCCCTTCTGATGGATATGATGCAAATAAGCTGCTGGAGAAAGAAGGACAAGAGTGAGCAAAGAAGGGAAGTAGGGGAGAGTGAGGAGATGAGCAGAGCTGCAGGGAAGGTAAAGACATGAATAAGGAATGTGATCTGTGTCATCAATCCTTAACACTTTTGCAAACAGTGATGAAACAGAAACTCTTTCATCTTCTACCAAGTGGCCATGAATCTCACCATGGCTGTTTCCGTGCTGAAAACCATGATCATCTCTATAACCTGCCACACCAAAATGATGTCTTGCACATACCAGAGACAGTGGTTACTTTATTCTACTGGTAGCAGAAGATTGGGGTGCTGCCTACTGGTGCATGCTGGGTAGCATCAGCTTGAAGCCTCATTGATTCACTGTTGGAGTGACTAGAGCAGAGGTCACAATGGGTTCATCGCAATTAGAGATGAACCCATGCTCTTTAATGAGGAGGAGGGATGAAAGCCTTGCCAATTACTCTGTGCTGTTTTGTACTGAAAACAACCTGGTGTTGTTAAGACCCAGCGTGATTAACCTTCTGTAGCTCTTACTTTGGTCATTCTTTACATGAGAAGACATTAAGGTGGGTTGTATTGGCTTTTATTAATTAGTGCTCATGATCTTAGAACGGCTTTGTTTTTGTTTTGTTTTTTAGAATTTGCTATTTTTACACTTTCTGTTGACCTTGTTTTTAAGGATATACTGGAGTCAGTGGGCCAATGTTATATGGGCCGTGCCATGTTCTCTTGCAGACTGCTTGCTAAAGATGTAATACATGATACCATGTGTGTACACACATGCAGTATAGGAGATAGGTGTAAGAGTAGTAAGAATAAATGAAATAGATGTAACCATTTTTGAAGACAGTTTAAAGTAGCAAAAGTGCGCTTCCTCCATTTTTTTTATCATTATATATGACAGAAACACCAGAATCAACTCTTTTGTTCGGAATTTTTTGCCATGGTAAGGCACCGCAGCAACAACAACAAAACATTGTGTTTTCACTCATCTGATCTGTTTCCTAATTGGGCAACAAACAAGGTTGTTGTTGCTGCCCAACACCTTTATTCTATTTCTAAGAGAGCCAAGCTGCCCCTCTTTCATCTGAGTGGAGGAAGAGGGAGTGAGACAGCGCCTGAACAGGGACGATAGGTGATCTATGATCCAGATTATTATAGTTTATAAAAATGCATCATAGGATACATGCATTTTATACACATACATCCATCCATATTTTAGAACACATTCTACTTGCCAGATCTATATTATAATGAGAATATTTAACCAAAGCTCACATCTTATAGTACAAAATGCCCACAAGTGCTACTGTACAGAGCACTAATAGCCATTATCTTCTGGGGTCTGTCTTCAGTGAGACAGCTGAAAAACTTTCTCTAAAACTCCTCAATGTTTTGTGTGATTGAGTCGATTTCACAAGGAATCTAAAGAAGGACTGATACATATGATAAATAGATAAAATTCCAGTAAGGAAGTGGAAACTGTAGTTTTAACAGTATTTAAACACAGCTAGAATTTTTTTACTTAGTTATTGCTTTTGTAATGTCTTGTTTCAGGAGGTTATGTTGCAGGCTGTTCATTTTCACCCGCCATAGATGGTAAAATAGTGTTCATGTGAGCCAACACTTGTGTGCATCGTCACATTATCTTACAGAGGGGGTAAAGCATTAGTGAATTTACTGAAAACTCAATTCGCTATACTATTTTTTAGCAAACATAGAAGACAATATGTTCATTTCCTACTCATCTTGCAATCAGGTACAATATTCAGTATACTTTATGTGTGGAAAAATGTAAGTTGGAAACCTTTAGGCTTCATTTACTGAAACCACAGTAAGTGACGGTGTGCTATTGTAAATTGTACGTGCATAAGAGATATAAGATCCCATGCAATCCAACCTTGGAAAAATGTATTTCACAGCCTCACAAAGTATGGTCACATTTCCAAAGATCCACAGGAATTGGATTTCATGGGTGAGATCAAGAGAAGAGCGTTTGGCTATGAGGTTTGCTCGGGGAGCTTAGCACTTCTTGTTAAGGATACAGCTTTGGGGTTGGGGGGGGGAGGTGTTGGTTGTTTGTTGAGAAGGTCAGAACAAGAAAACTACAGAGCTGTCTCATTGATTTTTGGTCATTTGGCCTTTTATAAATCATTAAAATACTAATATAAGAAATATAGAAATACAAAGAAAATATAAAAATAAGATACCAAAATAAAAATACTAAATATCCACAAAGTCTTATTTCTTCATGAGCTGGGGGCTGGAGATACCAAGAGACCCCCCAGTATTACCGGTATATATATATAGAAGTATTTAGAAGTCAGTATATAGAACTCAGACTCATGCTGTATGTGACTCATTTGTAGATTGTGTTTCAGTCTGTTGAGCTCAGTGTGAGACTGTATAACCAGTGGTTTTGTACCAAAGTGCTTCATATCTATTTTAAAAACTCCTGTGAAGACACTTGAAAATTGCTCAAAATTGTTCAAAAATATAAAGAGACCTTCAGTCCTAAATCACCATAAAAATGTTTCTAAATTGTACTTCTCAGTGATTCGTTATGACTTTTCTTTTAGAAGTAATATATTGCTCAGCCTTGTAGATTTTTGTGTGAGTGCTGGTTGGTGCGAACTGTTGGCTCATCTCCTGGCTTGTATTGATTTTCATGTCAGCCGGATAGAATTTCTGCCATAGTAACATATCACATCTGCACTGATCAGGACAACTTGTTTGGTAAGCACGTGTACAGGAGATGTAGAACAGGAAACACCATTACTTCGTAGACTCAGCAGCCTGAGACATATACTTACAGTAGTAAAGACAGAAAATAAGTCAGTTAACAGTTGGCAAAACTGTATTTTATGTGTGTGTTATGTTTTCTATACGTCTTCCATCACTTATCACTAACTAAGGGCACCATGAGGACACTAGATATATACTGTCAGTGTAAACAGTATGCATGAATCTGCATCACAAATAAAATCATGAATTAGGTGAAACCTGACTCCTGGAAATGACATTTACATACTCAGGACTGGAAATTTCTTGTCCACCTGCCTCTGTGACTGGTGGCTTCTAAAAGCAGTTGGAAAGACAAAGACAGATCAAGAAATGCACTGGCCAGCTTAGCAAGTCAGACAGACTAGAGAGACATGCACTGCAAGCTTGAACATCAACTTAACATTAGTGATATTTACTGACAACAAAGAGGAAAGAAAGAAGTTTACCTGGAGAGGAAAGAACACAAGTTTACCTGATGGCTGTTCGCACAATTCACTCTTGTGTTGTTTTTTTCCCTTTTCTAATGACCGGAACGATAGTTCTGCTCCATCCTCTCATTGACATTGTAAACACTCACAGCTGCTTTGACATGAGATGCAGACAGGACTTGTTTAGTGAGCATAGTGCTGCCCTGTTCTGCTCCTCATTAAAGTGCCAGACTGACACAAGCAGACCTGTGATTTAGTCTGTGTTGTGGTCTGTTCTAAATCACTCTGCTATGCCACCTTTATTTACCCATTATGTTTTTGTGGCTGGTAGATTCAGCAAATTTGCTATACTACACTACAAATAAATAAATAAAATCACCCACCATTCCTGAAGGGAGTTCCTAATTCCATTACTAATATACATTTTGTAAGCAATGTAATGCCACCTGGATCAGCACTTTTTATCTACATGATGAAAAATGAGAAAAAGCTGTTATTGAACATATCTGAAAAGTCACAAAATATCAGTAAAATGTTCACTGGCTGTGTTTACCGTGTCAAATTTTGCCATACGATATCCATTTGTAGCACCTCAGCATTCTAAACCTTTTTCATGGATGTTTACTCACTCACAGCTTTTGGTTAAGGTTTGGACAACAGCATACACTAAACCATTTACCGCCCATCAAGTAGGCTTGACAGGCTTTATTAGGGACATGAATTGAGTGTTTTATAGGAATTTGCATTGCATTATGTCTTCTAGCTGATCAATGGATGTTTATCGTCACAGTAACTCAGTTCTTACAACCCTACACTGATCCAAAGATTTAGCTGATTCAAACTTAGCAGTATTACATAGAAATTAAACCCAATCATCAAGACCACATGCTGAAAGAAATGTTTGTTGTTTCCTGTCTCATGGAAATACCACAGGAGATTTGTTGAAAGCTTTTTTTTTTCTCTTTTCCAAAATATTTGTGTCTTGTCATCAAATCATCCCGATTGTAAAACACATAAATCCTTGTGACCTTTAAATCCTAAATATGCAAGGAGTCTTTATCTGTTATGTTGTATACCCTGAACTGACCTGGAAGGGTCAGCTGAGATCTGGGCTGATGGTGAACTTGATGGGTTAGAGCAGAGCGTGCAGTCTGTTGTAAACTAATTGCTATTTGTTCTCCGATGTTCAAGGACAGAAAAGACATTTAGGGGCAACAGTGTATTTTCAATAGGAGGCGCTTAAACAATCACTCAAATGGAAAAGACCATAATATTGTAAATAGACTTTAGAAAATAGAAACTAGGTTCTTAATGCATTGTAAATCAACATTGGATTTTTGATTTAATTTTATTTATTCTTCATGTATCTGCTGCTGTATGGGATATTTAAGTTACTGGGATGCAATAATATTATATCAAATATAGATGCCATTTAAATCAGCAAATAAGTATGACAAATGTATTTGTCCCATCTTCTAACCCTATGAACTGGGTCTGCAGTGGGGGTTTTGGTGGCTCAGCTCTGGTATCCACATGCTGCAGTAATCCAGAGAGGGTTAGGATAAAGCCTGGCTTCGCCTCACGCTCTGCCTCCTCCCAGATCAGATGAGATTAGGAAAGAGCTAAGGAGCTCTGGGGGAAGGCAGGGCTCAGAAACACTGAAGCTGGGGAAAGGAGGGACACAGCAAGGTAGGTGGGCAATCCTGCAGGAAGAGAGAGTAGAAGAGCAGAGGCAAGTTCACTTAAGACTACCAGAATGTTCATGTTGGTATACCTGAAGGAGTGTTGCTGTCGAAAAGAGTTTGGAGCCAGCTAGACGAGGTGTCTGATGATGAGGTAGATGCACAACAATTGTCTTCATCTTTCTTAATTAATTTTCTCTTGAGTTCCTCTTGATGTCTTGAATCAGAATTCCTTTATTTACCCCAGAGGGGAAATTCTTTGAATGTAAATCCAGTGGTCACAGATCAAATTTCAAAGCTAGAGACTACTCAAGCCTAAAGGACTGTGGAAGACAGACTCTCAAGAATAGTATAGCACTACTCCGCTCCACCATGGCAGGTATACCAGTTCACTCTGGTAGGAGTGCATTTTGTTTGGTTGTGTGTTCCAACAAACACAGTTGGAAGTGCTGGTGGTTGGGGAACCGGTGAGAGATGTCCTTGTTGCTGGACTAGCAAGTCTTTGGTAGACTTTATGCCTTCCCGTTGAAGGTCCTCACTTATCAGGTGAAAAGAAGCAGCAGAGTGGGGTTTCAAGTGAAGCAGAATGGCAATACCAAATTGAGGAGGAAATTGACAAATTAAAGAAGAAATAGAGAGACTGAAGTCCCATTGCAGGAATGATCCATCGGGTCTTTCCAAGGTGACACAGGAAACGTTGTTACTCGCATAGTTGGTTGCACTTCATAGAATAATTTGAAATAGTGAGTAAAAAATGTCTTCAGCAAATAGACCATAGTAAACTGATGTACCTTGCTCATTGGTCAAGGACAAGATCCACTGTTTAGTCCACCACAGACTGCAAAGATGTTCTGTCCAAGTATCAGCTTGGATTTCTTGATGCTACCTTTCCTCTTGTGCAGAGAATCTACAACTTAAATGTAATGCATTAAAGTAATACCCTTGTGAACGTGAACTATATAATTTGTTCAAGTATTGGAATGCATTTGCTGAAGGTAACTGCTTATTTCACTGTTTGTACTGTGATAAAGTCTGTCTCTTAATAACCTTTTTTTCAGCAAGCCATGTCAAACTGATCCTGGAGTAACAGAACCGACAGCGGAACTATGTGTTAAGGGTTGTCTATTGACCTCTTAACTATCTGGAGCCCACTGTTAATCTTCTTTGGCTGTTAGAGGAAGTTCTTTTGGCAATGGGGAGGAAGAAGATCCAGATCACCCGGATTGTAGATGAGAGGAACCGCCAGGTCAGTGTTTTCTTCTGTCATTTCATTTTGCTTGTAAGTCATTTAATGGTTCACGAAATAAGGTGTCCTCAGGGTTCAGGGTCTGCTCCCACATGTAAAGAGTGTTGTAAGTGCATCCTTATAGAAGAACTATGTCTTGTTTGTTTTCTTCCCAAAGTTCTTTGGGTGAAATATCTCCCATGCACATAAGCTTCTGTATTATTTAAGCTTCTTCTCTGTGGCACTAAGTATTTTCTCAGTCTTCTGTAGTGCTACGTGCATTCATACAAAGGCAAACTTTATATCTCTGATGTGGTAAACAGCATCTTGTGGGAGCTTAGTTTTCATGGTATCTGATGTGTTGTTTGGGCCCTAAATCCTGCTCAGATTGCACTCTGTCAACTAGGGATTCACTGCCTTTATTCCAAGATATAAAGGAGCAACCAATTGAGCTCTACAGGGGGCATTATAGAAAGACCAAATATGTGGATGTGCGGGTCTTGACAAGTTCATGAACACTTCATGAAGGGATTCCTCCAGGAATCCTCTGTGGATCACCTAGGATTTCAATCCAAAGAACTCCTGAAGATTTCTCTAAGCTGTTTTACTTTTGAGAGTGGAGTGGTCACAGCTGGTGGCGAGGGCAGTAATTTGGGGTTAGCTAGGTCCGGACGGCACCCTGTCATTAGCAGGGTGGGTCAGTGTTAGGGACACACAGTGGCCTTCTCTCCTCACCGTCTCCTTGTGCAGCCACAATGCTGCCCACTGGAATCCCTCTCTGTCTGCCTCCTCTATATATATCACCCCCAACAGCACAACAAATACCAGCCTGTCTGGACGGAAGGCGCAGGCTCTGGAAATAGGGATGTGGCTGGAAAATAAATATCTGGGATGATGTTTATATTTGATGTTTGCTTGTCTTGGCCAGAGCATTTTTAGATAGACACTGCTTTAGCTGTCGGCTGTGCATCACTGGAGCCTGCTGTATATTTAGGTTCTTGTACTCTATTTTGGGAAGTTGGTTTGTATTCTCGTTTTATCTGTCAAGTGTTTTTAGCTGTTTCTTTCTCTTTTTGAATCATCACACTATTAAATATTATGCAGAATATGTACTGACCATAGAAAGATGTACCAGCGATATACCAGCAGTTAAATATTCTTAAAGGAGGATCAGTCAAAGTAGGGAACTTTTCACAGAGATCTATTTGGAAGTCAAGAAATAATGAATATAATTTCAAGGATTGTTTAATTAACTGCCTTGGAATCACAGTGAGAACTGTGGTGTCCATTTAACCGCTATCATCTAACCTAGCTACAGTAATGAGATGCACCATTTTTACTGTGACTTCTACTGTTCCAAATATTTCTGGCGTTAGTGCATATGTTCAGCTTGGCTGACCATGAACTTGGTTGGCCATCTGATGCAGTCTTCCTAACTGGAACATGTTGATGTTCCATGAACATGTTGGAACTGATGTTGCAGGAGCTCCAACATCTTGGCTGAAGACACTTTGCTCCTTGGACATTTTGAAAGCAAATTAAATTGCTCTAATGCAAAATATGACATCATATCTTTCCCACTGGGCCAATGTTAAAATTAAAAAAGTTTGGAAAAAAAAAATTTACTATATATAAAAATTTACTATACCAAATCAGAGACTATTCACTTGTAACAACACATTCCTTCTTTAAAATATAATTGAAATATAATGATGCAATAGCTCAAGACAGGCTGTGATATATTGTGGTTATATCACAAATACGTTGTTCAGCCCAACATGAAGATTTGCAATGAACTGAAATGCTTAAAGACTTACAGGATTTGATGCAGGCCTCTCTGTAAGAATTTTCAGTACCTGGCACAACAGCTTCTAATTTGATCAAGTGTACATAACCTTTACAGTTAAATGTATTTAGATAAAGAAATAGGTTCTCCTGCTGGTGCAGTGGTTAGCACTGTCGCCTCACAGTAAAAGGGTTCCAGGTTTGAATCCCAGCCTTCTGTGCAGAGTTTGTAAGTTCCCCTTGTGTGGGTTTTCAGGTACTCCGAGTTCCTCCCACAGTTCCAAAAACATGCACATTAGGTTAATTGGCTACTCTACATTGCCCCTAGGGTTGAGTGTGTGGTTATTTGTCTTTGCCGGCCCTGGGATTGACTGGTGACCAGTCTGGGATGTACCTTGCCTCGCCATAGCCAGCTGGGATAGGCTCCAACAAAAACCTTTGGAGAAACTGAAACTATGAAAACTTCTTTTCATCAATCAATTCTGGATAGAGTATGTGTCTTCTCAGAGTGCAAATTAGTGTGCTTTGCATCCATCTGTCAGTATTGAAGTTATGTAGAATGTGAATGTTTTCAGGGGTAACTGGAGCTCTTTTTAGTGTTTATATTTTAGTTTTGGGGCAAATATTGAATAAGTAAAACTCCTTCCACAACCTCTGGTACAGTGACCTTGAGCAAGTACCTGACCACAAAATTGCTCTTTTCATCCATCACTAGAAGAGTGTGTTTGAGCTGCAGAGCAGAATGTGTAGAAAAATGAGAACATGAAGCAGGCAAACAAGAACCAATCCACCTGATACTCAGCATTGCCCGGAAATCTTGGAGGTGTGAGAAGGAGTGAGAGTCAAAAGCAGCTTCTAGATATGTGGTGACATGAGTCAGGATCCCAGTGGTCACGATGGAAGGTAGACATATCCAGATAAACACACTGACTCACTGCAGGGAGTCAGCTGCACACCAAAAACAGGGATGAGAGAGTATGATCGATGTGTGACTTGCGGGTAGTGTGTGGGTTGAAATGGTCCACTCCAAACGTTTCATTTCAGCCTGATGATAGAGGTGCATTTTTTGATTAAGGGGAACATGGAGGTTTCAAGAACGACTGTTATTTTAGATGTTGCAGTACAGTGTAACATGTATCCAAGGAATATTTTTAGTGTTGTATCTCCAAGAAAGGTTTGCTGACAGTTGATAGACCTGCAAGGAATATGATTAGGCCGAACTTGATTTTAATCTTTACGGGAGGGGAAACATTGCTCACTTGCTTTCCCCACCCACAATTCCCACTCATTCAATCGGTGTCATTGAACTAGAAGCCATTATAGGCTGCTTCCACCCTGTTTTGGGAATTTGGTGTCAGCTCTCACATGGGAACCTCCCTCTTTCCACCTCCTCCTTCCTGCTGATCACACACTTTGAATCACTTTAAATTGTCTCTATAGACTACATGAGTTCTGTCAGCAGCTGAATGTGTGTTTTGGTGTCAGTTAATTTTGGGGCCATTTGATTTTTGGATGGTGATGCCACTTCTTTTTGTGGATTCAATATCCCAAGTTATGTTTACTGCTGAAAGATAACTTTATAGCAACTCGCGGTTTGCTGCATTGGGGAGGATTTTGCATAAATCCCATCACCTTCCATCTCCCATGCACATGCCCATTTAGTTTATTATTATTATTATTATGATTATTATTATTATTATTATTATTATTATTGTATGTCTTCTACCATAATGAAAAATGGCAAAAGCTTTCAAAATAATTCAAAAATGCAATTAGAGAAATACAGTTTTGCACTGCTAGAGGGATCCACTGTGTTCTCCCTGCATGTAAACTGCTTGTTTGTCTGTCCAAAAACACACTTCTGAACTTGTGTTAGACAAACTCTTTGTAGTTCTTCCCCCATCCTTGTCTGAGGACAGGATGAGATTAAAAAAACAACTAAAAAACTAAAAACTAAACTGGTCCTTGTCTTTCTAGGTGACTTTTATGAAGAGGAAATTTGGTCTGATGAAGAAGGCATATGAGCTGAGCGTTCTGTGTGACTGTGAAATCGCCCTTATCATCTTCAACAGCTCCAACAAGCTGTTCCAGTATGCCAGCACCGACATGGACAAAGTCCTACTGAAATACACGGAGTACAACGAACCCCACGAGAGCAGAACCAACTCTGACATTGTAGAGGTGAGGAACAGTGTAATTTAAATCAGATGATAATTGGCATCTTATGTCAGAATGACAGTGCTTATGTTGTCATTAATATTGTACCCAGGATGATGCAGCTACACTGTATGGACAAAAATATTGGGACAGCTTACCATTACATCAAGAGCAACCAAATGACATTTGACTCTAAATACATAGATATTAATAGGACCTGATCTCCCCTTTGCAGCTATAACAGCTTCTACTTTTCTGGGAAGGTTTTCCCACACGATTCTGGAGTGTTTCTGTGGGAATTTTTGCCCATTCATGCAGTAGAGCGTTTGTGAGGTCAGACACTGATGTTGGACTGAAAGGCCTGACTCACAATCTCTGTTCCAGTTCATCCCAAAGGTGTTGGATGGGGTTGAGGTCAGGGCTCTGGGTGGACCAGTCAAGTTCTTCCACACCAAACTCATCCAACCATGTCTTTATGGACTTTGCTTTGTGCACTGGGACACAGTCATGCTGGAATAGAAAAGGGCCTTCCCCAAACTGTTGCCACAAAGGTGGAAGCATAGCATTGTCCAAAATGTCTTGGTATGCTGAAGCATTAAGATCTCCCTTGTAAGTAAGGGGCCGAGCCCAAGCCCTGAAAAACAGCCCCACACCACACGTGAATTCAATAATAAAGAACTCTGTCCTAATATTCTTGTCTGTATAGAGTATGTATGCATGCTAACACTTGGTCAACAGTTTCCACTGCTGATACCAAATGGATATAACTAATATTTAAGACAATGTCTTGAATTTGCAGCAAACAGATAGTAGTAGTAGTACTTAGCAGAAACTGGAGACCTGTGTTTTCAGTGATAAGATCCAGCTGTTCAACCATTTTGTGGGTTCCTGCAGCGTCATCGGGTTGCTGACGTTCGTGCTGTTGCATCATGGTCCCTGAGCAGCACTGTCGTGTCTCTCACAGCACGTACTCATTGCCACTGCCATTAAAAATGAATGGTCATCGTGACTCATGTTCTTACTGTTTATGTAAGCTTCTAATGTGTGTTTGCCTTGCTGAGAGCTTGAATTTACTACTCCCACACACACACACACACACAGACAGGAGTGTTGTACCAATGCAAACTGTCAACTGAAAAAGAGTAACCGTGTTTATTTTCAAAATGCCTTGTCTCTTTTCCAGGGACAGAAATTCAAATCTGTGTTTGAGTTTGTTTCAGGAGAGTCCAGGCATGTTTTCCAACTGCTTTCTGACTTCTGTTGGTGTCATCTGTCTTACCAAAATTGTAGACTCTTAACCTCCTCAAGTAAATCTAAGAGTGTATTCATGCCAGACTCGTTTGGAGAAATTGTTGTGAAACCGGGAGCGTTTCACCCCAAAGATCGGTTAGTTTGGGTATATGTGAACGCAGCAATCACTCTTAAATGCAGGATGAAATGGCCTGCTTCCATTGGAACCCTTGAGCAGCTTGTTTGTGGTATGAAAGCAAATAGGCCAACCAGCAGTCTTCTGTGATGGTGCATGTTTCGAAAGCCAGGTATATATTTATGTTAATTTGGTGATAATGGTAACACATGCACATGTGTTCAACCTGTGTATTTTCCCAGATGAACTCTGGTAAAAGCAGGTAAAATCACTGTGCTTCTATCCTTCTCTATGTACTTTGTCAGTTCATTAAGTACTACAAAATGTGTGGCAGCAATCCCACAGTAATGAGTCCTGACTCATTACTGGACAAGATGCCTTGTTTTCTACTTGTCTATCTGTTAGCATTTAATAATAATATGTAGTCGATTTGCAGTTGAATAATACTAATAATGCTTATAATCAGTTATATCTTTGTGACACCAAAGAACGTAACAACAGATGCATAAAATTCTCAAATGTAGAGTTAGAGAAGAGTTTGATTTCCAACATTGTGATGATGCACTGATGATGGTGACAGTCACCAAAATGGTCCAATCAGTGGATTAACTGTTGGTCTGTGTAAGTTCATATTGAAGTCTCTTTGGCCGTTTGTAAAAAAATCAATGTGAAGAGGAACAGGATCAGAGATACGATGCAGCAAAATCTACTGAACTCCAAGTGTGAACACACCCTAACGTTGTTTCTGAAGGGAAATAAGACTAAATCCAGTCCAGGCTTAGGGAGGAACGGGAATGCATGTGAAACAGTAAAGCTTAATTCAGGATCTTTGTTGTTGTAATAACAGTGGTAGAGTTTGTTCATACGCATCATTAATATTGCCCGTAATGATTCTAAATGGCATAATTGTGTCTGTTCTCCTGCTGCAAACCGTAAACAGACACCTGTGTCATCTCTGTGAACTATTAGCCAGGCTTGATTTGCCTGCCTTGAGACCTTATTTGTTTTTTCCTACAAATGTCATGCAGACAGACATGATGATTGAAACAAAGCCTGGAAAGTAAGAGGTTGATATTTTACATAGTGGTCAGTCCATTTGCAACATTAAGCATGAGATTTGACTACAGGTAAAATAATACCCCACTGGCTGCAACAGACTTCCCACGTCGGGAGGGACTAGCAGAAAGCTTCTTTGGGTTCATTGTTGTTTTTCAATGGAACTTATCTGCTGATGCGCATCCCTCTGCAAGAAATACACAAAGAGCTCAGACATTTCTTTGTCTCACAGTTTTCACACCAGTATTAAGACATTCAACATGTATCTCTACTTTGTGTAAAAGTTTGAGTATCTTTTAAAGTTGAATTGAACTGGAGTTTTTGTGCAGACCTGAACCCGTATTTCCCAGTCTGTGTTCACTCAGTGGGGGAGAGCAGTTGTGCCTTCATTTGACCTTCAGCCAAAATGATTTGACTTAAAAACAATAAAGAAATAGACAGGGTTTCTAACTAACCTAAGTCAGAGGTAGGTTTAAATGCATATTGATGAGGTAGTCTGTCTGATTATGATGATGGCAGACTCAAAACACCTATTGAAATGTGGTCCTGTAACTTCAGCACTCTGTATGTTACATGGGATTCTGATCACAACATGGAGGAGAATATATGGATATTGATTTTTCTTTTTTAGCAAATTAATTTTCAACTTCAAACAATAAGCCTCTTGAAATAAACTCTGCAGATCTGTTTCCATATGGAGCAGATAAGTGTAATGTCAACCTAAAATAAAGCTGAGCCGACTTTTTTTCCTTTTTCTTTTTCTTTTTTTTTCTCTTTTTTTTTTCCAGTCTTGAAGGTTTGCCAACTAAAACAACTACAAAGTCCTAACTGGTCAGCTAATCTCACTGACAGATTACCTTTGTCATAATAATGAGGCAGGTTTGTGTGCAACAGAGTTGAATTTCAACAGCAACAGAGCAGCTGTCCAAGGTATGCAATGCAGCAATTCCAGCCCACAGAACCCAAGATGAATGAGAACCATAACAGAAAGTGAAAACTACAATACACTGAAAACTGACACTGTGGGATACAGGCGCTTGATTTGGTTTAGTTCAAGTCAAGTATGACAGGATGCCTCATAAGAAAACAATCTATTTCTGAAACTGGGTAGACCGGCCTTTGAAAATTTGTGAGCTGAGCTTATCTGCCAGTTATGCGTCAAATCACATCTCAAACACTCCCGTGCCTTCCCTATTCTTAGTCCACAGGGCAGTCACCCAACTGGAAAAGACTCACTCCAGGGAAAGGGTGGGGGGCTTTATTTTATCTTTGATTCAGCCCCAACAGCAACAAGACATCAACCTCACATGTTAAGATGTTTAACGGGGCAGCTCATGCCTCATGGTGGCAATGGGCCACATGCCTGTGGAGATCCACTAAAGCCGACTTTGACATTTGAGATGATAAGGAGGCACGCACCCTCAGATCCTCTAACAGACACTTTAAGATAGTTGTCAGTCCCCAGACATGATGTAGTGGTTTAAACCAGCATCTGTGGAGCTACAAATAGCACAATAGATCTTGGACCAAATCCCACTTAGACACACCTCTCGTAGGTCCACTCTTTGTCCCCCTGTGCCCTCATACTGTTCACTCTCCATTCCCTAAAGTAAACAACTTCTTTCATAGGATCTGGAACTCCTTCGTATTTAAAGATAACCTCTAAAGCTACCTGTCAGTGGTGTGACACATTCAGAGACATAGGAGTGATCACATGATTGGTAACAGCTGTCAGTAAGGTCAAGCAGAGTTTACACCTGAATTCAGAAATGACTGAAGAATAACAAACTCCTGATGCTGAGCAAATAAAATCTTGCTGTCGTAATTTCTCCTCGCATTATTGTTCATGATTGCTGAGTTATTATACATTCAATATCATTGAACTGGAGTGCTGGCTTTTACTCTGGGGTTACTGTAATATTTACGATATACTTTCAGAGCTTACATATGCCTTCACATGCACGTGTTTTTGCAGGTTTACGTAGATTCATTCCAGTGTATTCCAGTGTTATATATCACAGTGCTTTTCTAAGCTTGTTATGATAATATTGCAGGAGCAGCTCTCACTGGACCGTTGTAAGGAAAAAGTATTGAATGATAATGTCGGAACACCAAACGCTTGTGCCTCTACTGACTTACCATTGGCATTTGACGTGCAGTATTTTTATTGATGACAGTTTATAGAGGAGTTTGAAGACTGTAAACATGCAACATATATGTGTTTTGCATTGTCTGTTTTCTTTTACCATGTATGTCACAACATGTATCAGAGTCATGCTATTTCTAATTTACAGAACTTTCAAGTCAGTAATGGATAATTCCTTTGCCACCTGTCAGTTTGACTAATGTATATTTGCTGCCACCGCTACACGGTCACTCACATACATGCATCCCATACCATACTGTTATTATACAAAATGGAATAACAATCAAACATCTACCATACAAACTGCAAATTTAAAGTGGCCAGTTTAATGTTTACTGGAGTGTGGAAATAACTAGCCATTGAGCTGAGTGGGAATCGAGCGTGTGACTTCTTAAGTGGTCACCAGTTGTTAAAATGTAGTTTAAGGCCTGTGGTGAAAATAGACTTGTGAACGTGTGTTTAAAGCTCCCAGTAACTACCAGTGTCTGGGAATGCAGAGGACATGTGGTGGACCGACAGTCCGCTGGCTGGTGTGATGGTCTGTAGGTCTGTCCGTTTCACGCTATGACGCGTAATATAATGAGGAACAGAGATGAGATGATGGATACCAGAGAGGTGATGTCATCATCCAGGCACGCATGATGTCGGTATGATTTGATTTTAATACAATGGTCCCTCTGCCAAAGTGCAGGTGCCGTAAATTAACATCCTTCAATTTCTCTGTCCAGGTTCAAGTTCTCTAAACCTTCTGAACGATGCCAATTCCACGCTTGGCTTCATTTTCATTAACAATAAGAAATGTGTGTTTTTAAAAAGATACATTAGACTTTTAGAATTTAGATATTTAAAAAAGCTCCAATGCATTTTTTAATACACATTATATATATTATATTTACATATATTACTCTTTGGACTTAAAGCCACTGTGGTTGATGTTTTCTAAGAACAGATCACATAATGTGTAATGTGAAAGCAGTCGGTTTCACAGTTCAGCCAGCTTTCTCTCAGCTCTGTGCAAATATCACATTTGGTGCTTTTAATTAATTTGTGCTGGCAGTCTAAACACTAAAAGCCCCACCGTACACTACATCACCACCAAGGAAAGATATGCAAAATTAGTAAATAACTGTCATAGTGGGGCACTTATCATTTATCATACTGATCTTACATTCATCAATGAACAGAAACACAACTGCAAATAAATGCTAATGTTACTCTGTATCTGAATTAAAGCAAAAAATTGGCACATGTAAAAAATGATGTGTATGAAAGTTAACAGCCAGGTGGAAACAGATGGTAAAACATCCTTCCTGGGAAGTCCCTGGAAACATCCTTTATTTAGTTTTAGAAACACAGCATAAATACTGTGTAATGAACCAAACACCAACAATTTGTTAATGTTTAAAGGCAGTTTACTGGAGGGTAAATATGTGTTTCCCCATCTTTGTTGTATTAAGAACAATAGCAAAGCCCTTACCAGGAGTTCAGACTTTCAGAAATGTAAATATGGCCTCTGTGTTAGCATCTGTATACTGTGAATCTCTTGAGAATCAGATCTGGCTTCTACTAGTCATGTTAGGGGTCGGCTGTCCTTCCTGCTCTTTGACCACACATTATATGGGGAGCAAGCAGAACCATTCATATCCTGTGTTCTGCAAGACCTCAGCTTGTCAAATTGACAGATGTTATTATTAATATGCTTTAAGTTTAAACTGATCAGTCTCAGCTTGATTTCTAAACTGATGTGTTGTAAAGCCTGTACATGCTGTGTAACTTGTACTGTATTTTAGACATTGTGGTTTGTAATGCGAGACTTTTCCATCAGGAAGAATTAATAAAAAAAAAATTCCATTAGATATGTAAATCATTTTTAACAGACTCACCCCTCTCTCTGGGACAATGTGGTTTTATTATGAATGTCAGCTGCAGGCCACTGTAAGCCTTGCCAAATCCATTGCTGTAGTTGCATTTTCTACTTGTTGCCAATACTATTTAATCAGCCTTTCTAAACGTAATGCCTCCCCCCCGTGCTTGTTTTACCCACAGGCCCTGAATAAGAAGGAGCACAGAGGCTGTGACAGCCCCGACGCTGATGCCTCCTACGTCCTCACCCCCAACACCGAGGAGAAATACAAGAAGATTAATGAAGAGTTTGACAACATGATGAAAAGTCACAAAATTGTGAGTTGCATTATAGTCTTTTGTTGATTTTCCTCAGCTCCATTATTTTTCAAATTGATACAGTTACATAGATTCAGTATGCCACTGTACCAGATCAGAGCATTGCAACTATGTCTGATGTCTGTTAAAAGACCCATTGGCTACTCCCACCCACATTTGCTCAGCAGGAACATCAACAGAAGAACTTCCACTCAGTATGCTGTCTTTTGTTATAAGATTTTTTTTCGCTTTCTCTTTGTTTCTACAGCACATGTGGAGCAAAATGTCACTTTTATGTCAGTCAGTCTGTTATTGACCATATGCTTGACCCCAATAAAGTTCATCTTATCTTTACAGACACAACAACAGGGCAAAATAAAAGACAAAAAAAAAACAGTGTGTCTTACAGCAAGTATTGTATTCTGTTATGAAACTGATGTTGACTTGTCTCTATCTGTCACTTCCTCTCCAGTCCACAGGACTTCCACAGCAGAACTTCATGCATGTGGCACCAGGCAGTGTGTCGTACAGCTCTGGTGTAGGAGGGGCAACCTCCCAGGCGCTGGCTGCAGCCACAGCAGCTCTGGCTGACAGTGGGATCCTCTCCTCGTCTCACACACACCTCCACAGGAACATAAACTCTCCTCAAAGACCCCCCAGCACTGGAAACACAGGTTGGTGCATACATGTGTGTGCTTGATAGTCCAGGGGGAAATGCAGATAATAAGATATTTGTCTTACCTTGTGGTCACTCATTGTGTGCTCACTGAGGTGAACAACCCTTGCTGTGCATGTAAATGTAGAGATTCACCTTTTGTCTGGATGGGACTTATGAGAGGCCCAGTGCTGAAAAAAACTCAGTCGACAAATCAGACTTATGACGATTAGGAGAAAGTGAAGACCAGCAAACAAATGATGACCAGTAAATACATTTGTTTGGACACAAGCCAGTTTTTGTGGAACAGAAACTGGTGGGAAATGTCATCAACTAACAATGTATGTTTCTGCATGTGTGTGTGTATCTTCAGGTGGCCTGCAGGGTAGTTCTGATCTGGCTCTGCAAAATGGGTCTGGACCAGTCGGTATGTGTCTCTCAGGAGTCATACAGAAACACTTAGACAGAGCTCCTGGTCTAAGGGCCCAAGCTATCCCCTTGAGTCACACACATCAACATAAGTAAATCTGTCATTCATATTATTGTGGTCTCAAGAACTTCTAGAGACAACATAATTATTCAGAGAGAATATATAAATATATAGATGAGATGAAATCATTTCTCATAATTTTCTACATGAATGTATTATATTTTCATGTATGGCTTTTTAAGTTTTTTCTGCAAGGTCCTTCATTACCAGTGTATTACCACTGCACAGCTCATCTACGGTTATTTTTTTGCTGTATGCAGGTAGTTTAGTTCATTATTCTGCTGTGGCTTCCAGTCTACCTTTACGTTCAGTGACAGATCGGCCTGGTCATTGTCTTTTCATAACCATATACAATCCAGCAGCATGCCTGACAGTTTTGTAAATGTTTCACATTTATCATACTGTTTTTCACATTCTGAAGTGTTGAATGATTATTGAGTGAATTCAAAAAATGAGCAACAGGGGGAGGATATAAACACTCAACATGATTTAATGTTTGTTTAGTTCCTGTGCTGTTAGTCATTTTATGACCCCTCGCATTAATTTTGTGAACCCCCAGGTTGGAAACCACTGATCTAGAGGGTCTGCTCTATAAATTTCTTACGTTTCAGCCAAACATTTTAGTAAGGTATTTGCTGATATTTCATTGTCACATCAAAGTCACTATTTCGCAGAGTATTTGAATGGTTTCAGTTTAAGTGCTTGCTGAGGCGTCTTTGTTATCCCAGGAGTTGGGATGCACCCCAGCTTCATTTTTACTGATTTATGTCAGCCGTATTTCTCTTAACTGATGAATCTTCAATCCTCACTACAAACTGTCCTCCTTTCAGGCTGTCCTCACTGTCATTTTGATACTCTCCCTCCCAGAACATCTTGTCTCATATGAACACTGCCATTATGTAATGTCAAGAGCAAGAAAAGATCAATAATTCATTATTATCTCTTGTATAATATATGGCTGTACTTTCACCATTCTAACCATATAACCTCCCCCACGTTTTAACGCATGCTCCAAATCTTCAAATACTTCTGCATTGTGTTGTGCTTTTCATCCAAGGTAAAATTCTGTCCAAGGCTCTGAAATTAGTCCTGGCAGAATATTTATTTGAGCAGATTGCACATACGGTGCTCCTGGCCCAGTCAGCCTGTCAGTCAGTCCTGAAGGGAAAGCGAGGGTTTCCTCACCATCACTTATCAAATGTCTTTGTATTTCATGTCTGTGTTCAGTGAACGGTTTTGTGGGCTCACCTGGTGGAAGCAGCTTGGGGAAGATCATACCACCCAAATCTCCTCCTCCTCCTCCTCCTCTTCCACCTCCTGCGAACAGTGTGATCCCTACCAGCCGCAAAACGGACCTCCGTGTAGTCATCCCTCAGTCCAAGGGAATGATGCAAACACTGGTAAGTGTGTATATGTGTTGTTAACAGCAGCCTGAAAACAATACACAGCTACTGCCTTACAGCCAGCTTATGAAGGTGTTGCCCTTCACAGCTGCTTGTGCACAGCTCTGTAAAAACACAGGCCTTAAGCCTTTCAGTGCCTGAGTTTTTTAGGAAACAAAACCATATATGGTGTTTTTTTTTAAAACAACAACAAGGAGCTTGTTTTGTGTTTGGTGTTGATTTTAGTGGCCCCTGTGGACAAAAGCGTTAGTGTTATTATAAAGATCTTGATGCTGCCAGTCTGTTTTGCAGGATGCATAGTGATAATATATCTGTTTTATACAATGATGATGATACAAAGATTAGTAACTGTAATTCGATGATGGTGACACAAAATAAACTTTGTTTTAGCTGATCATAATTATCCTTTTCAGTTTCTCTTCCCTGTGTACTTTTGCTTTTTCATGCCTCTTTAATTTCAGTATTTATGTGTTGTTTTTCGGGAAACACTACAACTTTATATGAAGTAATATTTTTCATCTTAGAAATCTACATAATGACTGATGTGGCTAAATATAATGTTCACAGCACTAAACAGTGGCCTAATGTTCAAGACACAGGGCTGATAATTCTTCTAATCGTTAGCACAGAAGAGATTTAATGTTTTATAACAATGTGGCATTTAAAAAAATAATTTTGGCAGATTGTGAAGTCAAGGTTTACATTGCCATTGGTAATCATGAAGGTGTCCTGTGTATTGTCTTATAAATAATGGAGGAATTTAGGTCCTCACAACTGAAATTGAGACAAATCAGCCATCAGAAGAAGCTTGAGTGCAAAACATCTAAGAGAGTTTATGGTTTGTAAAGAGGTACATCGTGGAGGGGGTCTTCAGAGCTTCTTGAGTCCGCCTGTCTTCCTTCAGATAGTGTATTCACCATCTGTGCTTTGTTACTAAAGTTATTGATTTGCCCTCAACTCCCTTACTGTTGCCCTTCCCTCCCACACTATGCTCAAACATGATGTAACGATTAGCAAACAATGGAAACTGAGACATTTTTTTTTCTCTTTTATGGTGGCCAGGCGGCTTCAGTATTCTGCTGGCTGTGAGATTCAGCAAAGTTTTACGTTCAGCAGTGATCCATCGGTAGAAGGACAGCGTTTCAGGAGATGTGGCATAATTACTTGAATAGAGTTGATCAAAAAATAAAAAACTTTTTTCACAGCTGTTTCAGAAAGTGAGGGGAGAATTTTGTTGCTTTTTTGAAAATTTAGAGACAAGAAGTTAGAAATGGATTACAAATTGAAAGGACTTTATGGGTTACCTTTAAAGCCTTTTGTTAACACTCATTGAGGGGTAGCCGTTAGTATTAATAAAATAGTGTCTGAATAAAATTCAGGTGATGAAATGACATACAATAATAATAAAAACAATAATTTGTTGTCATCATTAATCGTTAGTATGGCCTTTTTCAGTGGCCCGAGAGTGTTCAATAGCAGCTATTATGGGCTGATACTAGCATGCAGTTGAAAGAACCACAAAACTGTAAACAATAGCGTGCTAATATTTCCGCAGTGTTTGAACCCGCAGAGGACAAGATCTGTACTTTTCAACCTCTCACTCACTGCAGTAAAAGATGTTGAGTTGTGGTCAGATAGCAGCTCCTCCACTTGATCATTTTGAAACTGCCTTTCACTTCCTCCTGTGTGCACATGTGTGCATGTAAGTGTGTACAGTTCGCTTTGTGAACTGTGTGTGTTTTGCACAGACAAAAACAACTCAAGCTGGAGATTTTTTTTTTTTTTTTTTTGCTTGTGTTCCTTTAGTGCAGCATCTATAAAGAAGCGAGCATGTCTGCCTCTCTTCACAGGCCACGTTTGCTAACCATCACCATTACTGGATCACGTCACTGAATTTTCTAGTTCAGCATTTATCGCTCATAGTGACATTCACACCACAGATAATACAAGGAAAGAGGACCGAAACTCAGTGCAAGTCACACTGGGTTATCTTTGATGACATAGTAATTCTGGGCCTGTATCAGTTTGTTAACCCACTGTTTGTGTGGATTTGTGTGTGTGTGTGTGCATGTTTAGCAGTGAGTGACTTCATTTAGGGTGATGTCATTGCTGACATTATCAAGTTGGAATGCCAACACCCAGAGAGGAACAACACTAAACTTCTAATTACTGTTAGAAATATGTCAAGTTAAACTGACACCAGTTTGAATTACGAGCAGCTTTAACATCCAGGCATGAAGTGTGCCAAACCAACTTGAATAATAGATTGCCCGCTTAATTGTTAAAACATGCAATCAAGTAAATTAAGACTGAGTTTGTCGCAGTAGGCCTGATTACGATTTCTTAACAAGACTGTTACTACATTCAGAACACTTAATCTTGCAAAACAGCTCAAAATTTAACCATGCAATTTAGTGGATAAGAAGTATTTTAATTGAAGCTCTGTTTTACAGACTAGGCTTTCGGTTTTAGGGGTACTGAGTAAAGACTGAGGTCTTTTATGTTTTAAAAGTGGGTTTCTAGATTGCATTTAGAATTAGATTTAATTTTACATTATCTTAAGGCGTTGGTGAATTTCTGGTTGACTTTTAATGCAGGTGAATAAAAAATGGACACGCCAGAAGGTCAGTTTTACATAATGCCTACAATGCAGTGTCGGAGTGTTAGAGCTTGGAGTTTTAATACACTCACTGCTGAAAGACGTTATGGGAAAATGAATTTATACTGACATCATGTGGTTGAATTTTGGCATCACAAGCTGTGATCATCTGTTGCACTGTTCACCATAACTGTAGTCTGAGCACAGACAGAGAAAAGACTTGTGACTGTTTTTATTTTATGTATTTATTTTCAGAGTAACCAGAGGTTGAGTGGAAGTCAGTCCAGCCAGCCTTTGTCCACTCCAGTGGTCTCCATCACCACACCCAGTCTGCCTCACCAGAGCCTGGTCTACTCTGGCATCAGCTCTGTGTACAATAACGGTACCTGATGATTATTAGTGTTTGTACTGTGTTGCTGTTCTTAGCCTAGCTCCTGAGGACACAGAGCGTAATAGTAAGAATAGAGTAAAATAAAACATTGAAATGTTGCTGTTTTTCTTTCTTTTTGTTTTTACATCATTTAATGGATAGGTAACATTATCATTTATATACTGTTAAAATTTCAATTGAGAGAACCGTTCAACCAGAATAACACTAGTTATTAGTATAGCTTATTACCCGAAGAGCCCTGCGATTGACTGTCGACCAGTCCAGGGCGACCCCGCCTCTCGCCCATAGTCAGCTGGGATAGGCTCCAGCCCCCAACCCCACCCCCCAACCTGCGACCCTGACGATTTAAGCGATATAGAAAATGGATAGATGGGTGGATGGATGGAAGCTCATTGATGTATCAGTCTCATGTGTCTTTTCTCTATCAGATTTCTCTCTGAACAGTGCAGAGCTGTCAGGCTTCAGCTCCCCTGCAGGCCCCTCCTTAGGCTCCATGGCAGCATGGCAGCAACACCAGCTGGGCTCGCTGGGGTAAGTACCTGACAGTTAACCTTTCTCTCTTCATGACTGATAACAGGCTTTACTCTTTCACAGTTTGTTCACGCAGTTTTGATAACTGACAACTTTGTTCACAGAACAGGAAGAGTAATAAGTATACTAAATGCCCCTCAGGAGTTTTTCAGAATCTGTTGAGTGTGTGTGTGTCTGTGTTTTTTGGACTTAACTTGGTAATGAAAAATGAGGCTAATGAATGAAGTAATAACACTTACAGCAGGTTAAGTATGACCAAGTAAATTTTGCATGGTCATGAACCAGAAGGTTCATTAGCGCCAGTTTAAAGTCCTGAATTCAACATTAACATTTATGTAGGTAAATATAAAATGTGCTTATAGTATCTAAAGTAAATGCACCAAATGGAAAAAACTATGTCCTGTGTGTGTGTTTCATTTCTTTAATTTAATGTATTAATTTAAGTTGTATTTTATTGTTGTATTAGGTTGAAGAGGGTTGTTAAATCTCTAAAATATATCATATTTCAAAAACCCCTCGTTTGTTTAATATGTAATATGTTATACTACTGTTATAATATGTTGTCGAATAACTGGAGGAAAAAGTACAATATTTGCATCTTAATTCTTGTGGAAGCAAGTTTCATTAAATTAAAATTTTTTAGTTAAGTACAAGTACCTTATGCTGTACTTTAGTAAACATACTTAAGTTCCTCCAAAGCACTTGTTTCAGTACTACTTCTGTCCACATACTTTATAGTTTCACCACTAGGTGGAGCCTTCACTCCAGAGTTCCAGTTACAAGATAGTCTCCTCCTCTGTTCTCTCTGCAGGTCATTGAGCTCCAGTCTCTCCGTCAGCACCGACCACAACATAAACATCAAATCAGAGCCAATCTCCCCACCCCGTGACCACCTCAGCCAATCAGGGTACATGACCCAGGCTCATGTCCCCCCACATCATCACTCCTCCACCTCCTCATCCACCCGAGCAGAGCTGGGAAGGTCTCCTGCAGACAGCATCAGCTCTTCCTGCAGCTCCCACGAGGGTGGCAGCGACCGAGACGAGCAGCAGCGGCAGGAGTTCCACTCGCTCCCTGTGAGTCGTTCAGAGAGTCCGACGGTCAAACGAATGCGAATGGACAGCTGGGTGACATAAACCCTACAGTCACATGACCAGACCACACCAGGGCAAACACAGGAAGGACACTGTTATGCAAACAAAATGTGGATTTTTAATAATGTGTTATTTTTAATTAAGCTATCTATTTGTTTTTTTATGGTGGTCAGACTTTTGACAAAAGTTGAGCAATCTTAGTCTGAACATTCGGAACCTAGTCTGATCATCTCAACCTTCAGTGGTACTTAAAACACAGCAGACTGTCATGTTAAAGTATAAATCATTTAAACGTCACAGACTGATAATGTGGGTCCAATTGCAGCACTATCTGTCATGTTCCTATCCAGTGGGATGCAGTACAGTACACAGAAGAATCAAAAAAAGGTGAGATTAATGTTGTCTTTAAGCCTTGTGGCTTCTTGATTTGGTTAGTAAAGCAGTGAAGTGCTTCTGGATGTCTCCCACTGCGTGTCACCCGGTTAATTTCTGATCTTCTCAGGGTTTGAAACATTGAATGAGTCCAACATGAAAGCAATACTCCGTCTACATGATCCCTGTTACTCCTCTTTTAAAAACACTTATTTATATCAGCCAAAGCAGTATGCTGTTTTTATGTTGTTTGTGTGTGTTTTTCTATTGTGCACGGAATACGACAATATTTTGTTCAGATTTAAGACTGAAAGCCATGGACACTTGTTTTGTGTGTACTACCGAAATATATTGCTATGATTTTGTATATACTATCTTTAATATATATCATTTTTTGGTGTAAATCTACATTGTTAATCTGTTGTATGTGAAACATGACAACTCCACCATATTTTACAAAAGTATATTTTTGTCGATGACTGCCATATTTGCAAGGCATCGTCCTTTCTCATCAAGTGTCTGTTGGATAAATCTGTTTTGTGAAGTAGGCCATGTTGCACTATCTTGAAACCGGGTTTCCAAAAATATACTGAAAGGTACATGCACTCTGGAAATCATATCTTAATGAACAAAACAAATCTAGCTCCTCAGACGCTGCAACAAAGATGCACATATGAAAGAAAAACAGTCTGATTTTGCCTGATATCCTCGGTGGGAATAAATCTAGCTAAACTGATTCGGTGAGAATTGCACAGTGAAACTTAACTGACATTTAACCACAGAAAAATACACACCTAGTAAGTACGAATGTTGTTCTTAATGTGGTGTGCATGTCTGTGTGTGTTTGTGTATTTGTACAGGAGGTAATTTCCTCTAGCGTGTGTTTAAAGGTACAAGAGCAGATGGAAGGAAATTCAATGGGAAGTCATACCGTGATGAATATTTACAGGTATTTGCAAGGTTTTTATCTTATTTTATGAGTTGAATACATTGTTTTTATAAAAGAAAAGTTTATGTACACCTTGGTGTTAACTAATCACAGATAAAGGTGGTAAACTGAAATACATAAATACATAAAACACAGATTCTTTTGTCATACAGGTTGATGTTTATTAATATGGCAGTGAATCATTTTATATTTACAAGAGTATTCAGGAGTAGGTTGAAGAAAGTTTTTTTTGATGTTCTTGGATATGAACAGTTGAGTGACTGAGCATTAAAATGATTAATGTTGAGAAAATGGAACATGTGGGTGAGTACAACATAGCAGTTGTGGTGAGGAGTGCAAAAGCTGCAAGAGTAACCACAGGGGTTCATCTGAATGATAGCGTGGATGGGAAATATAGCAGTGAGGGGCTTGAACAGAGCGAGACAATGTCTGAATGTCTGATAACCTTTACATGAAGAAATAAAACATATTTGGGGTTCATTGTAATGGTAACAGCCTTATGGAAAAGGCATGTGGTTTATGAAATGCAGAAGCTAACCATAAATGAAAAATGTGACCACAAATCACAACATGATCATTGTGTTTGGTTTACTAAAATGAAAGAATGGGGAAAAATAGAGAAAAAATAGTAATTTAAGCTGTTCTAAACACAGAAACAGCAGAAAGCCTGGGTAGCATGAGTACATACTGATGGATTTGGGCAGTTATGATCATTAGACTACAATAGCCTGCTGGAAACAGACAGGAACTAAACAGCTCACAGAGGATGTTTTGGGTAAGTTGGACATTGTCTGTGTAAAGCAGACCTGGCTTAAACCATGAGTGTTACATGGAAGAGAACTGGAACAAGAACAAAGGTTGAATAGTTCTGTTAGACAACTGGACGTGAAGTTTTTCTAGAAAACATTTCGCCTCCCATCCAAGAAGTTTCTTCAGAACTGAAGCTTCTTGGATCAGAGGCGAACTGTCTTCTAAAAAAACTTCACGTCCCCTTGCCTGATGGAACTTTTCAACCTTGACCATGACCTGGATGGCTGGGAATCTCCATAAACAAGAATGAAGTGACTACAGTCCATCACAAGGTAATACGAGGCAGAGGGATGATTAGATGTTGTTGATGTTACTTGGGAGTCAATAAAAGGACAGGATTTAGTCTTAAAGCAACACAGCTGATAAAAGAAATAGTTTCAGTTTAATTTGCTACCATTTTATAAACACACATTTAAAATATTTCATGTTAGACTGATTTTCTCGATTAACCACACACGCTGTTTAGTCAAATGAGCAGCACTCACGGTGTACAGAATGGCCTTAGTGCAGTAAACACACAGCTCAGGTAAAACAAACCAAACACATGGACTAATCACAGCTAGTGTTTTAAAACTCTCTGCTTGTATGAAAGAGAGGAGCAACAAGATTGTACAAGCTGTGATGAAGGGTAAACCATCAAGGCCTCACACACCCAGTACACCGAGGTGGAGGACTGGAGGGTGGAGGGATTAAATGTACCAAGGTTAATAGTGATGAGAGCAAACAGCTGTTTGAGAAAGGGATTAGGTTTATGTGAGCCACATGAGATTGCTCTAGACGTAGAGCAAGTCGTTGTTTTTCACATTTCTGGTGGAACAGGACTGGTTGACATGTGACATGTTGACAAATTTGGACATGGGGTCCAAAACTTGCATGAGTCGTTTAAAACGATTCAGTTGTTGAGTTTGTTGCTGCTCGATGATACGACAGACATAAGTAACCGAGTTCCTTCTGCTTGGCTGGAGCTACAAATCATCACCCCGCTGTTTCTGCAAAATGTAGTTTTCACAAAATTCACTAACGTTTCAGTCCTAAATCTGTATAGTGAGACAAAGAAGTGAAGTCGAGGGAAAATGTATTTGATTTAAAGTACTCTACGGAACAAGAATCAGTTCACCCCAAACATATCATAGGGTCTTGGTTCGCTTTGAGATTTAACAAATGTGCTGCTGTCAAGTTAGCTGGAGTGATAGCATACCGGAAATTAAGTACTTTTATATTTATTTGGGGTTGGTAGATTTTAGTACAGAACAAGCATAAAATCATAGCCCACAGTGGATTACTACCATAATTTTATGATACGCTAATTATACTTGATCATTTGCTATATTTGTGTATGAAGGCTATTTGACTGCTAAAAGGTACGTCAACTAGATAAAACACAAAAAACAGGTTTAACCAACACACAGATTTATACTCACAGATATCTAGATCAATTCTGAGATTGTGCTAAATACTTTCAGTTTGCTTATTTAATATTCGCTCTGTGTGCAGTCCATTTAGACGTTTCTTTTTTTAGCAGTCGCCGGAAAAGCTTTTATTTTGAAAGTCCTGTTCAAAGAGATGTTTGTTGTGTGCAGATTGATATTTGGTTCTCAAACACTGAGGAGGAAGTCTGCGCGGATGGGCTACATAATACAATCGATGTCCTGGGCTGCTGCTGTCGTTTTTCTCCACCCCCAATGTTTAGCAATCATGATTTGAATTAGAGACACTCGTCGGAGGATATTAGCAGCGGAAAAAGGTAAAAATTCACTCATTAATTCCGTCTCCAAGGGGGAAATAGCAAGCTACCAAGTTTAGTTACCTGTGGGGGTCTATCAGGTGGGGCCGGTCAGGTGAGGTGCGTCCTTCCTGCCCGGAACTTTTTTTTTTTTTTTCCGGAGACCAGGTGAAAAGTCTCCTTCTTTAATCTCCTGTAACTCGTGGGAATTTTCCGTTTCCGTATGCTCCGACATCTGCATAGAAGGAGGCTGAGGTCGAACTCTGTTCAAACATCTGGCAGTGTACTTTTTTGTGCATCTCGTTTTAAAAAGTTTCTAGAAGAGTCGATCGCCAAGGCGGCTCAGACATCAAATACACCAAACGTGTTTACATTAAAGTGCTATTGAGCATTGATCACACTGCCCCTGTGAAGCCTGCCGTCCGTTTAAACGCCTGCTGCGTGCTGCCCAGTATGTGCCGAATAAAAGCAGCCCTCATCTACTCACTGGAGGTTTTGACACACCGCATTACAATTTCTCTCTTCTGATAGGCGGCTAATATCATTTGCAAGTGTGTTTTTTCAAAGGAGACTGGTGTGGCCTTTTCTCAGAGGGCAGTGAGTGGAGAGCGTTACTGTGGCTTCCTCAGGTATCGGCCAACTGGACTCATGTTTGGAGAAGTACGCTACTTTTACTGATAGGCTACTTTCACTAACTCTGGATGTAAGCTGGAACCTCTGAGTTCATAGTTTGAGTCTTAAAATGGCAATATATATATAATATATATATATATATTATATATCCTACGCAGAGAATCTCAAGCCTGTTGTAGACTCAGAGGCTTTAGGATCTCGTATATTTTTACATACAAAAGCTTGTAGCTGAAAAGTAAGTACAAGGAAAATCGAAAACCCCTGGAACTGCAGTTTTTTTTGTTCATGCATGAGTTATTATATTTTTGTTCTAGTGTGTTTTCTGTTGAAAACTTTAGTCTTTCCACATATCAGAGTGTGAAGTAGTTTCAGGAAATAGCGTTTTGTGCTGTTCAGGCAGGGCTGCTTAGCGGTTGCACAACTCGACCCAACAAATGAGGAAAAAAAAAAATCATAAAAGTGCTTTCAGGAAAGATAAGGTTAGTGTGCAGTTTGTATTTAAAAATGAGGACCTGTTTCCTTATGATGCACAGCTAGTATCCGCTATAAGAATGAAAATTCATCTAGAGATTGTTTTAAAAATTAGACATTTGCTTTTATTATTTGTCCAAGGGCTGCCCGAAGGGGGCCCAGGGGGCCCACGGGCTGCCAGGTGTTCTTTACGAATGATAAAATGAATTGCTGTTTGTGGTGTTTATTTAATTTATTTATTTATTGTGAGTTAAAAATGCTCTTTAAATATGAAGGAACCCTGATTCATAATTGTTATTATTCTGAGCATCGTCACATGTAAGTCAGTCAAGGGAGCTTTGGATCCCAGTACCATTTTGCACCGTAAAAAAACAAGAAGTAAATGTTGCTCACACAATGTAATGGCTATAGATGTAATGACAATTCCATCTAAACCTTCCTTTCAATATGTAATGGTGCTCTGCCACTGCAAACTGCCACTTAAATGCGATACAGTAAGTACAAGAGGTGTTCACTTTTGATCAAGCTGATCAAGTGTTAAGTTTTGTTTTGTCTATTTGTACATGCGAAATCACTACTTGTTCATCATTCAGATGACCAAAGTTTAGAAGATCCAGTCTGTAAAAGTGCTTTCATGTTTAACAACGGATTAACCCAGAATCATTTTCCGATGCTGTCATCTGCTATTTGTTTTCTGTCAGGAATTACGTAAAATCAGTGTCCTTTTTTTTTTTTTCTCTCCAAATGGTCGTGACCTCATTTGGGAATGAAAGTAGAAATATGTGAGCGTGTTTCTAACAGTCATCACAGAACATGCATAAGCCTGTTGCAGCACCACAGTGGCTGAGGCTTACGATCTTGTGAATTCAGCCTGGGTTTAATTTGAAAAAAGGGCATCTTGTATGTACTTTTTTCCAGCTTCCTATCCTTCACAGCATTTCATCCGTTTGTAGCTCTTTTATAGTGTCCTCTCAGCTTTGTGGGGGTCACCCTTCAGTGTATCAATATATCAAGGTTGATTGATTTGCACAGTGAAAAGTCAGTAGTAGCTTCTTCATGCTTCTCATACACAGAACATGTACTTTTCTCTTTTCTCAGTAGGAACATCAGCTAATGTGTGTTCTAATGACATGCACACCATAATATTAATCTGAATATTTGTTTTTTAAAATTGTTTTCAATGAAATAGAACTTATGAACTTTTATATAATTATTTTGTATTTTGTTTTAATTTACTTTTAAAGGAACTAAACTTTTAATTTACTTAAAGTCTTGATCATTTTGTGTTTTGCTCGTAATGTCTGTCATCCATATTGTTTATGTTTAGTTGTTTAATTGTGATCTATGACACAAATTCTGTTTTTGTTGGCCATCCCTCACTGAATTTGTCTTTACGTAAGAGAGGCAGATAAATGACTAAAATGTGTTGGGAGTAAGGTTAGAGAGACAGGTTGTCGGACAGGACGGATGCATCGTCTGTGTCACCTTGAACTGGGCTGGCTTTGGTCCTACAGTCTTCCTGTGTCCACAGATTGGGCTGGCACTAGACATGTACTTTTCCATTTAAACATGAACAGGTCATATTTTTAAATCGAGCTTTGATGAAAGTGTTGTTCTCCCTTAGGTAGCTCGAGTCAAGGCTGGAATCCGGCTGTGCTTTTAGACTGTGTCTGTTTAGTCCAGGTTGAGTCTGGCTGAATCCTCTGGCTCGACTGGCAGTCAGAATGAAACGAATGAATTTTTTTGTGGCCACACAGCTGGTTGTATATCTCAGTTTATTACTGGACTGTTGCTTTGTTGGGACCGCATTTGCACTTGTACGCTTAACTCACTTTATAGTCAAATGCCAAGCCTCCATATCCTGCTCATGGAGTCGCTGTATCTGTGAAAACCAGTGAATTCCTCTGGCTGTTGTAAGGGGTTATCAGTGGGCTTTAAGGTTATTGGGACTATTCAGAGTTAATTATTTATTATTGATATCGTTGATTATTGATATTGTTAACTGATATTGTTGTCTCATTGTCATCAGACAGTCTTTGTTTTAAGACATCAGAATGCAGTGTACAGAGCACAGCTCAGGTCGAAGTGAGTATTTTGGATGCCTGTCAGCAACCAAAGTGCGCACCTGAACAGCTCTGTCATGTAGATGATGGGTAGGACTGACTGTGCAGTAAGCATACACATGATTGGCATGATTGTTTGGCTAAAGGTGCTAAATCTCTCCAGTATATGAACTTTTTCTCCATGTCAATAGGTTTGTGGACTTTTTACATGGTCCTCCTGCGCTCAGAGACATAGTCAGTGTGCACCATCTGTGGTGATTGATGAATTGATAGATCAATAGATTTGACACTGTAGAGAGACTGATGATTACTCTTTAATGTCTGTGACAGTGAGCCGTGTCGCCAGGTATTACTACAAATGAGTTCTCTGTGTTAAGATGTGAGTTTATTTTTCTGTAAGTTAAAGGAATTAGCCTAAGTATATGAAAGCCATCAGTAATGCAGTTCAGTATTGATGGCCTGAAAAGGACACACCTCAAAGGAAATAGCAACATTTGTTATTTCCTTTTCTGTCGGTTTCTTATGAAGTTGTTGAAAACGCAGTGACCGCTAAAGAGATGCAGGCTGTTAACCCTGTTAGTGTCATACAGGGGAACTTGTTTGACTGCTGTGACCAGCACCAATAGTAGATAAAATCCATTCCAGTTTCCTGTTTTCAGACTGATACTACAGACTGGTGCTTTCTGAGGGCTCTTTCTACAGATTAACAGGACTCACTGTGCAAGTCCATCATTATGAGTTTAGTTTTAACAGAAACATTAAAGAATCTGCAATAATGTGTTTAGATTAAAAAGCTCAAATAACAGCAGAATGCTCCAACCTTAACCGCTCATTATTCCACTCACTTTCGGCTGCATTTAAACTTTTAATTTCTTTAAGAAAGTAGACTGACCTTTCATTTTGTCAAAATCTAATGAACGGTTCAACAAAACAGGACGTGCACTTTTATGAAACACAGAAAGATTCCTTGCTTTTAGAGCAAACGACAGTGATGATCTTCAACCTCCAACGTCCTCCTTATTGGTATTATTATTTTTATTGTTGTTGTTGTTTTTGCCACGTGGATGCAGCAGAACCAAACTATAAAAGCACAATGTTGACATTAAATGTTATTAATGTTATTTGTTATTTTGTTGAACCTGTCAGTAAAGAGCTGCAGCATCAATAGAGCAACATTAGCATGATAATTCTTTGTGGGTTTGTGACCACTTGCATTTCACACACACACACACACACACCCACACACGTATGTCTATATATATATATGCGTGTGTCTATATATATATATATGTGTGTGTGTGTGTGTGTGTATACATATATATGTATATATAGAGAGAGGGATAGACAGACAGATCAGTATAATGGTGATATCACAATAAAATGTTTCTACACAGCAAAGCAAACAGGTAGTTAGAGCATCTTAAGCTATGTAATGTGGTCAGTACTCTTAAAAGTACAGATTTTGGTATGCAACTCTAACCTCATACTAAGAGATTACTCCTAAACTCAAGTGTGTTTTTATATAATTTGTGGGGTTTAGCTTGTTGCCCCAGATCACATTTGATATGATGAATTTATGTAACTGCTGTTACTGGTATTGATAAGCAGTATTGATAAGAGTAGTAGTACCATTAAGATCTCAAAGATACTATCCCTTATTAGCATGTGTCAAGTGTGATTAACACAAAGAAACAGGATTTGGATGTTTCCGTTTCACTGTGGCTTTCAAGTTTCAAGTCATCTCAAACCTTCTTGTTTTTTGATGTTTTCAACATGATGCATCCACTGGAAAACTAGCAGTCCAGTAGATTATGACAAAATTGTATTGTGTTCTTTTCAGTCTATATTCTTTCTTTCAGTAGCCATCATCGTTTTCCTCTGCTTGCTGTCAGTCTCCCTGTTCGTTCTAATCCCTGTATGTGGGTCACGAGGGGGAATCCTGAATCTAGCCTACATATATCTGAGCCATTTGTTTGCTTATTTTGAGTCTGATAAGTGATTGTAGACAAACTCATTTTTTAGGAAAACTACTTCAACTCGCTTTTCGCTGTAACTGTTTGTACTAATATCCTGTTTTGAAAAAAATACCATGTCATAGTCTGACAAGTTTAACGTAAGTTGTCACATTTTAAAATACGTTTAAAATCTGTCACTTCCCTTCCCGGTCCTCTTCTTTTTAGCTGGTAACATAACATGTCACCAGTCGCAATTAATGACAATACAAAGTGTGAAGTTAGTACAGCCTTCAGTAGTAAGAGGCTTATGGGACTGTTGTTTTACAAAATCAGGTTTTGTCAGAAGCAGCTGCAGCAGCAGCTCTGTGCAGGTACGGCTGCTGATTGTATTGCAGAAGTAATTTTGAGAGATGACAGCTTAAAGCAAGCATTAATGACACATCACAGTATGCGTCACTAACGCCGCTTTGTCTACCTGAGGCCTGCTCTTTTAACGCGAAAAGGAGATCTTGTTTTACAGAACAATAGTGACTTTGCATTGGGTAAACTGTGATTGCATGATAAGTGACTCAGCCAGATGCACGCATGCGCACATGTACGCACGCACACACGCGCGCACACACACACAGCTTCAGGAACAAGTCATTAAGCAGTGGCTGCATTCCAAAAAATAAGATTAGACCGTAATCACCATGCTCTCCTGACAAACACATTGGACAACCCAAGGTCGAAGGTGCAAAGAATACCTGTCCGGTATGACACTTACTGTTTAGTGGCATTTCATAAAACAACTTGTTGCCCCAGTCAAAGTTGTGGATTCTATTGTATGCTAATTTTTCAGGACACAGTTATTTATGATTGGATTTTGGATTGGATTGTGAGATGACGAGCAGTAGTAGTAAATTGTACCCCACTCTACCCTCACAGTATGCATACTTTGTATAAATGTAGTAATCACAATACATAATGAAAAGCAGGTGTCTAGTTTTCCCCCGCACATGTTTTATATTTTTACTGTGTTTCTAATTTAAATGGCTCCTTTGAGTTAAAGCACTGATTTCAGGAGCAAGTAGGTAGACTTCTGAGTTTATGTTATTTCCCCTAAGGTCACAAAGCATATGGAAGTTGCACTATATAGACAAAACTATTGAGACACCTTACCAGTGTGCCAACAGGGACTTCACATTCACATTCTAAATACATAGACAGCTTTGCGGCTATAACAGCTTCCACTCTTCTCTGAAGGCTTTGAGTGTTTTTGTGGGAATTTTTGTCCATTTGTGCAGCAATAGTGAGGTCAGACACTGATGTTGTGATGAAAAGGCCTGGCTCACAATCTCTGTTCCAGTTCATCCCAAAGGTGTTGGATGGGGTTGAGGTCAGGACTGTGGGCCAGTCAAGTTCTTCCACAACAAACTCATCCAGCCATGTCTTTATGGGCTTTGCTTTGTGCACTGGGACACAGTCATGCTGGAATAGAAAAGGACCTTCCCCAAACTGTTGCCACAAAGTAGGAAGCATAGCATTGTCCAAAATGTCTTGGTATGCTGAAGCATTAAGATCTCCCTTCACTGAAAGCCCATTCTCTGAAAAACAGCCCCACACCACGTGTGAATTCAGTAATAAAGAGGGGTCTCCCAATACTTTTGTCTACATAGTGTATATCTGATGAAGGGACATGTGGAAAAAATACAACATTATTGTGTCATACACATTTTCTCACATTCCTGTTCACCTCAGTCTCTGCAAAATCTCAGTATATGATTATAATTGTAATTTGTGAACTGGACCTGCGGTACTACACATGCTAAGCTTGTTATTTCAGGCGTTTTGAGAATTAGGAATGTCTTTGTTGATGTGTCATTTCATTTTGATTGATTGTTCATGGAGCCATTTCTATGTAGTATGTCTACATATTGACTTTTTGTTTTTTGTTTTTTGTTTTTATTGTTGAATAAGGGTACATTATATGAGCATTTCTAGTCTGATTTGTGGCATACTGTAAGGCCTTTTTGCACAAGAAAGTCAAAGTTTTGAGTATCTTTGGTTTGGTGTTTCATTTAAAAAAAACTATGTCTACAAGTAGTGTTTTCAGGGTTTTATTTATTCATTTATATATGTATTGTATGTTGTTGTGGGTAAACATTTCTGTTTTCGAGGGGTGTAAACAACACACAGTCTTTGGAAACAAATTTCCTCTTTGGGAACAATAACATCTATCTGTTATCATTGTGTTAATGCAGGCACACAAATAAAAAAAGAACATGACAGCAGTAAGTCATTTTGCATTACCTTTATTGTTACAGATAAGTTCAGCATGTGGGGGTCACATATTTTGTTGTCTGAACACTTGAAATAATACGGTGAAAGAAAGCATAATCTTTAGCACTGATTCATAGGTTATCGAAAAAGGAGAAGGGTGAAATTGTTGCATTTATCATCAGTGTTGTTGTTAGCAGCCGTACAGCAGGTTGATCCTCATGATGTCCCAGTAGGACATGCCCTGCCTCTGGCCGATCTGGACGTTGGGGTCGGGGATGGGGGTGATGGAGTCCCTCCCGTACTGGATGGAGAAAGCTGTTCTTCCGTAGTGCATGATGGAGGAGTAGTCGTAGGGAGTGTTCAGGTTGTTGGTGGACTGCTTGTAAAAGTTGTAGGCCATCTGCGGGTCGATGTTCTCCCAGTTGATCCTGACGTAGTAGTCGCGGTCGCTCCTGGTCTGCTCGTGCTGGAAGCCCAGAGCGTGGTTGATCTCGTGCTGGATGATGCCGTGGTAGAGGCAGCCCTGCCTGTTGAGAGAGAGCACCTGTCTGCCTCCCTCTTTGCCCAGAGAGGAGAAACATCCGGCTTTGTTCTCCACGCTGATGTAGTCGTACTGGTTCTGACGGGGGACGAAGCGGAGGCAGGTGCTGCTGTGGTAGGCCTGCATGGCGTACTCGATCTTCTGCCTCTCCCAGCTGGTGAACTCAGCGCTCACGGTGTAGGGGATCATCACCAAGCCGTTGGAAGCTTTGCTCCACAGGCAGCTCTGGGACCAGCACATCATGGCGTTTCTGGTTCTGGGAGCCAGCAGGTCTCCTTCCAGCAGGATCTCGTTGGTGGCGTTGTTGGAGGTCAGAATCCTGGTGGTGATGTCCATGGTGTCTGGGACTTCTTCTTCTGCACCTCCTTCCTCCTGGAGAGGATGTGCCTGACAGAGGCCAAGCAGGAGCAGCAGCAGCAGGCTGGCAGAGGGAGTCATCTTCAGGGTCGGTCTGGAGGCTGTGGAGCTTCTGTGGAGAGCTGCTGAGGAGAGACTCCTTGAGGCTGGATGTCTGAGTCAGTTCAGTCCAGGGTCTTTATACTCTCCTGTACAGGTGTGTCTGAAGGAGGATTATGGGTTGGGGTCCACACTGCTAGGCCTAAACAAAGCTCTGAAGGGAGGACTCCACAGTCAAACCTACTTCATAAACATAGAGTCTAATCCCCCCTTTGTGTGCCACATTAGTCCTTAGATATTCAAAGTTCAGCTGCTTTTATTTTTAATTGTTTTACAAACCGTTTTTAGCAACATTAACCAAAGAATATATGTTAAAATTAAATTTATGTGTAATTTTCTAGGGTAACATGAGTTCTTGGGGGGTAGCTGTGGCCTAGAGGTTTGTGGCCGAGGGTCGCTGGTTCGATTCCTTCCCCGGACTGGCAGGAAAAATTTGGCTGTGGTGGGGTGATTAATAATTCTCCCCTTGATGTGCCCTTGAGCATGGCAATTAACCCCTTTATTTGCTCCCCGGGCACCTGAAATGGCAGCACACTGCTCTTGTCTGTTTCACTGCATGTTGCATGTGTGTGTTCAATCAGTCATGTGTAAAATGCAGAGAAGAATTTTGGTGTATGTAAAAAAATAAACTGTCAATAACGGTTTGAAGTTTAAGTTTCTTTCTTTTCTCTTTTGGTTCTAGTCAAAGAGACGATGATGTGGTATCTACTGTTTCTATACAGTGGTTTCTTACATTGCAGTTGACCTCAGATGTTTAAATATGTCTCTTTTTTTTTTAAGAATTTCTCATTTAAGCATTTGTTCCTGAGTTGAGAACTGCTGTGATTGCTTAAACGATGAGATGCTGTATTTTCTCTCAATAGGCTGTGAGAGTTGACGTTACTGTAAAGGTCCCGACTGAGTATTGATTTGGTTACGCACTGAGTGATGACCATGTCTTAAGAATGGTTTACATGAATTACAGGACTTAAAGAAATAGTTAAGTTAAAAACATTTTAGGAATTATGCTTATTCACTTCACTAGAGTCAGGTCATGAGATTGATGCCGCTGTCATATTTCCACACAGCAGAGTGTTAGCTTTCATTTTCATTGCAAATATTTGTTAATTGCAGCTTAATGTCAGCCGTAGATGACGACAGTGACTGACTCCACTCTGTCTCTGTTTGTTTTTTACTCTAGCTGTCAGTGATGTCCAGTTCTTAGACACAGGCTAAACCTCCTTCCCATCATGGACTCCAAGAAGCCAGGTGTGCTGCGGCATTTCCGCCAGAAGGTGCTACCACACTTTCGGCGAGGCAAGACGAGCGCAAGCAAGTCGCCCGTCCTGCTCGAACACACCATGGACCATCGGATGAGTTCCTCCGTTCCAGACATGAGATACATGAGGCAGGAGTACACTCACGTCTCCTCCAGCACACGGCTCCAGCAGTACAACTCCCCCAGCTACAGCAGCCCCTCCTCACCGTTAGTCAAGCCTGCTCGAGGCCTGGCAGGAGGTGGGAGTGGCCTGAAGGTGGGACCCGTTGGTGGAGGAGCTGAGAGGAGTGAGCACAGACTAAGCGTGCCTGTAGACTCTACAGACTGGGCTTCCTCCCAGGAGTCATTCAACAGTCTCTGCGAGGAGGAGAAGAGCTCCTCGGAGTCAAACTACAGAATCGTCAGAGGCATGGAGCCTGAGGAGCTGGCCCTGCCAGAGATGATGACCGTCTACAGTCCAGATGTCCCTTCCTTGGAAGTTTCCCAGGATGACTCACAGGTACAGACACTGCATGTGAAATGTTAACTCAGCATAAAGTTGTGTCTTATGCTTTGACTTGATATACCATAATCAACCCTCTTGGCCAGGCACATGTACACATACAAGGGTCTTGATTCCAGTTCATTTATCCATTTTATTTTTAATGAATAAGGAGCATAGCACTAGAATAAGCTTGTATTGTATTTTGTTTCCCTGTGACACAGCGGTAAAGAGATAAAGAACCTGGTGTGTTTGTTGTACATTGGCGGGGGTGTCAGGTGTCAGGTGGATTTGAACAGGACGGACAAAGTTTAACTTGGAGGGGCTGGATGAAATTGAAATTGGACTTCCTTCCAAAATCAATATTCCACAGCAGCACTTGGCAAACTTTGGTTGTGTGTGTTTTTACACATCCAAGGCATGAGATTTAATGACTCACATCTTTGAAACAGTGACAAGGATGTGGTTTTTAGTGCAGGTGTCACACTGGTATGGTCACATTTAGCATTTGGCCCTCCTTAGTCTTACAGAAATGATTTAAGAAATAGATTCAAAGACTTGTGTCAGGGGCAGACAATGCTTTTGCTGCCAAGTCCACTTCCAGTGAGTATTTACTGAGTCTAATATAACTTTGTGTGTGAATAAATTTGCATTATAACGTATTAATCTTTTTGGTCATTCCTGAAATCTTCTAAAAAAATGAGTAATATGAGTCATGTTATGAGCTCTGTATATATTTCTCATTTTTACAAGCTTGCCTCAAAGTCAGAGTATGTAAACCTTTGTGATGTAGTACTGCCTGTTTTATATACAGAACAAAGTCGAGAGACACACCTGTGAAATCGTAGTTGTGTCTTTTCTCAGTCACAAGCTCATCGTTCAGTAAATACTTTCTTCAGTGCAGAATACTGTGAGCAAAGGAAAACAACTGTTCCTCCAGCTACATTACATTCCACTTGTCGCTTGTCTACGCTGTTCGCTTCATAGCTTTCCTTACTTTGTGAAAAAAAATCTATCCGAGTGATGAATCTTGTAAAAAGTGTCACAGTACATTTTTGTCTTATCTTTTCTTCTGACTGTGCATGAAGTATTTTTTGTCCAGGTTCATTGCCGAGATGTGGTCACAGTGCAGTGAGACACCTAACACGCTGATTGTTCACAGATGAAAGTGACTGAGCCGTGGACGGCAAATAGGGAATGTTGTCTAATGACTTTGTACCACACCCTTGACAGTCTTACCATCATGACATTTGGTTGCAGCAAGCTCTTAAGTTGACACAAAAGCTTTGCTTCACTGTTGAAACCTTTTTAACAAAATGAAGAAACGTAAACTCAGCCATCATCAGCAGGTAGCTTCGGCACCCACCAGATGGATTTAGTTTTGCAGAAAAATCTCAACAGAAGTTTGTCCAGACATTAATTCATCTATTACAAGCAGGAGAAGGCAAATAGGTTTGACTTGATTTGACTTACTGTACACAAATGTATCGTACACAGTGTAGAGAAGCAGGAGGATTAACAGGTGCACAGCAGTTTGTTTTTTCCCCCTGGAGCACCAGAGCAGGTTAATCCACCATTTGTCTCTTAAACTCTGTGCCCTTAAGAATTTCAAACAAAAATAAAACACACAACAAACCAGAAAGTCACCATTCTTATCATAATTCCTCAAATGTTAACTGTTCACATATTTTTTTGGCCAAAATCCACAAGCATGTTCTGGTAGTTACCAGTCCATAGTAATAGTAAATAGTGTTAAATATATAGGATAAAGCTCAGTTGCTTGTGGTTTAACCCTAGAACACTAACGTTAAAATTAGTAACACCATCACTAACGTTGGGTATATTTTACCCGATATAATATCTCGGATAAAATACAGTTTATCACACCAGCGTTCATCATGCCATATAGGACACACAGTGGCCACCTCTTGGTTTTTCTTTCACAGCTGTACTGAGCACACATTTGGTCGAAAGTATCAACACATCCCTTCATTTGGTTGTAAAATTCGATCACTTCAAAATTGTGTGGGTGAAAATCACCCGACGTTAGTGTTCTAGGGTTAAAGTCCACAGGTGGGACAAGACTTCCCTTTTTCCAGTACTGCCATGTGCTCTGAGGTGTAATGCCTTTCAGCTCCCAGGATGCAGGAATTTTTAATAAATGCTCAGGGGATTTCTGCTGGTGGTAGAAATGCCAAAGCAAGATCAGCTGCTGAACCTTTTACTTATCAGAAGACTGAAATGTTCCTCTTTCATAGTTTGGGACTTTCCTTATCACATGATAGATTTCTTAAATGCATTTATCTTTGCCTCTGCAGTACGATAATCATGATTTCAACGTCCACGTGTTGAAAGACGGGGACAACCAAAACGTAAGTGCTGCTGTCTTGTGTGGGTATGTGTTAATTTGTAGTTCAGCGTTGTTGAACAGATATAATTTCGATATTATTTACAACATTATCCTTTGTGTCACAAATGATCAGATCATGTTGAAAAGGTGAGTGTAGGAGCTTTTATCTCTGGTTGCTGTCAAGCGGCTTTGTTTGTGTCGGGCACCATTCTGATCAGCATTGGGCTTTGACTGACACACATTTGTGTCAAAGTTTAATTCCAGATTATTGGGTGTGTTGTGTTCAGGACATGACGGTGGGTAGTTCAGCAGAAAGTGTGCGTCATCCTGGCTTTTGTGGCCGGTCAGAGTTGGGATGCTGAGCAGGGTGATTCCAGGCTACTGGGGTTTATTCTCTGAAAGATGCTTGGTTGGTGGAGAGGCTTAATAGTGATTAAATAATCCACTGGAAGGACATGAAGCATAAACAGCATACAGCTGCACAAAGCCTTCCTCTGAGTGTACTTTTTGTACCGTTTCAAAAACAGCATCAAAAATGCTCAAAGCAATAGAAGCAAAAAAGTATTTCACAAAATAAAGAGTAAGAGACATAACAAGTAAATTCTAATATGTGAAGAACATGTGATGTAACTTTCAACTAAATAAATTAAAGAAAGCAGAACAAAAGACTTCAGCTCTATGTCACAGTGTTGTAAGAAGAGCATTCATTTGCCGGGCTGGGTTGTGTTGCGGTTGTTGTGGAAATGCACAATTTCGACTGCACAATTTCTCTTGCATTTTTATATCATTTTATAGTGTTATTATTCAATAAGCTATAAACAGCTTATTGTGAGTTTGCACATTAGTAGCAAAAATGAGACAAAGGAAATCTAGCAAAAATGTGATGATACTGTATGACTGAATGATGATTTATAATAAAATCAAAAGGAGCAGTTTTTGAGTCAGTTATTTACTCACCCCCATACCAATGGAAAGTCGACAAAACATTTCTCACAGCAGTAACAGTGTTTCAGCTTTCTTAACGCTAAAGCGTAAAAAAGATAGTTAAAACTTAAAAAATAGCTCTGTAATGCTTCCCAAACTTATTTGAAAAGACGTTATTCACACCCAAATCTTCACTGTAGCCACTAAACTGTAAGTGTTAGCAGGCACCCTGTCAAAAGTGAATGCACAAGCTCAAACGTGTGTATGTGTGGCGTGATTATAATCTACAAATCATTTGGGATCTTCGGATCCACCTATCTTTCCACTGTCATGTACTGTAAGTAATGATAACTTTATGATAATGATGTCATTATGATAATAATGACTAAATTTTCGTTTTTATGTGAACTGTTCCTCTAAACATGTCAAATTTAGGAACAGAAAGCTAGCATCAATTGTCCAGCCAGAATTGCAATCTGTCTCATTTCTCTTTTGATCAGAGTTCCTGATTGAAGTCTTCATATTCTTTGTGTAAAAAAAAAAAAGAAGACAACTTTTTAGATCTTTTATTTTTTTGAGATATAGTTTGGCATTTTAAAAAAAAGTACAGTTTGAGTATTTCTGCTGATATTGTATGTAACACAACCCCTTGTATAAGTTACGTCATATTCACATACAGCTGTAGACTTGCTCAGAAAATCCAAATGTAACCAGTGATAATGGTAATAATGTGTGTGTGTGTGTGTGTGTGTGTCCAGAGTGAAATGAACAACGAGATCCCAAATGTATCGGAGAACACCAGGTTTCCTTCCAGGTCCTTCCTGCTCACCATCAACCTGAAGGAAGGACGCAACCTGGTCATCAGGGACCGCTGTGGTAAGAACCTCATCTTACCACTGCTACTACACATACTACATGACACAACAGTGAGGCACCACAAAGGACGCGTGTCATTTTACATATGGGCAATAGAACATATGCAGCAGTATAACTATAGTGTCTCTCTTTGTGTATTATTCATGTAGTGCACACAAAAGTGGCAGCTGTGCCATATGGACCGACTTAGTGTAGGAAGAATGGCAGGATGTTTTAAAAAAACTGGGATGTATTCTGGGTCTGATACACAGACATGTAAATAGTGATGATTTGTAGCAGTGGGTCGTTGAACTGGACCATAACCTCCAGCAAGGGACAGGAAGGGAAAGACCAGGTAGCACAAAACTACAGCAGAGAGAAGACATAGAGTCGGTAACATGTAGTATTGGAAGAATTCATACAGATTTCGAGGTAGAGGAGGAGAGAGGAGCTCAGTGCATCGTGGGAAAGACCCTGGCATTATAGGCCTGTAGCAGCATAACTAAGAGATGGTTTAGGGCTCACGTGAGCCAGCCCTAACTAAAGATTTATCAAAAAGGAATGTTTTAAGCCAACTCTTAAATGGAGAGAGGGTGTTTGAATCCTGAACTGAGACTGGAGATTCTAGGAACCACAAGTAACCCATGCAGGGTTACTTGTGGTTCCTAGAATCTCCAGTTCCTAGAATCTCCTCATAGAGTTTCAGTCAGGTAACGGATACTATGTGGTCTTAGTCGATGTGAGGGTCGCAGGGCAGAGGATGTTGCTATGATGTCATGTAAAGCTCTTTGAGACTGTACAAATAAAGTTGTCTTGTCTTGTCTTTTGGTTAAGATGGTGTCTGACCATGAAGCGCTTCATTAAGGACTTTATATGTGAGAAGAATTTGATTTTACATCAACTTCTGGGCTGTATTGTACAGGGAGCCAGGACAGGGAAGGCAGGATGGGAGAAATATGATCTCTTATATTAGTTCTTGTCAGTATACGTGCAGCAGCTTTCTGGATAATCCAGCCTGGAAGTGGGGAAACGCGTGGTCTTATTTTTCTGTCTCCTTTTGAGACAGAAAGTTTCAGATTTTTGCAATGTTATGTAGGTGCAGCAGCACATTAGGAAGATAGTAACTTTAATAACTTCACCTTGCTGCCCAAAAAAATACCCCCTGAAAAATCAGTGTTTGGTAAGAATTTCAAGTTCTTCCTTGCTAGTTGGTGAACTTTATCTGTCAATGTGTTTTGTCTACCTTGACATTTACTGACGTCTGCTGCTAGTAATGCATATGCTATACTCAGTACTGCATTCCTCTCAGGTCTGACAGCCACAGCAGACACTGTGTCCTCTTTAGGTATTTTTTCAGTAGTTCAGTAAGTGTAGTATGTATTGTGTGCTTTGTTTTTCACAGTGGTCTTATTCTTATATTCCTGTTACCTCTGACACATGGTTTCACTGTTCATCACCAATGTCCTCGTTTAACGACTACCTGTGCTTTCTGTCCCAGTGAGTAAGTGCTACTACTGCTATTCATTTATTCTTTCAGTTGTGTTCTTACGCTCAGTGGGGCTTGATTTGATCTTGCTGTCCTGTCTTTCATTGCCAATATGTTGTGTCAGTTGTGAAACACCAAAGGGATCTCTGAAGTGCTATCAGAGCTCATCTTTGTTTTCCCTTACATCCTGAAACTTTCAGATTATTTGTGCCCAGAAGAGTGTTCTCATGGTTAAACGTACCAGAAGAGCTCCGTCATCTGCCTGTGTGTGTTTAACTTTCTTTAGTTAATAACAACCCTGACTGTCTGTTTACACTCTAATGTTATTGATTCGAGGGACACTGAAGACATGTTAGCTATGAAGCTCCTATAACAGCCAGGGCAGGATTCCACACAGCATATTGGAACCTGTCTGAGCCACACCCACTATTCATTGCAGCCAGCCTTTAACTCTGGGCATGTATTTGGATTACATATTTTCTTTTGTGTGCCTTCATATTTACACAGCCAGGCTCTGGGGAAAGATAATGCAGAGAATAAAAGGAAGGAACAAGTGGCAGGAGGATTTGGTTTCACTGCACTATTGTTGAGTCCGTATTGTCCTTTAAAAGCGGCACATAAATAACCTCTTATTTTTGTCTGTTTGATCAGATTATAAACTCTTCGTGTGGAGCATATGCTGACAGCTGTTTACTGATGGACACCAGGGGTTTGTTGTGTAACAGGATTGTAATGTAATGCCTGTATTGTAACAGCTGAACCTTACAGAGCCGGGAACGATCAGATGAATGCAGAGGCGTGCAAGCTGTGGTGAGCTCACTGCTGCCCTCAGCTGGTCAACTGACTTAATAGTTACAAGTCACGGATTGTTACCTTGGAATGAAAACGATTTGACACAGCAGCAAAGATATAAACATATCAACACACTTTCATTGATGTTAGTAGTAAACAAAAGGGAATGTAGTATTCTGAGTCTGATGAAACACACACAAATGAAGTTGTCAGCTGTTGTCATTTTTCACAGTGGAAACCAAAATGTGATTGGCTTTTAATTCAGGAAGTTGCGGTCCCATCGGTTGGGGAGGAAAGAAACCACATCCTTCGTATAGATGCATGAGAGATTACATTGTGAGCAGGCCCCTCTCTGCCTCTTACTGGAATCCAGTGCATTTCCCCAGACATTAAGAAACATAGCTATATGGCTGTTTAGAAATCTAGCATAGAAATTAGAAGAAGGCTGATTTACTGCAGTCAGCCATTAGGACAAGTCAACCTTGCTCCCAAAAGGTGAAGCTAAACTTTTGAAACAGTTTGCTGGCTATATATATTAAGTTAGGACTGATTAATCCTTACAGTTTGTTACATTTAAATTAACATTTCCATTGTTTTCTTTTAATCAATCTTTAATCCCCAGTCGTTGAAACTCCATCAACAAACCACATACACTGGTGAGGTGTCATTTAGCAACACACCAACCCCCCCATCAACACACCAACCCCCCATCTTATCGGTATAAGCAACGTCAGTAAGTAATCCAACCTGCATTTTTTTATGTTCTCTGTCATTTCAGGTACCAGCGACCCTTATGTGAAATTCAAATTGGATGGGAAAACTTTCTACAAAAGTAAAGTGGTTTATAAAGACCTCAACCCCAAGTGGTATGAGACTTTCTCCCTACCTGTGAAGGATCTGAACCAGAAACTGTACATCAAGGTAACTCATTGTCTTACATGTTATATGCATTATTTGATGGTTTAAGTATGTAATGTAACCATGGGAGAATGACAGGAAGAGCACAGCAGTAAATATGTTAAATATGTTAGATTTATCATGTGGTCAGTCAGAGTTTCTTCATGGAGTATTGCTCAGTGTATCCACTCATTTTATTTAACAGCTCTCTCACTGGGAATTTAACTACCCCAACAACTTGAGAACATTTCAGTTTTGAAAGACATTTCATATGAAAATTTGTGTTGTGTCAAAGTCCATACAGTTTCTGCTGATGGTGGTGTATGATGCTCCACTGATAGTAGTGCAGTCAGCCACTATTAACCATACCTGTGTCTGTGATGCCCTCTGTAACGGTCTCTATGTCTTTGACGTGACACAGGTATATGACCGTGATCTTACAACTGATGACTTCATGGGCTCTGCAAGTGTCACCCTGAGTGATCTGGGGATTGACAAGTGAGTGCATCAGTGATAGTGGTAAGCTCTGATGTATGTGCTGGAAACCGTGTGTGTTAATTAATGGGCAGCTTCTGTCCTGTTAATTATCTCACAAAACCTCAGAATGCATACATGGTATAGACATAAGTATTGGGACGAGGATGTTCTTCAGGGCTTGGGCTCAGCCCCTTACTTCCAGTGAAGACATTTTGGACAATGCTATGCTTCCTACTTTGTGGCAACAGTTTGGCAAAGTACTTTTGTCCATATAGTATATGTGGCCCATCTAGACCCGTTTAATCTCATTAAAATGAAGATGAAATTTGCTGCTTCTGTGTTTTTTTTTTTTTTTAGAGTCAATGAGATGTCTTTGCCTTTGGAGGACCCAAACAGCCTTGAGGAGGACATGGGGGTTGTTCTGGTGGACATGAGCCTGTCACTCAGAGATGGAAGCAGCAAAAGAGGCCACGTATGGCAAGCTTCCTTATACATTTACTGCATGTTAACAAGAAGTAGGGATATTTGTGATGCATTGCACTTTTTGCACATTTATGTTTTCATCCATTATTGCTGTCCATTTCCCACTAACCACTGTGTCATTTTGTTTTGCACCTAACATGCATGCTCCTGCTGACAGAGGTGGCCTCAAAAACGAAAACGAAGTATTAGGGTAAGGCATGATGAAGGGAACACATTGGAGAAACACTAAGCAACGTTTGCTTTGGATAGTGTTCTACAGATATATGCCAAATTTCACAAAAGATGAAAACTATAGTGAAATCTAGAAAGAGAACCATAAAGCTTCCACTCAGCGTTGACATTCCATCGTGCTCAGTGTCCGGCCTCCCTCTGCGCAGTTCACAGTAGTCAAACTGGTACCACAATGTGCAGTGAAGCTGACCTGGCGTCTCCTAACATCTTATTCAGACCATTATTTTGGCAGTTACCTGTGCTAAAGATAATCTGAATCATTGTTGTTTCTTTACACCTACACTAGAGGACAGCAAATCACCACATTCATTTCTTTTGTAGGAAATGTTTGAGACAAATGTATGATGTAACTATAAACCGAGTACTTCTGAGATTAACCGTTAAGAGTAATGAACAGTCAGAGGTCACTGTGGTGTTCTGTAAAGCTACCTAAAATGCCTAATTATACACTTCTTGCTGAAAACAGCCTAAAGTCTTTGCAATATTCATTGAACAAAGTGCTTTCTTTCCATGCTGAATAGATACACAGCTCGATTAGTTATGCATTTCGAGTCACCCCTTGACACAGTACTGCTGGGCCTTGTGTACCTGTGGCCTTAATGATACCTAATAGAATAAATTTGATGTTTTTCTTTTTCTCAATACATGACAGGAAAAAACAACAATGAATTGATCCTATTAAGTATTGTCAGTGCCTTTAAAGCTTGACATACATTACTCACATACATTTATGAGAAGAATATTTTACCTTTTTTCCAAAGTTATGCAATATCTCTATTTAAAAAAAATCAAAGAGAATTTTTAAGGATTTACACTGTGGGATCCAGTCGGCCACGGATTGAGTAGGGACATTCAGACGTACTGAGAGACAGACAAATCCACAGCGCTGTTTTTTTTTTCCCCATGGAATTTGTTGACAGGAACGAAAACTAGAATATTGGCAGTGTTTTCCATTAAACGACTCTGGTCATTGTGTTCTGACTTCTTCCTGACAAGGTGTTTTCACCCACACAGAAGATGCTGAATGCATGCTTTTTTTTCTTTTTTCTTTTTGTATTGCTTGGCATGCCGTTCTCTGCACACACTCCACACACTGCACGACTCTATGAATGTGAGTGGGGCAGATCATTTTCAGATGCTTAAACCATCACATCTGTCATCCTTGCTCATTCCATCCTGTCTGTGTCTGCATGTTTATGGATTGAGCTGCAGCCACTTGATTCTGTGTTTGGACGTTGTTTGCATGACTGAACAGGTGTACGATGTGAAGTAGTCATTGAGTGCATGTTGCCCTATTCTTCAGATACTTGCTGTACTCTGCCAAGTGCATTCGGTGTGGTCTGTTAATTGCAATAGGATTTTCTGCCTGTGCATGTTGCAGAGCATATTCAGACAGGATATCAGTGTCAGCTTGGTCTGCATTAATTGAATCTGGCTTGAACATATGTCCCCACAGTGCTGTGACTTCATGTAAGCCCTGTTAATTATCTTGGAAGAGGGCTCCCTATTACATATGGACGAGGCATGCTGCTCTGCATTGTAGCTACTGTAGACCCTGCATAATCTCTCAGTGAAATAAAATGACTCTCTTTTCACTGGAGAACAGAGATGATGTGGTTTCATGCTGCTGTCTTCCGAGAGTGCTTGTTGTAATGTCCAAAATGCTGATTTGGATCATGTTGCCCTCTGATTTAAGCTTTATATAGTATAGATGTCAGTTTTGACATAAAATCCCCACCCACCCGTGTTCACAGCTTTTCCATATCTGTCTTTGATTTGACTGAAGTATTAGATATCCTAGTACCGCCTGCCACTTTTCTACTAGAATTCCAAATTGTTCTTTTTCCCTCCTTCTTTCCTTGTTTCTTATCCCTCTCTTGAAGGCGGGAGGCTCTTCTCAGAGCTTTCGCCTGTCAGAGACACTGAGGAAGAGTCAGCTGTGGACTTCTGTTGTGTCGGTGACTCTGGTCGAGGGTCAGGAGCTGCTGCTGGACGCTCAGGGAGGTCAGCTCTTTGTTCGCTTCAGGCTGGGAGAGCAGACATACAAAAGCAAGGTACTGGATTGTGGACTGATGCTTTTCATCTCCTCTGCTCCCCTCCTTCTCCTCCTCCTCCTCCTCCTCCTCAACTGTTTTTGTTATTCTTAGCATCCCTTTATTCCCGTTCCTACTTGTGCTCTTTTCTTCTGCTCACACTCCCCTTCCTCTGCTCCTTTTCAGTGTTTTCTAATTCAGTCCCTTTCTTTAATCAGTAAACTTGTCATTTCCCTCTCTTTTCACAAGTGTATTTCGCAAAATATGAATTTTTGTTTCATGTGTTTATCAGTATTATGTTATATTAAGATTAGATTGACATTTTACATTAGAATGTTTTTAATGCAGCCGATCTCTTGAGTGTAATAATGAGAACAACAGTACAATAATCCACCCAGAAGTGCAATAAAAAACTTCTCATGTAAAAGAGAAGTTTGAGGAAAATAAATGGAGTAAGAAAAAGTGGATTTGTGGTGTGTGCCATGAAATGCCTGAGCTCTAATCAGTGCTCATCCTGGCAGCTGGATGATGTCTGATGCTCACTTTCTCGTGCTTCTGGCTCTGTGGGTACTGTCAATGATGATTATCTCACTATTCTGCAGCATCATCCATTACACATCAAAGCTGCACTCTAATGAGAAGCAGTTTTTCTTATATACAGGTTCAAAGTGACAGTAGTTACTTTTCATGCCTTCATGTGTGGTGGGAACTTTTGATGCTGATTTCTGTAGCCGAAACAACAAAACATTTACACACTAAGTTGTTGTAAAATCATATTATAAAAAAAAAATTAAAAATCTGCAAAAGAATCTATAAAAACCTGAACACACTGCCACTGATTATTTTCCAAAGCTCATGTAGATGACTTTGAACATGTTGTAAAAGTCCATGTTCCCTGAGATATGACTGGCACAAAGATGACTATAACGGCAGAATAGTAGACAAAAGTTAATTATCATTGTAACATAACAGGAAAATTAGCATGCATCAGCATTGAATGTAGATGCCTTTCTGATTTAGAATCACTGCAAAGTGTCCAAACCCCAGTGGAGAGAGAGGTTCACTCTAAACCAGTACTTGGACAGTCCCAACATCCTGGAGGTGGAGCTCTGGTCCAAGGAAGGACGAAGGAATGAGGAGTGTTTGGGAACGTGAGTCTGTATTCAGAATGTGCGCTTGTGTGTGTGTGTGCCCTTCAAATTTGGTGTGGGCTTCTTCAGTGTGATTGGCCTTGCCGCAAAACACCTGAACCCTGTGAACAATAAAAAACTGACTTTTTAAGAAGAGATTTGACGTCCTTAGGAGTCTCAGGAGTTGCCTTGATTTTCCATTTGATAATTTAGAAGCAAAGACCAATCAGCCCAGTGAGTGATGTGTTCGTGCAGTCAAGTGTTAGTGTGCGGCCTTCATAATGGCCAACTTGAGGCCTATGTGTAAAATATAGGCTGCTGTTCCTGTCAGGATTGTGTACTTTTTTGGTATGTTGTTTATCTTGTGTTGTTGTGTGCACGTGTGGTTTCCTTTATACCTCTATGTGTGCACACTGTGCATGTGTGTGCCTGCATGCATGAGCATACGGTGTGTGTTTGTGTGTATGTATGTTTGTGTTTATAGGTGTGAGGTTGACCTGTCCAGGATCCCTGTCAGTCAGAGGCAGCTGTTCACACAAACCTTGGACCATGGCAGAGGACGCTTGGTCTTCCTGCTTACAGTGAACACGTGCAGCGGCGTCTCCATCTCTGACCTCTGTGCTGCGCCACTTGACGAACCTCACGAGCGGAAGAACCAGCTGGATAACTACGTCAGTATCTGTACTGTTGTATCTATACTGTGTGATCCCATCAGTTCCAGCTGACACTTCAACTGGATTGTTATCAGATATCCATCCATCCATTTTCTATACCGCTTATCCGTCAGGGTCGCGGGGGAGCTGGAGCCTATCCCAGCTGACTACGGGTGAGAGGCGGGGTACACCCTGGACTGGTTGCCAGTCAATCGCAGGGCCAACACACAAAGACAGACAACCACACACTCTCACACTCACACCTAAGGGCAATGTAGAGTAGCCAATTAACCTAATGTGCATGTTTTTGGTATTGTGGGAGGAAGCCGGAGTACCCGGAGAAAGCCCACGCAGGCACAGGGAGAACATGCAAACTCCACATAGAAGGGCCCAGACCGGGATTCGAACCTGGAACCCTCTTGCTATGAGGTGACAGCTAACAACTGCACCACCGTGCCGCCCCGTTATCAGATATCAGTGATATCAGCTGTAAAACAGCTTGTGATAAGCCGAGCTCTAGAGAGAATCGGGGTCAGTCTAAACTTTGGCAATTAAGGCAAGTAACAACCCAGTCTCAGTGACTAGAAAGTGAGCATTCCATGCAATAACTTTATAGTCTTAACAGACATGTTTTGAACAGACACTGCATGGTGGGCATGCCAGTGAAAAGAAAAGAAAACAGATCCACCATGAACCGTAGTCAATGATGTACAGAGAGAGGAAGCAAATAAATATTTAGCACTGCATTGGAGTTACCATCATTGCAGTGTTCTGCGGGGAAACTTTGGGTTGTGGAAATCACGTGGAATCCCCCCCCCCGCACACACACACACTCACACACTTGAATAAGCTGGACCCGCCCTCCCACCTGGTGGAGCTTCCCATTTGGAGGCCCCACCCTCAATGCACAGGACCCACAACGGGAACCTGCAAAATATCAAGCAGGTGGTTTTAATGTTGCGGCTGACAGATGTGTACACACACAAATACAAACACAAACATATACATGTACGTATATATGTATGTTTTACCATAATTCAACTTTTTAGCTGTTATGTCCCATTATGTCATATTTGTCTTGTAGCCACTGGTTTCAGTTCGTGCTAGAAAAGTATGAAAATAAACTTGCAGTGACTTGAAACATAAGATGGGTAATCCATCATGATGAACGTTTATTTGGATTAGCTGTCAGAGCTGGATTGGCATTGACATTGCAAGAACGGACTGTTTGAGAACATGTCTTGTTGGTGTTTCTAAGTTAATGCGGAAACTACTGACATATGAGATGTTCCGGTCAGCCGCTTTCTAATGCAGGATGAAAAATGTCACCTGAAAATGATCTAAACCTTCTGAAATGCTATTTTTGGTTAACCGAAGAAGGAAAATAGCGTGAATTCATTTCTTCTTCTGTGTGCACTGCCTCTCAAATCCCAGATGTCCCATAAATCTTTCCAAACTCTTGTGTTTTCTGCCTCCACAGAGTTTGAAAAGGTCCCTGAAAAGCCTCCGTGATGTTGGTTTCCTTCAAGTCAAAGTTATCAAGGCTACAGACCTGCTGGCTGCTGATTTAAATGGTATGCCGTCTGTTCGGATTTAACTTCTTTCTTTGTGCTGTCACACTTAACAAAACGTGTCCAGCGTGAAAGTGTTTTTGTTGTGTTCTGCAGGCAAGAGTGATCCTTTCTGCGTGTTGGAACTGGGGAACGACAGACTGCAGACCCACACAGTCTATAAGACCCTCCACCCAGAGTGGAATAAAGTCTTTACACTGTCAGTTTGAGTCTCTTCTCTTCTCATTAATCCTGCATTATGTATGTAGATTCACGTGTTGTGTGCTGTTTCACAGCCAATTGGGACATGCAGTAATGTGTGTGGGTTTGTGATGCATCTCTGACCTCCTTGTTTGTCTCTGCAGCCCTGTCAAAGACATTCATGATGTTCTAGTGGTGACTATCTTTGATGAGGATGGAGACAAGGCGCCAGACTTCCTGGGAAAAGTTGCCATTCCCCTGCTCTCGGTACTCACTACCTCTCTAAGAGTCCGCCATGCAGACAATAGACTAATCTATTTACACTCAGGGTCTAAATTAAAGTGAAGAAGTGATAACACTCCAACGGACTGAAGACTTGCTAAGATGTAATCCAGCATGACTGATGGTCAGGTTCATGGCGTAGTTCAGCACCTGATGCCCTTTCTGTCCCACAGATCCGCAGGGGACAACAGATCGCCTTCCCGCTGAAGAAAGAAGACTTAGGTGGGCTGTCGAAGGGAAGCATCACTCTGGAGCTGGAGGTTATTTTTAACCCCGTAAGTTAAAGTTCAGCTTGTGAATAGGACATGAGTACATGTTGGATGTGTAAAATGGGCCTGATTCTGTCTGCTTTTCATGGATTCTTTTTTGTCATCAGGTCAGAGCAAGTTTAAGAACCTTCCAGCCAAAGCAGAGAAGATTCATGGAGGATAATCCCAAATTTTCCAAAAAGGTTTGACACAACCTTGATTCATTTACTATTCAGAGTTTAGGAATGATCATTTTACTGTGTGTAACTCACATGATACATTAAACTTTAACTGTAGTTCTTTAGTTCATTTTTATTGATCTTAAATGCAAAGAGTAGAAAATCCTTCAACTTCATTGGCACTGAAATGCTTAGGTGATAAATCATCAGACTTTCCCACTTACTTTGTCTTATTTGATGTTAGAATGAATATGTTTGGGTTTTACTGTTGGAAAAACAAAACGTTGATTGAAATATATCAGATTTTAGGACATTTTTCAGATATTTTGTAGACCAAACAACCCTTCCATCATGCGTTATCAGTAAACACTTAGCTTGGCTGAAATTGTGTGAGAGGTGAGGGACACCCAGGACAGGACTAGACCAAACAAAGAATGATTTAATCAAGAAGATTTTTGGCACATTAAACGATAATGAAATGATATTTTGTTCCAGCTCTAGGACCCATACGATTAAACATTACAAGCAACCAACTGTAAAGAGGGCAAGGGTCAAAGGTCACTGCACTTGTGACAATGGTCCTGTGATGCTTGGATAATTGAAATTTCAAAGAAAAGATAGGCACTAAGAGTAAGAGGGAGAGAGGGAGAAGACAGATTGTACAAATTTTTACTGTTTTTATTATGAAGTGGATGTCAGTAGTTTTTACTTTGCTCCAAAAAGCAACAACTGAAACAGCAGAGACTTTGAGTTAGTTGAATCGAGCTTTAATTGACCCCAACTGTGACTGAGTTCTTGTCCACTGTTCTGGTACATTAGTTTGATATGCAGTGTGCAAGACAGGGTGCGAGACAAGGTGCCTGACTGTCTGTACTTCCCACAAAGACTCATTGTTGTCAGACAATGCGTTGCTCACTAACGCCAAAATTGGCTTACGCGCTAACGACTTGGATAGTAACATGCAGGGTTTCCTTCTGTCTTGATGCTTAAAGTCTCAGTTGACAAAATCAGGTCAGGTTACAGACATATTTTCACCCACTGACCACACTGGCTCATTCCAAAACATACTCTCACTAATTCACTAGCTGTGAAGTAACTTCTTAGAAACATCATTTAGAGCAAGTTTAACCATCATTTAATCCCAACAGCTGTAATATTAATGTATTTTTCATGTGCATAATGTGATTCTTTCAGGCTCTGGCCAGGAACGTGCTGCGTGTTCAGACACTGTACAGGGCTATCGTGTCGACTCTGCAGTACATCAAAAGCTGTTTCCAGTGGGAGAGCGTTCAGAGGAGCCTGCTAGCCTTCCTGGTGAATTGCTTTAACTGCTTATCAACACGCTATCTGCATTTCCCTCTGTTTTCCCTCCAAGCTGCGGAAAACGACCGCAGTCTGGCCAGCCCCTTACTTGAACTCTCATAGCGCGAATCTTAATCAGTGCGGTGGTGGGCTCAGCAGAAAATGCAGGCTTGGCCCCGTCTCCCGTGTTGGAGTGGACGCTTTCAGCGCTGCGTGTCTCGTGGATGCAGAGTTAAGCCTCAGCTGGAGAGAGTAGAGTCCCAGTGGAATCGAGATAGAGTCTATTTTTGTTCTACTTCCCTGACAACTCATTAACCCTCTGTCCAATCTGTGTTCGGTTTGATTTAGACTCCATTATGCCGACAGAAGTCCAATTAAAAGACTCTTCAGAGATAAGGCTTATTCTCCCTCCTGCCATTGTTTAATACAAGTGTTAAGCAAGTGTGAGGACAGAAACACAGGAGAAGCCTCTCAGCCTTGTGTTTAAACTGCAAAGTGGAGTGGGCGCTGATCTTTTGACATTATTCTCTCCAAGATCTAACTTGCTTGAAATGCTATGCGGCAAGTTGTGCATTAAGTATGCAGACAATCAAGGTCATGGAAAGTTCTTTTTGTTTTTGCAATTTGTGTCCTGTAGATGGCACTAAAGTTTTGCTCAGCAACCCCAGGGATTTCTTTTGAGACTGGTAAGGAGATACTGTATGCCGGCCAATAGTACAGTTTGTTCAATTTGTTGTGAAAAATGGGAGCTGCAGCACAGAGCTGTTAACTGAGCAGACTCTTGAGTCAGAGTCTCGGAGTCGTGCATTTAGCTCTGTAATTTGGGATCACACAACACGAAACCTGTCATCCAGGATGGGGTCGAGGGTCATGGCACATAGTAAATGCATACTGAAATGCTGCTTTTTGATGGCAATAGATTACATATGGTGCTAATTGTTCAGGTTAATATTTTTGTTTTGTCTGACAGTTCAGAAACACTCTGTCAAGCACAAATTCAAGCATGAACAAGCGCACAACATAGACACACATCCTCCCTCTGCGTGTCAGTGTTTGAAAGGCAGTGCCATCTGTACTTGTGTTTTCACACTAACGCTCCCTGCCTTTTCAAGCCTCAGTGAGAGGAAATAATGCCTGCTTAATATGCCACATGTGAGAGTAATGATTCATATCTTCACTCAACATGTCAGGATGGACGATGGAACTACATGCAGCCACTGTCAGACATCGTCATGCAGCTTTATAAAAGAATGCTTACATTTTATTTAGAAATTTAACATGAGTTCTATAAGTTTAAAATACAGCCTATTTCCGAGCAGAACTTTCAACAGAACCCCAATTTCTCATTTCCACCTTACCAAAACACTGAAACAGGAGGAGCCTCCGGAAATACAAAGCAAATTTCCTTGAAATTAAGCAACAGCATCAACAACAATAAGAAGAATAAGAATAATTCTGAGAGAAGGTGCAAAACCTCCACTTCCCCATTGAAATCAATGTCGTCAGTGTTCTTCCGCCTCCTCCATATTTTCACTTTATTAAAGAAATATGCCTTTTGTGCCCTCACTTGAGGAAGTATTTTTTTCTTTCATATGCACCATCTGCATTGAACTCTGTCACCTCGGCCTGAAAAGGAGGCTCATGTAAATAATTCATCATTCCGTTCTTCTCACCTTCAATAATCACTAAAGATCAGACAACTCCTCCTGAAATGTGAGGTTTTGGACAGAATACAAACTGCACATGTGAACAGCACAGTGAAGCTTCATCCAAAAATGTGGACAAGTCTCCAGTGCTTGCACCAGTGTAGCATTTCTACAAGGTTACATGTTCTGTGAGTGTACAGTGGAGGTCCAGTTGTAACTGATACATTTTAGAATGTATGGCTGCTGATTTAAGTGTTGTAACAAGTACCTGTAAGTCATACTTGAGTAAAAACATCGTGCTGAAATATTGGTAAAAATGAAAGCAATGCTTATGGCTAGCATTTGAGTGAAAGTCATAAGACATCTATAATTCAATTTACCGAACCACCAAAAGCACAAGAAAAGTAATTTGAAGTTAATTCAGTCTGTAAAGTAACTAGGAACTAAAATGACCAAATAATTTTGGTGGAGTACAAAATACAACGTTTGTCTTCGAAATGTACTGTAGTGTAAGTGGAAAACAAAAAAAGGAAGTGGTCACTTTTTTAAAGAAGTTGCACATTATTCCTCTCCCAAACAAAAAGATGAAAACACCATTGCTCAGTTTAGTACACTCAGGGGCTTTGCTGCTATGCTTTATCTGCTAAGACCATTATGCTTCTGGTCATAAGCCTATGGCTGATGTTTGCTAACGCTAGCCAGCTCTGGGTGGATATTATAGTTCTCTGACTCTTCTCCACTTGTGCTACAGTCATGCTACGTTTTAACAGTTGCCATTATCGCATAATTGTTACTTGTTGCCACGGTGGCTGCTGTTCAGCAAAGCTTAGATCGTTGCATTTCTATAAAATAATGAATGGAGTAAATGATGTCGGTGATTTCTGTGCTCTCGGTTTACGGCTCTGCCACACATACCCTTTCCTGAAAATCTGGCTACATTCTGAAAATGTGAAACCCTCCAGTTCAGTAGCGCTCCTGACGTTAGGTAGCCTTTCATTTTTTTTTTCCCTCTCTCTGATCTGGATTGTATTTCCAGAACCCCTTTTGCTGTTGAAGACTGTGTAATGCCTCTCACGCTGAAATGGGCTGCAATTATCACAATCTTTATAGCTCAAGTATACATTTCCACCAAAGCGTGACTTGGCTTTCCCCCGTCTCAGCTCTCCCAGTCATTACAAAGTCCTCACTAATAAAACATAACCCTTTCAGTGAGGAATTGGTTTCATCTCCTCTCCCAGGCCCTGTTTTGGCTTGTGATAGCACTGACAAGAGCATGCTTGGCTTTTTGCACATTAAAGCTGATGGTGGTAGCAGTGGTGGTGGGGGGGGGATTTGTCATCTTTTATGTCAGTTGGTGCCTCAGAGGAGAGTGATGTCTTTACCAGATGTTCACTTCTATTTTTATTAGCATATAAAAACCGGTAAACCCGTCCCCACGCCTTGTGGCTCGCTGCCACTTTGGCCGGCGCTGCCTTTCTGACAGGATTATTTTATGGTTGCATTTAGCCGTGCAATTGAGACATCAAAAGCCATATTTTCTTTATCCTCTCATCCATTTTTACCTGAAGCACGCACAGGTGGAACGTGCATTACAAGTGGATGTTAATGACATATTCACACACAGGCTCCCTGTGGCTGCAGCAAATCGCACATTCAGCTTTAATGCACACAGGTTGAGAGAGGCAGAGCAATTAGACTTGTGTGGTTAATGTCAGTGCATATGCAGGGGGTGGAGGGATAGTCAGTCTGGCTGAGCAGAGTGGTCACCCGGCACGGCGTATGTGCAGGAAATGTACGTAGGCAGCAAGGCTTTGATAATGGCAGGGTAGCCTTCGTCAGCTTGACCAGTGCTTATGTAATCAATGACAGATCAGATGAGCCCTTTGCTTGCGGGGATTCACGTACGATTGAAAATGTCTTTGGACTTAATGAAAGGCAGTGTGTTTCACCCTTGTGTCTGCCCTCTCTGACGTCTGACCTCTGTGGACCTCTGCCTGCAGGTGTTTGTGGTGACAGTGTGGTACTGGGAGTTTTACATGCTGCCCTTCTTCCTGGTCCTGCTCATCTTGTGGAACTACCTCCAGGTCCGCTCCGGCCGTGTCAGTCAGGACCTGGTGAGTCCAGAGCAGCTCAGTCTGCCTCTTCTGTCTCCTTCTCCTTCAGCCTGATGACCTGCCATTCGCACTTCTTTCTCTATTTTGTAGAATAAAAAACAGCTACCTCAACCACAGTTTGTTCACATAAGTAAAAAGCTGGTTTGTTTCCATAGCAACCAGCTGCACTTAGCTACATGATACATAATAATAAAATAACACATAATAAATAAGTATAGAAAACTCGATGAATAGACTAATGAAACATGTCATTATAGCCTAAGCTAATTTGCAGTTCTTGTCCCTCGCTAACACAGCTTTCTTTTTTTTCCAATCTGGTTCTAGTTATTGTCCTGAAATATGCCTCTTCATCACTGTAATTGGTCTGTTGCCCCCTTCTTGTTGTGACTGGTCAAATTAGAAGAAGTTTTCAGGCCTCCGCTCTGAAAAGGTCACAATTCACACAATTCACGGTGCTTTTTTCCCCCCGCTCTCACCGCTCTGTGTCACAGAAAAAGTGGATGTTGTGTCTTGTCTGTGCTCAGTGTGCAATAGCAGCTGTATTTACTGAATACAGTAATGGTAGTTCAACTCAGACTATAGGTTATAGCAAATTACATACACAGAGCACTCTGCAGACAACAATGTAATTCATTATGCTATGAAATATGTGCTTATTTACAACCATGTAGGGCAGCAACTAACAACATACACATGTTAGAAAATTGTGTAAAATACCCATTCAGTAACATCTTCCACCAGAACGAAACAACAATGACATTACATTTAATATGATACAAAATAACGATAAATTTTCAACTTTAACGTTGAATCAGTTACTGAAATAGTTGGCTCATTTTGGTTCATTGGTTCAAACAACTGAATGAATAACTCACTGATTGTTTCTGCACTACAGCCGTGTTAGTGAATACACTGTACAGAATCTTGCACCAGACCATATAAAATAACAGATCCAGATGTACACTCTCCTGTCATGTGACACTGAGATCCTTTTACATGCCTAACAGGTAAGGTCGGAAATAAAATTAGGCTAAGATGTGAAGATTTATAGAGTAAATTTTATTGACTGAATGTGTAACAACTTTGAGGAGCAAAAAAATATATATATATTATTTATTATTATTATTATTATTATTAAGACTCTAAGGCTAATCAACTCCATCAGGACTGTGTGGGTAATGTTTGATTAAATTTGATTCACAGAGCTGCACACAACCTCACAAGAGCCATCGGTTTTTGATTCACAAGTTTCACAATCCCAATTGGTACTGTCACACAGCGGTGAGGTATTGTCTCGTTTTGGTTTTATGTCTCGTCATTTCCTGTTTTATTTTGAAAAGTAACTCTCCTCTCGTTTCAGGTCACTTGCCCTTCCTCTTGTGTCTCCGGTCTGATTGTCTACCCGATTACCTGATTGTGTCCACCTGTTCCCTATTATCCCCTGTGTTCAAATAGTCTGCGTTTCCCTTGTCTTGTGCCTGTGTGTTTCGTCCTCGTGCGTTCACCCTAGCATTTCCTCGCCATAGCCACAGCCACAGTCTTGATAATTTTCTCTATTTGCCTTATGATTCTAGCCTCTGTTCAGAGTGACTTTTTGTTGTTAAGTTTTCATAGTATAGAGTTTTTGCCCAAAGTTTTGAGTCAGGGATTTTGAGTTCTGCTTTCTTTTTCCTCGTGAAGAGTGATTTTTAGTTCCATAGTAGTTTTTCCTCCTTGTGAGTGATTTTTTGTTTCTCAGATAGATCTTTACCCTTAGTTATTCTCTCCTCCTTTGGGAGCGCTTTCATTTGTAGACAGAGCAGATATTCACCACGGTAAGTTTGATAGCTCTTTTGTTTCTACCCCTGGTAAGTTTTTATAGTCGCGCATCGTCTTCGGACGAATCTCAGGTAATTTGATAGCCACTTGATTTATTCACTCTGTAGTGTATTTCTTTACGGAGCTATAATAAAGACTGCTGTTGCGAACCTTACTCTGCATCTGAGTCCTATTCTGCCGGATCCTGACAGTACACACAGGCCAGCATGGACTCAGCAGAGACCCCGCCCGATCGCTCGGAAATGCCGCAGATGGCAGCTGCTCTGCGGGAACAGGAGGCTCGTTTAAGTCGCCAGGAGGAGTTCCAGATAGCGATGGCATCTCACGTAAACAACCTAGCAAACCGAGTACAGGATCTCCTCGATCAAATGGCCAAGCCATCGGCTCCTCCGCAGGCTCCTGTCCCTCCTGCAGTCACCGCACCTGCTCCGGCCTTTCCTACAGTTGGAACGGGTGCCAGACTGGCTTCTCCGGAGCGATACTCGGGAGAAGCTAAGAAGTGTAAGCCGTTTCTTATTGACTGCTCGATTCATTTTGAACATTCTCCGTACTCTTTTCCCACTGACAGATCTAAGATCGCGTTCATGATCTCCCACCTGGCGGGGCGCGCTAGAGCTTGGGCTACGGCGGAGTGGGCACGAGACTCTGCGCTCTGCAGTTCTCTCTCTGACTTCCAGGACGCTCTTCTGAAGATCTTCGACCCCGTCTCCGGAGATCGCGAAAAGGCTCGAGAGCTGAGCAACGTTAGACAAGGTGCCGAACCGGTGAGCGATTATGCCATCCGCTTCCGTACCCTGGCAGCGGAGAGTGGATGGAACAGCACCGCGCTGTACGACGTTTTCCTGAAGGGTCTAGCGCCTCCCATTCAGGAGAGAATGATTCCGCTGGACCTGCCTCCTGATCTGGACTCGCTCATCGCTCTCGCCATCCGGACAGATAATCGTCTCCGGGAGTTAAAATCTCAGCATCGGAGCGGATTCACGGAGAGAATGAGCGTTCCTCCCTTACAGTCTGCTGGTGGTCGTTTTGACCGCCGACCGCCTTCGCACTCCTATTCCCTCTCTCCCGCAAGGGAAGGGGATGAACCTATGCAGTTAGGCCGAGCTAAACTCACGCAGGAGGAGCGGCTTCGTCGGCAGCAGGAGGGCCGATGCTTCTACTGTGGAGAATTGGGTCATCTTATTGCTGCCTGTCGGGCTAGGAAACCCACAGCGGTGAGTCATGTCTCGGCTGTCGGTCCTGTCCAGCGCCTCCTCACACCAGTCAGGTTAGTTCACCACGACTATAATTCGAAGCTCCCTGCTCTCGTTGATTCAGGAGCAGACGAGAGCTTGATGGATGAAGATCTGGTTATGAAGGTTGGTCTCCAAACTGAACTTCTGGCTAGACCATTCAGGGCCAGTGCTCTGGATGGGAAGGAACTTTTCACTATCACGCATAGAACAGAGCCTCTGGAACTAATAATCCAGGGGCATAGAGAACTCTTGACTTTTTATGTGTTCAAGTCTCCTTCTCAGGCTCTGGTTTTAGGCTATCCCTGGCTGAAAAAACACAACCCGCATGTCGATTGGAGGTCTGGACAGATTCTAAGTTGGGGGAAAGATTGTGAGGGAATATGTTTGGTCACGCAGAAGCCTAAGATCACTGAGAGTATGACTAATGTTGTTTCCTTTGATTCCGCCACAGACCCTGAGTACCCAGACCTAGGATCCGTACCCACCTGCTACCACCACCTCAAGGAGGTTTTCAATAAATCTAAGGCGCTGTCCCTACCTCCGCATCGACCCTATGATTGTGCCATAGACTTGGTTCCGGGGTTTACAATTCCCAAGGGGCGTCTATACTCCGTTTCCGGGCCAGAAAGAGCAGCTATGAACGATTATATCCAGACCTCTCTTAAGGCTGGTCTCATCCGCCCATCCTCCTCTCCAGCTGGAGCTGGATTTTTCTTTGTAGAAAAGAAAGATGGATCGTTAAGGCCCTGTATTGACTACAGCCCTTTAAATGATATGACAATAAAGAACCGGTATCCCTTACCTCTGATGACCTCTGTGTTTGATCAAATTCAACAAGCTAGCATATTCACAAAGCTAGACCTACGAAACGCCTATCATTTGATCCGGATCAAAGAGGGTGACGAGTGGAAGACAGGCTTCAATACACCCAGCGGTCATTACGAATACCTGGTCATGCCATTCGGGCTAACTAACGCGCCTGCAGTATTTCAGGCTATGATTAACGATGTTCTTCGTGACTTTCTAGACCAATTCGTTTTTGTATATCTAGATGACATCCTGATTTATTCAACTGATCTGGAAACTCATAAGGTTCATGTGTCAAAAGTATTGAAGAGACTCCTAGAGAATAAATTATTTGTCAAAGCAGAAAAAAGTGAGTTTCACGCCGACACCATCTCCTTCCTGGGCTTCATTGTAGCCCCTGGTAAGGTGCAGATGGATCCGGCTAAGATTAGCGCGGTCGCTGACTGGCCCACACCCGATAGCCGCAAGAAGGTTCAGCAATTCCTCGGCTTTGCGAACTTCTACCGGCGGTTTATCAGAGGCTTCAGCGCCATAGCCGCTCCGCTTCACGCCCTGACGTCCCCCAAGGCTCACTTCCGGTGGACTCCTGAAGCGGAGTCGGCATTCCAGCTCCTCAAGCGGCGCTTTACCTCAGCACCCATCCTCACCCTGCCAGACCCGCAACGACAGTTCGTGGTGGAGGTGGATGCCTCCAATGAAGGCGTTGGGGCAGTGCTCTCCCAGAGGTCAGAGCACGACGACAAGATGCATCCCTGCGCGTTCCTTTCCCGGCGGCTGACCAATGCGGAGAGGAATTACGACGTGGGCAACAGGGAACTGCTGGCGGTCAAGTTGGCGTTGGAGGAGTGGAGGCATTGGTTGGAGGGAGCCAGCCACCCGTTCATAGTTTGGACGGACCATAAGAATTTAGAGTATATACGCAAAGCCAAGAGGCTTAATTCCCGCCAGGCCAGGTGGGCGCTGTTTTTTAATAGGTTTAACTTTTCTCTGTCTTACAGGCCGGGGTCCCAAAACATCAAACCTGACGCCTTGTCTCGGCTATACGACCCCGAACCTGTTGCCAAGGAACCTGACTCCATCCTTCCGCGTTCCTGTGTGGTTGGATCGGTGACTTGGCAGATAGAAAAGGAGGTAGAGCAGGCTAATGGTGTGGCTCCACCACCTAGTGATTGTCCAGATAACAAGCTGTTTGTCCCAGCAGAACTACGATCACGGGTGATTCATTGGGCTCACACCTCTTTGCTCTCCTGCCACCCGGGAGTTCGACGGACGTTGTTCGTCATCTCCCGGAGGTTCTGGTGGCCATCCATGGGAGCGGAGGTCCGGGAGTACGTGGGAGCCTGCTCGGTCTGCGCCCGCAACAAAGCTTCGACCGGACCTCGTATGGGACTACTACAGCCATTACCTATCCCTTCTAGACCATGGGCCGAAATATCATTGGACTTTGTCACAGGACTCCCGCTCTCCCAAGGCAACACCACCGTGCTCACAGTAGTGGACAGGTTTTCCAAGATGGTCAGGTTCATAGCTTTGCCCAAGCTTCCTTCAGCTAAGGAAACGGCTGAAATTATGATGGCAAATGTCTTTAGGATCCACGGGTTCCCACGGGACATAGTGTCAGACCGGGGGCCCCAGTTTGTGTCAAGCTTTTGGAGGGAGTTTTGCCGGCTCATCGGAGCTACAGCCAGTCTGACCTCGGGATACCACCCGGAGGCTAACGGCCAGACCGAGCGCCTTAACCAGGAGCTGGAAACCGGCCTCCGCTGCCTAGTGTCCCAGAACCCGTCAACATGGAGCAAACACCTGGTCTGGGTAGAGTATGCCCACAATTCCCTTCCTACATCGGCAACAGGTCTGACGCCTTTTAAATGTGTGTTTGGCTATGACCCCCCTCTCTTCCCAGACAGTGAACCAGAGAGCTCGGTTCCTTCCGCCTATGCTCTGCTACGCCGCTGCCGGCGAATCTGGGCAGCCGCCAAGCAAGTTTTGATCCGCCAGGGGAATCGGGTCAAGACAGCTGCTGACCGCAGGAGGAGGCCAGCTCCGGTCTACCAGCCAGGCCAGAGGGTCTGGCTATCTGCCAAGGACCTCAACCTCAAGGTCTCCTCTAGGAAGCTGGCACCGCGCTTCGTGGGTCCTTTTCCTATCACCCAGGTTGTTAATCCCGCCGCTGTTCGTCTTCGCCTGCCTCGTTCTCTCAAAGTTCACCCCACGTTCCATGTCAGCCAGGTCAAACCCGTCCGGGAAAGTTCCTTGGTCCCTGCGGTCCCTCGGCCTCCTCCTCCGGAGATGGTGGATGGGGGGCCAGTGTACAAGGTTAAGCGGTTGCTGGCTGTACGGAACCGGGGCCGTGGTAAACAGTATTTGGTGGATTGGGAGGGTTATGGCCCGGAAGATCGCCTATGGGTCCCCTCTCGCCACATTATAGACAGGACTCTTATCGTGGACTTTCACCGAGACCATCCAGGTCAGCCTGGGCCGTCAGGTGTCGGCCCTAGAGGGGGGGGTACTGTCACACAGCGGTGAGGTATTGTCTCGTTTTGGTTTTATGTCTCGTCATTTCCTGTTTTATTTTGAAAAGTAACTCTCCTCTCGTTTCAGGTCACTTGCCCTTCCTCTTGTGTCTCCGGTCTGATTGTCTACCCGATTACCTGATTGTGTCCACCTGTTCCCTATTATCCCCTGTGTTCAAATAGTCTGCGTTTCCCTTGTCTTGTGCCTGTGTGTTTCGTCCTCGTGCGTTCACCCTAGCATTTCCTCGCCATAGCCACAGCCACAGTCTTGATAATTTTCTCTATTTGCCTTATGATTCTAGCCTCTGTTCAGAGTGACTTTTTGTTGTTAAGTTTTCATAGTATAGAGTTTTTGCCCAAAGTTTTGAGTCAGGGATTTTGAGTTCTGCTTTCTTTTTCCTCGTGAAGAGTGATTTTTAGTTCCATAGTAGTTTTTCCTCCTTGTGAGTGATTTTTTGTTTCTCAGATAGATCTTTACCCTTAGTTATTCTCTCCTCCTTTGGGAGCGCTTTCATTTGTAGACAGAGCAGATATTCACCACGGTAAGTTTGATAGCTCTTTTGTTTCTACCCCTGGTAAGTTTTTATAGTCGCGCATCGTCTTCGGACGAATCTCAGGTAATTTGATAGCCACTTGATTTATTCACTCTGTAGTGTATTTCTTTACGGAGCTATAATAAAGACTGCTGTTGCGAACCTTACTCTGCATCTGAGTCCTATTCTGCCGGATCCTGACAGGTACAGACAAAACAAAATGTTTTCATATGATATGAGCTTGAGCTTTGGCTGAAATTGGTGTGTTCATGCGTCCCATTACTCCCAATCAGATTGAGAAAAGGGTTTTCAAGGTCTTCAGTTGTGTAGTAACTGACAAAATGCAACAATAGACCCATCAGAACACATTTTTGATTCATTTGGAGTCATATTTCTTGTTTCACTAGGCACAACAAACCTGCATGTGTGTGCTAATTTTGGTGTAAAATTGGTAAATGTTAAAACTAATGCACTCTAATAAAACGGTCTCAACCAAAACTGAACCTTCATGAAGGTACGACTTGTTGCAATACTGTTGTATTAGACTGCATTAGATTTTTCCTTTTAGCTAGCTGTTTTTGGTGCCAGCCAACTCCTGGAAAAACAAAACAACAACAAAAAAATAAAACACTTCTCTTACCTGCTTAATGTTCCACTATGCTGAGCAGTTAGTTGCTAACTGTGTCTGCTGCTTGGTGCTGGGCAGGTGGTGTACACAGCTGCCTGCTGCAGTCTAACACTAAACTGTGACAGCGATGACACTGAACAGAAACAGGAAAGTTTTGCCAACACTCAACAGAGCTCACTTTCCTGTCGCATGTAATCCACTGTTGACAGAAAAATATTGATGAGTGACACTTTAACATGTTCGGGTGTGGACCACCAGTTGCTTCGGCTTACGGTAAAAACAGCCGACACGTCCTATCAGTCAGCTGTCCCACGGTGCTGATTGGCTCTGCAGGCTGACCTCAGGGTCGCGGCTAATCCCTGCACTTTGTCAGATGACAACTCCATGAGCTGCGCTGCAGTTAATACAGAGTCCCGTTGTTTGTTTGTTTCTCGAAGCCATTGGAATCTCACCTCTGTAATAATGTCCTTTTTTTTTCAGGACAATATGGATTTGGCTGATGAGGATGAGGATGATGAAAAGGTATGTACCTGTTGTGGCTGTTATTTTTTTCTTTGTTGACTGAGAATATGTATTTCTATATGCTGATGAACAGAAAAGAATCAGCTTTATTTTAACATGTTTACAAGGATGATCTATGATTTTATGCTGTTAAGCTCTTTATTCAGTGCTAAGTCTCCTGATGCATTTTGATTCCTGCCAACCACGAGTTGTATTTTTTGTAAACTTACCGAAAGACACTTGGGCTTAATGAAGACCTCACCAACCCGTTTCCACATGTCACAAGACATTCATATGCTAATGGTGGGGCGGGGAAAAAGGTTCTGCTGCATTTTGGAAAGTCCCTGAGCTTAACACACCATATAATACCATCAGTATGGAACTAATGACAGCACTTAGACATGCTTTTTCAAGGCTCATTTTGTGCGTTTGTGTTCAAAGTGTTACAATGCTTTTAGGCAATGAGATATTTCTTCAGAATGACAGAAGTTTATTTTAGATGTTTTGAATGGCCTGCGTCGGTCTGATGTAAAGGAGCTCTCATACTGGTTCCAGTGGGAACATGACCTTGAAAAATTGTGCTTAGTGCTTTAGTGCATAATGGATATTTGACTGAGGTGAACATAAATTGTCTTGCATGTGGTTTTTGAGACTGATAGTCACTGTTCGTCTGGAATATCCCAGATTTGATCCCCTCAGCAGCTCTTTTCCCAGGCTCATCCCCACCGTCTGGCTGGCACCGAGCCAGCAATCACTCGCGGTTTTTCAGAGCAGAAGGAAACATTTATCACAGAGATCGCGTAGTGACAAAGACCATGACTCTACCAGTAAACAGCCGCCCAAAAATCACCACTGCCACCCCAGAGAGGATCCTCACGGCACCTCTCTTTAGTCCTCTGACCCTCCTTCAGTCTGCCTGTGTCTGATGTGGACATGTGGCCGACTCTCTGTCTGAAGTCTGGCTTTCGCTCCAAAGATCTTCCAAGAGCCTGGTCTGCTTTGTTTACTTTAAAGCCATCCGTCCCTCCAGGGATCTGGACTAGCCTGAGAACGGCATCTCGTCTCATTCATAACGTGAAGTCCACTCCTACTCTGAGGAGCTTTCACTTCAAAAAGCCATTTTCAAACTTGCTCTGAAGTGTCAGTCTGGTGTCTTTCTCTGAGACCCTTAGAGATTTAGTCAAGTCTTGTCAGGATCAGACCCGAGGCCTCCAATATATGTCAGATGTGTTGAACTAGATAAACCTATAAGAAGCAAATTTTGTTGTTTTTTTTTTTAGGTATAGTTTTTGTCTTTTTTTTTTTTTTTAAACCCTTTAAGGGTACAAACAAAAATAAAAACATTTTCTTATATTCAGATTTAATCTACTGTATGACAAAAACAAAATGAGACCTGAGTCCTTTTATTAGATTTCTGAACACGCAGTCTTTTATTTCTCAAATTTATACTTTTGTTGAAATTTTAATACAGTTTTCTGTGGAAAATGATCTGCTTTTCCCCGCCAGTACATATCAAAATAACAATAAGATAAGCGCACACATCCTTGACTGTTTGGCTACTTTCTGTTTTCCGGTTCTTCTTTCCATCTTTTTGTTTTGTTTTCTGCTGTAGGAGTCAGAGAGAAAAGGGCTGATGGAGAAAATCCACATGGTCCAAGACACCATCATCACCCTGCAAAACCTGCTGGATGAGATCGCCTCTTTTGGAGAGAGGATTAAAAAGTAAGAATAAAACATCCAGCTCACTACAGATGAATATCCACTTGCATTTCAACCTGAGGGGTCTCAAATGTTTATGATCAAAGTATTAAATTAATTGTTATTATGCTACATTTTCCTGAAATGTACAGTGTCCTGAATATTTTAACATGTTATTACAATTGTCTCATCCTGTAGTTATCCAGTATGAAAGAAAAATGTCTGCATTAGAGGACCCTTAGTTACACTTTTATGTATTTTTGTTTACGGTCGGTGAACAAAACATGCTAACTGATGTTTATGGTCTGAATTTGTCAGTACTTTTAACTGGTCGGTGCCGTTCCTGTCCAGCCTGGCTTTCCTGGTCTTTACATTTGCAGCAATCCTAACATACTACATTCCTGTACGCTATGTAGTTTTAATATGGGGTGAGTGTCTAAAACTGTTTGTTATGTCATCTGTTTTGTGTTTGTTTGTGTTTGCTTCCATCACTCCATGAAATCCCCGTCCGCCAACTTCAGTACTGTCTTCATGTCTTTTCCAAGCATCTTTCTGTTATCCACGAGATAAACAAGGCCCCGTATTTTCTGACTCACAGCTCATAATGTAGAGGCATGTCCTGCTTTTTAAAGTCATACTGGATAGGATTATGGTCTGAATGACCAGAGTGTCAACTGTTGCAACTCTTCCAGCCTAAAAAGTGAAAGTAAAACAACACACTGTACACACTGTAGTATAATATTTCTTGGACAGCATGTGTCTCCTGTGCAGGTAATTGTTTGTGTGGAAACAAAGAGCGCAGCCATAAGAGACTACTGTTAATGATATGTTGGTGTGAATTTCTGTTTTAGGTATCAATAAATTCACCAAGAAATTACGGAACCCGTACAGCATTGACAACAATGAAGTGCTTGATTTCCTGTCGAGGGTGCCTTCAGATGTGCAGAAGGTAAGCCCCGCTGGATCAGCCGGCCAGGAAGCCCAAAATCCCAGAGCCCGCTAGCTTTGCATTTCACTAAAACAGCTCCCAGGCATTCATCGCTCTTGTCTGTATAATTAGCTCCATATCTATAATTATGTGGCCCTGTATAATTTCTGTTGTGTTTTGGTCATGATACATCCCTGGTGGAGGTCTGCTGCTTAGCAGCTTTGCAGCGCAGGCTGTTCCCAGGCTGGGACAAGAGACGCTGCTGCAGGTGTCTCCTGCATGAACTCACCAGCCTCAGCAACAGCAAAATATCAGTCCGCAAGCTGTGTCTCCTCCAACTCACATCAGACAAAATAAAATTGTAAATTTAGCTGGTTAGGTAGAATAATTTACAACGTTTACTGATAGTAAAAATAACCACACCTTTTCTATCAAAGTTATTATTGGGGATGCAGGATTTTGCGTTATTGGTCCAAAAAGAATTTCCCTCCAGGGATTAATAAAGGAATTCTGATTCTGAAAAAGAGCAGCCTTATGTCCATAAAGGAGACACCTTTTTAAGCACAAACTATTCACAGGAAAGTGATTGGCCTTTCTTTTTTCCCCCAGCCCTTCTCTTCCATTTGTGTTCTGCTATCCTGGCCTCTCTTCTTCCTTTATTCCCTCTCTTGCCTGTGTCTTCTCTCTTTTCACCCAGCGTCGTCTCTCCTCCTCACCCTCTCTGTCTCCGTCCCTCACTCTCTAAGCTGTTTGACCCCATTTGCCTCCTCCCTCTCCTTCAATGCCCTTGGGCCTCTGGGTTTAGTGACGGTGACTCTCTGTTTTCTCTGCTGACCGCTCTTGCTCTGTCCATACAGTTGCTGTGGTATCCTGCCGAGTTATTGCAGTTGTTTGTCATACACATGTGAAAATGTTATTTCGTAGAAATAGTAAATTAATAAAAGCACACAATTTGCGCAGAATGTTATGCATCAGTAGTGAAAATGCTAATAGCTTCATGATTTCGTTGCTCCGGTTCTTATTTCCTGCAGGTTCAGTACAGTGAGGTGAGGGGCAGCAGGAAGAAGAAAATCATGTAGAAAATAGAAGGAGGGCGGTATGTAAACTGGACTTCATGCTGCTGTTTGTGGGCTTCCTTCCTAAAAACTGTTTCCAGACAGTCTGCTGAATCTTCCCTTTTGTCAGTTTTGGGGTGCGTGGAAGGTTTGAATCTTAATTCGCTGTGTCGATGCACGGCTCAGCACCGCTCATTCTGACCAGAACCACAGGACTTTTCAACCAACAAAAGTTCATACTGGGGACCCTGCAGAGATCACTTTCCACATTTTGAACAGATTTTACTATGATGTCTATCTGCTCATTTCTGGTACAATTTCCAAAGATTGTAATTGTTTTATTGTATGTACAGTTTATTCTTTAAGATAATCAATTAGAAGCTGCTTTCTTATATATTCCTGACCCCCAGGTTGCTGAAACCAGCTGAAATATGATTTTATATTCTACTGAATGTACATGTTTGGTGTGTAACATTTATAATTATATTTTTACACAATTTACATTTACAGAAGTAAAGATAAGTTAATTCCAAAATGGATTACCCACTGTTTGAAACAAATGGGTAACTTTAGTGAGTGCAAGTCGTCATGAGGTGTTTTCTTAGAAAATGGTTATATTTTTATGTAAAAGGTACTGGTTTTAAATATTAATGCTGAATGTCAGGTAACCATTGCTTCTTCCAACTGGGCCTTTCATGTGTCCAGCATATGTCCAGCAGCATATCAAATATTATGCATGATAATCCTTTGTCTCTTACATTTGCCTTTGTAAATGGATAAAGAGCTCTGTGCATACAATATTGACTCATTTTACTTAAGCATGAATATGGGCATATTTTTACATGCAAAGATAAGTGCCTACATTTTCATTTTCATTTATCCTACATGCAGGATGTATGTACTATTTATAGTAGTCTCTGTAGAATAAGGTCAGACTGAACTCAAAATTGTATTTATTAATGACAATAACTGATGAAGACTTTGTGTCTGTCATTGCTAACAACAATAAATGCACACAATCACGCAGTTATATGTTCTGCCTCTCAGCTCAAAGCTTCGTCTCTTTGAATTCCCCTGCACGCCGCATTCATCCTCTCTGTGCTCCTGTGCTGCAGGATTGTGGGCTTCTAACAGAACAGTTTCTGAGCCTCCTGTCTTCATTAGGCTTTCATGAAGCGAGGCGAGGCTGTGTGAGACCTCGCCAGCACCCGGGCTCCCCGCTGTGTTGATGGCCCTTGGGCGTCGCTACGAGCGGGAGGACCTTGGTGACCTCCTCTCAGCTGCTGTGACGAGATGCCTGCAGCCAGCATCCTATCAGGCACAGCAGCCAGACAAACCTCCGGTACCGGGCTGCACACCGCTCAGGAGCAGGAGGAGGATTTTAAAACCAGCCACAAGCAACAACAACCACACCAATTTAGGGATTGTAGAATCGGAGTAGTTAAGATGTTGGCGTTCAGAGTAATACCCTGGGATTTCTGGCTTTTAAGTCAGAGCGCGTGGGCTCTCAGTCAGCAGCCTCTTAAATGAGAAAAGAGGAAAATTAGAGGAAAACTGCTCTCACGAAATGTAATAAGAACCTTATCACTTTTGTATCAAATCCTGTACATCACTATCAAATTTCATGATTAAAGTATTTCATGATTAAAATTATTAGATACTTATAATAGCATTTTGAGCAAAGTCAGTGTCTATTAACCCTGTTATGTTTGAGAAATACATGAAATAACACCTCCTCTGGAGAAATAAACTAAATGTCATGGCCAGTGAAACATCCATGTGATTGAGAGCCTACACAGTGCTACGCCATATGCAATAATTTGATGATTTGCTCAAGTGTCTTGAGGACAGAAGATGTGGAGAATGTGGCAGACGATGACCTATATATCTCTTCATCTAGTTATAATGTTGACTTAGATATCAATATTAATAACCCACTGTCAAGGACGCTGGAAGGACATCTCAATCTGACACTTATAGGCTCAGCATGAATATGTATAGGCAGTGAGACGCTTCAGAATTACCAAGTAAAATCACGGTTCACACGTGGGGACTAATGTAATGTGGCACATGCATTCTGATGAGCCACAAATACAGCAGCTGATCGGTCTCCAAAGACTTGTTATAACTCAGTGTTGGACCTGAGAATGTTCAGCTGCATGTGTGCAGACAGAGGCGCTGCATTTAAAGCTCTGTAGAGGGTGTGAATGTGCATTATTGCCATTGACGGTGTTTATTAACACATTTATAACTGCATCAAGCATGGCACCTTTGTGTCTGTGTGGAGGTGGAATAAAGGTTTCTAACAGACAACATAGTGTTTAACTGGTTCCCAACATAAAACATTGCCAGAGAGCGGAGTACTGGGAAGCTGTTTTCACACTCACAGCAAGCCTGATTGGTTGGTCTGAGGCTCATTTTGTCTCTATTTCTATGGCACTTCACCTTCAAATTCTGGCTGCTGGTGGAAGCTGTATGGACATTGAATTCTAAGTATGATTATATAGTAATTTTCACCAACAAAGGGTACAGAGCATGGCATAAAAACACAAATTTCTTTAACCTTCAAACTGAAAGCTGATTGGTTCAGATCACAGCATTGTCCTGAACACGTTGAGCAGCTCAGTTAGGTTTTCAATAGCTTGCAGAATGTTAGGATGGTATGTGTTCATGTCCTTCTCTTCCTAAACATCACCACTCATCATAAGAGGTGAATAATTATCGTTAAATATTTCTGATAATGAGAATCATTATCATTACCATGGTTGCTGTTAACCTCTCGCTAGTGTCTATTAAACTGTTAATATTTTAATTAAGTAGGGCTTTTCAGACTGCTTAGTTCAAATGAGAGTGTTCAGCAAGAATGAAGTGAATAAAACTACTTCCCAAAGTGTTTGATTATTTCTTTAAAAAAAAACCCCAAAGTTCTAATTTACTCAACATATTGCATTGTCTGCAATCCTACAGCAGAGATGTTTGAGCACATCTATGATCAATCATTTTGTCATAAATTTCCATTTTTGAAAACGCTAGACTTTCACAATTGTCATTCAAAAATTACTTTCAGTAATGAGCTTGATCCATGAGGACAGTTCACATGCTCACCCACTACTCCCCACAGTGTTAACAATCCTTCAGGGAGGCTGGGTCCAGGTAAATCACAGGCACACAGTGTAGCTGTGCTGCTGCCCAGAGGCTGTGAGGGGACCGTGTTGTCCCGGAGCGGGCCAACATCAAAGCCCTTGATCCAGAAGAGCCTGGGGCTACGAACAGCTGACAGATCTGACTGACAGAGGAGACTGACACACTGATATTAAGTTGGTCTTTTGTTTGGTGTTTTGTTTTATCCCTTTAAATCTACAACATTAGAATTTGGTAGTCGTAAATAAAAGCTTATAGAAGAAGATAGATACAAGCTAAACATATTGTATATTTAGTTGTTTAATCTTAAGGTAAAGCTGACAAAAATGTATAGTTTTTGTGATGGTCAACAAATCCCCCGAAAATACTAAAACCATCTCTCAGTACCTACTTCTCAGTGCAGTCAGTAGACTTCCTCAGCCTGTCGGCCTCATTCAGCCCCAAATGCATTTGTTCCTAATGAAAATGTACATTTTTGAAAAACTGGTCTGACACATAGTTTCTGCTTTAAAAAAATCAATTTAATGAAATTATTTCCTAAAGCAGTTGGGCTCTGATTTGTAGCAAACATCACTCAAACTGGAGTAGCATAGATATAGTGCATTTATTATTACTTAGTCATGGATAATTGCACATTTGGTCCTCTTGTGGTTTCTAACCGAAAGTGTTAATGTCCTAATAAACCACTTCCTTTCACTGCATGAAAGGAAAAATATCAAAATATCCCGGATACAAGCACTGCCATATTGTGCTGATGATGTCATCTGGAGCCAGAGTCTGTGTAGTAGTGATCATCTGGTGAAGCAACAGAATCAAGTCATATATATATATATATATATATATGTGTGTGTGTGTTTGTATGTATGTATGTATACATATATTTATATGTACCCATCTGACCTAGTTGCGAACACCTCTCAGCTGTCAATCGTGATGTTTGAGCCCCCTTTTCTTATAGCATCAAATTACCACTTAAAAGCAAACTTCAAAAAAATGAATACCTGAACATACATTAGTATGATAAGAGCCACCTAAAATGACAGAAACCATCTTTGGAAAAAATTTGCCGGATATGAAATTTTTAGTTTGGCTCACGTCCCCTCTGCTAACATGGAGGGAGAGGGTTTATGACCTATACTGGAACCAGCCACCAGGGGGCAACTGAGATGCTTTGGCTTCACTTTATGGGAGCTGTCATGTTGTCAGGCTTTACATACAGTCAATAGTTTTCGTACACTTTACATTACAATACGTGATGTTCAGGTGTTAGAACTGACACCATACTGTACGTGGAAAAAATATGTTTTGTTTACATTGCTATTTACATGTTGTCAAATGATTTGCCCTAGGCTACTCCTAATATTTAAATACTGTACAACCCAGTAAATGCATAGGTACCCCTTTGGTACAGAAACCCTCGTGTGGGAATCACAGATCTGTAAGGCCTGTTCATGGTATAGCAGGACAGTGAATGTGGGATTGACTGTATTGAACTACAGTGTCTATGCTCAAGAACTCAGTGCACCAGTGTGGTTCACTGATGTGTTTTACTAGCTACTAGAACTTGACATTTTGCAACTCTGCAAATGTTCTAGTGTGAGCTAGTTTATATTAGCAACATAAGTTGTGTTAGTAGTAATAGGGGCAACAGACACAAAACTTGAGCGCATGCTTAAATTTTATTATGTAAAGAGGTTTCACATAGAAATTGATTTAAGCTTAGATTTTATTGTCTACTTATTTTGATCATCAATGTTGTTGTTAGCAGCCGTACAGCAGGTTGATCCTCATGATGTCCCAGTAGGACATGCCCTGCCTCTGGCCGATCTGGACGTTGGGGTCGGGGATGGGGGTGATGGAGTCCCTCCCGTACTGGATGGAGAAAGCTGTTCTTCCGTAGTGCATGATGGAGGAGTAGTCGTAGGGAGTGTTCAGGTTGTTGGTGGACTGCTTGTAGAAGTTGTAGGCCATCTGCGGGTCGATGTTCTCCCAGTTGATCCTGACGTAGTAGTCGCGGTCGCTCCTGGTCTGCTCGTGCTGGAAGCCCAGAGCGTGGTTGATCTCGTGCTGGATGATGCCGTGGTAGAGGCAGCCCTGCCTGTTGAGAGAGAGCACCTGTCTGCCTCCCTCTTTGCCCAGAGAGGAGAAACATCCGGCTTTGTTCTCCACGCTGATGTAGTCGTACTGGTTCTGACGGGGGACGAAGCGGAGGCAGGTGCTGCTGTGGTAGGCCTGCATGGCGTACTCGATCTTCTGCCTCTCCCAGCTGGTGAACTCAGCGCTCACGGTGTAGGGGATCATCACCAAGCCGTTGGAAGCTTTGCTCCACAGGCAGCTCTGGGACCAGCACATCATGGCGTTTCTGGTTCTGGGAGCCAGCAGGTCTCCTTCCAGCAGGATCTCGTTGGTGGCGTTGTTGGAGGTCAGAATCCTGGTGGTGATGTCCATGGTGTCTGGGACTTCTTCTTCTGCACCTCCTTCCTCCTGGAGAGGATGTGCCTGACAGAGGCCAAGCAGGAGCAGCAGCAGCAGGCTGGCAGAGGGAGTCATCTTCAGGGTCGGTCTGGAGGCTGTGGAGCTTCTGTGGAGAGCTGCTGAGGAGAGACTCCTTGAAGCTGGATGTCTGAGTCAGTTCAGTCCAGGGTCTTTATACTCTCCTGTACAGGTGTGTCTGCAGGAGGATTATGGGTTGGGGTCCACACTGCTAGGCCTAAACAAAGCTCTGAAGGGAGGACTCCACAGTCAAACCTACTTCATAAACATAGAGTCTAATCCCCCAAAAGTCTCTGTCCATTTCTTCCCCTTTGTGTGCCACATTAGTCCTTAGATATTCAAAGTTCAGTTGGTTTAATTTTTAATTGTTTTACAAATCACTTTTTAGCAACATTAACCAAAGAATATATGTTAAAATTACATTTGTGTGACCCAAATATTGTTTCTTCACTTGCTGATGAGCTGTGTAATTGACATCCCCTGTGTGCATTTTATGACAAGCTGTAGAAGTTGTAGCAAAAGCTGCATGTCCCTTTGTGAGGATGATAGACGGCCTATTGAAACTCTTGCATATGCAGAGGATGTTAATAGGTTCCTGTGGGATATGTTGCTGTGGTCATGCCCGAGACAGCTCTCCAGTCAAAAAAAAAAAAAAAAAAAGAATACTAAATTGTATGAAATAAACCAAGCTATTTTACAAAAGCATCATGGCTGCCTGTCCAACAGGAAAACTCAGACAACACGGCAGTCAAATTTGTCTACTGATGAATGCAAGCTAACTTATTGTGTATTTTCATTGAATTTGATTACTATTATTATGTTGCACCTTTCAATACATTTTAACATGGCTTTTTTGTTTTGTTTTGTACTTTTGTTAATGTTTTCTTCTTTTAAAAATGAATGGTCAAATAAATGGTTTTGACTTTAGCTGAGATACTTCCAGCCCTTGAAAACAGCTAATACATTTAAAACATAACAAGATATTGTTGTTTATTAGTTTTTAACTATGTACCCAGGATGTGATTTGTCTTCTTGTCTTGTGAAAATATGGACTCTAATTTGTTCAATTTAATTATCACATATAAACCTACTACACCTCCCTTGAATCCTGGCCTCATATAAAGTGTAAAGATGAATTGTGAAAAGAATGTGTGTTTTCTCTCAAACCCCCTCCCCTTCAATCTCATCAGCCACCGTGATTAAGGTTTGGCATTGGGGATTGTGCTGTCTTTTTGGAGAGATATTTCAGCTGCATTTCTGACACTCTGAAAGGAGAGGAAGATAAAGGAGGCGTCGGGGAAAAAACTCCTTCCCGTTGTGTGAGTCCTAGAGAGGGCCTTGAACCCTGCCATTCACGCCTTTCTCTGCATCAGCTGAGTCTAATTGCCAGAGAGGACAGGAGACCCCAGGCCTGATCGTTCCTTATCCTCTTTAGCGCTTTCAGGCGAGTGAAAGGCGAGCTTCTGCTTTTGATCTTTTCTCTGATTCTCTTTTTCTTCTCTGTCATCCCTACCATCCTCTCCTCAGGAGTGACACCAGCTCCTTTCAGTGCCTGCCCCCGTCTCCATCTGCCCAAAATAATGACCAAGGCCTGGGTATTATTAAGCAGAGGTGGAGAAGGGAGGTCAGCACTGGGAGAGGGAGAGGGAGGTCTGGATGGGGACTCTAAACTTGTCTAGGGAGGGGTGCTCCTATTCCACATCTACTCGGTAGCCTCTCTGTGCTCCCCTAGATTCATCTCTTACAGTTGTCATGGCCTTAGCCTGGAGAAAGCCCATTCTTTAAGAGACCACGGATGGAAGGCTCGTCCTTTCCCAGAGACTCTGCTACAATAAGACCCCAGGCTGCTTGAGACAATGGGCCTGTGTGATCTCTCAGCCAGACTCGGGATGAGACGATGCCTTCCTTGCCAGTCCCATGGGAGGGTAAGCCCAGTGGTCATTGTTGACAGCTAATGGACAGCATCTTTCCACTGGCAGGCCCCCCTGCAGACTGTGTCATTTCGGGTTGCTTAATAACAACACTCAGACTGGACCGTCTGAGGAATTCTACCAAGAGCAGCAGTTTGTTTGCAGATGAAAATCGTTCCCCTCACAAATCTCAAAAGCTAACACTGGGGGGTGATTGGATGAATGCAGCGACGAGCAAAGACAGCATTCAGTGGGGGGGAAATTCGATATAACTTATGAAAAAGAAACTGCTTATATGTCTGAAAAGACCAGAATTAGAATCACTTCATTCAACTAGAACAATAAAATAAAATTACTTGCATTTATTTTTCTTAAGCCAGAGTAGAGACATACTGACAACTAATAATACAACCATACATGCTGACATACAAGATGCAGGACAATGCAAGACATCAGGAAGTATTGCAGTGTATTGCACTCTTATCATTTTGGAAGCGGGTTATGTTCAGCACATATAGCAGATGTTAATGTAGTGCGTTTGGCATGAGTCATAGATAGAGATAGATATTTGCACTGTTAAAGCTACTGTGGACTGTGTTGTTGTCCTTGGTGCACCTTTCAGATGTTCATCATTAACACTGATGGGGTGTGTGCCGTAAAGGACACATAACAAGTCTGAAGGGCAAATATGTGGCATCATTTCTATTTTATGCAGCCAAAATCCCAGTTAAACAGAGAACAGCAACAATCCTGTCAAAGTTTTGTAATAAACAACAGCATAAATTTCATGTCACTTTATGTATTTATAGCATTAAGCATTGCTGGTACATTGTAAGATAATAGTCATTAATGTTTGCAGTTACTCAGACGTGATCAGGCTTCATAAAAGGCATGCTCTTTGATTTTCCTCTGTGTCTCTACTCCGAGCAGAAAACCCGGCTGATAAACAGTTTTACATTTGTCCCTGTATCTATTTCACTTTGCTAGAAGCGTGAAATACCATCACATTTATCGAACTGAACTACTGTGCTGGAATCACTCTGATAGTCTTAATATTCTAATGTTTAGCAGGTACAACATAATGTCACCATTCACCATGATAATATATTTGTTAATTAACACTAAACTTTATAATGGACAAGACAAAAAAAATCAGTATCAGAAAAGTTATTATAATTTATTTTGAACATGTATTTATGGCACTCAAGCTAACAGTGGTGCAGATATTTCATTTTGTTTATCTGCAGAGCAATGCTGCTGGCATTGCTAAAAAACACATTTTTTTAATTCTTTTTAAGTCTGTCCACATCTGACAGTGAAGTAATGGATGAATGAGTGCTAATTTAGTATTTTATAAATCCCTCACTGGGAAAATATCATTTTTTTAAAAAATGAGCTTGATATGAGTTAAATGTCCCCTTCTGGATTTAAACACATCATAGCTACATAATACCACAGGGATGCCCTGGAATTACCTCTTGGAAATGTTTCTCTGAGTTGGGAAAGAGAGTGGACTTATCTAAATTACTGTCAAGTGCTGGAGGCAGTAAAGTGTTTATTTCATTTGCTGCATGCTGGAGAGGAAAAAATATTTTTCTTACTGTATGGGTTTTTTTCCCCCTTTAATTTTTTTAATTCAGCAGCTCAGACCAGAGTGTGATGGATCCTGGGGTGTAGGAGGAGGAGAGGAGATGGAGGGATGGAGGGAGTGAGGGAGGGAGAAAAAGGGCAGAGTGTTAGGTCAGCCTGATAGAGATGTCAGCGCTGCTTCAGTAATCTTGTGACGCCTAAGAGAGCGGCGAGAAGAAAAAAAAAGGCGAGGAAGGGAGCAAGACGGCTGAAAGACCAGCGGCTTGGTGACAGCAGAAGCAGAGACCACCCTTACAACAGCAGCAGGGGATGCCGGGAGGGGAGGGAGGGCTGGGCGGGATGGGGGAGGAGGGAGGGGTGGCAGGGTGCGAGGAGTGAAGCTGGAGGGGGAAGCTGATCTTCAGTTACACATTATGGCTGATAGTTAACCCTCCTCTTAGGAGCAGTGTGTTAGAAAGAGAGATAGAGTGGTGAGCCAGTTATCAACACAGCGGAGGATTTAAGCCCTGTCCACCTCATTTAACATCTCCAGCAGGCTGCAGTTATTCCTTGTAGTGCTGAATGCAATGCACCTAATGGAAAACACTAGTACACACACACACACACACACACACACACATACACACAAACTGGTAGAGACTTGACAGAGAATCCTTAAAAACGAGTGAAATTTGTTTTTAGTTCAATAATGGATCACCATTCTTGTTTACTGCCTTTGTGATTTTTGATTTGCTTACTATCCATAAGTGTAATATGAATATATTTCACTAGTTAACTAGTTTCTTTCATAGTACAACTAGTTTCACATACTACACAAGCTTATACACATTGTCTTACTTTCTTCTTACACGCACATACACAATTTCTATGTTGCCTAATATCATATAGCGAGACTATTAAAGGATTCTTATCTTATCTACCTATATGTTAATTCTACAACAGAACCAATGCTATGTTTGGAATTAGGCTGTAAAAGGGGAGCTTTAGGAGTCCACCATTCTGTTTAATGGGTAACCCAGTAATGAAATGTGATTCAGGTGGTAGATGGATATCTACAGTGAAGTATCGCTCCCTGCTCACTGGCTGCAGCCCAGACGTCGCCTTCTGCTCACTCCTGCTGTAAAGTGTGATTTGCTGTGTTTGGCCTTTTGTCTCGGACAATTATGTTCACCATTAACAAGCTTTCTTCTGTTATTGTTCATATCAATTAGAGGTGGATGGTAATTTGAGCTGATGGTGGAGACGGTGTTGAGAGATTTCATGGCATGGTTGTGGGGTATATGGTAGGCAATTAATGCCACAAACAAGTTGGACACTTTTTTTTTCTAGCTTTTTTAAATTTATTTATTTCTTTTGCAGCCCTTCCTCTCTTGCATCCGACCAATGTCTGAACTGTATCATTCTAAGAGTTTATTTAAATGACAGTATGTAGTAATGCATAAAAAAGTGATAGGTTTGTCCTGTGGGGAAACTGACCCTTCCTTAACTTTTGTTGCAAAGCAAGGCAGTGACAAATACATGCAAGTCCTAATTTTATTGTTCAGCTTGCGACCATAAAGATGGAGGATGATACAATTTTAGCTGAGGAAATTTCACAGAGTTCTAAAATTCTGTGTCATTATAATGTGATTTGGATAATTTGTCATACTCATGAGTTTGGGGCATAGTGTAAATAATATAAATAAAATTTATATATGAATAAACAAATTTATGAAATCAAATGCTATTTTCTGAATCTACATTTATATCAATCTATTAAGTAACAAACTAATCTGGTGACAATGGTTTCTGTACTCTCAATACAAAATGTAGTATTTGGTAAGCACTAAATAATATTTTTATTACAATATTAATGCACTAACTCTATAATCACTCTTAGTTTACTTGACAGAGCCCAGATGATTTATCCTAAATAATGTTGTATATCCATCCTTACAACACAGCACATTGACCTGCACTGCATTACCTCTGATGTTCAATTCTAACCATTGTTATAGAAGATTTTTTTAACTATTAAAAATCAGTTAAATGGCATTCGTTCTCAAAAAAATAAATAAATAAATAATAAAAAAAACATGCAGAAAAGACTGACGTACTTTTAAAACCTTATGTAGTGTTTGTATGTGGCCCCACATGAGAGAAGGTAGACTTTAAGGTTTTCAGCCAGAAAGCTTTCTGGTAAAAAGCCTGTAGACTGACAAAATCAGAGAGGCCAGCACAGTGCAGTGGGTGATCTGTGGCTCGTGTTTCTTGAAATGTTGTCCTTTGTTTTCCCTTAAAAATAAATATCTTAACTTTTCAGACACAGTTTGGTTAGGTTTCTTCATCGAAACTACTTGGTTACATTCAAGAAAACATCATGGCTTGGCTTAAAAATACACCCTTTCACAACATTAAACATGGAGTGGTGGTAATGGTGCTCATGCTGCTCTGTGGCATGAATAACACCTCATACATGGGCAGCATTCCAGCGCTAAAACCTACTCCGTACTCTTTGTCTGAGCAGCAGAGAGGGCTGCAGGATGCCCATCAGTGGCATGGCTCACATAATGACTTATTGATAGAAAAGGATGCTGGCTGCCCTGTGCATATTAGCATGACGCCAAATGGTCGCAGTGCTGCTGCTTCATCACCCAGAGACTAATGCAATTACCTGTACAGATCCTGTACACAGAGGTCAATATGCTGTCATTTTATATCTCTTAATCTTCCCATGCAATAGCTTTGTCGGTTTAGTTAAGCTACAGAGCACCCTGTATTTTGTTTTGTTTTTTGCAACACTATAATGCAGCTCATGATTAACAATGTAATGTAGTAGTATGAATCAGACCCCACAAGAATACTTATCAGCTCTCACTAGTACTTGCATGTATGCAGAGTTGAGGAAATCTAAACAGTGAACAATGGAGTGACAATTGGACAGTTTTGTAAATTTAAACTGGGGGAATAAAACAACAAACCGAAATGGAAATTGGGGAAATGGTGTTTTGTTCCTGAATATTTCTGAAAATACTTGCATACAACAATGTAGTTTTGGGGTTATGGTTAGCTCTAAGGAAAGGAGTATGAATAATAAGGGACATGTCAATCATTTATAAAGCCTCAATGGAATTATTGTGGTTAACCCACTGCTACCCACTAAAACTGTTTTAGATATACTTTAGAGCTTTATGTAGGTGTTATGGAGGAGAACCTTGGCCAGACACAATATAACTATACAATAAAGAACAAAAAATGTACATTGTGCTTCCACTTATTAGCCAGCTGTGATCTTTCTTTAAATGTAACCAAGTAATTATTTTGCCTGAATCTAACCAAGCCTTACAGTATGGTCAGTCAAGCATCTTTTGCCCAGTAGGATTCAAATAACAAAATTAGACATGAGCTGCATTATAAAGTGCTATCTTGTTTTCTCAGAGACTTCAATTACTTAAACTGCAAGGCAAAAGCAAAGTAGAGCCCACCATCATCAAAATGGAAAATATCTTAAATAAAGAACATGGCTAGCACATCAAATAGTGGTCTACATTCTCTGCTTTAAACTCATATGATAAGCTATGGTGCTTTTGATACATCTTTGAGTGTGAATAAGGCATTGTGTAAATACTGTGCAGCCTGTGCCTCAGCAGCGTGCAGCCAAAATGTACAAACCTGCTCATCTGATGCCTGCAGACTGACAAGATGTTGTCATTTGGTCAGTGTTAAAAATTAAATTCATTATTAATGAGTTATCAGACTAGACTTGCAAAACAAGCTTAGAGGGAACATTGTTGCATCTACAGTATCTATATCTAAGATATCTATAATTTTTAATATTTTTTATATGCATTTCTAAGTATATTCAGCTTAGAAATACATCGTTAATCTTTTCTCACTCACATAATAAGACAAGGAGAAAAACACCAGCAGCAGCAATGGATGCTCTATTGCTAAACAATAGAAAATTCCCACGTTACCCCGTTGACATCCTTATACAAGGAGATGGAAAAAAAGTTTCTAGCACAGCCAGAGAAATGATTCTGGTGTATCAGGGGAGTTTGGGAGAGGGGAGAGAGAGGAGAGATGGTTACTAGATTCTCAGCATGTCCACATATGACAGTCCTTCGCCCAGGGCTGGCCGGCGCAGCGACATTGTGTGCCTGTCATAGCTGCCCTTCAACAGCAGATGAAGCTGTCAGCAGGACGATGACTTTATTCTGACAGCCGCTCCACCCTCTCTCTTCAGAGCGTTGCAAATAAATATGTTGGGTTTCAAAGCTGCCAAGGCAGACGTTGGACAGTGGGTCAGCAGGCCAAACGCAGAGCAAAAGCATTCCCTTCCCCTCGTAACCTGTTCTCAATGAGCCTGGTCACCTCGCCAGGGCACCCATTCAGCAGGAGCCATCCAAAGGGCCCCAGGGCCCCAGATCTCACACACTGCCTGCCGGGGGAGTTCTGTGAGCCTCTCTCTCTCTCTCTCTCTCTCTCTCTCTCTTTCTCTCTCTCTCTGACAGCCGTCACTCTCTCTCTCCCTCACTCTCTGTGCATCTCTGTGTTTGCCACCATTGAAGAGCCAAAAATATTCTCAGCAGAGAGAAACAGTGAGAACACCAGGCAGTTCAAACCATTTATGACAGAAAGTGATGGAATGACCCCTCCTCACTGACTCAGCGACAAAAAAGAGACATTTATTCATGAAGTTTCTCTGGATAGTAAATTCAAAATTTCATCCTCAGAGCAACATGCAGGTACAAGAAAAAGCACTGGTTTGTATTTTGTTGTTTGAATGGAAGTGACAGACCATCTGCAGTGTGAGAGCTTCTCTTCCTTCTCCTCTCACCTCCTTTTTTTCCTCTTGTGTAAGACACAAAATCATGACCCTCTTTTCAGCTCACTTCATATTCATTTTGAGAAATAACAAATACAAAAACAAAAAGAGATCAGTTATGTTGAACTATTTAATGAGGGTTTTCACATGTATTTACAGTAATTTGTGCATATTGATCTGTAAACTTTTAGTATGATTGATCAAGAAAACTGTTTTGATTTTCTCTTTGATTTTGACAGTAAACTTTTGGTTTTGGACTTTTGGAATTTGAAAGCCATTAGTTTAAGAAGTATAAGAAAGAAAAATAACAGATCGGGTTATCAGTTAACTTATTTAATCAGTAAACATCATTTAAACGTATACCTACAGTCTAAACTTTTTATTTGAGAAGCTGCAGTTCAAGGTATGGTCATCACTTCGGTCCAAAAACCAGTTTAATGCACTAGTTCCGTTAATTGTAGCTAATGAATTATATTCTGTAAACCTGCTCATTCATTGCATCACTTGGACTCCATAATGAGTCTGTGTATGTGTGTCACTGTGTTAGTATGTTAGTGCCACCAGTTGAGAGGGAAAGCACAGAGACTGATGGAGGAAAACGAAAGTGAGGCAGTATCCTGTTTGTTTACAACGCTGAGATCCTTTTGCCTTAGTGAATGTATTTGGGGCATTTTTGTCTTTATTTGATAGCAGCAGTGGGATAATTGTGTCAAAATGAAGTACAACCACTGTGACCCAAATCTTACATGATGCACTCTGCTACAGCTCTTCTACACCGTTAAGGGTTAAACACTGTGTAAAGCAATACTTCATTTGAACTTTATTTTTAGGGTGTCTTACAGATGTTAAAGAGAACAATCATTTCAAGCTGTGAGATGAAAACAAATTCTGGGACCCACCAATTTAAATACAGTACATTTCACTTACTCTGTTATTACATAACAGATTACAGCCTCCAGTTACATAACACAGCTAAAAGGACAGACTCTCTTTGCACGCAACCAAATGCAAAACAGCTAGTTTTTGGATTAAGATTCATTTCCTCCATTTGTTTGACATCATGGACATTGTGGGGACTTTCTGACAAATTTATATTTAGATTATTAAATCAAACATCATCAGTATGCCTTCATTATTATTACTAAATGATAGAAAGTGAGACATAGTCACACAGAAACTTTACTTTAAATACAAACTATTAAACAACTTTGTAAGGAGACATTATGTAAACTAAATTAATTATAATTCAGCTGAATTTGCCCTCAGGCTAATTTCCTTCCTCACAAAAGGAACCATAACATTTCAACCTTGAAGCAAACAAGCATTTCCTGTGCAAATCCATAAATAAGCAGCTGCAGCAGACAGGACAGTCCATTCCCAATAAAACCCTGCACCACATGCCAAGTGATGACTTAAGGTTTACAGGAGAAGACCAGTGTCATTTAGGCACTTTTGTTTTTCATTGCATGTGGTGTGCAAGTTACAGGTTTTTTTTGTTTTGTTTTTTTATAAATGAATCTGCGTGTCATTACCTTAATAAAAAGACATGAAGCACAGAGGCAACAGACCGTGTTCATCCAATCTGAGATCTCCTCCAGTCCAATAAAAGGTTTCAGACACAATGAGGTAATGATAAAATCAGGAAGTTTGACTAAACCAAATGAGGGCTCCATGCTCACTGTGATGAATAATCAGCTTTGTGAAACATGCTCTCAGAGAACTAATGGCTGCAAATGGTTTCCTGGGAATGGATAAATGAACCATCACACCTGTGGCCGTGCTGACTGTTTGTCAGTAAAAATGTAAAGCAGGAGGAGAATCTGAACCATTGATTCAAAGTCAAAACAGAACAAAACAATCTGGATCTGGTTTCTCCAGTTCTGGGCTTATTGTTTGATATTTTTATTATCATTATCTAAAACAAATGGCTTTCACTGGGGAGTAATCATGCACATTTTTAAAAACTATTTTAATTGTCATATTTTCAGCCTGTTGCTTGCAGTTCCATGTACCCAGAGCCCCACCCCCTCACCCCACATGCCTCCAAATAATAGGTCTATTCCTTAGAAAAGAGAGAGAAATAAAAGAACAAAACTAAAAACTTTTGAACTGAAAGAGGTTGAGGGATGTGATTGGTTCTCTGATCTACCGTCATCACAGATCCTCGATCAGCCTGATTACAGACAACCCCTATAGTCAGGAGAGGTGAAAGGTCACAGCACACAGACAATGTTCCTGTGACCCGTGAATGATCACTGACGATTAAGAAGTGCTAAGACGGGAATCAAAGTCTCTCCGTCTTTGTGAGGAACAATGCTGCGCGATAGGCAACAGCAAACATTGGAGTAAAATGTATCCTAGAATTCCCCTGTGTTGACACTGTGCTGACATGCCAGTGTTATCTCATATCACTGCAGGCACTGTAGACATCACAAATGTCTACATGTATCATTGTTCCGTGCCACTGAGAGGCTACAACATATAGTTATATACAGAAGATCAGTGACAGCTTTTAACAGGTCTGCAAGATAGGCAGATTCTGTACTTTTCTGACTCAATGAAGTGCTTGTTTGACAAGCGATTAAATGCAGAGGGTTACACTGTGCTATAGTACAGACAGTGTGGGTTCCTGTGACCCAATGATTATGATATATGTAGGTCTATATTGTCATATATATCATATATCATATATATATGTATATATATATATATGAAACATGACAAGGGGCCCCAACTGGACAGCATTTTTTTGTGAGAGGCCAAAAAAAAATAGCAACTAGTACCTATACCTGTTAGATGAATGTAGTGGAGCAATACACAATGTACATAATATTTCCCTCCAGCTTCTACGTAATAAGATAAAATGGACGTACTCAAGTAAAATGCAAGTAACTCAAAATTGCACTTGAGGACAGCACTCACACATACGCTGAAGCTGATGTTCCACTAACTTTCTTTGTATAAGCAGTTTTAAACAGGAATCTGCCTGTAATAAAGGTTACTAACACAAAAAACAGTGATTGACTTAAATGTTTTGGACTTTCATTTCATCATTTCATACTTTGATATTTATGACAAGCACAGAGACTTAACTGTGGCCTACTTCTGTCTCTGGTCTGGTTTGACTTTACCATAAAATCTAGTTTAAGTGCTCGCACAATTTTCTTCATCCCAGTATGATTTCCCCTTTTGCCCCAAATGCCTTTTCTAAAAGGAACATTTGCATCTTAATGGATCTTAGCAACAGCAGAGGCCCTCTCAGCACTGTGCTTTTCAGAGTCACATGTACGGTTGCAACAGTTTGTATTAACAAACAAACAAACAAAAAATACTATTTCACATGTCAGATTAATACCAGTTCCAGGAAGCTTGTTTCGATTGTGTTGTAAAAACAGATCACTGATAGCAATGTATTAGCAGGGGATTAACATGACTTTCGCCCTGCTTTCTGTGCACAATAAAGCTTTAATCTAGACCCTGACTGGGAGGCCGGGCTACAAGGCCGGGCCAATGAGGGGCCTTGGTGCGCGTAGCATACCTCCGCCCATGGGTGTATCCTTCAGTGGTGGTGGTGGTGCAGCCGGGTCTGGCAACAGACGCAGTGACAGACGCGCCCCTGGGATTCCACCTGTCAGCCGCAAACGTACTAATCGACAGGCCTCGTATAAGCTGAACTCTCTGTCACCTCTCTGTCAAATCTTCATCCTCTCATTCGTCTGACAGATTCCCTCTGCGCACCCCCACATTCTTCTTATCCATCCCAAACTCCGCCCAACCACCAGCCTGCATAACACACACCAACATCAACATTTCATGTCTGCTGCACCCAAGCTAGATTCATTTTCTCATGTAAAAAAGGAAACGAAAATTTTTCTGCGCGGCTTCTTCCTGCTACTGAAACAAACCCCAGGCCCCCCTCCAACTCCCTGCCTTTCAGCTTTAATGTGACAGAGGTGGGCTTTAATGTTTGGTAGTAATTGGGTAGAAGAGGGAGAGACTGTTTGGGAGGAGGAGGAGGAGCAGGAGGAAGGGTCATGGTCAGGTTTCTCATGGAGGTTATTCTGCATCTGTCTCTTAGCAACGACAGGCCACTCTTTGTACAGTCCTCGAGTTGATTGGTGCGTTTTTTTTCCCCCTCCTTGGTGTCTGAAATGTTTTGCGAGGGGGGGTCCTCGGCAGACAGGCTTCCTCCAACATTCTTTTGAGAATTTGTTTCCACAAGCATCAGATGGGCTCGCTGAGGCGTGGCACACGCTGCAGCCTCCCTCTGAGTAAGTGTCTCTTATTCAGAAAATGAAAAAATTCAGATCAGTGGTCCTTTAAAGATAACTGGTCTATGATTGGTAATTACAGTTTTTTAATCTTTAGGTTATGAAGTTTGGTTAAATGACATGAAGTCAGGTGACTGCACTTGTTCATCCTTGAGCATCTCACCACTATCTTATCCCCTTTTCCTAAGCCAGTGTCACTGAAAGGGCAGCCAGGGGTCAAAGGTCACTGGAAGGAGCCAGGGGAACCTCTTGATTCACACCGTCAGCTTGAAGACATCAGCGCAGGGAGCCACAGTGGCATGATGTCAGTCAGACACATAGAACAGGATTAAAAGGGCAATCTGGGGACAAGGAAGAGAAATAAAGGAAAGACCTTGTCCTCTTTTCCCAGCAGCTTGAATTTGCACATATAGACAGACAGACAGACAGATAAACCTCTCCTAATTCACACACTATACTGAAGCGGACTGAAACAATATGTTTCCAATAACTAAATGACAAAAAATGGACTGGTCAAGTGGAGCTATTGATCAGCCTAAATAAGAGTTTTCTTTGATCTGATGAAGGTTCTGTGTTAGATGTGGATGAGATTTATAGCTTTTGAACGGGGTTTCCACACAAAATGTGAAATTGGTTCTCAGATGTTTTCGCCCGCAGGTCCGTTAAATGCCAGCTTCCAGACAGATGGAGCGTCATTTCAGCCATGAAAGTGCTTTTAATTCTCCTGATTGTAGAGAACGCCGCAGTAACGCCACATTTAAATCAATGAAGTTGCTCAGAGACTTCAGAGCAACTGCACTTTTATTGACTTGTAACATGTTTAATATGTAACGTCTGGTGGTGAAAGCCTATCAGCAGTATATAAGTTCATGTGTTTTTGAGAAAAGAGGATTCTGGTTGTTTCGGCTTCATTCTAATCTTAAGCCTGAAAAAAAGCGTTAAGCCAATATACAGTGTTTATTATTTTATGTAATTATTATCTGAATAGGACAAACTTCAGGGCTGAGGCTAACCTTTACATTTATCACAATAAAAGCACAGGATAGCAAATAACTAGGCTACCTAAATAAATAAGTGAGTAAGGCAATCAGTAACAAACAAACAAATAAATAAATAATTTGAAGAGATGCAATATTGGAAACCTTAAATAAAACTGAAGAATACAAAAGATGAAAAAGATATGTAATCAAATATAATTTTGCTGTATAAACATCAAGGGATTTATGGAGATAAAATACCACAAAGTAGGATTAAGCTTTTTTCCATCTCAAACGCTTACACTGCGTGATTGTATGAATATTTATTGTTTATTGTTGTTGTTGTTTTTCCACTTTGAAACTAATGTTGCTTTTTAAAATTCATAAATTCCCAACATTGCATTTTGTTGTTAACAGTTAGTGAAAATATTTCTGCACAGATCTGATCTCTTATGCTTTTAAATGGAATGTGTTTCACTATGAAAATGAAATTGTTTTTCCATCCAGACTTACTTTTTCTCAAGAGTAGCTTGAGAAATACATGTTTAAAGAAAATAATAAGACTAATTCCTAAAGAATCATAAACTTTAAAAAAGAACAAGTAGTGGAAACGCACGAAGGAAGAATTGAAATGTTTATGTCGGATATCACAAAGTCAAGTTCGTTCCATTGTTTCTTCTGAGAAATCTAATAATATTGACTGATTGAACCGTTCGGTGTGAAACTTACATTAATGTGCAGCAATAAAAAAAATGTCTCTGAGTTATTAAATGTTAAATGCTTGAAATAGAAAGTATGAAATGTTATTCAACAGCGCTTATCAGTCAGACTATCGCCTACAGGCTGCGCTTCCGGTTGGGCTGATTAACAAACACGACTCAAGCAGAGAGACTTTTACCTCAACCAAACCAATGAAACATGTTAGAAAACTACAGGAGCACAGGGGGAAATGAGGCCTGGAGATGTGGACTTTCAGCGTTCACCGACTGCTTTTGAATGAGAAGTTAGACAGCAACAACAAACGTTACTGATGTGACGTTTATCAGTCCGGACGGGACTGAGTCGTGTGGTGGCTTCGTATGAGAGCTTTGCTTTGTGTGTACGCATCTATATATCTATATCTATATCTATATCTATCTATCTATCTGTATAGATAGATAGATAGATATTCTGACAACACACATTCGTGTGCGCAAAACAGAGTCGCTTTCCCCACCGTTTCATTTCAAACCAACAGGCCTAATTATCCCAAACCTTTTCTTTTTCCTTTGAAAATCTTCAGAATATCTATAATGACGATTTTTTTATGACGGTGAAATATTTCTAAACATTTAAAAAAAATTATATACACAGGCCAAATAATAGTGTTGAAATTAGATTTTGTGGAGGGCTGTGAACCAGTTAGGCATCATTATAGATTTGAGAGTTACAGTTATTATGGTTATTGCTTTAAAGCGTGTCACTGAAACGGCTTCACAAGCCGCAGTCAGCACTTATTTCACATCACAAACAAACTACAGCAGGACAGCCGGTAACCACACTAAATTGCCTGTTTCATTCATTAACATATGTAGGCCTAATTCATGGGCATAATTAGATATGATGGATTTAATTTCATAACTCTTATTGTAATAGGTACAAGGTGACAAAGGTGAAATAACACAAAAAGCCTGCCTTTGCGGATAACAGACAGCTGGGAAGCGATGCAGCTGTGATGCTCTATTGCAAAACAAATGACTGCAACTATAGCTTATAGATTCGACGTCTTTTTCAAAGCCCACGATATCATTTTTTTCTGGAAACTTATAACAGTAGTTAACAGGGTAAAATTAATTTTAGCCTAAGTGTTTTTAGCACCATTTCAACTTTTCCAAAAACTTGCCAGGAGCGCCTTGGCCTGCCTCATAAAGCTAGCTAATAAATGAAATATCAGTGACTGCTATACTCGGTTACGTTCACACAAAAGGTTTGATTTGCATCGTAAATAAGCTAAATTTCATTAATCTACACAAAAAAACTGAAGGATGACATTTGGGTGGGCCATTATCAGATTGTGAAGATTATTTTATTTGACAAATATATTTTCAGTGTGTTGAGTGTATGATATTGCTTATATTCTTATAATATTCTTCTTCCACACACACACGCACACACACACACGCTGATACATTCATACATACAAGAAAAATGATCTGATTGGCTCTGCGTTTTCATTCCCGGAAGCTGATTGGCTAAGTCCACACCGTACTGCGTAAATACTGAGTTACCCACGAAGAAGCAGAGAGACGATGAGAGTCTTTGCTCCCTGGTTTGCGACTCGGACCAATCTCAGAAAAGTGACGCAAATACGGAAGCAAATGAAAAATTCATTGAGCAACAGTGGCGCTAACTGTCCTGCCAGTCTGAACTGCACGGATTTTCCCCCGCCATTGCACCATACACTGAGCCTATTCCTTGGCATTTTCTTCTTTTGGACCTGTACGTGTGTGGGAAAATGCTCCATTGTTTTATGTTGGCCCTTTGGCCCAGAACACCCAGGGGCCGTCGAGCGCCCAGCTTCATCCTCCTCAGGGTAAACTGTTGTGACAGAGCACTCAGGGGCCCCTCATTAGCTCTCTGTCCACTAAGAAGCAAAGAAGCTGCTTTAATCCTCTCTGTCCTCCTCAATCTGGCAACACAGGCGCGATTATGATTCCATTTTCGTTCTGCTCTCTTCATTATGCAGAGTTTAACCACCTTTATGAATTAATATAATCCTCAATAGCAAAAAAAAAAACAAAACAAAACAAAACAAAAGTTTGTTAAGAGATATTAACTTAGTTATGAAGTATTAGCTGGCTGGTTTAACTCAGGTGAAGAGAAACGTATGTATTTTATAGTAGGTTATGGGTGTTTTTATGCCTGTTCAACTATTTTTATACACTTTGAATTGTGATTAATATGTACAAAATCAGTTTGGTCCAAAAATTGTTAGTAAGACGTCACAGTGAAATACAAAATCATCTGTTTTAAATTAAAATTGGGTGAACAGTGTGTGTGTGTGTGTGCTGTGGTATTGTGGGTTTTGTCAGTGTTCCTAAAATATTTCAGCCGGTCATCTATCCGATCAAGCTCAGTTTAGCGTGACTGCAAGACAAAAGTTCCTTCTGCAGGTCTACGAATAAGTCAGCTGCAAATAAGTCTTGACAAACACACAAGGCCTGTTGACAGCAAGCAATTAGTTTGATTAAAATGTCTGATTAGTGACAATATTGACAATATTACAGTCAAACAGGCTCCAGAACACCACACAGCTCTGCTTGGCTTTCAGCTTTGGTACAGAAACCCATGTGCTCGCTCACACACACACACACACACACGTATAAACACACGTTTTGTCTTGTTTTGAGAGTGGGGGTAGTCATAAACAACACTGAATTGAAATGGCAAAATAAACCAAATACACTTTATTTATAAATCTTGAGTTATAATTTAATACGGTACCAATATGTTAACCAATATGCTTTCACAGTACATCAGAGTGGTTGTCAAAAAGAAGTAAACACAAATACACACACTCTGTCTCTCTCTCTCTCTCTCACACACACACACACACATAGATGCACACACTCACTTTCAGTTACCCTGCAGTGGTCTATTGTGCCATTAAGCAGCATGGGCTCATAAATGCATGAATTATAATGAAACAGATTTGTACACTTGACCTGGGATGTTGCGTACAGTTTGTTTATCTCATGTAGAAACTGTAGTTATGGTATACATCAGGCCCAGTGCTCTTAAATCTCTCTGAGACAGTCAGTGTAAAAGACCTGGAAATATAAATGAATCAGAAGTGTTTGGTAATGCATTCATCGTTAATCCAGTAAAGTAATGTCATTACTTTTCCTTGCAAAAAAGTTAGCAGTCAAAAGAAAAAAAAAAACAACTTTGACCTTAACCACGCTGCATATAAAAATGGCAGATCAACGTACAGCTATCTAACATTCAGCCTCTTTTCCCCTTATCGGTTTAGCCTTATCATCATCAGCTCCATTTTGATAAAAAAATAACCGAAAAGTTCAATTGCTCACAGTGGACAAATTTACAAATTTGATGAGAAATAAATATAACGCTCTTGAGTTTCTGACCATTCATAAGAGAAAACAACTTACTGTTGAAGTGTGGGCAGCAAAAAGAGTAAAATGAAGCAGTACTGCAAGAGAAAATTATTATTTCTGCCAGGAATTATTGACTAAAACATTCAGGAAATATTCATGTAAGAAAGTAATGATATTACCCATGCTTTACTCAGCGCAACCTAACTCTGATCACGAGAAGTGCATTTTCCAAACATTTTTCTTCTATTTTTCTTCTCCTTCTTTGTATGTCATTGATGCAAAAAGAACAAGAATCCAAAGTAACTCAAACAGAGCATCATCTCTCCATTCTGTTTGTACACAATTGACCAAAGAGGTTTAAATCAGATGATGTTGGGTTTCAAACACCTGCGTTAAATCTTTCTGAAATGTTCCTTAATTCCAAAGTGCCATGTCTGGAAGGTTTGAAAGAAAAACTAAAACAAAACAAAACAAAAACAAGACAAATAAAAACAAAATGACACAAGACAATCCCTGCAGTTTTCTCACTGGCCGGGGAAAAATACGTAAAACATTTGAAAAAGGAGCCAAAACATAATTTACAAGCACGATAAATATACACACAGGGTCCAATAAATATTGTTTGTTATCCCAAAAACCATAGACAGTCAGTGTTCACCACACTACAAAAAATGTCCATCATAACCAGTCATTTCATGTAATGAAATATAGTTTGTCTTTGAACAAGAAAGATATTCTGCCAGTGAGTCCAAATCGTTTAGCATCAGCAAAAGGGTTAATTTGCTTCAGGAAGCAGACTAACAGGGACGTAGTGCAGAATAAGGCAGATCTCTCCCCTGGTATCAAGAAAATGGTGGTTGGTACAGGAAAAATTATGAATTTGAGATTTTTTTTTTTTTTTTTTACATTGAAGATGTAAATGTCTCGTTCCCATGGCAGTTTTTGTCCCTTGTTCGAAGCAACAGTAATTTTATACCACATGGAAATGACTTGATTTGAGGTGTGGAGTCTTTCCTGACCTTAGTGGCAATGCTGTAGCTTTCTCCTCTATTGAATAGGCATGTAGGGCCAGTTGAAGCTGCTTCCAGACAGCAGCATGTCCCTTATCAGAGTCTCTATGGGGGTTTTGCCCACCAGACGGACGAAGAAAAGCTGCTCTATGACAGAAGAAGAGACGGTGCGCAGGGAAGGCAAGCGGAGCAGCAGCTTCCCAAACCTGTTAGGCTGGTTGGGATATTGGCTCCTCACGTACTCCTCTAAAGCACACTGGGATTTCTCCTGCAGACCCTCCACATGGGCAACGTCCGACAGACCACAAGCATCTACAGACAGACAGCAAGGAAAAACACAGAGAGGAGAAGAAGCGGTCAAGACCAGGAGTTGAACCAGGCACTGAAAGGAAGGCCAGCAAAGTGAGGAACAGTTTAATGCAGCAGCTGTGTCACTATGTTAGCACAGACTGACTACAGCACACGGCAGCATAGGAAGGACACAACAAAGTTGGTGGTTGATGGAGTCTTATATGAATATAGGTGATCTATGAACATCCCAGGCAAAAAAAAACAAAAAAAAAAACACTAGAAACAAACAAGCAAGGAAAAAAAAACAGAAAAGAAAAACAAACGTTTTGCTGCTGAAAGTGAAATTGTTTTTCACCTACTTTGTCAGTGATCAACGCATTAATGTAAAAAGCAGAATTACAGACTACTCAAATCGTTAATTATTCTATAAGCAGATCAAAGTAATTCTGGGTAAGATAGTAACAGAAAATTGAAGAAAGCCCCTCACCCCACCCATTTATTTAAGAATATATGAATCAGTTAGTCAGACATGGTCAAGTAATCATGTATGATATCTCATCTCGTCTTATGGCATCTGGGATCACAGAGCTATCGCTTGCATTAAAATCAAAAACCTGATGTTCAGAACTAGAAATAAGCAATCTATCACAGCACATCAGCTGAGTGTCTATTGTTTTACTGTGAAAGACCTTTACACACACAGTGTGTGTAGTATTTCTACACACGGCAGTGCCCTCAGTTTGCACTGTAACGCTGCAGGCCGGGTGGCAGCAGGAGTTAAAGACTGGTCTCTGTGTCCCAGTTTAAAGACACGTGTTCAGACGTGCTCATGGGGACTAAAACGCTCCTGCATAGACCTACGTAGGCCTGCCCTGCATACTACCTACATTTTCTTTGGTTTAGCCATCAATACTATCCTGACTGCTGCTAAAAAGCTCTGAATTAACTAGTGTGCATTTTTCAACATGGTGAGGACCCACAGTTTCACTTATTTAAGTAAAGGTCTTTCATAAAAGACCTCACCTTATTATGTAGACAGCAATGGCAAGAATTAGACAGAAAAATTGGCATTTTTCCTATTTATTTTAATTAACAATTTGATAAGAAATAAATACATTTAAAACCTCGAAATTAACTTCTCTTAATTTAACCGCTTACTATTTGGGGCTTAAAATAAATAATAAATAGATAACTAGATAAAAAAGGTCTTTGATAAAGTGTTATTTTGTCAATTTCAAGCAACAATGGAAAGAAATATCTGATGCTTTCAAATGTTTTCATTTCATTTGTTTTCATTTGGCTTGATGATTGATACAACAGATTTTATATTTTAGGTGTTGCAGGGATTTGATGCAGTGCATAAACCAACAAAAATCCACTTATAACATCTTAAATGTTAAAATAAAAATAAACATAAACATAACCTTCATCATACTGATAAACTTGATACTCTGGAGGCTGATAAACTTTGCAGATTAACGTCATTATAGAAATTTCATGTTACAGGACATTTCGAAAGGAAAAAAGATTTTCTTCTCTTTTTTTCTTTTCTTACCTTCTTTATTGACTTTTTTATCGTGATGGTGGAGGTCTGAGTTATGATAAAACTGAAATTTGTAGGAATAAATCTATTTTGTATCTAATATTTTTTTCTTATTAAGTAAAATGAAGAAGACTATAAACGAATCTTTACGCTAGTTTTAGCGTATTTTTATTTTTGCGTATTTCACGAAAATACACATTTACATAATGTTCTGAAACAAAGGGCATTCGTGGTTTTCGGAGAAAAAAAAACTAATTTCTGTGAATGTGAGCTATATTTAGAGGATTTAACAAGCTTATCATTTCTCGCTACACCGATGTTCACATCGGCATCATTACCATCAAAATATTCGTTTTCTAAATATATTTTTTGGGGGTTATTTTTGGCCGTTTCCTTCGGAACAGAACGGTCGTAACGCTTTTTAAATAAAAATCTAATGGTCATGGTTCATCCACCTTTTATTTTCCACTTCTCTACAATAATGTCTCTTGAATCAAAATCTCCTTTTGTTCATATTGCTGGCTTGGATTTTCTTTTCTTTTCTTTTTTTCTTTTCTTTTTTTTTGCACACTTCTGAACTTCAGTGTACCCAAGTGAAAAGCTTTGGCTAATAACACGTCTCAGCCATCCGGGCTCCCGTGTTTGGGGTGTAGAGAAGGAAAGTTTACCTGTGGTGAACAGCACGATGGCCTTAATGCAGCTGTACTCTGCCGAATCCACGTGCAGCACCTTCAGCTTCTCCACCTGCTCCTGGAAGACCCGGATGTGGTCCATGAAGGCCACCACCCGGTCCGCGGACATCGGGGAGGCGTGGAGGCCGGCGGCGGCCAGCAGCGGGGCGACATGAACGGGCATGGAGCACTGGGCGGCGTTCAGGACGAACAGTTCGCTCCAGGTGAGGCGGAGCAGAGCCACCTGGTCCGTTACCTGCAGGTCCGGGAAGAAAGGGATGTTGCGAGCCCACTCCACGGCGCTGAAGAGCATCCGGGCCGCTAGCTCACAGATGTTCTCTATGCCCATGATGTTGTTGCTCTGCAGGCACTGGGAGCCGAACCTGGAGGTCGGGTAGGGCTCGGCCCGCAGGAGGAGTGAGATGTATCCCGACAGGTATGAATGACACTGTAGAGGGTCTCCGTTCGTCAGAGCAAACTGGCCGTGGTAAGACTGGGTAGGAAGCCTGCCCCTCTGAACAGCTGTAACGAAAAACAGCAGAAATACATATCAAGTCCAGCTGGAAAGCGACTAATGGGGCCTACAACACAGATTATATTTACAGAAAAAAACGGTAAAATGCACGAGACGCCTTGAAAGATCTTGAAAACTCCCACACATTGTTGCCTTTTAACCATTTGAGTTCATTTTTGCGGTCAGTGGTAGCCTATGGCATGAATAAGTGTTTTAGACACTTCCTGGAGAAACGTCCCAATCAGCTCAGCGCTCGTGAATCACGGCCTGCAGGTAACGGCATGCAAGATTTTTCAAATATTCTGCGCAGTTATTCAAAATTGTTTAAATTCAAGAAGTGTCTTGTTTGCACCTTGAACTCATTTCCTCTGATATTAGCTACTGTCTGGCGAGTACCTAGCTTGTAGCCTGTTCTAATGGTAGCCTGTGTTTTTTACTCATTAATTTTTGATGGTGAAATATGCATTCAGTTGTATTTGAATTTACAACAAAACTGTTCTTATAACCCTCAAATACCACTGAGTCATTTTGGATGCGCATTAAGGCCACAGTAGGCTACGCTGGGCCTGTGCTACCGGCACGCATTATGAATACGAGTACACACACACAGACACACACACACACACACACAGTGCACAGTCCACATGCAAACTCAGAAACGACCAAAAACGTCACAGACACAAGCGTTGCAATTTAAACAAAGTAATATTAAAAAAGAAAAAAAAAACATGTTAAACGCAGCAAAATTACTGAACACGTGACACTTAAAGAAGCTTCGGGTTGTCTCGGCCACACAGTGGACACGTAAGACGGACATAAAGCGCACCAAAATATAGCCGACTACACATGCTACAAGATGCTAGCTGGAACACGCTAATCTCTGTAATATCACTGGCTAGACAGTGGAGACAATGTAAGCAGCGGTATTGGAGACAATAGTGTAATATGCATAGAATATGAACTAGCGGATAAAATCTCTTCACTGTCGTAGACTAGACAAAGGCAACACAAATGGCCGTGTCCACCAAGAAATTAGACACAAGCTATAGCTACATATGTAGCATGCACAACATTTAAAGCAGTTTATAAGAGAGACGTGTGGTCAAAGAAAATAATGTAGATAAATACAGAGAACTGCGTGAAACTGGTCCCGAGTCATCTACTCCTGGGTAATATGATGTGATAATACCGATACTAACAACAGCAGGATGCCAGCCCGTACCTTCCCTCCTCATGCCGACTTTGAGGCATTTCTTGAGGCGACAGTACTGGCACTGGTTGCGGTGGTGCTGGTCTACGGGACAGTTCCTGTTGGCCCTGCAGGTGTAGGTCAGGTTCCTCCTCACGCTGCGTTTAAAGAAGCTCTTACATCCCTCGCATGTGAACTGTCCGTAGTGCTTCCCGCTGGATTTATCCCCGCACACGATGCACTCGATCTGCTGGCTCTGCTGTTTGTCCATGGACGAGGAGGAGGAGGAGGAAGAGGTGGTGTTGCTGTTATTGTTGGTCGCGGTGGTGGTGCTGGACGGATTGGGCGGCGGTACACCCTGGGGTGCTGCTGCTGCTGCCGGGGGTATTTCCAGAGAGGGCGCCGGGTTCATGTGTCCCGTCAGCTCCCCGGGCAGAGACAGTGGTGCGACCTGGGACACCGGGGAGGACAGGGTCCCAGGAGTGTCCCCGACGCCCTCGGTGTTTCTCCACGCCACCATGGCCATGTCGACTGTCCAAAACTTTGCGCGCCCAACTTTCCTGTTTTTAAGCGATAATTAACGCGCACGATTTGTCTGTGTGAATCACTAATACACACTCAAGGAAACTGCGACATTGTCTGATAAAATAAAATACAAGTTACGCCTTAAAATTCGGATATAGCTCATAAAATAACGGAAATATAATTATAACGCGCGGCTTCACAACATTAAGAATGGGCAGTCACCCAGAAGCAGCTTCGGCACGCTGCAAATCCAAAAAGAAAGCTTCATTCAGACCGAGATAACATCCACAAAGGGTAAGATAAAGACAGACAACACTGAGCCAAAATCCACGGAGGAATGCAACGTGATCCCCAAAAAAAATCTACAATCTGATCCTTTTTGTCTTGTGTGTCCAGCTTTAAACACAACACCTTGCCAGCGGATCCTGCGCCAGAGATGGAGTCGCCGGACCAGGCTTTCCAGACGCTCCCTGCTCTCCCGATCAGAAGTTACATTAAAAAGACAACGGAGAGAGAGAGAGAGCGGGGGAAAGAGAGGGTGATGGATGATGATTTTTATGATGCTTTGCTCCGGGACGGAGGAGGAGAGTGGTGCGTCCACACGTCACGGGCTGTGACTCGGTTACGTCAGTGTTGGGGGCGGAGTTTACGGGTAAGCTGGTCTGAGAGCAGCAGCGTGGGGATCCAGCTAGATTTCTGTTGATACACACACTGCTGAGTGTAGTGTATAGAGTTTTTTACCTCCCCCTTCATGTGATCTTTTCCGGGTGTCATCTCGCTCTGTCTTTGTGTGCGTGCATGCATGTATGCATGCGTGCTCGCGCGCGCGCATGTGCGTGCGTGTTGCACCTCTTACTTGACTTCAACGCTGATAGTGATTCTGTCAGACCATCGTCTCTCACTTCTAAACCCTTAAATGTAAGGAGAGGACATAGGCCTACTTTAGCTCACACTTCATTAGTCACACATCAGGAGCGCAACTGACAGCGGCAGCAGCCGATCGTAACTGCAGAAATGTGACGCCACCTAGTGTCACCACTAAATTACACAGAAAATCACTCATGACTGTAGGATGCAGTCGGCTTAACATGGCTTGAGGGCGTAAAGTGTCAGTTGACATATATAATATAGTTGACATATATGGACAGTATGTTTCCCTCACAGCTCTGTTGGTGTATTTCAACCCCAGCTGTAATTCTACTTGAGTAGACGGCCTTTGCTCAGTCCACACAGGTTAACAGGTGAGGAATAACAAACTTTACTGAATGAACTGTTTTTTAATTACAAGGTTGTAATCTGAGCATAGTCCCCTTTTTTGATTTGCATGTGAAAGATTGTTTGCAAAATGATGCAAAATAACTTTGATTTTTAGTAATTGAAGAAGTTGTTACTTTGACTTTAAATGATTTTTGTATTGATGCTATATTTCCTAGAAAAGAAAAAAACAGCTATGATATTGTGTTGCTGTTTTTCATCCACTACTGTAGCCACCATGGTGTCATTTCTCATTGTTATAACCAAAGATATTTATAATCACCAACAATACATAAATATTTAAAAAATGTACAGAAAACCAAAGGCTCTTCCATTCCTGTACTGTCACAGAAATAATATTCACTCACACTGTCCTGATTCAGCACACACATTATGTTTTATCTTTTTTAAGATTTCATATGCATATGTAAATATGTGTTCTACTAGCTCTAATGTTCCTAATTGGTACAGCTAATATCTAATAAACTATATAAGAAAAATAGATGAAACTTAATGTATGTCACACTGCATGATCGTACATAGAAATGAATATCCAAAACATGTACAGTGTTGTCTTACTGTACCGGCCATGTTGCCAGAATTAAATGCTAGATCTCTATGTTTCTGTAAATGACAGATATCTTTTCTGTCTTTCATGTGTATCACTTCAACATTTTCAGAATTTTTGAAATAGCATGTTAGCTGTATATGAGATGAATTTCTCATCAGGAGGTGGAGGGGTTGGCAGTAGGATGACTCCTTTGCATGATGGCTATATGAAGAGACAGATTGCCAGACTGACAGATTTAGTGACCACTGGAAATTTTTGTTGCACCAGCAGCCGATATTTTGAAGGTAATGTTGTGAGATTTTTCAGTCAAGTGGATTTTATCAATAAGAGAGTATGTTTGGGGGGGATCAAAACCAGGTATTTTAAGGCAAAACATGATCTTTTCCTAAACTTAACTCAATGTATTTTGTACCTTGGCCTAATCAGACCTTAAGCACAGATTTGTCACATACAAGTAGTACACTAAAGACATGTAAGATTTTCACATATCAAACAAAAAGTTTGATATCATGCCTGGTTTTCAGAAGTGTACCGTGCTAACACTAATTCTGGTGACTGGACTGCTTTTAGCTACACACACACACACACACACACACACACAAAACAAGATCTGCTCTGCCTGATAACAAAACACATGGCTGACGTTCAAGACCAATCAAAAGTGGAAGGTCAAGGCTAAAGTGTTTACTACGCTGCATTACTCCACAGTTCAATGCACTGAACTGTCCCCTCCACACCCTATTTAGTGACAAGTCCAGTTAACATTAATCACAGGTTTAGGAGTTTGAAGATGATAAATCCCCTCTCTTTTGGGTGATCTGATGCCCTATAAGACATATCGCATGTGGGACCTGAAAGGTAGCCAATTGGAGACAAAGTGAGGGAGAGTATGGACAGGAGCGACCTGCTGTGTGTGAGCAAGACCACCTGCATGTGAGGCCGTTTACAGAACAGTGAGAGGCAGCGCTGACTTGCTGCTCAGAGGAGACCTGCAGCGTTTTCTTGTTTTTTTTGGGGATTTTTTTTGGTTTCAAGGTGCCGATGTAAACATACATGGTTGAATTACAGCTCCCTCCCAGCAAGCTCTTTACCCCTTACAACCACCATATGGTTATCTGTTTAATCCACCAAGTGTTTATTAATAGGACAGATACAGTAGAAGAACAAGTCTGCTCGAGGTGAGAAAGATGGGTCAGTGACAGGCTCTGTGTTCATCCACTGGAAACCTAGAGGACGCACACACATACACACACATGTATATATATACACACACACACACAAGGGTCAAAAGTACCACAGAATAATGTAATTTTTCTGAAAATCTTGAGATTGCTAAAAAAGTGGCAGTATTTCAGTTAAAAGATACTCCAGAATTAAAGTTTTTTTAGAACAGTGCACATTATGGTCCTCTAGGAAAATGTAGTAGTATGTAGTATGTATGTAAGTGTAGTAGTAGACTATTCTTGGTATTCTGAGTAAATGGCCTTGGTGTAAGCTTATTATGTTAATGAGATTAATGGTTGTATACTAAAAGTATCCTGCAGCCTCTCTCAAACCCTCCAGCAGATATCGCCTGCTGGTGTTTCAGCTCAGTGAGCGTGCAGAAATGGGAATGTCATGAACGTCACCAAAGATAATGGAAACATATGGTTGTATGGTAAAAATCAAATGACCAGCATTAGGTAGGCCTTTTGCAGAACGTAGTGTGCCAAGCAACCAAAAAAAGTTTTTTCATTTAACAAACAGTAAGCTGTGTTCTATGCTCTCATATGACAGCAAACCGTATCTGCAAATCATATCTGTTCTATTAGGTGTGCTTATATTCATTTATCTTTGTTTGTGTGTGTGTTTCCAAATGAATCTGCTCACTACAAGGTCAGGGGATTGTCTTGCTATACTGCTGTTGAGTTTTTTGGAGCTTTGAGCACCACAAGCAAAGTGCTGTCTAGTTCCATTACATTCAAGAGAAGACAGACATATTTGTAGTCTCCAGTACTCAGTAACTCACACCAAAACAATCTAAATGAACAAAAAAGGCCTAAAACACTTGTGTACATTGACTCTAGCAGGATTCAAAATGAAGAATGAAGAGCGTGTATACTGAGTGACGTTAAACAGTTGTTGATCGGTATTTCCGTCATGCTCTTAAGTTCAGAGATCTGACAATGGATGCTGGACATTAAACTTTGCCTCCATGGTCCCCTCCTAGCAGCCACTGAAACAAAGCTGTACTCTCTTAGGTTGCTAAGCGGGGTCAAATCCTGGAAGAAGAGTAGCAATAACTTGTCATTTACATGAGCGCACCTCGGTCACTGCTTCACTTAAAACCACTTGATGGCCTCTCACCTTTGATTAAATCCCAGACAGCTGACCCCTGACTCCCGTTGTAGCATTCATCATGAAGTAAATTTCATGCTTGAGAGACACAAGTCGGTGTGCAATGATAACGCATCACCAACAGTCTTAGCAGAGCCATCCTGGCAAAGTGTAGGGATCCTCATTAGGACGTGTACAGAGCGCTACTTAACCTTTGACCTCAGACAAGAACTCGTTATCTGGCTCAAGATTAACCCACGGAGCTGATTAGATGATCAAAATGCATATAATTCAACTTTGAACTGAGACAAAATCTTTACAGTTAAATAATCCAGATTTTTTGAAGAATCTGCTGTCCTTAACAAGTGACACTATTGCTGTGTTTATAGCACCAAACGTACTTCAGTCATTTTGCTTGTGTTAACGTCCTCACATTCTTCTGGAGTGCATAGTAAGATAATTCCATTCAGAAATTGGAGAAGCGTATTAATTGCATTTATACTTACAAAGAGGAGAATACTAGCTATTTAAAAATACAGGTTGTTCTGTGTAATGTGTTGTTATTGGTGCTCTTTTAATGACTGATACAGACAGTAACAGCTTTATGTGAGGAAAATGCAAATGTTCTAAATCCTGTTTAGGTGGAATGAAGATTATCCACCTTCTTATCTGTTACTTTTGTCAGCTACAGTATACAGTATAGATGTTTTACCTAACATTTACAATTATGAAAGAGTATCTTCTATTGCTGTATATTAAAATTACACTACAGTAGATGTGGATGAGTTTGGCTCACTTAGTAGCTATAGTAGTATCACTTGGAGAGACAACTACAATCTGCAGTATTGATAATAATCGATCATGACATTACAACTATTTACTAAGAAGAATCGCTTTATTGGCAGTATATATATTTTTAAGAATTCTTCTTCTGCATTTGACCCATCCTTAGTTGAACACACATGCAACACCCAGCAAATTACATGCAGTGAAACACACAGGAGCAGTGGGCTGCATCAAGCGCCTGGGGAGCAAATAGTTGGTTAAGCACCTTAAATAATGTGTAAATAAAATAATAAAAATAGTAATAATGATAAGTGTCATGTTTGACCCACCTATTGAAGAGTAGAGGTTTCTATCACCTATCCATCTAAGAGTTTATGAAACGTTTCAGCAATTGCTAGGTGTCACTTACTCAAGTGGTTTGCTTCAGTTGGTGAGCAGCAGTGAAACTCTTGAAGTATGACTGTAAGGAGGGCAGAATTTGGTGCTTCTGGGAAGTTTCCGTGTTGTCCTTGATCTGTCCATTGGTGGCCACTGCAGGGAGGTGATGCTGGGATGCTGTGATGTACTGAGTGTTACATTGGTTCAGACGGCTTGGCGAAGGCCAGGAGGGACATGAACAGTTGGAGGCTTGTCTGAATGACACAAAATCTCAAAAGCAGATTCTTTCTTGGTACTTTTCAAGGTCAGGTGGCATAAATGACAGTAATTCAGAGAGACTGTCCCTTTGCATCTGTCTGCATTTGGAGTAGAGGATGAGGGTACAGGTTGCATGTGCATAGTCCTTTTAAACAAGCAATATGCATTATTACATGTGGAAAGTAGGAGATAGTGTAATGGTTTTACCTTTTTATATACACCATCCTTTCCATCCTCTTAACACTGACTTGTTTCTACATTTTTGTAGGCAAAAAGACTCTCCCTTTCACTTTTCTACCACAGGACCAAATGTCATTTGAAGCAAAGACACTTCTTTTGTCCTTCACAGCGGCACATTTCCTCAGACTAAGAACACCATCCAGTGTTTTGATTGATCATGTATTTGTATCTATTCATAGAGGCCAGATTCATCATTCCAATTTGTCAAGTTGCTGGAGTGCTGAGTTAATTATGTGCAGGAGAGCCTGAAAAAGAGGACAACCTCCTGTTTAGACTCATCTGAGGTTTCTCCACCTCACCTTGGCTCCAAACGAGCAGCCAGAGCTTCACTGGTCTGCAGGAGCTGCTTGGCACCATGGGTAATTAGTGTGATGAATGCTTTAGCGGAACAAATAGTGGCAGTCGCCTGTCTCGCTCATCGTGTGGCTGTGCTGTCGTAGCTTAGGGACTGCAGGCTCATCAGGGTAATGGATGATTCTGCAACAGGGCTATCCCTCAACTAACAGTGCCACTACTGAGCAGGAAGCATGGAGTTTTACTTTTTTTTTTCCCTTACTGAAATTGTGTTTTTACATTCCTGAAGACATCTGTGTTTGTTATGGATGGCAAGTGCATGTTTGGCAGGTTACTAACAACCAATAACTGTCTGGAATCATGTAATAAAGAGTGTGTTGTAAAAAGTACTGTAATAAAAAGTGTTTTTCAAGATCTTGACACACAGAAAATGCTTGCTGATGGGGGAATGTTGAGCTCTCTGTACTACAAAATTGAAGCATGGTCTAGACCTGCCCCTAATTGGAAAGTGTTATGAGATAACTTTTGTTGTGAATTGGCGCTATATAAATAAACTGAATTGAATTGAATGACTTGACACAAATCTAAATATGTTTTTTTTTTGTGCGTGTGTGTGATTTTCTTTCCATGCAGCCTCTCAGGACTTCTCACATGGATATGCAAACATCTTCATACTAATCCTCTGTGGGATTCCTTTTCATGCCTGGGCTGTAGAGCCAGCACTGCTGAAATGATGGATCACATTATTAGATTAGAGGACAGCAAAGACTGTGAGCAACTGGATTTGCAATTCACGGCCTCTTTTGTATGTAGACCTTTTCTGCATGAAAGGGATAATTGGGCCGTTGTCACAGAGTCAGAGATTGTTTTTTTAACAATGCGAGGAACCTTGCAATAAATCAGGTCAGCTGTCAGAATCACGTCACAAGACAAGGCATTAGTCAAATATGCAGAATAATCCTTTTGCATACCATGTAAAGAGGAATATATCATCATTTATTTGAAGTCAGGCAAGTCCATATATCCTAATTTTTCCAACAAATGAAGGGCATATGCTTATTTTGTCTTCTGGATGAACATGAGGGCAGAGGCAGCCATGAAGGTCTGGCTCTTTGTGCTGTCATTTCAGTATCAGTAATGGCCTGTGCTTACTCTGTGCCTTGACTTCTCAACCCACTGTGACAGTGAATAATATGCTGCACATAAGGCTGAATTCTCAGCCATGTCATGCGTGTAGTGGAAGCTGAAATGGTTGACTGCCACAGACAGGTAATCCATAGCTTTATCAGTTAAAAAACAAAAAAAACACCCAAGTTCAGTGAAATGTTTCGATAGCAGCCAGGCCCACAGCTAACAGGGCATGAAAGACAGGCGAGGTTGTGGAAAGGTTGTTTTGGGGTCCAGGAGGTGAGACTTTGGGGATGTGGACACGTCAGTCCAGCAGAGTCTGCGGGTCAATGTGAAGACAAGTGGAAGACACATTTCTCTGTCAGCACGCAGAGAGCCTACACGGGTTCAGGCTTTTGTCGTGAAGTCCCAAGTCATTGAGTCAATAGCCAAGGAGCATGACACAACCTCTCACAGTCACTCGGCATCAAGCGAAACAGGGAATGGCATGCTTTCCATTTCACTGCACTGTGGCCCCGGCAAGACCCCATCTGCACTTGAGAAACAGGAGGGCTCTCAGCTTCAGCTCTCGCATAAAAGCAACGCTGCAACCTGGCCCTGAACACATATATCGTTCCTTCAAAGCGGCGGAACAAGGTGATCCACTGGTCAATCCATAACCCCGGCTATTATCTCCGCTGGCTGTCAGCGGGGAGGCCGGGGGATAACCAGAGGGCTTGGATGACAGGAAATTAGATCAAGGCATAGCACAAGCACATTTCGATTAAACTGATGTCAGGATTTATCTTCTTCTAGTGCATCTAGATGAGAAATGAAAATGTGACCTTTTACTATATCTGACCAAGCATTGAACAAGGGAATACAGCCCTTTATCACAAGCAATGACACTATATGTCAAATAGAAAACTATATTATGCATTTAAAAATGTCTAAACAAATTAAAATGAAGTATTCCCTATTCTGCAAATCACCATCTACTGCACTAGTTACCAACCTTTTTGCTTGTGACTCTTACAACCAACACATTGAATTTCTAATGACCCCAAGTTAGACACCATATGAACAGTATATGACAGCTGTGAGCACTTCAGCCAAAGAGTGATGACCCCTTCTCAGATCGGTTGTAATCATAGTCCTACAAAGGTAAAACTATATGTTGTTTCACAATGTAAAAGCAAAGATTTGAAAAAATAGATATAATTTGAAATATATATTCTATCTATATTTCTCTATCATCTCAGGGCCCCTAAGATTTATTGCATGACCCCTTTGTGGAGTGCCAACTCCCAGGTTTGGAATATCTATCTAATGCATGAAGCATACACAGAGACACAAATTAATTTTCCTTTAGCTAAATACTGATATTTTGTGAGTGTATTTCACATATTTTCCAGTGTTGCAACTAAGGAAGGCCATGAAATTTGCTATATCTGTAGATTCATGGTCCTGCAGAGAATGAATCCTACTGACTTTTTCCTCAGTGTTGTCCTGAGGTTGATTATCATGAAATTTGGGGCAAACACTAATGTTCAGATTAGAATTTATTATAAAAACTTGGGCAACATCGTTGGGTCAAAATTTTAATCTGTCAGGTTTTTTGGTTTATAACTAAATACCTGCGCACCTAATGATGTACATGCTAATGTTACCATACTAAAACATTAAACTATGATAGTGATGGACAATACCTGCTTGTCTTTATAGTCACTGTGGGTGTGTTAGCATGCTAATATTAGCATTTAGCTGAAAGCACGGGTGTGCCTAAGCACAGCCTTCTACACCACTAATCATTCAAACACGTAAACATTATCTGGTGAAACATTTCTCCAGTTGCTTAATGGTGCCAATGTTTGCTGGATGGAGAGTTGATGTTATTCTGGCATACTGGATATGAAAACTGATATTACGGTGATGTGAAAACCACCTCAGAGTGACAGTGAGATGTGATTAAAATCATCATAGGTTTGTCGATAATAGTCAGGCAGGAAAGGTCATGTTAAAAACAAAAATAGCATATTTAATGTATTTACAATAAACATACAATCATGTAATCTTTTCCAAGAAATCTACAGAACATAAAACTTTTAATATAAATTCATATAATTTAAAGATAAAACAAATCAATGAAGCAATCGAGCATATCTAAAAATCTTTAGTGATGCTTTGAAAATATAGGTGATATTTTCCTGTTTCAATGCCCTTTTCTTCTCAAAGGTCCACCTGCAAAGAGCCATGAAATTCACACATTGAATACCACCCACAACATTAGCAAACACACCACTCTAAAACCATCACTAACATGGTTAGCACAAGGTTTCACTTTAATCAAAGGCAACATGCTGCCTAAAGGCTCAAACCAAAGGATTATCTATCTACATACGAAGAGTTTGCTTCCATAACTGTCCATTGGTGTCAATGATGTGAATGGTAAACCTCACAACTTTTTTGACCAAAAATGTTGTATTTTGGTAGTAAACTCTTCATATGTCAAAACTTCTGTCACTAAAGATCCGCTATAAAAATCAGCCTGCTGTTATTACAAGGCGAGGTCATCAAAAGAGAGTAATGAAAAAAATAGGATGTAAAAAAAAGATTTATGCTCCAAAGTTATTTTCTCATTACAAGGCAAAACAGTCCTGTCGCCGCAGGTGAATACAAGGACAAGCAAGTGCTGTCACACTTGCCAGTGCATTAGACAGACCTAGAATATGTTGGCTTCTTCTTTGTGAGTGATCAATGTTACAGTGCACAGGTTGATATGGCACAACATAGGCTCCCATCAGAAAGTCTCAGAGTAGAGCTTAATATCCAGGCACAGGTGCAGGACTGCCATCAGTGAAGTTTGGCTGATTTTCTACCTTATCTACTGTACAATGTCAGGCTGTAGCTTAACATTGGTGCCACTGATTTCAAGCAAAGTACTGTTTTTGTGTTTTTGGTTTTTTTTTTTGGACCAAAGCAACAAACAGTTATCAGTTTTGCCACCGATGGAAAGAGAGATTAATCTAAATTAGACGATACCTTCACTAGTAGAAAAGTCCTACATATTAACAGTTATTACATCCTAAATAATACTGTTTTCTAGACCCATATACAATATTTCATAGGCAATATGTTTTTGGGACACTTTTGTATGATATGGTGGAAGTAAGTGGAGGGATATCACAGAGAGGCTACATACAGCTGGAGGATCTGCTTTGAGCTCCAGCGTGGAGAAACAAAGTTCTCTGCAGGACATTACAGAACACTTCTATGGTGTCACTTTGGCACTTACATGGCACTACTATGTACAGAGGAGTGAGCACTACGACATACTGGCTCTTACAGTTATCAAAGACAGCACCACCTGTTGGGGTTTGCTGAGGAGGATATGGTGGCCAGCTGGTAACACCCTCCTCCCTGTCAGAGGCTTCCCGTTTAATTGATTTCACATCTCAGCATAATATTTGGCTGCCCTGAATGTCCTGCTAACAGCCCATCCTCCCATTAGGGACAGTCAAATCTGGAGCTTGAAAAATGTTTCAGACACTACTGAATCTGTGCCCCAGAATTATGCAGCTGAAGAATTTAACTGTCACTGCAGTACTAAAAATCTGTATTTATTCTCTTGTAGCTTTATATCAAACCAAGCACACATTAGTTTAGTCTGGTCTGGTTTGGCATGGCTCTTTGATGAGAGTAGGTCCATTGCTGGTCTCCAAAAATCTCAAAAAATCCATCTGATATATTATCTATATTCTTTATGATGCTGAAGCATCATCAACGTATAGTTTAAATCTTAAATCTTATACTGTTCATTGCAAGTGCTAAACTAAATATATCGTATGAGTGGATCCAAAATCATTTTCACCATTTTCAAAAAAGTTACTCATATACATGAGTGGAAGCATAAAATGACTGAATCGTGGATCTTTATACCTGGCTTTAACCAACTTAAAAGGACATTTTATGAGACACACTCATTTGCTTTCCTGCTGATAGTTGCAAAAGAAGATTGACTCCTCTATCATGCCTTCATATTTACCAGGTCTGGTAAATATGTGGCTAGTGTCAGCTGCCTGTTAGCTGAATTTAGCACAATGATGGAAACCAGGAGGAAACAGCTGCCCTGGTTCCCTTAACAAAATCCGTCGCTGAGGTCTTCTAAATGCCATATGTCTTATTGTTTGTTTAAAATAGACAAGTTTACTTTTTACAGGGGGGTTGTGTGCAGGACTATTTACTGGCAGGGTGCCGTGACTTTGTGGGGTCTTGTCATCACTGTGTAGTTGCCAGGACACAACTCATCTTTACACTTTGGTTTGTGTATGGATTAAACAAATGAGACGTAACATGTTAATAAATGTGACAGTCTATAGATTTTTTTTAACATTAAGATAGCTGCTTCCACCTATTTCCTGTCATTATGCTGAGCTGATTGGCCGCTGGCTCCAGCTTCATATTTACACATGAGAGTGGTACTGATTTTCTACTCTAATCTTGGCAAGAAAGTAAATAAGTTTATTTGGCAAAAATGTTGAAGTATTCTTTTAAGCGCACCTCCAAATATTTTGGAAATGAAATCTATAGTGAGTGGCTGGACAAAGTTTCATATTTTTGATGCAAAACATTAAATACTTACAAAGTAAGCTAGGAAAAACAATATATTCTCTATATAAACTTGATATGTCAGAAATCAGAATCCCACAGAAAAAAAAAATCTGTGTTTAAACAATCACTGCAGTGTGAGTGATTATGAGTCAGCTGAGGTTTGCTAAAAACTGTCAACATCACAATGCAGTATGCATTATAAAGCTTTTCAGTGGTGTAACATAGACTTAGAGACCATTCAAGTTAAATGAGCATTTAACCATTACCATCATCACCAAACCACAGAGTCTGTGAGGCTCAGTGACATACTGAATATGTCTTTTTTATTACTGCATGCATTACTAGCATACGTTTAAATAAACTAATTCTGACTGAACCCTTTCAGTCATACTATACTATGTCTGCTGACAATTAACCCCACACAGTCATCTCCCTGCTTTGACTTGGTCTCCTCTTGAAATGCTTTCACACTCTCACTCTGTCCACTCACATGAGCTTTGCTGCTGTTACTGACTGTATTAGTGAAGGCCTCCTCCTCCACAGCCTCCACTGGCTTCAGCCCCACTGCACACATATAACCTATTATTTGCTTCTTATTAATCATGCTGCTGTGTGCTCCATCCATTGCTGTTGCACGGGGTGTCCCCAACAGTAGAGTTACACCACCAAGTCAAACTGTATTTCTATCTCAATTTTCTCTTAACATGAAGCAGATCAGTGATTAGAGATCAGTGTAAATCAGCTCATGTGTAGCTTGCCACCATTTGCAGGTTGGTCAAGTAATTCCTATCTTATATCCTCTATCCTCCATCTATTGTGGTCTGTTGGTAAGACCACCAGCTAAACGCATTGCAGGTTATTTTGTAGAAGTTAGGTTGCACCTAATTTGTGAAAAAGATTGAATTGCCAAAAACAACAACAACAACAAAAAAAAACATTTCTTTCAGCCTTAGAGTCTCATCCAGCATTCATAACAAAGCTCCACACTATGACACCGTAAAGGGATAATTATTACATACAAGCTCAACACTCCTTCACTTACAACAAATGTTCTTAAATGCCCTCTAGAACAGGAATGGGCCAATGACACTGAAAGCTACTGAGAAAGGGTTTGGTTCCAACATGGGATGTCAACCCTTTGTGACCTCTGCTCTTGCAAAAATGACTAGTAGAACAAAATAAGTAATAAAATCCATGTCTTATGAATGTTGTTCATTTTTAGAAGATACTGAAGAACAAACTCACCAATATGACTTATTTTCAAAACTTCTTCTATTAATTTTCCTCTCCTGTTACTGGCTTTGGGTTACTACAATTAAATTTTAAAGAAAACTGAAGCTGTTGTATAATAATTTGGAAATAATTAAACTCCATCCTGTCCTCTGACCTCTAGGAAAGAGGCCAGGAAAGAGTTGTAAACTCTACAGCATTTATTATTATTTTCATCGACTGAAATTATTATTAAATTATTCATGTTCCTGGGCCTGTATTCTTAATTGCAGGAACTCTGTAGTCAATGCATCTGTTTTCTCTGACTCATTCAGTTAAATTAAAATGTTTTAAATAAAACTGATTGAGGGAACACATAAGTTAACAAATCTGTAGAGCGGTAACATTTACAACTGCATGTTCTGGATGTCTAGAAAAGAGCTCCAACCATGAGCTTAAATATGAATCATCTAATGATGAACAGCCATGTTAACTCTCATTGTTTCTATAAGACATCTGGACCTGAGAAGTACTTCCTTCTAAAGGAAAATAAATTATACAACAACAAAGCTAATGGATAACCAAAATTTCAGACTTCTGCTTCTCAATGAGTTCCGCACTCATAATTAATCTAACCCTAAAAGAACTGCAAAACTGAACTATTAATGAAGCTGGACTAAAGAAGATCATTGCAGGGGTGTCCCGGTGGATTAGTGGTGTGGTGCATTACATGCATTGCCCCGACTTCATATATGGCTGCAGACATTCATTCCATATCACTCCTCGTTTCTTTTCGGATGTTTGCTGATTTCTGATTTTGATCAATTATTTTTTAAAAAAACAAAAAGATGTATGGTGTGGGATTTTTTTCATCATGTCTATTTTTTTGGGGTGATAAGAAGATAAGACCTTTACTGAAAACATTCTTCTGGCCTGACACAGTATCAGGCATATCAGATCAGTAGCACAATAACAGCCTCAGCTCTAGTCTGCAGGCTCAGTGCAGACCACCACTATAAAACAGACTCCATGTTGTCACACATCTCGTGGTCCTCCAGGTTGTATATGAACTTTGTCCTGTTGGCTGGGTTCTGAGTGATCTCCTTGCCCAAATTGTCCAGAGTCACATTGGAGGCAAAGAGTTCGGTGGGTGTGAGGTAACCCTCGCTGTTCTTGATGTATTTCCTGTAGTTCTTTCTCAAACACTGCCACGTGGTGGTGTACAGGAGGAAGGCTGACGACTTGAGCACGATGGCAATGCTGACGTACAGGTGCCTGTAGGCCACGTTGTCGTACAGCATGCAGGCTCCCTTCTCGCCACACACAGTGCTCCAGAAAAGACAGGTGGAGTCGATGCCCATGCCGAAGATCAGAGGAGGAGGAATAAAGCCTGGAGCAGCAGAAGATTGTGGACATACAGCAGGTTAAAAGGTCAACAACTGACCAGTTCAAGTTTGCGTTTCCTTTACGTCTCTGCAGACATACCAATGAAGTTCATTTCAGCCGAAACGAAAAATTGAATAGCAGTATGAGACTTATTACAGTGTGTAACCATACAAATCAAGAGCAACGCATTGTTTTTCTGTGGATATAAATCCGTGACAGTAAAGCATCTGAAGTAAATATGTTAAACTGCTTACCTATCAGCCTCAGGAGCAGGAACAGCACTCCAAGGGCATAAGATTTAAGCTCTGGACTTACAGTTCTGAAATAAAAACAGAAGTGGCATAAATGGTGGGAGAGTGGTTGAGTTTCATTGCCTGTATAATACATGGTTAGAATAACTCTGTTTTACTTAAGTGGGTCTGATTTTTCATTTCATTTCATTTCTGATTTTCCTTCCTTTCAGTTGTGATAACATTCTTCACACCAGAGTAGCTGCTATGATCTGGGAATGTGGGGACAATGCAACAACAAAACAACATACTTCCTAATGTTTTAGAAAATTCACGTATTTACTTTCTTGTTGAGACTTAGATATATCGATGCCATTCTCACATCATATCATTACAATAAATATGAAGTTGCAGCCAGTAAATAGTTAGCTTAGCTTAGCATTAAGATGGGAAAGGCCGGGGGTTGGGGTGGGGTAGTCTGGCTCCAAAGCTCAAAAATCCACAGTGTAACCACTTTCACTGTGCTTAGCACTTTCCAGTCAACTTCACAGTAATGACAAAACAAATACTCCTGTACACTTCACAATAAACTTGTAATTTTTGAGTTTTCCATTCAGAATTAACAAACAAAGTATAATGTGCTTGTTCTTCAGAGGTGTTGGCAGAGGGATTTTGTTATCTTGGAATGAGCCAGGCTTGCTCTTTCTCCCTGTTTCTGGTCTTACACTAAGAAAAGCTAACCAGCTAATCACCTACTCCAGTTTTATATTCACAAGGAATGGTATCAGTTTCCTAATCCAATTCTCAGGAGCAAAACAAACAAACATATTTCCCGAATTGGGAAACATTTTTTTAAAAAACAAGAATAATTCTGTGACTGTTTGTGCTCTCGCCCCCTTCTTTCTAGTTGTGTAACCATGTTCCCAAATTACAGCAACTTACTTAGTACAATGTAATAATGTGTAACTATAAATAAATATAATATCTGTAATATACATGCATGTATATGTAATCTACCTGTAATAATAACATCATCTAGTCAAATATGGCCACAAGTTTGAAAATAAGCTCAAGTTCGTTAGAAATGCAAGGTATTCTTCAGTATTTCTTGGAGAGGAATGCCATAATTCCATAATTTGGCATCTCCCCTAGGCTTAAATACCCACAGCTCCCTCTTGTGGACAGTCTATGTAAAGCAGCAGGTCTCCTCACCGGATGAGGATGATGACAGAGGGTGTCTGGGCCATGGCTCCGATCATGCTGCACACACAGATGACACACAGGAAGGTGAGGAAGGCCTGCTGACAGCCTGGACTGGGACACTTCCCTGGTAAAGCCACTGCATCTTCACTGGTGCTGGATATGCACATGCAGTTGGTCAGGTTCTGACACAAAGACAAGAAAGGAGATCAAAATGCTGTTATCCCAGCATGAATACAGAGATCTAAAGCAGGACTGCTGTGCTGTTTGGATGTATGAATGTTTCTTGCCCTCAGTTTGAGTCAGTGTTAACTTGTTTACTCACAGGTTTGGTGCAGCCAGCGAAGCAGGCTGAGAGGTAGGTAACTCCATTGGAACCACAGACAGGGCTCACTGACGAGGTGTAGCAGTTACAGTTACTGATGCATGATGATTCAGGTCGCTGCCAGGACAGCAATGTCCTATAAAGGAGGTCAAAGGTCATGTCAGGAGGTATAGTCTATGTACAGTGATCAAATGAAAACAACCATAGAATCTATCTATGATCACAGAGGGCACTCTGTGAGCTGAATATTCAACCACTGTACTCTAACGGCACAATGTAATCAGAAAAGTACAAGCCAATATTTCTGACAGCTGCCAATGCAGAGTTACACTCAAGTTACGACATGATTAAAAGTTTCAAAGTGGCCCTGAGTTGGGGTGGTGGCCTCAACATGTTAACTCCACAGCATGTGATTGGATATATGCATGGTGTAATCGTATTTCTGTTTCCTCTGACAGTCACGGAATGAAGACATCATGGTTTTGGTTAAAAGAGCACAGCTTCACACACATACTGAAATATTAACAGTTGTTTTCCCAGAAACTATGATCTTTTCTTATTTCTTACAACCCTAGCAATGATGGAACCTGACCTAACCAGTCCCAAAAACATGCACATCAGGTTAACTGGCTATTCTACATTTCCCCTAGGTGTGAGTGTGTGTCTGCCCTATGATTGACTGGTGACCAGTCCATGGTGAACCCCATTTCTCATCAGCTGGGATAGGCTGCAGCCCCCCCACCCACGACCCTGCACAGATAAGCGGTATAGAAAATGGATGGATGGTTCCTGCATTGTCATACACAGGCATACTTTTTTCCATTTAGCGTATTTGGCAAATCACGGAAGACTAGAATATGATGTTTCTTGAAAAGCAGCGTACAAGTAATTCAATTAAAAAAACTGCAACGGAAGAACCCATATAAGAATTTGCTAGACATTTTTGAAAAGACTTCTTATTCACATCAGGAGGTTTCCTTGCTTACTCATTGCTGTAGGCGACCGTGACCCCGGCTACAGGGCCAGTGTCACAGCCCAAGAACAGAAAAGACACGTAGCACGCAGTGGACACGAGGTTGACCAGCATGGCCATACGGACAGCGCCCAGAGCTGACAGATTCAGCTTCTTCACCAGCAGCCCCCCGAGGAAGATACCCAGACAGGCACAGGGGATGGCCGTCATACCTGGGGAGGAAAAGACAACCTTGTCCAATGTTTCCCAACATTTTTCACTGCCATTTTCCTCAGCAGAGATTTCTGCAATTGTAATTTTATTTCATTTTTGCAACTTTAACCTGCTTATCCTGTTCTGATGGTCTAATGGTACAGCACTGTGGTTATAAAACACTGCAGCATCTCAAAAGATTAGTCTTCATGATCCACCTACCTAATAGCTGATTAGCTGAGGAGGTTGTAAGGTTGAACTGCTGCTCCAAGTATTTCCCCAGAAACGCAGCAAAGCCAGCAACCACAGCAATCTCCATACAGGCTGCCAGCGTAATGCAGCTGAAGACCGGATTAGAGAGAAGGTGCCTAGTAACCCGGGGGATTACTGGGCCAATGGAGATGAAAACGTTGAAAAAGAAAAGGATAAGAGACACAGAAAAGAAGAGAGAAAATTGATAATTTGTGAGAATTTTTTCAAACAAACCATCAAGACTAATGCTGTATTCTGAAATTTCCCACATCTCTTCAGCCCTTTATTTCTCAGGATCTCCTTCTGTGCTCCTCCTTACCTCTGAGATGCTCACAAACTGAGAGTCCACTGTTTATATCAAAGCCATGAATGGCCACGTTGGGTTTAGAGCCCTGGTACTCCAGGGTCAGGGAAGAAGGCAGCATGGCCTGCTCACTCTCCCCTCCAACATCCATGTCCTGCTCGTCCAGCGCCTGGGGGAAGCCGAACATGAAGAGGGCCGACAGGAAGAGTAAGGCACCACAGAGAAGAAAGCCGCCCCACCAAGCCCCGATCCAGCGAGGGTCATCTGGAGTGATGTCCAGCTTACCTGGGCAAGAGGTAGGGAAGGTTAGGGTAGATGTTGAATGATGTTGTAGGTCTTAATTTCACAGATCAATGTGAGGAAACTGAATGAAAGTAAATCCTACCTGTTAAATTAATGTTTCTAGTGTGGTATATTACTGTGACTTTCTTCCTTTTCCCATTAGAGTCAAAACAAATACAATTACTGTAATGAAAATGATCAAAAATAAAGGCTGTATCTCAAGAAATGCAAAGAAAAAAACTCACTGGTGTCGATGAAGACAGCATCAACGTAGACTTTGGTACAGACAGAACCTAAGATGAAGCCGCAGGCAGGGCCAAACACTAATGTCGAAAATAAAATACCTGCAAGACAGAATGAGAGAGGGACAATAGGAGAGAAATAAATTAGTTATTTTAAGTGGAAGCAGCAACAGCAAAATTGAACAATATTTCAATGTGAATGTCATAAAAAAAAATTTATTTTTGCAGTAAGTTTACTCTAGCGCACCGTAATTGTACTCTGTAAAGAAAACTACTATACTATGTACTTCATACTAATATAATAATACTCTACAAATTCCCTTATCTATCAGCAGAGGGCAGCATTGTATCAAGATTGTAAAGTGTCTAGTACTAAGACCATGTCATTAAATAAGTGGTAAAATGGCACTTTCTACCACAGAGAAGGCTGCTGTTGCTAAATCCACTGCACGAGTGAGAAATGTAAAACGTGTACAATGGCCTTACAATTTCATCAAACGTCTTCCACTGACCGATTTATTCACTGTCACTATAATATGCAGCTCATAGGTTGCACAGCGCAATTGATCGAAGACTAGATCACCCTGCCGGATCATAAATAATCAAGCAGGAAATTGGTTCTTGGTTTAGGAGCTGTGGGGAAGCACTGATGCAGTAGCTCTCGTTTATTTTCTCTTGAAAGCGATGCTGACTTGTTTTGGCCGAGAGGCTGAGAGGTTTCAAGCAACAGCAGACTGTGCAGGACTGTATGTATGGAAGTGAAACTCAGTTGTCCATACTGGCTGTAAGTAGTGCTATGGCTCCAATAGGCTGACTGTTAATAACTGAGTCCAGAACAGAGAGAGCGACAGTCAGTTTTTCTGTGAGGAAAGTACTGCTTATAGTGCTGCAGTTATCACGAGTGATAAATCTGAAAGAAGAACTGTGGCTTTATTTTATTTATCAGTGTATTTCTAAACATAAAGCTGTGCATAATTCCTTTAAAAGTATTTCTGGGCATTTTTATTCCCCTACAAGGGATACACAATAGATAGATGACAAGAAATGAGGGACATTGTGGGTCAAGATCGGCACCTTGAATATCCAGGTCAGCACAAAGACTCATCCATAATACTTCTAGCAGAGTTTAGGCTTGCCACACAAATATTTATGGTATGCAAGTCTAATTAGTAAAGTAAGAAGCTTTTATTCTATCAACTAACAGTTTTGTAAATACACTATATGGACAAAAGTATTGGGACACCTGGCCATTACACCAACAGGGAATTTGGTATCTTGGCATCAATCTTGGTATGCTGAAGCATTAAGATCTCCCTTCACTGGAAGTAAGGGGCCGAGCCCAACCTCTGAAAAGCAGCCCATTCCCAATACTTTCGTCTATCCCAATATCATCAATCAAGAAGTGAAGTATACAAATATACAAAACCAAATCCCACATTTTTCAGTTTTCACATGAATGTTTTCCATAAAACAGAACTTAGTATTATAGTTATTATAAGTATTACAAGAAGTGATACTCTGCATTATATGTATGTTGCATTTTACTGCTGTAGATGTAGAAAATTGTAATCAGTAAAGCAGCTAGTATCTGGAGCTGTCAGACAAATATAGTGAATTAAAAAGTACAATATTTAAGTCTGTAATGTAGTGAAGTGGAGTATAAGTCTTCATAAAGTGGACATAGTCAATCAAAGTTAAAGTATCTTAAATTTGTGCAGCATTTGAGTAAATGCACTTAGTTATAATCACACAACTAACTGTGTGAACACACTCCCTACTCCCACTCTCTTTCTCCGTCAGGCAGATGCCTTCATGTTCATTTCAGCAGCATCACTGAAGCCAGAGGGGCTGAAGCCACATGACAAAGTTGGTCTGGGGTAAAGGCAGACACAGTCGACCAGTGAACAACCTCACACCTCTAACACTGGCTTCCCCTCGGACCAAATCACGGATAAAGGTAGGATGACACAGCCAATCAATAATGTAGGCCTATGTGATACAGGGATGCTGGAAAATACACACACACACAACAGTGAACCAGTGGAAACTGCTGAGTCCCAGCCAGCCTTAATTATAATACACCAAAGCTTCATATTGTCTAAATGTCCCTGTGGGCACAACCAGCTTTACTGTGTCCCGTCTACACTGGAATAACATCAGAGCCTGGAGTGGCCTTCAGAATGAAACAGCTGAACACCATAGCAGCAATATACATGATGACAGAGAATTACCGGTAAGCTTTGTTATGGCGTGAGAAAACACAGAGAGCTCTTAATCCTAAAGCAACAGCTGCTGGACACCCGTCAGGAGAAACATTCAGGACTGATGCCAGTCTGCTGTTTGAACTCAACACTTGGTACATTTCCTCAGAGGCCGACCGATGGCTCATAGCAGTAAGTATGTTGTGAGGGGCTGGAGCTTCAACCATACAATTTTTTTTTTTTTTAATTATATGGGATTATATTTTTATGTGACTGTAGGGTGTTCAAACTTATCTAAACCTGTAACGTTAGAGAAACCTTTAACACTTCTCAAAAGAATCTGAAGAATCTGATTAAAAGAATTTAATCAAATTTAAGAAATGCAAATGAAGTTACTGCACTGTGGTTTTGCAAATGATGGAAAGAGCAACCGCTGCAATAATGGTCGAGTTATGATGTGCGCACATTGTTTAATTAAAAAAATCGATGCCTGTGAGGTTAATATTTAAAGGATTGGTTTAACATCTGATTGTTCATTACAGGCAGAATGTAAATCCTTCAGGACTTATTGACTTTGCACTGACTGCAGCGCTGCCTCAGTGTGCTTGTAGATGAAAGCTGCAGGTGCTTCCAGTTGAGCTACAGTGTAGTATGGCTGTGCATTGGCAAGAGTCTGCCAGTACAGAGGTTTTGATGCAATACAATGCAATACATTACATATTTTTAAAATCTAATTTTAGGAAAACTATCTAAATAATTAAACTTTTTTTTTATGCAATCACAACAGTGGGATCTGCATTTGAATTCAAGAATTCAAGTAAATCAAGAATTGCCTGTATCAGTAAAAAAAACTTAATTAACAGCAGTATTTTTGTGGTAAATAAATCAAGAAAATAAAAAATTGTAACAGTGAATGAATGAATCTTTGCAAGTGTTGCAATGTTTGCAATGTTTTTTTGAAAAGCAATCCTGCATCACAAAGGATAACAGCAACAGCAGCAGCACACATCAAAGGACTGCTGGCTTTGGAAAATGCACTGAGTAGAATAAAATACAGCGAAATGATCCTAACTGTGAAACTATCCTTGCAAAGTGATCATTCTGACAAAAAATATTTTAGCAATTATCTTATTTTGCTGAAAACATATAATGGAGTTTCTAATGCTGCAAGCCTCTCTTTTAAAACAAAAGACAAAGTTTCAAGTAGCGTGGGGATTATGGGAATTGTTTTCTTTATTGTTAAACAACCACCACTGCTGATGAAAATCTATCTGACGTGTCTCAGGCAGACATTTTTATGGATGAGGTAACATTTTAAAATTATATTCACCTTACGTTGAGTCATATTCGCCACATTCGCTGACTTCATTGCTCATTCTCTCCAGGTAACCCAATGAAACACACAGTTACCTTGAACAAAATTACAGATTTCTGTGCGTTTGAACATTGTTGAAAACATATATAACAAAGGCCTAGTCATTTTTAGACAACTTAATGCAAAACTGCTACAGATTACATATAAACATGACAGCAGGCATGTGTTTAATTATCAACTATCAACAACAATAGTCTACTCTAAGTAACTAAATAAATTTAAGCAGTTTATAAACCTGGATATTTATTGGTCAAGAATTGTTTTTTTAAGCTCAAATCATCATAGCCAATGTAACACAAGATAAATCTATAGCAAAAGGTTTGTGCAAATGCCATAAAAGGGTGGAGAAGGCTGTTGTTTGACATGGGGGAAATAGATCTGACACCCATCAGACACACATGCTGTGCTGTTCGAGCTGTACATGCTGTGCCCTGGAGATGCTGCGCACGCTAAAATATCATATCCAGAGAGAGAAGCTTAATGGATTTCCTTTGTTTTGATGCCAAAAAAAAAATAAATAAAAGGCTGCTGTCATATCTCTCTCATACCTGCTGTCTCTGAGCTTTGAGACAATGACAATGTCATGTGAACCTGTATGACTGAGAATGTACAACTCACATACGGACGCTCTGGGAGGCCTTGGAGCTTTGGCAGCTTGTTTGACCCAGTCATTTGGAAATGACAGGTAGAGACTCCACTTGAGTCAAGAGCTCGTGAGCATTCGATGGCCCCTTCTTTCTGTGACGTTGTTTAGCTAAGTGAGTTTAATACTGTATGTAATGTAAGACTAAAAGTGATATGAATACTAATATCAATATTGTTAGGTATTTTACAGTACCATGCAATCAAATGTAACATCAATACAAAACACAGTGCCAAAAAGAGTTCAAGTTTCATTGATCCTGGGGATCAATAATGTTGCAGCCTATCTTACGTAATTTATTCACTGACCTGAAAATAGTTACATTTAAATATACTGAGCAGAAATACTACAATCAGCCTACAAAATACAATCACGTGTATGTTTCAAGTTATAGAATGTACAGTAAACCTCGCCCAGGAAGCCAACCCCTTAGTTTTGTCCTCAACATCCTCAACAGCCCCCATTATGATGAATATGTTTAATTTAGGTTTAATTTTAGTGAGAACTCAGTGTACATTTAAAATCAGGAATGTAATAGAGGAAGGGTAACTCAGTTCACCCACTTTTACTGCAACAAGCACTACCAAACACATTTGTATAGGTTTCTTATAGAACAATAACATAAATCACTGGCAGTCACTTGGCAATTTGCGCCAACATTGTTACATTTGGTCGAATAAATAGCGAAATCATAAAAATCTGGTTTAACATGATGATAACACCAGTCCCCTCACCTGCATTCTCCATCCAGCTGTAATGAATGCAGCAGAGCGTAGTGTATGAGACAGCGCTGGCTGCTCCACCTGCTCACACAGCCGCCACATGAATCATTTCTCACTCAGGCTCACATTATGGCATGGTTCAGTTATTGGCACTTTGTATCTTGGCAAAGGTGCTCTTGAGAGATGCACATATAAAACAACCTGGGATGGTCTGAACAGACAGCGTGTGCTGAGTCATCATCCATACCTTCCTCTGCTGTCCTGCAGTGGAAGACTAATAACTCGGCTGGAGTAAAAACATTTTTGCTGCAGTGGACTCTCCACTTGCGGCCTCACATCGCTTCATTACACACATTACAGCGATGAATAGAGGCTAAGATATGAGGCAGGAAGAGAGAAGCTGGCCTAGCGGCTGCAGAGCAGGTCCCCTCAGGCTCTGACTGCTCTTTTACTTTCAGGTATTATTATGTAGAAGTCACTTTTCTTTACACTCCTTTACTTTAACATATTATATTGTTGGTGCAGACCGTTAAGCTTCCTGTTGTCCATCCTACTCTGAGCCACTTTTGTGCAATCACTTAATAATGGGATGGCGCAACTGGCATGTGCTGAACAGCAAGTCATATGTGGGTTTGTCAAAGATTTTAACAGCTTAACTCCAAATTACAGTCGAAGTTGATGGGAATGTCTTTACATGTCTTTACACTACAGGTGTTGCAGTTTTTATTAGCAACCAGAGCAGCTTTGTTCCAAGGATGATAGTGTTGGTTGGACAGTCCACCACATTTGTTCTCCCTGAAATATCTCAGCAACTACTGGGTGGTACACATATCTATAGTGTCCAGAGGATGAATGATTATGATATTGGTCATTTCCTGACTTTTTCTGTAGCATTGACAGTAACATTAGTTTTTTAGCCATTGCTTGACTGCTATGGGAGACAGATTTGGTTGTCCCAAGTGTTGTTTACTTGCTTTGGTTTTTGAACAAGCCTGCAAACTCAGCTTTAATTTGTGTTCATTAGCAAATGTTAGGATGCTAAACTGATATGTTGAACGCTGTAAACATGATAGCTGCTCTATGTCAGCAAAAGTGTCTTTGAGTTCATGGTAACATCTGTTCAGTACTTGAGGAAGAGGCTGCAGTACTGACACAAAACAGATACAGGACAGGGGCATGCTGGGGGATATGTACCATGGCAACAGGGAAATGTTTCTTGGTTTGCTCTTGAGTATTCCTAGTGTCCTCAATCTCTAATTCAGGCAATATTGATCCATGTTTTGGTGAAGATATGGCCACAGAAGAGCAGCCTCTCCCTCAATCACCTGGTTAGTTGGCGAGACTCCGGAGAGCCTCTGTTTAAATATTTTATCATATGGTTAGATGTCTGCTAAACAATTAACTGCTTCTCTGTCACACTGCATTATTCAGAGGTTTTCTTAGAATGTTAGTGTTTCTTCACATTTCTTCACAAGTTCATCAAACAATGTAACTGCCTAGAGACAGTGAAAAGGAAGCAGCAGAAATACTACTAAGCAGCACACAACACATACTACATAAAGACTGGGCTCCACAACAGACAACTCAGCAGTCACACTGTAGGAGGTAACCATGGCAATCAATATGCCTGGATTGTCAAAAAAATCAAGAACAGAGAGGGGGTGGTGGAGACAAAAGAATAATGGATTATCTGTAAGTGTCAACAGAAGAAGCTTGGGGGATGTTATGAAAGAAACCTTACGGACTGTCAGAGGTTGCTATGCACTCAGCTGGGACATAAAGCCGTGGTCATTCTACCAAATCAGAGTCAAAATTTCTGTCCAAAATGCAATGTATGTGATTGTACAAACTCATTGACAGTTGAATAGTGAGAAAAGAGCAGCACATGGTGGTACGTTTTTAAGGTTGCAGTTAAGAGATGTCCTTGGTTGACTGACTGGACTGTCAGATCCAGTCCATCACAGGGCTAACATAAACAGACAAACGCAATCGGTTTCATGCTTCCAGGCACCTCTGACTCTTAGAGTCCAACCGAAATCATAGTTAGTCATTCCTTTGTGATGTCAAAAATCATACTAGAGCACTTATTAAATTGTTAATATTTTGTCAGGGTCATTCTTGAATTTCCCTTAGGATCATTAAAGTATCTATCTATCTATCTATCGATCGATCGATCTTCAGTGTGATGATGGCTGGTCAATAAACATTTTAGAGACAATATAATCATGATCCCAAGACTATGAATCTTTTACATTAAAACATTTACACTGAAACATTTACTCTTACCATTATGTGCTTATGAGGGAAATGAGTAACCATAGTCGAATGAGTTGCCATTGAGTGTTTCATTTTCTTGCATTTTCACGCAAGCAGGTGTTTTATGGTAGTGCCATAAATTCTCATAGTACAAACCTCTGTTACACCATCACAAAGACTCTTTTCTGGTTGGCTAAGATCCACAGGCACAATCGACACACATCACTTACACTCAGTCACACACTTTACATTTTCATCTTCTCTGCAGATGGCCTGAAGCCACAAGCCTCTTCTTTTGCTATCCTTTGTTCTTTGTGGAGATCCAGAAATTTGCAAACTGAATTTTTTATTGTTTGCCATTTTGAACCTGATCCAGTGACATTACACACACATGTGCCATATAATCCATCCATCATAGTCATACTAATGTCAGCTCATATTGCATTTATCATTACGCACTGGTCATGTTTTCTGAAACTTACCACTGATTATATTGTTATATTGTTTCACTGGTTCATTCTTCTGAAACAATGAAAATCATTGGTGATTTTCATGTTCATTGGTCTTATCTTTTTATCTACTTGCTATATCCTTTCCATTATATAGTTAGATTCATATTTTTTCTACTTATCTATTCTTAGACCCTTCTGGAGCTAGGCGTCTGTGAATTTAACTATGCATTGTACTGTATATGATTGCGTATATGACAATAAAATGTGATTTAATTTGCAAAAGCATTGAAGAGATTTTAAATTCTCTCATTATAACAAAGCAAAGAATAACATATGCGCATCATATTCAATAAGTTCAGAAAATTCTGCTAAATTTTCGAAAATAGCACAAAAAAAGTCAGGCATCTGGTATGGGTTGGCCTCTAGCCAAGCAGGCGGGTGGGGGGTTGCTGTGCTAGCCTTGTTTGCCCTCCCCTCTCTCCTCTCTTTCCACCCTCTTCTCCATCCACCCTCATCTCCTGCACTCACAGTGCTGCTGGCAGAGACTGTACAGATCAATGCACAGAACAAACCGCAGGCCTTCTCACCCTGCAAGAGGCCTGCACTGAAACGCGAGCTGGGACAACGCAACTCGCTAAGGACCTAGCAGAGAATCCTGTGAGGGGGAGTAACTAGCCACATGGTAGCCAGCAATACTGTATTTCCCTTTTCTCTTAGTGTCTTTGCTGCACCCATTCAAACTGATGAATCAAGAACAGAAGCTATGAACATCACAACAGCTCTTGCAGAACGACAACTAACTACAATTGTGTTTACTGTCTTTAAGGTTTGATCGGATGGTGATGTTACTGGTACAAATTATCATACAACAACTGAATCTTTGTAAAATTTGCAAGAAAAGACAAATTAATATGAAGTGTGTGGGTCAGTAACATTTACAGATAATTACCAATACAATAAACAATGTTGAATATTTGCAAACATGTGAAGAAGACAGTAAAAGATTACTTTATTTTACCTGGACTGACCAGCATATTTTCCTGTTGTCAGTGATTAACTGTAGGCAAGTAAAACAGCTGCATTTTACTTGCATTTTTTGTACTTGCATTGTTAGATTACATTATTACATAATTATCGTCCTTTGTCTCATTTTCTTCATCTCCCCAGAAGGAGCTCTGCTACTCGGAGGTCGCTGAGCAGTGAGAAGAACAGGAACATACTGTAGCCTCAGTGTCTGTTTCTGGACTGTTGCCTTGGCAACTTTGGCAGACAAACTGTAATGTGTGTTATGTCGACCTCTTAGTTTCTGCTGTTAGTGTTACTGCAGTCCCCTGCTGCTGGCCACTGAATGTTTGGAATACGTTAGGAATAAGATTGGGAATAAAGTGCTTTGGTCAAGGACGCTTATGTGACAGAGAACAGGATCAGACCAGTAATTTCCCTTTGAACCTTGAAAATAAAGGAAATATTGGACCTGGATTATTAGTCAGTAATCTAAGCAGTTGTCTAACTCACACACATCCTCCTTGATTAAGCTGTCTCAAAACCTCAGTAATGTGTGGGACAATTTAGGTGCTGTAATAATATAAAGGACTGCAACATTTAAAATCGTATTTATTGTTGCATAATAATACACAAATGAATCACTAAACTCTTAGTATGATGGTTGTGTATGACTCCAAAGTAGCACAAGCACTGATGGACTAACATGTTTAATAACCAGGGCTTCCGTCCACTGACCAAAGTAATTATCGGGGTAGGACGAAAAGTAAATCAATACTGTAGAGTGCAGTGTCCCTCATCTCCTAACATCACATACAGTGATCGTAGAGGATCAAATTCTTTTTTTTTTTTTTTTTTAATTGAAAAATAAAATTGTTAATAAAAATGTTAAATCATAACTTGTAATGTTAGATGTACATGTGCACTGCAGTGACAGATATTCTTATTTTGTAGTCTGTACATCTGATTTACTAAACAAAATGATTGCAATAGGACACACCCCGACGTGTACACTGCCTCACACACAATAGGTCTTGTTGTGGGCTGGCTAGTGGAGATGAAAGGACATGCTGACCAGAAAGTATAGATGACTTTTATTAGGCTGTGCCAACACTACTGACCAAAATGGCAACTACTGTTCGTCATTCCAGTCACCCTGCCTTCTGTCAGCAGGGTTCAGCTAAGGAAATTTCAAAACATTTGAGTAATTTTAAAGAAATTTGTTAAACTGATTCAAGGATTCAAGGAGCTTTATTGTCATTTCACACACGTAGGACATGAGTGGAACGAAATTAGTTTCCCCGGTCCCAGTATAAGCCCAATTACCTAACAAAATAAATATAAATATAATCTCGCATATCTTGCATTTGTGTTTTGTTTAAAATGAACTGAGTATTTGGAATGAGCAAAGCATGTCTGTACAGCCTCAGAATAAAAACCTGATTGGTTTTGTTTTCTTTCTTTTAAATAGCTTTGGTACTTTCAATTCTATCAAATTCAGATATCATATTACTTCAAACACACAATGCAGGACACAAATGTCCATACTGCCCCTTGAGCAAAGCCCTTATCTCTAACAGTTCCAGTGGAGCTGCCCAGCACAACCTTATCTGTGAATGTGATCACGGTGTTCATGAAAAGAGAGCAAAGAAATTAATTTTTGCCCGCATCATTGTTCAAATGCACAGCATTCAAGAAGTTGTTTGGCCTTTTGGGGGATATGCTTACTCACTTCCTCAAATTGCCATGAAACTATAATACCAAAACAAGACAATAAGCTTACAGTAGCTCAGTGCTACTCACCTATATAGAGTGAGGAGTCCTTCCTGTGGACATGGTCATCGATGTAGGACACTCCTAGAGGCTGGACAGGTGTGGCTCCGATACCCAGCAGAACCTGGGCTCCAATCAGAAGGAGGTACATCATGTTGGTGTTGGCTCTGTTGCCACATCTTAACCCAGAGTCTCGGTTCTCTGTCCTGGAGTTGTTGGAGCAGACATCCCTTCCGTCTTCAGCGTGCCACGACTCACCGGCCTCGTACTCATACTGATGAGTCAAGAACTCCGGTAGTGCTGACAGCAGTGCTCCTAAGGCCATGACAATCCCACCACAGCCAATCAGGCGGGGTCTGTGGGCCTTAGCACCAAAGTAGCTGACAAACAATATCAAGGCCAGGTTACCGATTTCGAAGCTGCTGGCTATGACACCAACGTCGGCACTCTGGAGGTTGAAGCGCCTCTCCAGAGTGGTCAAAACACTTACCTGGTATAGAGAGAGAGAGAGACAGAGAGATAAAGTGTTTTTACAACTTGCAGCCACTTAGGACTCTCAGTGACACACTTGATTTCGGATTTAGCAAATATAGCACCCCTTTCAACACCATTAATTGCTGTCAGAAGTATAGAATTGATGTATTTTTCATTCCAAATAATAATGCAGGGCAACTGAGCTTCAGATGTTATTTCGGTAACAGCAGGTGTGAGACAACCATCAGCAACAGCAACCTCTTAATGACACAAAGTGTCTGAGCTGCTCTGCAGGATGCGCTGCCTCCAACATCTTCATCCGCAAAAACCTCCTCCTCCACCCATAACAAGCCTGAGGCTAACCTCATGCCAACCTGGGGAAAAGGAATATGTGCATGTGTGTCGCTTCAGGCAAGGAACCACCTTTGCACCTTTTCTAATTATCGAACAGACACAAACACATCGCACCAGCTGTGTTTTGGGTTTGTGTTAGTAATGAAATGGCACCTTGCTTCAAATGTCTGCTGAATCATCTACAGGACTGATGATAAAGGGTCGGCATGAAGTTTATTAATAATGCGTCCACAGCGAAGGGCAGAATGAGCCTCAAAACTTCGTAAAGCAACTCCAGATATAGAGGAGACTGTAGCTATGACCACGGACGTGAGATCAGGTGGCTCACAACCGAGACGGCCTGACAATTATTTAACATGTACCGAACATTCAGTCTGCTGCTCACTTAGAGTAGTTCCGAACATTACAATGTGGGAGGACACAGAATCTAAACAGCAGGCTTAGATTTACTTATGGGGCCCCTGGAAGATTTATGTGTATCCTCATACTGGAAGCTGATGGAGAACAGCCGCTTTTCACCCTTTACATTCCAGATTTAGACATTTTATCCCAATACGCTGCGCTTTTTACTCACAATGTAAACTGTCGTAGAGCTTTACAGAACAGAACTAAGAGAAAACCTGCCCATTTCAGTTTGATGAATATAGACCAAGCCATGGAAAGCTGTTATGCAGGTGCTGCTTGACTGACTGTGATCATCCTCTGCCATTATAGCTCTGTCCTCTTCTGAAGGTTCACTCTCATTTATTTGTAAAAGGTAATGTGCTACTGAAAAAAGAGGAGAAATATATCCCCATTGTGAACCAAGCAGGCGGCTGAATTAAAAGGAGACAGAGAATGAAAGATGACGACAACAGCGATATTTTACACAGGAGAGGAAATGCTTGTCTGCAGCAGGATTTGCCAAAGGTACACTTTCAGTCTGGGATGCTGTTTAAAAGGTGGAAGTTCCACTGCAGTCTTCAAGGTAAACGCTGATGCACTTTAAATTTGTGACTGCTGCAAAACACATTAAAACCAGCTCTGTCATGTTTCTGCCAAGCTGCAGTTTTCACCGCACGAGAGGCAAGTTCTTGCGTAATCTTCTAAAAAGGGCCTCCTTTTCAACATCTGTAATGGCAAATGTGCTCATACGGGCTCCAGGATGACTGGACCCTGGAGATCAGCTTATGTTGTTTATTTCCAAACAGTTTATCCCTTTTGTTGTTTTTCTGCTTCAAACCATCAAGTAAAAGCTGCACCAATATAAGGGCCAGAGTCAGGCTACTGACCTTCAATCTGTCCCATTTTAAAAAGCCTGTCAGGACTGCGTTGATATGACTGAATTAAGATGTTCTGTCTGTCTTTTCTGTGATGGTTCTTTCCCTCAAGAAAAATCAAAAGAAGCCCCAACCTGCATGTGCAATTATTTATAGCAGGCCTATCAAGACTGCAGACACCTGGGGAATTGACTTTAATTGAGTTACAAGTGGCATCATTTATATTCATACAGATTTACACTTGGTGGTTGGGCCAACTCTGGCTAATGTTGGTAGACATCACCACACAAACACATCAACAGCTGCTATGGTTGGCTTTGGCCACAACATAAACAGCTGCCAGTACTCCCATTGCACACCTAAACAGTGCATTGGTTTGGCTGTTAAGGAAGATGCTTTTCACCTCTGCATCACTGTGTTCTTTAAGCCAACTCATTTTTATCTGTTCATCTGACAAACACATGTTATCACCAATATAATCAAACCAATGCATAATATAATACAGCACCTCAAACTGTCAGTGGAAATGCCATGGAAGTGAAAAGACAATATAAGCTACTGCTGTGGAGCATTTCCAAGGCCTATGTGCTCCAGTGTCAAAGGCCTTACTGAGGCATACGGGTGCAGGATGTGGCAAAGCCGGACGGAGCTCCTGACCATCGTTTCGTAACCTCCTCTCCATCCATACACGCATATAAAATTCTCCAACAACAACGTGGAGTCTACGACCGCTGTGACGCGCTTTGTGTCATGCAGATGGTGCATAGGCCTGATGGATAATACGCAGCAAGTCATCAATCAGCCCCATGGTTGCTGGAGGATGTGATTACTCTAGAATCAGAATAATGTGATTATTAAGCAGCTGAAGCGCCGTGTCATTACTTACTGTGTGCCTGCGCCGGTTTGAAGGGCGCTGCGTTAACCCGATGTTACCTGATAACCTGAGATACGACGTTCCCTCACACTCACACTGTGTGTTGTGTAGAAACTCACCAGATAAGCGCCCACGGTGCCCTGTGCCAACATGAGCGCACATTCCGACACCAGGAAAATCTTAATGTTCGAAAAACACGAGGTCTTTTTCTGGCTGTCATCCTGCTCCGGATCATCGGTGCTGTTCCGCTCTGTGCAGATCTGGTTTTTAACCTGCATCCTTCGGCTCAGGCTCCGGTCGGGTTGGACGGCATGAAATTGAACGGGTCTGGTCCGGCGGAGAGCATCTGGTTATAATGACGAGCTGCACTGCAGACGAAGTGAGAATCTATTCGTCAATAGCCTCTCTAGGCTTGGATGTACAACGAGAAATACTGCTGTCCACTCAGCATTGCGCACAGTCCGTCTGCGACCTCTCTTCCAACCGTCCAGCCAGTGCGTATCGGCTACATCATATTTAAATACGTAGGCTACGCGTGTAGCTGTATGTATTACGGCTTCTAATACCCGACGTAGAACTACAGGACGTAGTTTGCCCACATCCGGGATGTTGCATCTCCACCCAGTACCGGTATCGACTGGATATGATTTCTCAGCCCGGTTCCGAGTCACAGCTCTGCGTCCTTCAGGCTGTGTTATGACGCTCCTCCTCCTCCCATCCGTGGACCAAACACGACGTGGAAGGTGCAATCTCTCTCTCTCTCTCTCTGTCTCTGTCTCTCTCGATGTGTGTGTGTGTGTTCCTCCTCATCACCATTTTTTTACCTGTGCAGACGTTCAGCTAAATCACTGCCATAAAAACTGCAGCATTTCATCAGAGCAGTCGATGAGACCTCCCCATAAGCACACAAAGGCAGTTCATCTTGACACAAAATGACAAAGCACATCTTTAATTGTTACATTATATTAACTTGCAGGTTGATAAACTGATATCATCACACACCACTGCTGTAGGCCTTATAGGACTGGGCAAGGAGCTTTCAGTTTTTTGTTCCACAGCATGTTGTGTTTTGGCACTTGTTCCCTCGCAGTTTACACCCCTGTTGCACAAGATCAGCCACACTGCTGAAAATTCTGCTGTTTTCTATATGCCTTCAATAAAACCTAAATCACCAGAAGATATCCTAGTTAGCTAAGGTCACCAGATCCTGCACTCAATGCTCCAGACCCAAAGGATCCAACATTTCAATGCCAGTGGCCAAATACCCCCAGAGCTCCTGAGTCCCTTCCCCTGACAGGTCAGAGCTGTTTTGGCAACACAAATGGGACGTACAAAATATCAAGCAGGTGGTTTGGTGTTGCAACTGATCGGTGTCTTCATGCTTGACTGAAATGCACTCAGCAAACTTCAGGGTGGTTAAAAATTCACCACTTGCCACATAAGAGCTCTGTTACACACATCAGCAGCCCACTGCATTGTACTGCTGTAGCTGTTCTACATGAGCACAAGGTGAAGCGCCGTGGTATCATTGTGGACTAATACTTAGGGACCATTACAGTCTACAAAATATTTATTTTATGATTCTCAGTGTGTACTTAAAGCTTTAATCTGCTGCATTTTGACACATCATGTGGTATGATTCACTTCCTTCGAGTGACTACATGATGAGAAGATGTGTGTATCTTTGTTAATGGCTATATTCACTCAATGCTTAATGGCTGTTCTGAGAAATGCTCTCATCTGGTGTTGCTGGTGTAATGTAAGCTATGTAGTTACCATTCAAGTGGATGTAATATAACTCTCCTTAAGCTATTTCTAGTTCGAACCTTCTGGGAATCTACATGTGATGGTTGAATTACAGCAGCAGCACATTCAAAAAGGCTCTGGTCTGTAATAATCCCACCAACAGCACTATGATTTTTAGTTTTATGTTAATATTATAGTTTATTTAATCATGTTTCACCTGATATAAAAGACAAACACTCACTTTCAGCCTGAGTAACATGTTTTAATCCAAAGAGAGTCTTGTCTGGTTTGTATCAGGGATCAGAATAATGAAGTTCATCCACACTGAAGTTTGTCATGTGGAAGAAATGAAAATGACAGCAGAGGACAGAGTGCCACAGAGACACCAGGAATAATCCCCCATCATAGCTGAAATAAAAGCACTGAGTGCCAAGGTCACTCACCATTCACAGCTTTTGGCTTAGAGTTCTTCTCAGACCATTCAGGTGCTCTGAAGACCACTTCAATAGCATTTGAAGCCACACAATCTATCAGGAAAACTGTGGACTCAGCAGGAGGAGCGTCCATTTATCATGGAGTCAGTCAGAGAACTCGAGGTGATTTAAGATCAACCACAGTGACTGCTGATGCAGTGCAAAGCCAGCTGAGGACATTATTTTAGTATGCCTCTTAATCACAAGGTCCACAAGGTCCAAGAAAAACAAGTTCATGCATTTATCCTGTAGCAAACAAATTACCAGAACACAGATGTAAATGAGTTTTCAGTTCAATTCAGTTTGTTTATATAATGCCAGATCACAACATTTTCAGAGTTTATATTTAATTTGTAGGTTCAAACATGCTGAAACTGCGCTACTGTTCTACTCTTGACCTCACTGGACATTTCAGTAATTAAAAGCACCATTACAATGACTTGAGAGAATCAATATTCAGTTAGGTAGATTTGAAATTTATGAATCTGTATGCTGCACCAGCTTCTAGTTTAAACAGCTAAATTCATTTTTATGAGAACAGCAGGCTGTCGAACAGCTCCCAGGAGATCTGTAGACAAAAGCTTTACAATACAGTGCCTTGCAAAAGTATTCACCCCCCCCTGGCATTTTTTGTGTTTTCTGGCCCTGGAATTAAAATGAATTGATGGAAGGTTTGCCTCATTTCATTTACAGAATATGCCTACAATTTTGAAAATGTGATTTTTTTTTTTTATTATTGTGAAGCAGCTAACAAATAGGACAAAATAACAGAAAACTTCAACGTGTATAACTACTCAACCAAGAATATCCCTGTATTTAGCACCATCCGTCTTTCCCTTGATTCTGACCAGTTTCCCGGTCCCTGCTGCTGAAAAACATCCACCACCATGTTTCACTGTGGGGACGGTGTTCTTGGGGTGATAACATGTTTGCACTAGACGTAGTGTTTTCATTTATGGTCAAAAAGTTCAATTTTAGTCTCATCTGACCAGAGCACCTTCCTCCACACATTTGGCAAACTTTTTTTTTTTATCTCTGAGTAATGGCTTTTTCTGGCAACTCTTCCTTAAAGCCCAGCTCTGTGGAGTATAAGGCTTATTGTGGTCCTAAGGTGTTACAAAAAAATGTTACAAAAATTTGTAACAAAATAGGTAAAAAGCCAAGGGGGTTGAATACTTTTGCAAGGACCTGTAGCTCTTATGAGTGAAAACAAAGCACTAGTTAAGGAATTTGGACTCAACCTCAGGTTATGGGCATTATAGGAGCTTAGTCTACCACCAGCTACTGAGGGGTTTGACCCCGGAGCGACCTTTCTGACGCGCTGAGTTGTCCCACTTTCCTTTCTTGCTCATGAATGGGTTCACGCGTCTCCACTGTGCCATACAATGTTTTATTTTCGATGCAGCAACAGAACGTGTCCAATCGTTTTCCCCATCCAATCAATACCGGTGCACTAGCGACGCCCTAGCGATACACTAGCGGTCCACTAGCGCTACACTAGCGGTCAAAAAACCGTTTGCCCTTCCGGGGTCACACAACACCTGATGGCCCCCGATTTCCCATTACATTTATACCCTGGATGGCCTAAATGACCACAGCGCCCCTTGTGGTACCGACAACAAATATACAATCACCATGCTTCCCCATAACATAGTGTTTGGCTCCTACAGGCATGTCAAAAAACAATTTAAGTGTCCATATAACTATTATTTTTGTTCAGAATCAGAATCAGTATCAGAATATAATGAAAAATGTCATTCCACGGATTCCTAACGCTCATTCAGTTGCTTGTGTTATTCACTTGCAGAAGTCATAGAAAAATGTTATTTTTGTTTGAAAAAATAAATCAAAAAACAATAAATCATTTTAAAAGTTACAGATTAATTTTAGAAAATGTTAGCATGGTAACACACTAAACTCACTTCACTATGATAAACATGGTGAACATGGTAAGCACTGTCGCCTCACAGCAAGAGAGTTCGAGGTTTGAGTCAGAGTCTGAGCTCTTCTGTCTGCATGTTCTTCCTGTGACTGCGTCTTTTCTTCCACAGTCCCAAAAACATGCACATTAGGTTAATTGGCCACTCTAAATTGCTCCTAGGTGTGAGTGTGTGTGATTGCCTGTTTTAATGTGTCGGCCCTGTGATTGACTGGCAACCAGTCCAGTGTGTACCCCACCTCTAGGTTACTATCAGCAGGAACAGATGACTCTGCATGGATAAAGCGGTACAGATAATGAATGGATGCATAGCATGTTAACATAAGGCTCTGCTGTGTAAGCACAGCTTCACAAAGCCATGATCACAGCTGTAGTAGACTCTTGCTTAATGGCTGTTTTAATATTTCACCATTTGATCGAATACAAACAAAAAATACATACATAATTAAAATATGTGGAAAATATACCAAAACTCCAAACTGTCTTAAAGAGTCATAGATATCCAAACTTTTGCTCAAATTAACATTGGTTTCACACAGATAATATAAATACTTACCGGTTGATGACAATAAGAGATGTTTAGTTAAAAATGCCCTATCTAATGACCATAGACAACAGCATGTTTATAAAGTAGGTTTGACTGTGGACTCCTCCCTTCAGAGGTTTGTTTAGGCCTAGCAGTGTGGACCCCAACCCATAATCCTCCTGCAGACACACCTGTACAGGAGAGTATAAAGACCCTGGACTGAACTGACTCAGACATCCAGCTTCAAGGAGTCTCTCCTCAGCAGCTCTCCACAGAAGCTCCACAGCCTCCAGACCGACCCTGAAGATGACTCCCTCTGCCAGCCTGCTGCTGCTGCTCCTGCTTGGCCTCTGTCAGGCACATCCTCTCCAGGAGGAAGGAGGTGCAGAAGAAGAAGTCCCAGACACCATGGACATCACCACCAGGATTCTGACCTCCAACAACGCCACCAACGAGATCCTGCTGGAAGGAGACCTGCTGGCTCCCAGAACCAGAAACGCCATGATGTGCTGGTCCCAGAGCTGCCTGTGGAGCAAAGCTTCCAACGGCTTGGTGATGATCCCCTACACCGTGAGCGCTGAGTTCACCAGCTGGGAGAGGCAGAAGATCGAGTACGCCATGCAGGCCTACCACAGCAGCACCTGCCTCCGCTTCGTCCCCCGTCAGAACCAGTACGACTACATCAGCGTGGAGAACAAAGCCGGATGTTTCTCCTCTCTGGGCAAAGAGGGAGGCAGACAGGTGCTCTCTCTCAACAGGCAGGGCTGCCTCTACCACGGCATCATCCAGCACGAGATCAACCACGCTCTGGGCTTCCAGCACGAGCAGACCAGGAGCGACCGCGACTACTACGTCAGGATCAACTGGGAGAACATCGACCCGCAGATGGCCTACAACTTCTACAAGCAGTCCACCAACAACCTGAACACTCCCTACGACTACTCCTCCATCATGCACTACGGAAGAACAGCTTTCTCCATCCAGTACGGGAGGGACTCCATCACCCCCATCCCCGACCCCAACGTCCAGATCGGCCAGAGGCAGGGCATGTCCTACTGGGACATCATGAGGATCAACCTGCTGTACGGCTGCTAACAATAATGCTGATGATGAAGTTGTCAGTTGTTTATGAAACGCAAGTTCAATTCCAAAAGCAACTAATTCTCCTTTTTTTGGCTTTAGTAATTTCAGTTAATATTTGTTGTTGTCACTATATTTATTCACTATTCTGCTAGTGCAATACTACTCACTACCTTCTTGTTATTTTTATGTATTTGCTTGTACAAATTTACAAACTAATACAAAAAATAAATAAATAAAATTAAATAGATACATAAAAGTCGTGATGGTTTCTGGCACCAGATCTAGTACTGTTAAGTACTGTAAAGCAACAGTAGTTAACAGTCTCTCAAAGTGACATCTGAAGAGCTGTTGCTTTTTTTAGTTCCACAATGAAACAGGTGTTCAGATCCTATAGCTCAGTGGGGGTGTGATGTGTGTGGGTGGGTGAAGGTGGGGGGCTTCATCTGCTGTTTTGAGGGTAGTGATAATAGATACAGTATCAGCCTTGAAGCTAATGTTTATAGAATGAGGTCTATTGTTTATAATAGTAGTTGAGTTATGGCTTACTTAGGGTTTTCTTTGGTTCATGCACTTTGGGTGAACTGTGAGGTTGTAACAGTTTTTCATCCTTCACCCCAGTGAGCAGTGGGCATTGCATGTTCATCCCATCTGTTCTCATCTCGCTGTGGCATCTCTCACCTCGGCTGCCTGCTTGCCAAGTATCTCTGCTATGAAGTGAGGACGTTTCCAGCAGGGTCTGCCATGTTCCTCCAAGAGACAACCGACAGGACCAGCACCACGTTACTAATCAAGGACAACATAATAAGGGATATCTGACTTAGGAGGAGAAAGTTGTGCTTTGTGTGTAAAAAAAAATTATGAGTGATGAAATAGACAATGATGAGTGCTAAATAATAAGCTTTTTTCTTTTTGAAATACCAACACAGCAAAGAAAGGAGGACATAAGCCTGCTATCATTACATTACCTTACAAATGGCAACACAGTGTAGGAGAAGGATCTAATTTATATGACCTTTTCTCTATTGTGGAATGTAACAAAGTACACTGACTCAAGTGACTCAAGTACCAGAACTTGACTTGATTCTTTTCGTTTTCATGCCACTTTATACTTTACTACTCTTGTACATCTCAGGAGGACATACTGAACTTTTTATTTCATTACTTTTTTTTTTTTTGACCAAATAAGACTTTTGCACACAGTTAGTCAATTAATCTGTTAGTTTACTAACAAAAAAAGTGCAAATATTTTGATAAGCATTCATTGGTCATTGAAAACATTCCATGGTTTCAGCTTCTCAAATATGATGATTTGTTGTTTTTCCTTTAAATTACTTTAATAATTTTCATTTTTCATAAATTTCAAGTCTGGACTATTGTTCGGACAAAGGAAATATTGTGAAGGTGTCACTTTTGGCTCTGGTTGGTTGTGACACCATTTCACATCATTTTCATAAGTCTTGCAAACTAATCAGTGAATAGACTAAAGGAGAAAATAACCAGCAGAACCAAAATAATCAGTCCTATACAAAAAACACCTCAAATAACTGTAACTATAAAATCCTGCTTTTACATTAATGCATGAGACAAAAAAAAATATGATTTCGTCACTGCACTTAATGTTAGTCAGGATTCCGTCTGTTCATCTGCTTTGCCATCTTATCCTTAGCCCTACAAAAAGTCTTGAGTCTTGAAATATTAGTGCTTTCCCAGAAGACAGTGCATGTCACAGTAAGTAATACACAGGTAAATAATAGATAAATGATGGCTGAATTCCTCTTAGCTTCAACAGTTTCAGGGCTGTGGTATAGTGGACACTGGCCCATCATCATGACTCTCTGGGACTCTTCAATAGAACAGAGGATTGTTAATGTTATCAATAATACTTCTGATGTTTCCACAATAATAAGTTACATTGTTGTGAATGTTGTAATGTATGCATTACGCCACAAGATGGCAGCAAAGCACCTAATGATTTTGTTCCTCTAATATGGACATGCAATCTTCGTTGTCCACCAACCTCTGAATGCCCAGACTCTGTCATTCATGTATTGATTTATCTTCCTGCATCTACTAGTGTTTCCTTTTACTTTGGTCATTAACATATGAACCTCTTTATGAATCTCCACATCTGCACATCTGACAGGGACAAAACCCAGCAACCGAAAATCACTTTCCGCCTTTCACACATCTTTGTGTTGTCAAAGCTGATATTTCATTTGCATGGAGTTGCATCTCCTTACTGAGCCTTATTCAAAGCTTCCTTTGATCTTACACAATTCTTTCATCCGTAGACAATAATGAAACACTGATAAGGAGTATTTATGGCACAAAACTCCCCGGCAGACATTCTGTTTGCAGCCCCTGCCTCATCTACCTCACTAACTTACATTAACACCTGTCAAGAAAAGGCACACACGCCGAGGCCTTTAATTTTAAGTCGTTATGTAAATTCTGTTCTTTCCATTTTCTATACTTAAAATCCCCAACAAACCAACCATTCTGATAGCACTGTATTGTTGACAAACAATATGGACTCAGTACGATGAATAAGACAGTAATCCAAATAGCAAAGTGCCATACTGACTTGCTTCTCTAAAATTACAAAGCTTCCAGATCTCTAAGGAGGAACCATTTTGCATCAGGTTTACACACTGTATTGTTTGGTGTAAGCCTTAAAGTATCAGTCACACAGTGCCTTTAAATATATTCACCCCCTTGGATGTTTTCTTCTTTCATTGCTTTTACAAATCATAGTCCATATAATGTTGCTTTTTTTGACAAAAACTGTCAAAAATGTCAAAGTGAAAACAGATATCTTCAACTTAAGGTAATTAATTAAAAATATATAATGTAAAATAAGTGACTGCATAAATATTCACCCTCTGTAAAGTGACTGACTTAATTCAGTAGAGGTTCAGCTAGCTGCTGCTAGTAGGATCACAGTTAATAAAATGGAGATTACTTGAGTGCAATGATTGTAGTATAAAGAAACCTGCGTCTGGAAGGTCCAGTCGCTGGTTAATCAGTATTCCTGGCTACAATTACACGATGAAGACAAAGCAACCCTCTAAACTATTCCGAGAAACGGTTATGGAAACGTGTAAGTGAGTGGATGGATACAAAAAAAATCCAAGTCAGCGAACATCCCTTGGAGTTCAGTTAAATAAGTCGTTAAGAAAAAAAGTTTTTTTTTCATGCATGTTTACAAGCAGAACTTGTAAAAACTCAGAAGAGAGTAAACTTTGACCGTTGGCTTGAAACATACCTGCAAAGTAAAATCAATGCTGCTCAGTATCTGCTTGATGTATAATAACAGCAGTGAAGAGCTTGTTGCACTATCCTCAAGCTGAGTCAGGTATAAGATGGCAACTGTTACATTTCATGTCTTGATATGCATACGGGGGTTAAGACTAAGACTAAGACTGGTCATGTTATAATTAGGTTGATACACTTAAAATTGTACATGTCAGGTACATTAACCTTACATAACTGGTTAGGAGGATAATATATGCATAGGGCTGATGTGTGTACGTACTTGAGTGTGTGCATGTAATCCCTTTCCAGTTGTCACACTTAGAGCATGAGCCGAACCAAGAATCTCCTTTCTGTGAAACGACAGAGCTAACTACTGCACCACCATATACAGTACATGAAGTATGTGAAATAAGCACACCTAACTACCGAAGTACAAGCTTTAGCAGGGCTTAAATGATCGGGATAGCAGTGAACACATAGTAAGAATAACCTGTAAGCTTCTTTATGTACTGAACACACACACACAGAATTTAATGCAGATCTTTTTTTGTTGGCATTTCACACACTTTACCTGGGGCTGATTATAATTATTGAAAGCCATCATCAGAGAAATTCATTAAATTTTTGGAACATAGAGTATGGTCCCTTGTCCCTGGACTGGGACAGGTTAAAAACTGTAAATACATTTTCCTGAGTCAAACATTGAGTGTCCTGGACATCATACACCCGCAACCCACACCAACAATCTCCCTCTGACTCCAGTACAGTTTCTAAATGTAGTGTTTCATACTGTTAAAGAACTGTGTTGCAGGCACCAAAATAGTCTAGTTGAGAGTCACAAAACAGTTGAACACTCACGATGTACCATGTACACAAATCATATAGATTTTATTGACACTTTCCTGAACTGCTGTGAGTCTATGTTGGAATAAAAGACAAGACAAAATCTATGTGACTGTAAGTTTCACAGTGACAGAGAAGAAAGATACAAGTCTAAATGTAGTTTTGTGATATTTTACAATCACTTGAGAAGATATCTGTGGGAGTCACATTTGCCATTAGTCAGAAGACAATCCATAATCTAACTAGGGGCAATGATAACTATTCTTCTCCATTCATCTGAACACCAGAATTCCTCAAATTTGAAAACAGTGCCTTTGTTTGTTTTTTTATTTTGTTTTTGTTTCTTTCTACATTAAGACTGATAGATAAATTATAGCTACAGATATGACCTGACTGACTCAACAGCACTTCACATGAGAAGTGAAGGGCTTTAATGTCTCCAGGTTTGCTTGGCAGCAGAACTCAGAGTGCAGTCATTTTCCTCATCCTTATCAATAAGATAACCTTTGGCTCCCCTCAATGGGGAAATTTACAAATAGAGTTTACATATTTGAAAAGGTCATTATATGTGTTAAAATGCCACTTTGACATAACAAAACTAGTTACCAGTGATTGCAGCTCCCTGCATCTGGAAAATGAGGGTTTGGATTTAATGTGACCTCGATGACTTCCAGCTATCTCAGCACTTTATCTGTGAGAATATTTGACAGATTAAATCGTATTAGTCTGTACTATAAAGTGGTTTAACTGAAGCAAGACGTCTTGAACCCAACAAATCTGCAATTATCTAAAACTGACCTTTAAAGACAAAAGGTTCCAAAGTTAGATTTTCCATTAAGGAAAAAAATGGGGAACTTTTCCCCTTGTGCCAACAAGCAGAGCATTTCGGTTGACTCCTTCCTCTGAATTTAAAATTGCTGAATGTAAATTTAAAGGGATGTTTTCATACATAGAATGTAACTGTAGAACCATATAAAAACTGTACAGAAAGGCACAGAGAATAGAAGTAAAGACCCTGCTGATATATGAACGAATAAACAGTGGTGATTTCACCAGAGGCTGAAAGATGCAGACCAGAGCTGGCTAATTTTAGATGAATTCAGTAAGGAAAGTACTAGTCCCTAACACTGTACAGTCACCAAGTGGCTGCATGTACTATGCATATCTAGTACAACTGTGTGGGCTTCATGTTGATCAGTAAATTGATTTGATGGCTGAAATGAGGCAAACACAAAACATGCACATTTCTTGGCTTCAGCAGCTGTGTTTTAGCAGTCTACAGGTATGTACATCTGTTTTGTGAGTGGTATGAGAGATAAACGTTGAAAGGAGGCCTGTGTGATGATGCTTTCATCAGACAACGTGCTGCTTTTTCACTAGAGGAGACATAACAGGAGTGGACAGGCGAAAGAAGCATCAGTGAGTGCTGAATGAGCTGGCTTCCTCCTCCTGAGAACAGATGAGAAAATAATGTGGGCCAAGTCCACAACAACAATAAGTTGTTCAACCGCAACAATAAACACTCATCAAACACACACAGGCTTTCAGCCTTGGCTGAAAATAGGATTAGACTGAACACAGCTCCAGTATCAGTGATAAGGATGCTGGCATGTGACCAACTAGAATAAAAAAATGTATTGTCATGCATGAATACAGCTGTATGTGATGTTTTATTGTTTCATTAAACCAGTCGCTATTCAGTCATATTGTTTGTCAGGACAGAGAAACATTACTGCCCTTGACCAGATGTGATGACTGCTCTGGGAACAGGGGCTTAGCCTCGGTCTCTCCAGCGGATTCAGTGTGACTGGTTGCGAGATGACAACATCAGTGATAAAATGTTCTGGGCTTGCAAGTCCCATTAGAGACTCTGACAGAGACTTGGACTATCCACTTCATCCCATTCAACGAGGCAGCCACAAAATTCTATCCAGTGAAGCCACTAACAACAAACGTGTTTTCACACACAGAGACACCCCAAAATCAAAAATACACATTTTACCTCTTGACTGAAGTGCCCTCCTCCCTGTATTTTCTTACTTTTTTAGTACTTTGCTGTGTCGAGACGTATTTAGCATCAGCCTTTGTGCAGTACTGTGTAGCCTGATGCTAATAGCAGCACAAGCAGCAGGTTTGGACAAGGCCACTTGCTTAGAAATTAATTTGCTGAATTTGTTGGTATTCTTTCAATTAGTTATGTGTGACCAGGGCTATTTTTCATTTTCATCCTCTAAACTCTCCCTGACCAGCTGTAAGATGCAAAGTTTCTGGAATGACTTCATCTTCACAGGTAGTTATGCTTGTTGCACTCCCAGAAGGGACATTTTTTTGGTGGACGGAATAAAGATTGTCCAACAAAATGAGCATAACTGCAGCTCATACTTTCTACCACTAATACACTAATGCCAAGTTAACATTGTTAAGAGTAAGCTTTTATTACAGACTATGCTGTCTTATTTTGTTTTAACAGCTAACTAAGCTGGCTAACATTACGACTCAATCTAGAAGGATGTCATTGGAGCTGATATCTCTGCAACTCACACCAAAACAATCTAGATGGATAAACAACACTACAGATAAAAAATATGCATTTCTGGTTTTGGAGTCAATTTTACTTTCTTGCCTTTACCATCACATTCAGTGTAAAGGATGTACCTCCGTCATGCTTTTTTCATTTTGTTGTGTATGGGGAGCACAACATGCTTTGATTTGTGGCCTTGTCTGTTGCATGGCCACAGCAATTCATCTCCAGTGTATTTGGGATTCTGGGTTCATTTAGCTGAGATAGACTTGGAGCTGTTGGGGCAACCTGATACCATCAGTAGGGACATCAGCTGGAGGTTTACTTATCTAAGGAGCAAACTTAAGACAAGAGCATATCAGAATCTAATTTCTATTAATAATTTGGCAATAGGTAATAAACAAGCTGTATGCTAACCATTAGCCCTATCCCCATGCTCTGTGTTGAGGCTATTCCTCAGCTAATTGATTAATTGGAAGGTGGCAAGGAGTGGCTGTGGCCACTGTGGGATGATACCTGGCCACTCCAGGTGTAATTGCCTTTTCTGTACATCCGCAACATACCTGGGATACAATTTAGGTGTAAACATGATAATCCCTCTGTACTTTATTAAACTAATAAATGAATAGAGCTAATAAGCTAATAATATCAGAAAAAATATTGAAGCATTGAAGTTTAGAGCCCTTTGCAAGCCAGGACAAAAAATAAATTTTGGGTGGTCTAATGTTTTTATGCATCATGCAAAAATCTCAGGTCTTTGTGCTTTCATACCTAACCTGTTTGGTTGATTAATGTGTGCCCTGTGTTTGAGAAGGAGCAGAACAACAATCAGCTTTATTGGCAGTATATTTTTACATACGCTGATTTTTTTTCCTCTACATTTAACCCATCGTTGGTTGAACACACATGCAACACCCAGCGAATTAAATGCAGTGGACACACACACACACACAGGAACAGTGGGCTGCAAAGTCAGGTGCCCAACCTGAAACTGACACCTACAGCCAATCCCGATGAACAGCAGCAGTCAAATTGTTTACATAACACAGCTAATGGAGTGAGATATGACGTGGTGGCAAATGTAAAAGTAGTCTGTCTTTAAGATTTATTTATTTATTATTATTATGCAGTAGTACAAGACCCTCCTACAGCAGTTTCCCTGCATTATCTCCACATTATTACAGCTGGCAGTTATTTCTTTAAGACTTTAAGACTATTGCTCATGATAAATAAACTAACACAAATGTGATCTTTTAGAACTTGTTTTACTAGAATGCAATAAAATCTGGAACTTCTGAAGGCCTTTTTGACAAAAGACAGTCACAGTGTGGGTACATAGTTAGCTGCTTCATTATCAGGCTCATGTTATTATGCACCATACTATATGACATATGGTGTGGTTACATCTGATACAGCTGTTAGACTTAACTTACTGTACATACAAATCCGCACTGTCCTCACATAATAAAAAGCTGGAGTGACACTTTAACCAGAGAATGGATTAGAGTTAATCCGTGGATTTGTTCTATCTGTGGCATCTGTAGCATGACCTTGGTAGTTTTCTGCCAAAGGTTTGTGTGATACTTATACAGCCCTGAAGACCGTCCATTTTTCATTCAGTCCTGAAGCTTTTTCCAGACTAGTTAATGTATGTGGTAAACTAAAACAGGAGCCAGTTACACAACACAGAGCTCCAAACATGTTTAATATGTTCAGAAAGATCTTATATAACCTCTAAGTAAAACAGACAGCCTCAAGCGCTACACACACATCTAGACGTCTAGGTGGTAGAAATACTCTGATTTCATATTTATTCTATACATGCTTGTCAGGTATGAATGTGAACATGTCCAGTAAACAGATATAACTGAAAAAACCTGAAATATTTCACCCAGTTCAGTTAACAATATGGTATACTTATATTGTGCACTGAGTGCTGAAATGGTGAGTTTGTCCTCCTCCTCCTCCTTGACTGAACACAGTCAGACACCTACTATCAGAGGATTTTGCCTCAGCCTGCCCACAGATGCTGTCATTTTCAGCAGTGACTATCTCTCTTTTAGAGGGCAAAACAGTGGCAGTACATTTCAAAGACTCTGTCATCACTGCGTTAGTCTCCAGGTCCGACATCACTTCTGCTTTACGGTAGCGGCTCCTCAGTCCCTTGCGGAAGCGTATGGTGAACAGGCCGTAGATGATCGGGTCAAGGCAGGCATTGAAAAGCCCAAAGATGAACAGAATATGGGTGAGGGAGTGAGAGACTTTTCCCTCCAGGTCGTCTGGGAAGAACCAGTACCACAAACCCAACAGGTAATACGGTGTCCAGCAGATTATGAAGCAGATCACTATGACGATGCTCATTTTCAGAGTTCTCATTCTAGCTTTGGGGATGTTGTTCTTGGAGCAGCGGAGATGTGGCTCATTTGAGGACACTAAAAAAAAGAAAGAATGTTGAGCTGGGTTGTGAGCTGAAATAAAAAGTAATTATTTAACAATGTTCTATCTTTTCATGACTATGTTCTGATCAAACAACAACCAGCACTCAGCTCAGCTGTGAACTTACAGTTCTTTTTTGTCATCCGTTTGGAGATCTGTATGAAGATCCTGGTGTAGCAGATAATCATTATGACCAGTGGCAGCAGGAATAGGCAGGAAAAGGTGAACATGTTGTATGCTGTTTCTTGCCAGTGAGTGACAAAGCTCCCCCTAGTGGTACATTGAGTAAAGTTCGCTGGATAGGTGATGGTCACATTATGGAAAATGAAAATCTGTGGAATTAAAAATAAAGATAGCATTTTAGCACCAGCACATGTCATCTGGTATCTACCAAGGCCATGGAGCATTTCATTTTGTGAGGTTAGACATTATATTAAAAAAACTTTAGTTGGGTTAGCATCAGCAGCCCTGTCCTTTCCAGTTGATGCTCGCTAGCTCAGCAAAACGCATTATCCTCAATAGAATTATGTTAACCAAAGACAGTAGTCCACATCACACATTAAGTCTTTTCTTTTGTAACATTAAAGGTTAAAACACTGATTGAAAATACAAACAACAAAGCATAAGTCTACTCCCTGTGTTACAATTAAATAAAAGACTAGACTTACTTTCTCCTTCATCATATTTATAATACTAGGTCTAACTAGCACTGCCAGAACTATTTTCATTTTTCCTGCACGGCTCCTCAACTGCTGAAGATTTCCCATTCCCTTTGACAGGCAGCTTTAACGTCAGGCTTTTCAGTTTATATCGTGTGTGTAACAATCTCTTTAACAGGATTTTAAAACAAGTCAACTTGAAACATTTAGAAGTCAGACAAAAATCTGTGACAGCTCATTTCAGCAGGCAGAATTGTTGGTCACTAGCTAGAAATGAGAAGCTGCTGTCTGCTGTTGTCTACCTGTGTCTGAACTGAAGCTTAAGATTTATTCTTATTGTATAAACTACATGTGGATATTTTTGGAAATACTGTTTAAAAACACCAGTACTGAACATTTCAAAATATTGCCCTTGGATGTAAACCAGTCTTTTACAGAACCATCCAACATCAGCATCCTGTTTGAAGATTGGATTGGACTGTAGCCCCACACTTCTGCATTTGTCTCACAACCTCAGCAACAGTGTTACATGCTAGGCTGCCATGATTTCTTGTTGGTTACAGTGAAGCATATATACTGCCAGGATTAGAGATTCCCATCCACGTGTAACGCAGTGATAGAGTTAATCCCTAACACTGAGACCCTATGGTCCCCTTAAGCATGCAGCAGGTTTTCTTGCATCAAAGCCTCTAGCCATTTCCACATTTTATGTAAATACACGTAGATGTGTGACTAACAATAATGATGAACCATGTGTAAGAATTTAATTCAGGTAAGTGTAAAGCCAGATGTTAATTTCTTTTTGCATGTGCAGTTTAATACCTTTATGAGATAATGTATGCAGATGTATCATATCATATTGTTCAGATACAAAGACCTATAGCCTGCACACAGTACTGTAGGGATCGTGGAGGAGAGGTTTCTGTTGCACAGTGCTACTGAAAGATTATGCAAGACAGATTCACAACCTACAACCCAGCATTTCTCTCAGTACTTCAATTTCTGAAGTCATGCTAAAATCACACATCTGCTTGGTTGGTTCGTTTACTTTCACATCACAGCTGTACCACACCAGAGTCCTTGACAGTCGACCAAACCTTTTCAGGCGGTCTCGGTTTGTTTGGTCCAGGCCAGAGTTCTTGTGACAGTTTTCACTACTGCTCAAATGATGTGAGTTTATTTTAACTGAACTAGCCTGAAAAGGTTAAGGGTGAAACCTGAATCATTTCCCTCAAAGTGGTCAGTCTGTGTTTAAATGAAATCAAACCAGCTGTAATCACCTGTGCTGTCAAACTTGTGTCAGCTGCTCTTACCTGAGGGATTGAGAATAAGATGCTCATAGTCCACGCCACCATCAGCATGACCCTATTTCTTTTTCGGGCCATGCTGATGGCCAGAGGGTTGAGGATAGCTGACTGTCTGTCCAGACTAATTACTACTGTGACAAAGGCACAGGAGTACATGGCCTGTAGCTTGAGGAACATCAGGAATCTACAGGCCAGGTCACCAGCCAGCCACTGAACTGTGATGTTCCATACAGCATCCACGGGCATCACGATGAAGGTAACCAAGAGATCGGCTGCAGTCAGGTTGATGATCAGGACTCGGACATGGGATTTGCGCTTTTGACCATTGGCTGCCCACAGCACAGCCAAATTGCAGAAAGTGGAGATGCCACACAGGATGAAGGTAATGATCACTCTGACTTTGGCCGCTGTAGAAAAGGTAGGCAGCTGTGGCGCTCTATCCACTGATGTCCAGTTACAGTGAGGAGGCAGCCAGTCACAGCTGGCATTGAGGTCAGATCCTGAGCTCTGCTGATACATGATGACGGGAGGATCACAGCAGGAGGAGTTCATTTTCTGACCCTCACCAAAGAGTCAGCATTTTGTTCAGGAGGCTGGTAGTGCCAAAGGGACCTGAGACAAAATATATACATGAGCCTTTATGCATGCAGTTGTTCTAAAAGATTCATCTGCATAGATCTACATTGCAAGAAGACAAAACAATTAGCTCCGTGTGTAAAACAGAGGCTGACAGAGAGGGAGCAGTCTGCTGTGGAGGGCACATCTCTCTGATGCTCACTGATGTGAGAATTCCACATTATGTGCCCACCACAGTCCACATTGTTTCATGGGAGGTATGCAGACTATTGAATTTGCAGCAACACCAGCAACATCATCACATCTGACAGGAAAGATGACAATGTTTAAAATAAATTCTGCACATATTTCTGTGCTGAGCCTCGGTATTAATTGGTAGTTAATGAAACAAGCTTTTCCATTTAGTAAGTATTTGAGTAGTGAAAACTGGATATTAGTGGCTTCTATTTTGCATAATGTGGGCCATTTTCCAGTGTTTCCAATAATCAACAGTTAAGTCAGTACATTTAATTCTATTACTGTCTTATACATTTTATTTACATACCACGTGTACTCTTTACCTTTTGTATGGCAATAGCGCAAAAACACATCTGTATTAATATATAAGAGTAAAAGACACAGCTACAAACTCACATCTGTGTCCGTGCTGTCTTGGATGAGATGTATTTCCCAGATCAGATCGTACTGAAACAATGAGAAGTCCTCTTTGAGGAAGTGACGGACCTGCTGCGGCTCCGGCTCCCTGCTGGACTCCTCCTGATGAGCGCAGTTTTCTGTTAGTGGTCCGGGTGGGCGCGGCTTCTCCGCATCCCAGGAGCGTCAGTTCACTGAACCCTGAGCTCCGGCAAAGTTTCTAATTTTAACTCTGCCGGAGTGGGCTAAATGTAATGAGACCCCGCAGCTTCTATTAGCATCACTTTCATCGAGACCGATCCAAAACTGCTCGTAGTAACCGCATTAATTATCTGTCAAGGTCACGTGATCGTCCTTAAAAATAAGCGAATAAAATTACATTTATACACAATCTAGATGTTTTCAAAATAAAGTCTTGTTGCATGAGAAAAACATGCGTTACACTGGCGTATGTTTCTTTTTTTGGCCCACTCCTGTATTATTCAATGTGCAGCATTTCATCAGTAGTATTTTCCTAATACGATACACATGGTTCTTGCTTTCCTTGTCAAAGCAGGTGCATCTGTATTCCATTAGCAGCACTACTCAAACAAGCCAATAACGAGAGGACTCTTTAGAGGAAATGACCCTAAGACAGTTGCTTTCTTCCATTTGCTGTGAGGATTAATACTGTTAGTAGCGTCTTGGACACTCCGCGTGTTCACCATGTCACTGGTCAGGAAACAACCCTTATAATAATTATAATAACCATTCTAGTAATAATAACAATAATAATAATAATAATAATAGTCTGCCCAAAAACACACCTCATTATTATTATTATTATTGGCATTATTATTAAATACATTCTGGTTCTTATTGTGGTATTCAAAGCTGAAACATTATGTTTGTTTATTTATGATTTGAGAGATCTTGGCCTTACAATCAATCATATCACTGCCAATAAGTGAAATGTGATGTTTGATGGACCCACAGAGAGCACAGTCCAACTCTGCAGTTTCCCTCAGCTATATGGAGCTTTTTGTCAACTTCCAGCTCATTGCCATGGTTGTTCAGACTGCAGTTTTACTGTTTTTGTTTACTCTCAGCCCTTTCTGTCCAGACATAACATGATCATCCTACCAGCACCTCTAAAAATCATTCATTCAGATGTTGTTTCATGTGAGCTTAACTTGTCCAAAAAACCTGTTCTGTGCAGAACCATTCTTGACTGGGTGCAGTACTTTTCTGGAGTCTTTGAGGTCACCACGAGCAAAAAAGAGAATAAAGATTGACATTTCCCTGAAATGTCAAACCTTTCCCTTTAAAGCTGATAATATGCTAGCATTGTGCTTACAGTGTGTCTCTGCTGCCCCCAAGAGGCCAAAAAAAATCTGTTTGCATGACCACTTCCATGATATTTTAGAATCAGATCAACGTTTGACATTTAGGTCATTTTAACAATGCAGTTACATGTTATAGATACATATGTGATTACACACAAGAAAGGGTCAGTAGTAGATATGGTTTTAACACATACACTACATAGACCATCTCTTTTCAGCCCCTCAACGCTTTGTAAGAATGAAAATATCTTGAGGACTTGATTTTCACTGCACAGCACACTCACATAATCTGAGCTTTTCATATGAAATGACAAAAGACTCTTATGTGTGCATCCCATATAGGCACTAGAGGGTAAAAGGGGAAAAACGAGGATGTTACATAATGGAAGAAATTACTGTTATGTACTGACTGAATACCACAGTCAGGGCGTAAAGTCTTGAGTTGATGTGCTGATGTAAGCCAATGGGGTGTTTTTTTGTTTTTGTTTTTGTTTTTTTCTCCAAATTTTTAAACCCTAAGTGGGATATGAACAGCAAACTTTGTTCTTTCTTAGTTTATAAAATAACTGTAATAATGTAGTACAGTGGATCCATTAAAAGAATGAAATGCATATTTGGATGTTTCATTGTTTTCTTTCCACTTATTAGTCAACAAACAGTAAGGAGTGACAGAGATGATGTTGAGGCAGTATGACATTGTGGGAAAGGTTATGACCTGGATAGGCTGGTGACGCAGACTGTTAAGCTTTCACTGTGCTCCTCTTCTGTTACAGGATTATTATTTTAATAACATGATAAGCCATCAGGCTGTTAGAGAAGAGAAAAAAAATCACCTGTTCACTCCCCTCTGACCACAGAAAGCAGCACCTGAGCACCAAAATATGAGATGAAGTACTGGTGATACACTTAGAATCTGCTCTGTTTTGAACTGTACCACATATTATTCAGCTTATATGTCATAACAGAAAGTAGTACTGGTATTATCTGATGTGTTCTTGTTAACCACAAGAGAGGGAAACATTGCTTTCATAATTAGAGAGAAAAAATATTAATTGAACAAAATTGAATTGAACCATCAAGATGCAAACCAGTTCTAGTCAATGCTGTGACTTTGGTCCAAACTCTCTTTAGAAATTCAAATGAGAGACTGATTTGCCACACGCTGTGTTTCATGTTCGGTGGAAGCAATCACTGAAAAGTGGATGAGATAGGTTCAGAATTAATTTGATTAAAAAGGTGGTACGTTTTAATTATTAGTGCCATTTTGGACACTGGACAGTATTCATGCTGAGGAGGAAACAGACAAGCTGGTTTGTCAGTGTCAGTGCCACTCAGCCTCGGCTCTCTTCTATTCAGTCTGCAGCGGTGGATTGTCAGCTGATCAAAGCGATGGAGAAGCCGATTGGTGCTGGCTGTTGATTTATGCAAATGTCAGACTCTGGGCTGCTGTCCAAATGAGCTGTGACCTCCCCAGTTTCACATTAATCCGATGTAATTGCAGTGCTTGTATTGAGGCTAAGTTTTATTATCATCCATTGCCTCACTGTGCACTTGCTGAAATCCCTTTGCACAACCAACACATAAGTGACTGCACCTGCAAGCTTGACAACAGAGTCCTTACTGTAAAAAACTGCAATGCAGTGGAAGTAACTGATCTTTTCTTATTAACTTAATTTAAATGCACAAGTTTTGTTCTACTAACTTGAAGTTTGACTTGAAATGATAAATATTTTGATGAGTATCTTGCGTAGGATTCAGGATATAATATAGAGACTTTCCAGTAAGCAATGAATTAAAACTCCCCCAAGACCCTTTTCTACATAATTTGAAGAAACTGTATGTCTTCAAAATCCTTTAAGATAGGTCATGGTTGTAGTACATGTAACACTCTAAATGTGTCTTCTTGTTGTCCTATTAATTAACTGCCTCTGTGTTTTATTATTGGATTTAGCTATAACTCAATGACCTGCTTTGAAAGCAGAAGTCTTGTAAAATTAATGACAAGCAGACATTCAGTTGTACAGCTATTCAACACATACCACACACTACTTCAAAAATGCACCTTCTGAAAAACACTTTGATTGGCTGATTTCTGTTTGCTGTGACTGCACTGTAGTCGTTTCTGCTGGTCTGTCATCATTGTCTTTGTTTTGTTTTGTTTTTTTATTTTATGCATTTATTTCATTTTTCTTTTAGACAAATTTTACTTAATTGTTTTTATTTCCGACTTTTGATGTTGCTAATGGTTCCTTTGCCTATGTAAATAAAAAATGAAAAATAAAAATCAATTATTTTTGAGAAATCCAACATGCATCAGAGTGGATTAGGTTGGATAACAAAGTTCAGCATGCGACATCACACAATAAATACTATATCAGTATGGGAAAATGGCAGGAAAACAAGCCAAGTGTGTTGCAGGATCAGGCAATGATTCACACACGAGGTTAAGTTTGTTAATGCTGTGAAGCAGATGTAGTCTGGTTAGGTTTTGTAAAAGGTTTCAGTTAAAATAAGTACATTTATTATGTTATTATGACAGTTAAATTACATACAAAAATAATCTAAGTACCAATAAGCAAGGGACAGGGTATGTTTCATGTGTTTAGTCAAGCTGCTTTATGATAAACCAACATTTTGTTTTCTTTCTTGTCATTCTTAAATATCCTGCAATTATCACAGAAAATATGAATCTATCTTCTCTACTTTTGCATATTCAATAAGTAGATTAATCATTTTGTGGCCCTTGGAACACTCCCACAACTGCAGCCAGAAAAAACACACAAAGACAGGAAGTAAAACAAAACGTGACACATAAGAACAAACACAGCATTACCTGACCTTCATCAATGCTCAAACTTGTCCTGATTCAATAAATAAACATTTCAGTGACTGTGCATTTCATCATCCGTGGACAGGTATACTGAATTGAAGATTACCTGCATCAAATGATTTTGCGGGATAATCTAGTGTTATATTCAACCTTAACTTGAAACTGAGCTGACAAACGGATTCTCTTCAGACTGTAGTGTAACCACAGTGAAGAGCTGCGTGACCAGGATAAACCACGGTTTATTCTTTTCTCTTTCCTACAGGGCAGTGTGTGTGTGTGTGTGTGTGTGTGTGTTTGGACATAGGTATGTGTGTGCGGAAATATGTGTGAGGAAAGCTGGCATGAAATATGTGTGTATGAGTGTGCTGTATTGGTGGTTATAATTGAAGTAGGGGAATGCAAAACAGCCTCCAGGTGTTGTGGCGTCCAAGCAGCAGTCTGACCGGTAGGTGGTACAGGCGGTGGCGGAGAGGTTTTTCATTGGCTGGAGTCGCTTCCAGATTTCCTCTCAACATATTTCCATCTGCTGGTTGAAGGGCAGCTCATAGACCTCAAACAAAGAGCCTGCCCAAGCTTCTCTTTAATTGAGCCCTGATGGACGAATACACAGTGAAAAGCTGGACAGCTGATCCACGCCAGGGGACGGGGGAAAGGGGGATAAAGTGGCCTGGTTGAGAGGTGTGTATATTGGGGTTTGTTCATTTGCGTGTGTGTGTGTGTAGTGATACATGTAGTGTAGTCTACAGTATACACATCATGGGTCAGAGTAATACAAAACTGTGCACGCTGCCCTCGTCCCTCTGTGATGCAAGGGCTTGAGGCTCAACAATGACGTTTTCCATGTGAAGTGAGTGGAATTTTAACTCTTTTCTCCAATGACTGCACATTTAGGACAATTTTAATATCATTTCCTTAAGTTGGATTATGATTCTGTTTTCAAATGGATGTTAATAAGTCTTGTTTCTGTGATCTCTGACATTATCTGAAGATTACTCAAGTGTTTGCAACATGATGATGTAGAATTTGCTTCCTACACTGCAGTGTTTACCACAGTGTCAGCAGCAGTAAATTAATCCAGGAGCCACGGGTAGTCAAAGAGATGACAAGCGAAGTTAAGTGAGGTAAATCTGAATATGCCAGTCCCTGTGCAGTTATCTAATGTGAACCATATTACAGGAAAATCTAATGGTGTTTGAGGAAGTAATTGAGGAGGATGGATAAGTCATGATATAAACAGAACAGGAAAACACTGTTGTTTTCATCACTAGCACATACTGTACTATACAATCGAAAGAAGAACTGGGGAATAAACTTGGCTTTTCAAGTCAATATACACACATCTAATGTAATCTAATATAAAAGACCCACAATAAATCCTGACATTCATGTATGAAGCTTGTAGTGTTTAGCTTTTCATAACTTTGAGATGTTCACTGAACAGGACATCTTCAGGCAATTTTAAGTGATGCTGTTGAATTTTTTTGCTTTACATTAGAGGGGTTAGTATCGTCCACCTCCCACTGACTTTAATGAACTGAGTATGATGAGCTTCATAAAGTCTGGATTTATTGCTGAGCTGTTGCAGATGACTGCAAGCTAGAAGTACAAAATAAAGTACTAGTAGTGTGTAAAATGGCAGCACTGGAAAACTGGTGGAAACAAATGAAAACAAAAACAGGAAAAGTAGGAAATTTACATTTGTGGGGTATATAAAACATGTGTCAGTATTTATTTACATTAGCACACATGTAATGTTTTACTACTGTAAATCTGACTGCTCAACCAGAATATGCTTTACATACATAACAACAAATGACACATTCAGACAAAAACGAGGCCAAACAAAATATATTCCAGTATAAAGCGGGTAGTTTCTTTCACCACAGAGTCAGTATTATTAGTTGGCACATCCTGTGAAAGTCCATAGTCCATTATTGTACATTCTGTTCTATGGTGATGGAAATAGGACAACAGACTGGGCAGGTAAAAGACAGATCTGCAGATCTACCTGCCAGCAGTCTGTTAGTCATCTTTTATGGGCAATCAGGAGTAAAGAGTATAACAAAATATGTCTTCTTCTTCAAGGGGGACAGCATGCTAAAAATACCCAAAATGGCCCTTGTTCAAAATAGGTCACAGACTATTTTTTCTTTCCAAATGCATGTCTGTGATCCAGGCTGAACGGTAATGTAACCCCACCCACAGTCACTCACAATAAGCACCAAGTACCTCCAGCATGAGACAAGCCACTTAATCTTAGATAAGGTCGGTTAATACTTTACCAGTGGTTTGGATGAAGTGTTTCAGTTTCTATCAGTTTTCAAATCAGTGCTAACTGATTCCCATTTACATTGTAGTAAGCGGTAGTAGTGGTAATTGTGTAGTAATTTACATTGTCCATTACTACAGTATGTACTATGTGTTTAGTGTTACTTCACAAATGTTAGCAGGCAACCTTTATAGCTTAACATCAGCATGTTGGAATTGTCATTGTGCTGACGTTAACATTCAGCTCAAAGCAATGCCATGTCTGCTTTTTATTCAGGTTTGCTTAGAGGGCTTTATAAATGCTCTATTGCTGAATGCAGTGGTGGAAGGTAACTAAGCACATTTGTTCAAATATTGTACTTTTGACAATTAACCTATTTGTACTTTACACAACTATTTCCATTTTATGCTATTTTGTTTTTATTCTCATATACTGATACACCTGTCTGCTACATTTCACTTACTTTTAAAGTTACAAGTTATTTTCATATTTTATAAAAAGGAAAAGAAAAAAATATATATTAGACTGGTATGATGTGATGCAGTACTATATTACTAATCTACCAAATATACAGCGTAAAAAACTGGATTGTGACTGATTGGACATAACTTTTTGCTGAGCTAAATGTGACGGCTTGAACTAACAGCATGCTGTTTTAGTTCAGTAGTAGCAAGCGGCTGAGAAAAGTCTGAAAAAAGTGAATAAACTAGTCAGTGACTTTGAATCTATTATAAAAAATCTAAATCTAAATTATAAGGCGATTATTTTTAATGACACTGAGAATTGCTATTTTGGACAACAGGCTGATCTGAACTGCTACCGTCTGTCCTATAGCTCGTATGTGCAATTCTTCATATATTATATGAGTTATATGAATATTATATATTATACAAAGAAGAAAGCACTTGCTCTGTTCCATTCCAATTACTTGATGGATGTTTGATGGAAGGAAGATAATTGTCTCACAGTTTCCAGCAGGAGTCATAGTCTGCAGGCCTGAGACCCTTTCCATAGTGTGCCTTTTTGCTGCAGATAACAGCAGAAAGCCTGTGTGGAGACAAAAACTGCAGCGTCAAGTCAAAATTAATCCATAATGATGATGAATGTACACACACAAAAACTGCACACCACGTCAAAATCTGAGAATAACACAGTCAGGATAAAATACATCACAACTCAGTATTATGACATGATTTTATTTACAAGCTGGACTTAAGAACCCACAATGACACAGTTGTTACACACTTTTAAATGAGGAAAAAAATTTACAATAAACACCCCATGTAACATATATAGACACTAGAGGGTACTTTTCCAAAACGACTTCAGAAATGTGTACACATGCTCCATTTGATCTGTTTTATATCCCTCTTTATTTTTCTGGAAAGAAAAAACAGGTCTGGGTTCTTATGCGTAATAGCCACTGATATTTTGCCCTTCACTGTAGCTTTACTTTTACATTAACTTTAGTGTAGTACCTCTGTTAGTTTAGTGTGTACAGGACAAAATAAAGTAGGACAATGATCATTTGTCACAAATGAAAGACATTCATGATCCTCTGTAGTGACCAATTTATGGCTGTTGTTCCTCTGCACCACACACTCTCTTGGCAGTGTCTGTAGTGTGGGAAGCCAGTGAGGGCTCAAATCTGTGAGATCTTGAGATTCCATCATAGATCATAGTTATAATCAGCTGTGTTTGTGTGTGTGTGTGTGTGTGTGTGTGTGTGTGTGTGTGTGTGTGTGTGTGTGGTGGTAGTGGTGGTGGTGGTGGGGATTTAGAAAGGCCAGAGAAATAGACAGACACAGCTTTATGAAAAGGATGGAGAAACTGTGGATTGCATGATGATAATTTATAAAAGGAATATGTATAATTATTTAAAAGGCTGTTAGATATGGATCCAAATAAATAATAATGGATAAAGACTATGCTAAATTGTCATCATACATTTGTAATATAATGTCTACAAACAAACCCTAACCCTACACCCATATTGTTCCACTCTTGCCTGCAGAACTGTAGGTGTAACAGTAAAGAAAGTGGAGAATTTATAAATTATAAACTGTCTCACTTCTTTCAGAGTGCCAAAGCTTGTCCACTGCTGTGTCCTCTCTGGGAATATGCAGGAATATCTCAGACAGGCTGAGTCATCTCAGGTCCAGAAAAGAAAAGCTGAGCTGGATGTTTCATGTTCATATGAACCACTGTGGCTGGACCACTGGTCCACTTTGTCATGTTGTCGTTTATTCATACAACACACAATAATTTCAAGTCAATCTTCCAATGCGTGCACCAAATTTCATGGCAATCTATACCACAATTACCAAGACACTTCTCTAAAAACCACTACTTTCAATCTCACAGTGGTGCTAAGGGAAAAGTCAGAGGTCACTAGCATCAATATTCTCTGGGGACCATTAATGTTTGTTCCAAATTTAATGACAATCTATCATATCTATCTGTCAAGATATAGTATTTCAGTCTGGACCAATATAGTGAACCAGCCCACAGATCAATACTGTCATCACCACATGTTAACGATGTGGAGTGTTTGTTTCTTTACTAAATCTAGTCTTATGAAGCCAGAGCTAATTATTGTCACTTCAGGCTGACTGGTCAGCCATAAGCTTGTAAAACTCAATGCTCATTTAAGCCTAAATAGTCTAGTGGTATACCCAGATGTTAATATACCAGCTCTGTATGTATGTATGACTCCACAAAGTCAGGAGCCAGGAAGTTCTCTGCATCCCAACATAGGTCATCCTCTGATTACAAGCCAGTCTGTGTACCAATTACCCACAAGGATTCATCAGTTCGATAAACTTGAGACCAGGCACGTGCAGATAAGGGGGGCTACAGGGGCTCAGGCACCTGCCCTTTTCCTGATGGACATTCAAAGTGCCCTTTTGACAGGGCTGTTTTTTGTTTGTTTTTTTTGTTTTTTTAATTATTTTTTTTTTTTTAATAAATAAATGAGTTCCAACAGCTAAGTTCTCCACAATGTCTCCTAAATCATATGCGAAGTTATACATTTGGGGGGAAAAACGTTTTACACCTAAATACCTTGCGGCCACGATTCATGACGTCACATGGTCAGCGAACCCATCGAAAGCGTGTGCATGCGGCCATCAAGTGAGACGATGCAAGAAGGAGAGGCGCATGGTAAGGCTGCAGTGAATCACAGTGTTCATTCCTTTTCTGACCATTCATGTTGTATGCCTCGTGAAAGGACAAGTTAATACATTGTTTAGGGCTGTTTTTTGCGTTGGGTTGTGTAATGTAGAGCAACCTCATCGAGAAATTAAGTTGTTATTGAAATTCAGTTTTAAATAAAGTTCAATTGCTTGAAATGTTTTGTGCCCTTTTTTATAAACTGAGCCCCTGCCCCACCAGAGGTCTCTGCACGTCCCTGCATAGGAAGAAGCTTGATCTGTTGATGCATGAGCCACACTAATATGTATGTGTGTGTCATGTTAATTATGAAACATTCTGGGGAAGTGTGTCACACACACACACACACACAGAGCTCATGGGGCAGAAATGGCTGCCTACAAAAGCAATTTCATTATTTTTCACAACAAATGCAAAAGGAATAAAAAAAACAAAAAGTGATCTGATCTGTGATCTGTTTCATGATCAATGACTGGGTCCATTATTCTGACAGTGAAGTGGTTTTACCGTCTTTATTTTTGTATTAATGCAGCCTTTTGGTTGGCTCACTTACCTTATTTGTGCATCAGAACAAATAAGGTGTGAAAGAAAACATTAGAGCAGCTAAATCAGAGTTTGCCAGTTTATGTTAGCAACTACACAAGAATCATGCAATTAAGACCTCTTTATAGCATCAGAACAGAGCGACCGACGCATGAATCAAATTGCTGTTGTTGTTGTTCCATCATTACACTTCTGACATCTAGAATGAACACATTACAGCCTGTCTGTGAGTGTGCAACAGCAAGCCTGGGGTCATTTTATGGCCTGCATCTCTATACATACATACAGACTACCTTGTACCTATTTTAATTAGTTCGGTCCATAACAAACACATGGTACCGAGAAGAGAATCAGGCCTTGGAGCTCACTTCAGAGGAATGTTGTTGGGTACACATAGAAATGAGATGCTATATTATGTTGTACCCTTGTTTAGTGTTAAAGGATAAGTTCAGATATTTTCAAGGCTATCTTGGCACAACATTAACATGCCCGTATGTACTTTGGCAGAGCTACTGGTTCCTGTAGTCGTTCTTCTTCTCCGCACTGGCTGCAAAGCACACCCTTCCCAGTGCAGCACCAGTGTAAGAAATGAGACAAAATCCACAGTCCTTCTGTCCAAAAGGCGTCCAGCCAGAGGAAATATGAGGTATCAACAGTGTGAGATGGCCAAACAAGGTCACATTAGTCTTCTTCATGCAAAATCCCCTGAGGAGGAGGAGGATTTTTTTTGAAAAGCGGTGCTGCACATGCCACGTGTTATGCCATTACACATTTTATGCCATTTTAAAATCATACAGAAAATAATTTTAATTATCAGCTCCCAACTTCTAAATAATGTAAATACTATGAACAGGAATTATGAAATTTCTGAAAACCCTGATGAATCCATTTTGAAGTAAATTTATTGTGAAAAGGCTGAAAAGCCTGTATTACTCATGCTAACTAAACCTGAAGTCGATGGATGTTAAGCTGCGTTGTCGATGCACAGCTCTGGAAGCCATCTACAGGTTCAGCTTCAGGTGAGTGTTTCACACATTAGACACTTTGTTCAAGAATAAAACCTCTTTGCAATCATTGGGACAACACTTCTTATTTTACTACTTAAAATGCAGAACATTCCTGAAACTGACAGTCTTACATCCATTTTAATCATTTCTTTTTAATTTGTTGTCAGATTTATCAGAAATTATGAATTATGAATATGTCTAAAAGTAACGCCTGCACGCTATACTTTACAATAATGCATTATCTGTCACCACCTATCTGTTGCATGGTTGTTCAAGGGGCAATTTAGAGTCACCAATTAACCTGCATGTCTTTGGACTGTGGGAGGAAGCTTGGGCACCCAGAGGAAACCCACGCAGACACGGGGAGAACATGCAAACTCCTCACAGGAAGTCCCGGGCCTTCACAGGAAGACCCTGGCCTTGCTGTGAGGTGACTGCGCTAACCACTGCACCACCGTGCTGCCCTGAACTAGAGTATACACTACAGTCTTCTATCTTATTTATGAGCTGTGTGGTAACAGGTAAAATTAAATACTGTTAAAACACCAGGCCGGAAACTATCAAGTAATATTAATCTCAAGCCCACGTGATTACGACACCTCCCTCAAGCGGGCAAGGAAAAACTCCCAAACTGACCCCTTTAACGGGAGAGTCTGGAAGAAACCTTGGGAAGGCTCGCACAAGAGGAAACCCCCTTCCAGGGACTGTTTAGTGTCGATGGGCCAAAAAGACAAGCCTGGTGCTGCTAATTAAGTCAATGCAGGCGTCACCGTTTATCTCCCGGTGTTCGTTGCTCCTTCTTCTGTGCTTCCCTGCAGTCCATTTCTGGTCCTTCCTTCGCGTAGCTCTCAGGTGAAGAGCGGCTGATGTTACAGCGATGGCCTGGGATCATGCAGAGACAAACATGATTACTGTAAAGAGGCACCAACGTGAAAAAGCAGCAGTGTAGTAGGGATTTTGGAGACTAGAATGATGTTTTTTCTGAGGCCCTTTAGTAAATATGTTCAAAGCCCATGTTTAGATAGGCGTCCCAAGTTTCAAAGGTATGTGTGATATAGGAAGGAGGTCTCTCTTCCCCTTCTCTTTGTGTATTGGAAGGGTCCATGTCTAGATGAATGCTCCCCTTTTCTTGTAAACAACCAACCTATAAAAGCAGAGGGTTAGAGATGATTCAGGAGTGTGGTTGTATTGGCCTGAATCCACTCACATGCATGTAATTGATGCTGGACTGCTTTGTCATAAACCTTTTTATGCAAGCAAGACAGCGCAGCTCTCTTTCAACATCTTCACATCATCGTTATCCAACATACAACAGCGGCAATCTGAAAACCTCACAGCAGCATCTGCCTTATACTTACACTTGTCTGGTATGAGCTAATAAAATATGATGTTTAGTCAGGAAAACTTGTCACTGTTTGTGTCAAATTTAAAACCATTAACTCCACTATTTTAAGCTACAACCTGCTCCATTTGAAGATGATTATTACGGGAGGTGGACATCAGCAGGCTGTGGTGTTTGCTACAGGCCTTTATTAGGACTGAAGGCAGCCTGTAATAGCAGCAGGGGAGTTGTGCCCTGCTGCCAATAATTAAAAACACTTAATATCCATCTTGGTGGGTGCCCGAAGAAGAAATGCGGCCTGGTGGCATCCTCATTTAGACCCTCCATCCCTTCGATTGCCAACTTCTCTCAATCTCTACATCAAGCTTACCATAACTTTTAAGCCTCATGTCAAAGAAGAAAAAACCCTGACACAATCACCAGGGTTATTTCATAAAAGTTTGGAAAATGTCCTCCAGGACCACAGAAGATGTTATACATCAGTACGCCTCATACTGAGTAAAACTGAGCTTAATGAGTCAAGCTGTCTGTGAGTGTTCAGGGTCAATTCATCTTGCTAAGTTCTTGCAAATGATAAATAAATGTAAATAAATTCTTGCTAATGATGAAACACCTAAAGACACTAAGAAGTGAACTGATTGAGAATCAGCCGATCCTGAGAGTGAGTTGCCATAGATGAGCCTACCTGTATGTGTTTGTCCATCTGCATCCCAGCTCATCTTCATCCTCTTCCACTATGTGGAGCTGCAGTCTGGACTTCTTTAGAGATGCTGCTGGAGTGTCCTCAGAGTATCGCAGTATTTCCCCATCTGTTGGACATATGTACTCACAGATAAAGAGACAGAATTGATTGCTTGTTGCATCTTATGTTCATATCACATAACAATTTCGGCTAAACTGATTTAAAACAAATTAATCTCAAGTGTGAGTGCTGGCAAACTGTCTATGGTCCATCCAGGTTCTTCTGTTTCCTTTTCCTCTTCCTCGGCATGTCTGGAGATGAGCAGTCTGGGTTTCTGCACAGATCAAATGTTGTTTAAATCTTTTGCTCCAAGAGTACAATCTAATGAAAACGGGGTTGTGATGTAATACCTACTTTTCGTCACGCTGTGACTCTTTGGACATGCTAGATGAAGCCTGGTGATGAGCAGTCTGGACTTCTTTAGAGATGCTGCTGGAGTGTCCTCAGAGTATCGCAGTATTTCCCCATCTGTTGGACATATGTACTCACAGATAAAGAGACAGAATTGATTGCTTGTTGCATCTTATGTTCATATCACATAACAATTTCGGCTAAACTGATTTAAAACAAATTAATCTCAAGTGTGAGTGCTGGCAAACTGTCTATGGTCCATCCAGGTTCTTCTGTTTCCTTTTCCTCTTCCTCGGCATGTCTGGAGATGAGCAGTCTGGGTTTCTGCACAGATCAAATGTTGTTTAAATCTTTTGCTCCAAGAGTACAATCTAATGAAAACGGGGTTGTGATGTAATACCTACTTTTCGTCACGCTGTGACTCTTTGGACATGCTAGATGAAGCCTGGAGATGAGCAGTCTGGACTTCTTTAGAGATGCTGCTGGAGTGTCCTCAGAGTATCGCAGTATTTCCCCATCTGTTGGACATATGTACTCACAGATAAAGAGACAGAATTGATTGCTTGTTGCATCTTATGTTCATATCACATAACAATTTCGGCTAAACTGATTTAAAACAAATTAATCTCAAGTGTGAGTGCTGGCAAACTGTCTATGGTCCATCCAGGTTCTTCTGTTTCCTTTTCCTCTTCCTCGGCATGTCTGGAGATGAGCAGTCTGGGTTTCTGCACAGATCAAATGTTGTTTAAATCTTTTGCTCCAAGAGTACAATCTAATGAAAACGGGGTTGTGATGTAATACCTACTTTTCGTCACGCTGTGACTCTTTGGACATGCTAGATCAAGCCTGGAGATGAGCAGTCTGGACTTCTTTAGAGATGCTGCTGGAGTGTCCTCAGAGTACCGCAGTATTTCCCCATCTGTTGGACATGTGTACTCACAGATAAAGAGACAGAATTGATTGCTTGTTGCATCTTATGTTCATATCACATAACAATTTCGGCTAAACTGATTTAAAACAAATTAATCTCAAGTGTGAGTGCTGGCAAACTGTCTATGGTCCATCCAGGTTCTTCTGTTTCCTTTTCCTCTTCCTCGGCATGTCTGGAGATGAGCAGTCTGGGTTTCTGCACAGATCAAATGTTGTTTAAATCTTTTGCTCCAAGAGTACAATCTAATGAAAACGGGGTTGTGATGTAATACCTACTTTTCGTCACGCTGTGACTCTTTGGACATGCTAGATGAAGCCTGGAGATGAGCAGTCTGGACTTCTTTAGAGATGCTGCTGGAGTGTCCTCAGAGTATCGCAGTATTTCCCCATCTGTTGGACATATGTACTCACAGATAAAGAGACAGAATTGATTGCTTGTTGCATCTTATGTTCATATCACATAACAATTTCGGCTAAACTGATTAAAAACAAATTAATCTCAAGTGTGAGTGCTGGCAAACTGTCTATGGTCCATCCAGGTTCTTCTGTTTCCTTTTCCTCTTCCTCGGCATGTCTGGAGATGAGCAGTCTGGGTTTCTGCACAGATCAAATGTTGTTTAAATCTTTTGCTCCAAGAGTACAATCTAATGAAAACGGGGTTGTGATGTAATACCTACTTTTCGTCACGCTGTGACTCTTTGGACATGCTAGATGAAGCCTGGAGATGAGCAGTCTGGACTTCTTTAGAGATGCTGCTGGAGTGTCCTCAGAGTAGCGCAGTATTTCCCCATCTGTTGGACATGTGTACTCACAGATAAAGAGACAGAATTGATTGCTTGTTGCATCTTATGTTCATATCACATAACAATTTCGGCTAAACTGATTTAAAACAAATTAATCTCAAGTGTGAGTGCTGGCAAACTGTCTATGGTCCATCCAGGTTCTTCTGTTTCCTTTTCCTCTTCCTCGGCATGTCTGGAGATGAGCAGTCTGGGTTTCTGCACAGATCAAATGTTGTTTAAATCTTTTGCTCCAAGAGTACAATCTAATGAAAACGGGGTTGTGATGTAATACCTACTTTTCGTCACGCTGTGACTCTTTGGACATGCTAGATGAAGCCTGGAGATGAGCAGTCTGGACTTCTTTAGAGATGCTGCTGGAGTGTCCTCAGAGTATCGCAGTATTTCCCCATCTGTTGGACATGTGTACTCACAGATAAAGAGACAGAATTGATTGCTTGTTGCATCTTATGTTCATATCACATAACAATTTCGGCTAAACTGATTTAAAACAAATTAATCTCAAGTGTGAGTGCTGGCAAACTGTCTATGGTCCATCCAGGTTCTTCTGTTTCCTTTTCCTCTTCCTCGGCATGTCTGGAGATGAGCAGTCTGGGTTTCTGCACAGATCAAATGTTGTTTAAATCTTTTGCTCCAAGAGTACAATCTAATGAAAACGGGGTTGTGATGTAATACCTACTTTTCGTCACGCTGTGACTCTTTGGACATGCTAGATGAAGCCTGGTGAGAGTTGTTGGACACCTCTGTAAGGAAAAACAAAACAAAACAAGGAAGTTCACTTGTTCACTCGTTCACCGTGTCGAAACTGAAATGTCTGAAAGGTTTGTCCTCGTGCTGAAACTCACTCGAACAAAGTGAGAGCAGAACCGCAGAACGGACTGATCTGAACCCTGCAGGCCTTTGTGACATCACAGAGTTCTAAAGTCTTTGACAGTCACACGTTCTAACATTCCGCAGGTAGAATCAGCTTTATGTCTCCATGAAACACTATGTACAGTGTGTACTGTATGCTTGAAAGACATGTTTTTTATTTTTTATGACATTTCATGAGTTTCTGTTCAGTGCAAAATGTCCACCAACTGCCCACATGTCACTGGGAAGTCAGAAATACCAGATTACACCAAAAAAAACCTACTCCACTGCATTGTAGAGTCAAACATTGTACTTTAGTTTCTAATGATTTTTTTTTTCCCTTTAAACTGCTCACATCACAGCAGCAAGAGGTAAAATCATCCAATCCTTCACAAAACAATCAAAGATTAGGAAGATTAAATATGAACTTGTATCAAAATGCCCCCCCTCAGTTGCCTCAGCTCTCAGAGGTATCTGATGACCCTCTGGTGGGACCGACCCCTCGTCTGGGACCCGCTGGACTTAACTACACCCATGAAAAATACAAAAACAACACTGTTGTTTCTGCTCCCATTTCTCATATTTAAGAAAATGTGATTTAAGGTTTAAGTATATGCACATAGTATTTATTCCTCACAGATTTTAAGGACAAACGTGTTTGGAAATGACCTTCAGCACACCCAAATCAATCAAAAATTGATGAGTTTTAAAAGGTACAAAGCACAAAAACAAAGAATAAAAATGAAGAGTGTATGAAATAAAGACTGACACCTGAATGCACTTTACTTCTGTGCCCCCACAGCTGCTGCTGCTGGACTGCAGACAGACTGCTTTCCAGAGCAGAAAAAACCTGCGACTGAAAATATCTGACAGCGAGTGAGGAAGAAACGGTTGAGTGTTTTACACAAGGGCATTGTGACTCGACACGAGGGTCAAACTGCAACCTTCCAGCTACAAGACACTCTGCAGCGTCAGGTGTCTCTGCAGTTAGGATGGGTTTCATATTGTTTGAGCTCTGACCGTCTCTTCCTCCCATATTCAGACGATAATCACGAGCAGAGGCTAACGTGACTGACACGCGTCTGTGGAAATTTGCTGTCTGTATTTGCTCAGTAACGCAAACAACGAGATGAAGCCTGCGTGTGAAATTAGGCCGTCAAAAACGACCTCATGCATCTCATGAGACGTTGCTGTGATGTTACTTTACCCACACATCACTTCAGTCCCATCAGTTCAGTCTCACAGTGAAGTCAAATGGTTAATAAGCAAAGTCTCTCAAGCACAAAATGCCCATTAAATCAAGAGAAACCAAATTCAGCTTCCTGACGTCCCAAGACTTGTGATGTCAGAAAGCTGAATTTGGTTTGGTTGGTTGGTTTGGTTTAAGCTGAAGTCTCAAAACTTAGTCTTCTAAGATCATTTCTGACTTACATTTGATTCAGAAAAGATGCTGAGCATAAAAAAAAACCATAAGCAGCTTCAGTGCGTTTGTAATTTAAGCACATGTGATCTATGAATCTTAAATCAACTTGCACCTGCCTTGTGATTTCACCTCATAACACAAATGAGGGCTGCGATCACATGGACGGCAGAGGAGGCAGAAGCCAGACGACACGTCTTATTCAGTGGACTGTAACGTGAAAGCAAAGCCAAACACGCAGCTTGAGAGCCGAGCTGGAGCAGAAAAGCTGATGACTTTACAAAGAAACGGTCTAACTTCAAACGCAAAATTGATGCAGTGTGTCCAAAAAATAATGACTGTTGGTCTGCTCGTTCCTCACAGTTTGACTGATGATATCACACTGTTCATAAAGCTTTGGACGCATGTGTCCAAAACTGCAGTACCCCTACATAACCAGCAGGACGATCACTCAATGTCAAGTCCACCAAAAAAAGAGATCAGATCATTTCCACATTTTATGAGTAACTAGTCCTGTGTTTTGAGGCCCCTGATGTGAAAACCAAATGTAACTTCATTAAACATAAAAATAAGATGTGTGTATGGATGTGTGTCCTGGGGGGGGACAGTTTCTATGTCAAGTCAAGTCAAGTCAACTTTATTTGTATAGCCCATTTTTACAAGTAGTTTGTCTCAAAGGGCTCAACATAACATCAGCAACATCCTCTGCCCTTCGACCCTCACATCGACTAAGGAAAAACTCCCAGAAAAACTTTAACAGGAAAAAATGGAAGAAACCTCAGGGTGAGCAACAGAGGAGGGATCCCTCACCCAGGACGGGCAGACGTGCAATGGATGTTGTATAGGCAGGAAAGCAATTAACAACATGAGAAATGACATTACTAAAAAGATAAGTAAAACTGTGTGCAACGTGGCTGCAGTGTTATTAACAAAAGAATCAATTGCTGCAGGAGTAACATTTAAATCAGTACGGTCTGTTGTACTGGTACATGGTGCTGAGGGGAGCTGTGATGGGATTGCATCCCTAAATCTGTCTACACTATCTTCCAGGCACGTGCAGATAAGGGGGGCTACAGGGGCTCAGGCACCTGCCCTTCTCCTGATGGACATTCAAAGTGCCCATTTGACAGGGCTGGTTTTTTTTTGGTTTTTTTTTATTATTATTATTTTTTTAATAAATAAATGAGTTCCAACAGCTAAGTTCTCCACAATGTCTCCTAAATCATATGCGAAGTTATACATTTGGGGGGAAAAACGTTTTACACTTAAATACCTTGCGGCCACGATTCATGACGTCACATGGTCAGCGAACCCATCGAAAGCGTGTGCATGCGGCCATCAAGTGAGACGATGCAAGAAGGAGAGGCGCATGGTAAGGTCGCAGTGAATCACATTCATGTTGTATGATTCGTGAAAGGACAAGTTAATACATTGTTTAGGGCTGTTTTTTGCGTTGGGTTGTGTAATGTAGAGCAACCTCATCGAGAAATTAAGTTGTTATTGAAATTCAGTTTTAAATAAAGTTCAATTGCTTGAAATGTTTTGTGCCCTTTTTTATAAACTGAGCCCCTGCCCCACCAGAGGTCTCTGCACGTCCCTGCATAGGAAGAAGCTTGATCTGTTGATGCATGAGCCACACTAATATGTATGTGTGTGTCATGTTAATTATGAAACATTCTGGGGAAGTGTGTCACACACACACACAGAGCTCATGGGGCAGAAATGGCTGCCTACAAAAGCAATTTCATTATTTTTCACAACAAATGCAAAAGGAATAAAAAAAACAAAAAGTGATCTGATCTGTGATCTGTTTCATGATCAATGACTGGGTCCATTATTCTGACAGTGAAGTGGTTTTACCGTCTTTATTTTTGTATTAATGCAGCCTTTTGGTTGGCTCACTTACCTTATTTGTGCATCAGAACAAATAAGGTGTGAAAGAAAACATTAGAGCAGCTAAATCAGAGTTTGCCAGTTTATGTTAGCAACTACACAAGAATCATGCAATTAAGACCTCTTTATAGCATCAGAACAGAGCGACCGACGCATGAATCAAATTGCTGTTGTTGTTGTTCCATCATTACACTTCTGACATCTAGAATGAACACATTACAGCCTGTCTGTGAGTGTGCAACAGCAAGCCTGGGGTCATTTTATGGCCTGCATCTCTATACATACATACAGACTACCTTGTACCTATTTTAATTAGTTCGGTCCATAACAAACACATGGTACCGAGAAGAGAATCAGGCCTTGGAGCTCACTTCAGAGGAATGTTGTTGGGTACACATAGAAATGAGATGCTATATTATGTTGTACCCTTGTTTAGTGTTAAAGGATAAGTTCAGATATTTTCAAGGCTATCTTGGCACAACATTAACATGCCCGTATGTACTTTGGCAGAGCTACTGGTTCCTGTAGTCGTTCTTCTTCTCCGCACTGGCTGCAAAGCACACCCTTCCCAGTGCAGCACCAGTGTAAGAAATGGGCTCTCTTTCAACATCTTCACATCATCGTTATCCAACATACAACAGCGGCAATCTGAAAACCTCACAGCAGCATCTGCCTTATACTTACACTTGTCTGGTATGAGCTAATAAAATATGATGTTTAGTCAGGAAAACTTGTCACTGTTTGTGTCAAATTTTAAACCATTAACTCCACTATTTTAAGCTACAACCTGCTCCATTTGAAGATGATTATTACGGGAGGTGGACATCAGCAGGCTGTGGTGTTTGCTACAGGCCTTTATTAGGACTGAAGGCAGCCTGTAATAGCAGCAGGGGAGTTGTGCCCTGCTGCCAATAATTAAAAACACTTAATATCCATCTTGGTGGGTGCCCGAAGAAGAAATGCGGCCTGGTGGCATCCTCATTTAGACCCTCCATCCCTTCGATTGCCAACTTCTCTCAATCTCTACATCAAGCTTACCATAACTTTTAAGCCTCATGTCAAAGAAGAAAAAACCCTGACACAATCACCAGGGTTATTTCATAAAAGTTTGGAAAATGTCCTCCAGGACCACAGAAGATGTTATACATCAGTACGCCTCATACTGAGTAAAACTGAGCTTAATGAGTCAAGCTGTCTGTGAGTGTTCAGGGTCAATTCATCTTGCTAAGTTCTTGCAAATGATAAATAAATGTAAATAAATTCTTGCTAATGATGAAACACCTAAAGACACTAAGAAGTGAACTGATTGAGAATCAGCCGATCCTGAGAGTGAGTTGCCATAGATGAGCCTACCTGTATGTGTTTGTCCACCTGCATCCCAGCTCATCTTCATCCTCTTCCACTATGTGGAGCTGCAGTCTGGACTTCTTTAGAGATGCTGCTGGAGTGTCCTCAGAGTATCGCAGTATTTCCCCATCTGTTGGACATATGTACTCACAGATAAAGAGACAGAATTGATTGCTTGTTGCATCTTATGTTCATATCACATAACAATTTCGGCTAAACTGATTTAAAACAAATTAATCTCAAGTGTGAGTGCTGGTAAACTGTCTATGGTCCATCCAGGTTCTTCTGTTTCCTTTTCCTCTTCCTCGGCATGTCTGGAGATGAGCAGTCTGGGTTTCTGCACAGATCAAATGTTGTTTAAATCTTTTGCTCCAAGAGTACAATCTAATGAAAACGGGGTTGTGATGTAATACCTACTTTTCGTCACGCTGTGACTCTTTGGACATGCTAGATGAAGCCTGGAGATGAGCAGTCTGGACTTCTTTAGAGATGCTGCTGGAGTGTCCTCAGAGTATCGCAGTATTTCCCCATCTGTTGGACATATGTACTCACAGATAAAGAGACAGAATTGATTGCTTGTTGCATCTTATGTTCATATCACATAACAATTTCGGCTAAACTGATTAAAAACAAATTAATCTCAAGTGTGAGTGCTGGCAAACTGTCTATGGTCCATCCAGGTTCTTCTGTTTCCTTTTCCTCTTCCTCGGCATGTCTGGAGATGAGCAGTCTGGGTTTCTGCACAGATCAAATGTTGTTTAAATCTTTTGCTCCAAGAGTACAATCTAATGAAAACGGGGTTGTGATGTAATACCTACTTTTCGTCACGCTGTGACTCTTTGGACATGCTAGATGAAGCCTGGAGATGAGCAGTCTGGACTTCTTTAGAGATGCTGCTGGAGTGTCCTCAGAGTATCGCAGTATTTCCCCATCTGTTGGACATATGTACTCACAGATAAAGAGACAGAACTGATTGCTTGTTGCATCTTATGTTCATATCACATAACAATTTCGGCTAAACTGATTTAAAACAAATTAATCTCAAGTGTGAGTGCTGGCAAACTGTCTATGGTCCATCCAGGTTCTTCTGTTTCCTTTTCCTCTTCCTCGGCATGTCTGGAGATGAGCAGTCTGGGTTTCTGCACAGATCAAATGTTGTTTAAATCTTTTGCTCCAAGAGTACAATCTAATGAAAACGGGGTTGTGATGTAATACCTACTTTTCGTCACGCTGTGACTCTTTGGACATGCTAGATGAAGCCTGGAGATGAGCAGTCTGGACTTCTTTAGAGATGCTGCTGGAGTGTCCTCAGAGTATCGCAGTATTTCCCCATCTGTTGGACATATGTACTCACAGATAAAGAGACAGAATTGATTGCTTGTTGCATCTTATGTTCATATCACATAACAATTTCGGCTAAACTGATTTAAAACAAATTAATCTCAAGTGTGAGTGCTGGCAAACTGTCTATGGTCCATCCAGGTTCTTCTGTTTCCTTTTCCTCTTCCTCGGCATGTCTGGAGATGAGCAGTCTGGGTTTCTGCACAGATCAAATGTTGTTTAAATCTTTTGCTCCAAGAGTACAATCTAATGAAAACGGGGTTGTGATGTAATACCTACTTTTTGTCACGCTGTGACTCTTTGGACATGCTAGATGAAGCCTGGAGATGAGCAGTCTGGACTTCTTTAGAGATGCTGCTGGAGTGTCCTCAGAGTATCGCAGTATTTCCCCATCTGTTGGACATATGTACTCACAGATAAAGAGACAGAATTGATTGCTTGTTGCATCTTATGTTCATATCACATAACAATTTCGGCTAAACTGATTAAAAACAAATTAATCTCAAGTGTGAGTGCTGGCAAACTGTCTATGGTCCATCCAGGTTCTTCTGTTTCCTTTTCCTCTTCCTCGGCATGTCTGGAGATGAGCAGTCTGGGTTTCTGCACAGATCAAATGTTGTTTAAATCTTTTGCTCCAAGAGTACAATCTAATGAAAACGGGGTTGTGATGTAATACCTACTTTTCGTCACGCTGTGACTCTTTGGACATGCTAGATGAAGCCTGGAGATGAGCAGTCTGGACTTCTTTAGAGATGCTGCTGGAGTGTCCTCAGAGTATCGCAGTATTTCCCCATCTGTTGGACATGTGTACTCACAGATAAAGAGACAGAATTGATTGCTTGTTGCATCTTATGTTCATATCACATAACAATTTCGGCTAAACTGATTTAAAACAAATTAATCTCAAGTGTGAGTGCTGGCAAACTGTCTATGGTCCATCCAGGTTCTTCTGTTTCCTTTTCCTCTTCCTCGGCATGTCTGGAGATGAGCAGTCTGGGTTTCTGCACAGATCAAATGTTGTTTAAATCTTTTGCTCCAAGAGTACAATCTAATGAAAACGGGGTTGTGATGTAATACCTACTTTTCGTCACGCTGTGACTCTTTGGACATGCTAGATGAAGCCTGGAGATGAGCAGTCTGGACTTCTTTAGAGATGCTGCTGGAGTGTCCTCAGAGTATCGCAGTATTTCCCCATCTGTTGGACATATGTACTCACAGATAAAGAGACAGAATTGATTGCTTGTTGCATCTTATGTTCATATCACATAACAATTTCGGCTAAACTGATTTAAAACAAATTAATCTCAAGTGTGAGTGCTGGCAAACTGTCTATGGTCCATCCAGGTTCTTCTGTTTCCTTTTCCTCTTCCTCGGCATGTCTGGAGATGAGCAGTCTGGGTTTCTGCACAGATCAAATGTTGTTTAAATCTTTTGCTCCAAGAGTACAATCTAATGAAAACGGGGTTGTGATGTAATACCTACTTTTCGTCACGCTGTGACTCTTTGGACATGCTAGATGAAGCCTGGAGATGAGCAGTCTGGACTTCTTTAGAGATGCTGCTGGAGTGTCCTCAGAGTATCGCAGTATTTCCCCATCTGTTGGACATGTGTACTCACAGATAAAGAGACAGAATTGATTGCTTGTTGCATCTTATGTTCATATCACATAACAATTTCGGCTAAACTGATTTAAAACAAATTAATCTCAAGTGTGAGTGCTGGCAAACTGTCTATGGTCCATCCAGGTTCTTCTGTTTCCTTTTCCTCTTCCTCGGCATGTCTGGAGATGAGCAGTCTGGGTTTCTGCACAGATCAAATGTTGTTTAAATCTTTTGCTCCAAGAGTACAATCTAATGAAAACGGGGTTGTGATGTAATACCTACTTTTCGTCACGCTGTGACTCTTTGGACATGCTAGATGAAGCCTGGTGAGAGTTGTTGGACACCTCTGTAAGGAAAAACAAAACAAAACAAGGAAGTTCACTTGTTCACTTGTTCACTCGTTCACCGTGTCGAAACTGAAATGTCTGAAAGGTTTGTCCTCGTGCTGAAACTCACTCGAACAAAGTGAGAGCAGAACCGCAGAACGGACTGATCTGAACCCTGCAGGCCTTTGTGACATCACAGAGTTCTAAAGTCTTTGACAGTCACACGTTCTAACATTCCGCAGGTAGAATCAGCTTTATGTCTCCATGAAACACTATGTACAGTGTGTACTGTATGCTTGAAAGACATGTTTTTTTATTTTTTATGACATTTCATGAGTTTCTGTTCAGTGCAAAATGTCCCCCAACTGCCCACATGTCACTGGGAAGTCAGAAATACCAGATTACACCAAAAAAAACCTACTCCACTGCATTGTAGAGTCAAACATTGTACTTTAGTTTCTAATGATTTTTTTTTTCCCTTTAAACTGCTCACATCACAGCAGCAAGAGGTAAAATCATCCAATCCTTCACAAAACAATCAAAGATTAGAAAGATTAAATATGAACTTGTATCAAAATGCCCCCCCCTCAGTTGCCTCAGCTCTCAGAGGTATCTGATGACCCTCTGGTGGGACCGACCCCTCGTCTGGGACCCGCTGGACTTAACTACACCCATGAAAAATACAAAAACAACACTGTTGTTTCTGCTCCCATTTCTCATATTTAAGAAAATGTGATTTAAGGTTTAAGTATATGCACATAGTATTTATTCCTCACAGATTTTAAGGACAAACGTGTTTGGAAATGACCTTCAGCACACCCAAATCAATCAAAAATTGATGAGTTTTAAAAGGTACAAAGCACAAAAAAAGAGTGTATGAAATAAAGACTGACACCTGAATGCACTTTACTTCTGTGCCCCCACAGCTGCTGCTGCTGGACTGCAGACAGACTGCTTTCCAGAGCAGAAAAAACCTGCGACTGAAAATATCTGACAGCGAGTGAGGAAGAAACGGTTGAGTGTTTTACACAAGGGCATTGTGACTCGACACGAGGGTCAAACTGCAACCTTCCAGCTACAAGACACTCTGCAGCGTCAGGTGTCTCCGCAGTTAGGATGGGTTTCATATTGTTTGAGCTCTGACCGTCTCTTCCTCCCATATTCAGACGATAATCACGAGCAGAGGCTAACGTGACTGACACGCGTCTGTGGAAATTTGCTGTCTGTATTTGCTCAGTAACGCAAACAACGAGATGAAGCCTGCGTGTGAAATTAGGCCGTCAAAAACGACCTCATGCATCTCATGAGACGTTGCTGTGATGTTACTTTACCCACACATCACTTCAGTCCCATCAGTTCAGTCTCACAGTGAAGTCAAATGGTTAATAAGCAAAGTCTCTCAAGCACAAAATGCCCATTAAATCAAGAGAAACCAAATTCAGCTTTCTGACATCACAAGTCTTGGGACGTCAGGAAGCTGAATTTGGTTTGGTTGGTTGGTTTGGTTTAAGCTGAAGTCTCAAAACTTAGTCTTCTAAGATCATTTCTGACTTACATTTGATTCAGAAAAGATGCTGAGCATAAAAAAAAACCATAAGCAGCTTCAGTGCGTTTGTAATTTAAGCACATGTGATCTATGAATCTTAAATCAACTTGCACCTGCCTTGTGATTTCACCTCATAACACAAATGAGGGCTGCGATCACATGGACGGCAGAGGAGGCAGAAGCCAGACGACACGTCTTATTCAGTGGACTGTAACGTGAAAGCAAAGCCAAACACGCAGCTTGAGAGCCGAGCTGGAGCAGAAAAGCTGATGACTTTACAAAGAAACGGTCTAACTTCAAACGCAAAATTGATGCAGTGTGTCCAAAAAATAATGACTGTTGGTCTGCTCAGTTCCTCACAGCTTGACTGATGATATCACACTGTTCATAAAGCTTTGGACGCATGTGTCCAAAACTGCAGTACCCCTACATAACCAGCAGGACGATCACTCAATGTCAAGTCCACCAAAAAAAGAGATCAGATCATTTCCACATTTTATGAGTAACTAGTCCTGTGTTTTGAGGCCCCTGATGTGAAAACCAAATGTAACTTCATTAAACATAAAAATAAGATGTGTGTATGGATGTGTGTCCTGGGGGGGGACAGTTTCTATGTCAAGTCAAGTCAAGTCAACTTTATTTGTATAGCCCATTTTTACAAGCAGTTTGTCTCAAAGGGCTCAACATAACATCAGCAACATCCTCTGCCCTTCGACCCTCACATCGACTAAGGAAAAACTCCCAGAAAAACCTTTAACAGGAAAAAATGGAAGAAACCTCAGGGTGAGCAACAGAGGAGGGATCCCTCACCCAGGACGGGCAGACGTGCAATGGATGTTGTACAGGCAGGAAAGCAATTAACAACATGAGAAATGACATTACTAAAAAGATAAGTAAAACTGTGTGCAACGTGGCTGCAGTGTTATTAACAAAAGAATCAATTGCTGCAGGAGTAACATTTAAATCAGTACGGTCTGTTGTACTGGTACATGGTGCTGAGGGGAGCTGTGATGGGATTGCATCCCTAAATCTGTCTACACTATCTTCCAGGCACGTGCAGATAAGGGGGGCTACAGGGGCTCAGGCACCTGCCCTTCTCCTGATGGACATTCAAAGTGCCCTTTTGACAGGGCTGTTTTTTTTTTGTTTTTTTTTATTATTTTTTTTTTTTAAATAAATAAATGAGTTCCAACAGCTAAGTTCTCCACAATGTCTCCTAAATCATATGCGAAGTTATACATTTGGGGGGAAAAACGTTTTACACCTAAATACCTTGCGGCCACGATTCATGACGTCACATGGTCAGCGAACGCATCGAAAGCGTGTGCATGCGGCCATCAAGTGAGACGATGCAAGAAGGAGAGGCGCATGGTAAGGTCGCAGTGAATCACAGTGTTCATTCCTTTTCTGACCATTCATGTTGTATGCTTCGTGAAAGGACAAGTTAATACATTGTTTAGGGCTGTTTTTTGCGTTGAGTTGTGTAATGTAGAGCAACCTCATCGAGAAATTAAGTTGTTATTGAAATTCAGTTTTAAATAAAGTTCAATTGCTTGAAATGTTTTGTGCCCTTTTTTATAAACTGAGCCCCTGCCCCACCAGAGGTCTCTGCACGTCCCTGCATAGGAAGAAGCTTGATCTGTTGATGCATGAGCCACACTAATATGTATGTGTGTGTCATGTTAATTATGAAACATTCTGGGGAAGTGTGTCACACACACACACACACACAGAGCTCATGGGGCAGAAATGGCTGCCTACAAAAGCAATTTCATTATTTTTCACAACAAATGCAAAAGGAATAAAAAAACCAAAAAGTGATCTGATCTGTGATCTGTTTCATGATCAATGACTGGGTCCATTATTCTGACAGTGAAGTGGTTTTACCGTCTTTATTTTTGTATTAATGCAGCCTTTTGGTTGGCTCACTTACCTTATTTGTGCATCAGAACAAATAAGGTGTGAAAGAAAACATTAGAGCAGCTAAATCAGAGTTTGCCAGTTTATGTTAGCAACTACACAAGAATCATGCAATTAAGACCTCTTTATAGCATCAGAACAGAGCGACCGACGCATGAATCAAATTGCTGTTGTTGTTGTTCCATCATTACACTTCTAACATCTAGAATGAACACATTACAGCCTGTCTGTGAGTGTGCAACAGCAAGCCTGGGGTCATTTTATGGCCTGCATCTCTATACATACATACAGACTACCTTGTACCTATTTTAATTAGTTCGGTCCATAACAAACACATGGTACCGAGAAGAGAATCAAGCCTTGGAGCTCACTTCAGAGGAATGTTGTTGGGTACACATAGAAATGAGATGCTATATTATGTTGTACCCTTGTTTAGTGTTAAAGGATAAGTTCAGATATTTTCAAGGCTATCTTGGCACAACATTAACATGCCCGTATGTACTTTGGCAGAGCTACTGGTTCCTGTAGTCGTTCTTCTTCTCCGCACTGGCTGCAAAGCACACCCTTCCCAGTGCAGCACCAGTGTAAGAAATGAGACAAAATCCACAGTCCTTCTGTCCAAAAGGCGTCCAGCCAGAGGAAATATGAGGTATCAACAGTGTGAGATGGCCAAACAAGGTCACATTAGTCTTCTTCATGCAAAATCCCCTGAGGAGGAGGAGGATTTTTTTTGAAAAGCGGTGCTGCACATGCCACGTGTTATGCCATTACACATTTTATGCCATTTTAAAATCATACAGAAAATAATTTTAATTATCAGCTCCCAACTTCTAAATAATGTAAATACTATGAACAGGAATTATGAAATTTCTGAAAACCCTGATGAATCCATTTTGAAGTAAATTTATTGTGAAAAGGCTGAAAAGCCTGTATTACTCATGCTAATTAAACCTGAAGTCGATGGATGTTAAGCTGCGTTGTCGATGCACAGCTCTGGAAGCCATCTACAGGTTCAGCTTCAGGTGAGTGTTTCACACATTAGACACTTTGTTCAAGAATAAAACCTCTTTGCAATCATTGGGACAACACTTCTTATTTTACTACTTAAAATGCAGAACATTCCTGAAACTGACAGTCTTACATCCATTTTAATCATTTCTTTTTAATTTGTTGTCAGATTTATCAGAAATTATGAATTATGAATATGTCTAAAAGTAACGCCTGCACGCTATACTTTACAATAATGCATTATCTGTCACCACCTATCTGTTGCATGGTTGTTCAAGGGGCAATTTAGAGTCACCAATTAACCTGCATGTCTTTGGACTGTGGGAGGAAGCTTGGGCACCCAGAGGAAACCCACGCAGACACGGGGAGAACATGCAAACTCCTCACAGGAAGTCCCGGGCCTTCACAGGAAGACCCTGGCCTTGCTGTGAGGTGACTGCGCTAACCACTGCACCACCGTGCTGCCCTGAACTAGAGTATACACTACAGTCTTCTATCTTATTTATGAGCTGTGTGGTAACAGGTAAAATTAAATGCTGTTAAAACACCAGGCCGGAAACTATCAAGTAATATTAATCTCAAGCCCACGTGATTACGACACCTCCCTCAAGCGGGCAAGGAAAAACTCCCAAACTGACCCCTTTAACGGGAGAGTCTGGAAGAAACCTTGGGAAGGCTCGCACAAGAGGAAACCCCCTTCCAGGGACTGTTTAGTGTCGATGGGCCAAAAAGACAAGCCTGGTGCTGCTAATTAAGTCAATGCAGGCGTCACCGTTTATCTCCCGGTGTTCGTTGCTCCTTCTTCTGTGCTTCCCTGCAGTCCATTTCTGGTCCTTCCTTCGCGTAGCTCTCAGGTGAAGAGCGGCTGATGTTACAGCGATGGCCTGGGATCATGCAGAGACAAACATGATTACTGTAAAGAGGCACCAACGTGAAAAAGCAGCAGTGTAGTAGGGATTTTGAAGACTAGAATGATGTTTTTTCTGAGGCCCTTTAGTAAATATGTTCAAAGCCCATGTTTAGATAGGCGTCCCAAGTTTCAAAGGTATGTGTGATATAGGAAGGAGGTCTCTCTTCCCCTTCTCTTTGTGTATTGGAAGGGTCCATGTCTAGATGAATGCTCCCCTTTTCTTGTAAACAACCAACCTATAAAAGCAGAGGGTTAGAGATGATTCAGGAGTGTGGTTGTATTGGCCTGAATCCACTCACATGCATGTAATTGATGCTGGACTGCTTTGTAATAAACCTTTTTATGCAAGCAAGACAGCGCAGCTCTCTTTCAACATCTTCACATCATCGTTATCCAACATACAACAGCGGCAATCTGAAAACCTCACAGCAGCATCTGCCTTATACTTACACTTGTCTGGTATGAGCTAATAAAATATGATGTTTAGTCAGGAAAACTTGTCACTGTTTGTGTCAAATTTTAAACCATTAACTCCACTATTTTAAGCTACAACCTGCTCCATTTGAAGATGATTATTACGGGAGGTGGACATCAGCAGGCTGTGGTGTTTGCTACAGGCCTTTATTAGGACTGAAGGCAGCCTGTAATAGCAGCAGGGGAGTTGTGCCCTGCTGCCAATAATTAAAAACACTTAATATCCATCTTGGTGGGTGCCCGAAGAAGTAATGCGGCCTGGTGGCATCCTCATTTAGACCCTCCATCCCTTCGATTGCCAACTTCTCTCAATCTCTACATCAAGCTTACCATGAATAACTTTTAAGCCTCATGTCAAAGAAGAAAAAACCCTGACACAATCACCAGGGTTATTTCATAAAAGTTTGGAAAATATCCTCCAGGACCACAGAAGATGTTATACATCAGTACGCCTCATACTGAGTAAAACTGAGCTTAATGAGTCAAGCTGTCTGTGAGTGTTCAGGGTCAATTCATCTTGCTAAGTTCTTGCAAATGATAAATAAATGTAAATAAATTCTTGCTAATGATGAAACACCTAAAGACACTAAGAAGTGAACTGATTGAGAATCAGCCGATCCTGAGAGTGAGTTGCCATAGATGAGCCTACCTGTATGTGTTTGTCCACCTGCATCCCAGCTCATCTTCATCCTCTTCCACTATGTGGAGCTGCAGTCTGGACTTCTTTAGAGATGCTGCTGGAGTGTCCTCAGAGTATCGCAGTATTTCCCCATCTGTTGGACATGTGTACTCACAGATAAAGAGACAGAATTGATTGCTTGTTGCATCTTATGTTCATATCACATAACAATTTCGGCTAAACTGATTTAAAACAAATTAATCTCAAGTGTGAGTGCTGGCAAACTGTCTATGGTCCATCCAGGTTCTTCTGTTTCCTTTTCCTCTTCCTCGGCATGTCTGGAGATGAGCAGTCTGGGTTTCTGCACAGATCAAATGTTGTTTAAATCTTTTGCTCCAAGAGTACAATCTAATGAAAACGGGGTTGTGATGTAATACCTACTTTTCGTCACGCTGTGACTCTTTGGACATGCTAGATGAAGCCTGGAGATGAGCAGTCTGGACTTCTTTAGAGATGCTGCTGGAGTGTCCTCAGAGTATCGCAGTATTTCCCCATCTGTTGGACATGTGTACTCACAGATAAAGAGACAGAATTGATTGCTTGTTGCATCTTATGTTCATATCACATAACAATTTCGGCTAAACTGATTAAAAACAAATTAATCTCAAGTGTGAGTGCTGGCAAACTGTCTATGGTCCATCCAGGTTCTTCTGTTTCCTTTTCCTCTTCCTCGGCATGTCTGGAGATGAGCAGTCTGGGTTTCTGCACAGATCAAATGTTGTTTAAATCTTTTGCTCCAAGAGTACAATCTAATGAAAACGGGGTTGTGATGTAATACCTACTTTTCGTCACGCTGTGACTCTTTGGACATGCTAGATGAAGCCTGGAGATGAGCAGTCTGGACTTCTTTAGAGATGCTGCTGGAGTGTCCTCAGAGTATCGCAGTATTTCCCCATCTGTTGGACATATGTACTCACAGATAAAGAGACAGAATTGATTGCTTGTTGCATCTTATGTTCATATCACATAACAATTTCGGCTAAACTGATTTAAAACAAATTAATCTCAAGTGTGAGTGCTGGCAAACTGTCTATGGTCCATCCAGGTTCTTCTGTTTCCTTTTCCTCTTCCTCGGCATGTCTGGAGATGAGCAGTCTGGGTTTCTGCACAGATCAAATGTTGTTTAAATCTTTTGCTCCAAGAGTACAATCTAATGAAAACGGGGTTGTGATGTAATACCTACTTTTCGTCACGCTGTGACTCTTTGGACATGCTAGATGAAGCCTGGAGATGAGCAGTCTGGACTTCTTTAGAGATGCTGCTGGAGTGTCCTCAGAGTACCGCAGTATTTCCCCATCTGTTGGACATGTGTACTCACAGATAAAGAGACAGAATTGATTGCTTGTTGCATCTTATGTTCATATCACATAACAATTTCGGCTAAACTGATTAAAAACAAATTAATCTCAAGTGTGAGTGCTGGCAAACTGTCTATGGTCCATCCAGGTTCTTCTGTTTCCTTTTCCTCTTCCTCGGCATGTCTGGAGATGAGCAGTCTGGGTTTCTGCACAGATCAAATGTTGTTTAAATCTTTTGCTCCAAGAGTACAATCTAATGAAAACGGGGTTGTGATGTAATACCTACTTTTCGTCACGCTGTGACTCTTTGGACATGCTAGATGAAGCCTGGAGATGAGCAGTCTGGACTTCTTTAGAGATGCTGCTGGAGTGTCCTCAGAGTACTCGCAGTATTTCCCCATCTGTTGGACATATGTACTCACAGATAAAGAGACAGAATTGATTGCTTGTTGCATCTTATGTTCATATCACATAACAATTTCGGCTAAACTGATTAAAACAAATTAATCTCAAGTGTGAGTGCTGGCAAACTGTCTATGGTCCATCCAGGTTCTTCTGTTTCCTTTTCCTCTTCCTCGGCATGTCTGGAGATGAGCAGTCTGGGTTTCTGCACAGATCAAATGTTGTTTAAATCTTTTGCTCCAAGAGTACAATCTAATGAAAACGGGGTTGTGATGTAATACCTACTTTTCGTCACGCTGTGACTCTTTGGACATGCTAGATGAAGCCTGGAGATGAGCAGTCTGGACTTCTTTAGAGATGCTGCTGGAGTGTCCTCAGAGTATCGCAGTATTTCCCCATCTGTTGGACATGTGTACTCACAGATAAAGAGACAGAATTGATTGCTTGTTGCATCTTATGTTCATATCACATAACAATTTCGGCTAAACTGATTTAAAACAAATTAATCTCAAGTGTGAGTGCTGGCAAACTGTCTATGGTCCATCCAGGTTCTTCTGTTTCCTTTTCCTCTTCCTCGGCATGTCTGGAGATGAGCAGTCTGGGTTTCTGCACAGATCAAATGTTGTTTAAATCTTTTGCTCCAAGAGTACAATCTAATGAAAACGGGGTTGTGATGTAATACCTACTTTTCGTCACGCTGTGACTCTTTGGACATGCTAGATGAAGCCTGGAGATGAGCAGTCTGGACTTCTTTAGAGATGCTGCTGGAGTGTCCTCAGAGTATCGCAGTATTTCCCCATCTGTTGGACATATGTACTCACAGATAAAGAGACAGAATTGATTGCTTGTTGCATCTTATGTTCATATCACATAACAATTTCGGCTAAACTGATTTAAAACAAATTAATCTCAAGTGTGAGTGCTGGCAAACTGTCTATGGTCCATCCAGGTTCTTCTGTTTCCTTTTCCTCTTCCTCGGCATGTCTGGAGATGAGCAGTCTGGGTTTCTGCACAGATCAAATGTTGTTTAAATCTTTTGCTCCAAGAGTACAATCTAATGAAAACGGGGTTGTGATGTAATACCTACTTTTCGTCACGCTGTGACTCTTTGGACATGCTAGATGAAGCCTGGAGATGAGCAGTCTGGACTTCTTTAGAGATGCTGCTGGAGTGTCCTCAGAGTATCGCAGTATTTCCCCATCTGTTGGACATGTGTACTCACAGATAAAGAGACAGAATTGATTGCTTGTTGCATCTTATGTTCATATCACATAACAATTTCGGCTAAACTGATTTAAAACAAATTAATCTCAAGTGTGAGTGCTGGCAAACTGTCTATGGTCCATCCAGGTTCTTCTGTTTCCTTTTCCTCTTCCTCGGCATGTCTGGAGATGAGCAGTCTGGGTTTCTGCACAGATCAAATGTTGTTTAAATCTTTTGCTCCAAGAGTACAATCTAATGAAAACGGGGTTGTGATGTAATACCTACTTTTCGTCACGCTGTGACTCTTTGGACATGCTAGATGAAGCCTGGTGAGAGTTGTTGGACACCTCTGTAAGGAAAAACAAAACAAAACAAGGAAGTTCACTTGTTCACTTGTTCACTCGTTCACCGTGTCGAAACTGAAATGTCTGAAAGGTTTGTCCTCGTGCTGAAACTCACTCGAACAAAGTGAGAGCAGAACCGCAGAACGGACTGATCTGAACCCTGCAGGCCTTTGTGACATCACAGAGTTCTAAAGTCTTTGACAGTCACACGTTCTAACATTCCGCAGGTAGAATCAGCTTTATGTCTCCATGAAACACTATGTACAGTGTGTACTGTATGCTTGAAAGACATGTTTTTTTATTTTTTATGACATTTCATGAGTTTCTGTTCAGTGCAAAATGTCCCCCAACTGCCCACATGTCACTGGGAAGTCAGAAATACCAGATTACACCAAAAAAAACCTACTCCACTGCATTGTAGAGTCAAACATTGTACTTTAGTTTCTAATGATTTTTTTTTTCCCTTTAAACTGCTCACATCACAGCAGCAAGAGGTAAAATCATCCAATCCTTCACAAAACAATCAAAGATTAGGAAGATTAAATATGAACTTGTATCAAAATGCCCCCCCTCAGTTGCCTCAGCTCTCAGAGGTATCTGATGACCCTCTGGTGGGACCGACCCCTCGTCTGGGACCCGCTGGACTTAACTACACCCATGAAAAATAGAAAAACAACACTGTTGTTTCTGCTCCCATTTCTCATATTTAAGAAAATGTGATTTAAGGTTTAAGTATATGCACATAGTATTTATTCCTCACAGATTTTAAGGACAAACGTGTTTGGAAATGACCTTCAGCACACCCAAATCAATCAAAAATTGATGAGTTTTAAAAGGTACAAAGCACAAAAACAAAGAATAAAAATGAAGAGTGTATGAAATAAAGACTGACACCTGAATGCACTTTACTTCTGTGCCCCCACAGCTGCTGCTGGACTGCAGACAGACTGCTTTCCAGAGCAGAAAAAACCTGCGACTGAAAATATCTGACAGCGAGTGAGGAAGAAACGGTTGAGTGTTTTACACAAGGGCATTGTGACTCGACACGAGGGTCAAACTGCAACCTTCCAGCTACAAGACACTCTGCAGCGTCAGGTGTCTCCGCAGTTAGGATGGGTTTCATATTGTTTGAGCTCTGACCGTCTCTTCCTCCCATATTCAGACGATAATCACGAGCAGAGGCTAACGTGACTGACACGCGTCTGTGGAAATTTGCTGTCTGTATTTGCTCAGTAACGCAAACAACGAGATGAAGCCTGCGTGTGAAATTAGGCCGTCAAAAACGACCTCATGCATCTCATGAGACGTTGCTGTGATGTTACTTTACCCACACATCACTTCAGTCCCATCAGTTCAGTCTCACAGTGAAGTCAAATGGTTAATAAGCAAAGTCTCTCAAGCACAAAATGCCCATTAAATCAAGAGAAACCAAATTCAGCTTTCTGACATCACAAGTCTTGGGACGTCAGGAAGCTGAATTTGGTTTGGTTGGTTGGTTTGGTTTAAGCTGAAGTCTCAAAACTTAGTCTTCTAAGATCATTTCTGACTTACATTTGATTCAGAAAAGATGCTGAGCATAAAAAAAAACCATAAGCAGCTTCAGTGCGTTTGTAATTTAAGCACATGTGATCTATGAATCTTAAATCAACTTGCACCTGCCTTGTGATTTCACCTCATAACACAAATGAGGGCTGCGATCACATGGACGGCAGAGGAGGCAGAAGCCAGACGACACGTCTTATTCAGTGGACTGTAACGTGAAAGCAAAGCCAAACACGCAGCTTGAGAGCCGAGCTGGAGCAGAAAAGCTGATGACTTTACAAAGAAACGGTCTAACTTCAAACGCAAAATTGATGCAGTGTGTCCAAAAAATAATGACTGTTGGTCTGCTCGTTCCTCACAGCTTGACTGATGATATCACACTGTTCATAAAGCTTTGGACGCATGTGTCCAAAACTGCAGTACCCCTACATAACCAGCAGGACGATCACTCAATGTCAAGTCCACCAAAAAAAGAGATCAGATCATTTCCACATTTTATGAGTAACTAGTCCTGTGTTTTGAGGCCCCTGATGTGAAAACCAAATGTAACTTCATTAAACGTAAAAATAAGATGTGTGTATGGATGTGTGTCCTGGGGGGGGACAGTTTCTATGTCAAGTCAAGTCAAGTCAACTTTATTTGTATAGCCCATTTTTACAAGTAGTTTGTCTCAAAGGGCTCAACATAACATCAGCAACATCCTCTGCCCTTCGACCCTCACATTGACTAAGGAAAAACTCCCAGAAAAACCTTTAACAGGAAAAAATGGAAGAAACCTCAGGGTGAGCAACAGAGGAGGGATCCCTCACCCAGGACGGGCAGACGTGCAATGGATGTTGTACAGGCAGGAAAGCAATTAACAACATGAGAAATGACATTACTAAAAAGATAAGTAAAACTGTGTGCAACGTGGCTGCAGTGTTATTAACAAAAGAATCAATTGCTGCAGGAGTAACATTTAAATCAGTGCGGTCTGTTGTACTGGTACATGGTGCTGAGGGGAGCTGTGATGGGATTGCATCCCTAAATCTGTCTACACTATCTTCCAGGCACGTGCAGATAAGGGGGGCTACAGGGGCTCAGGCACCTGCCCTTCTCCTGATGGACATTCAAAGTGCCCATTTGACAGGGCTGGTTTTTTTTTGTTTTTTTTTTATTATTATTATTTTTTAAATAAATAAATGAGTTCCAACAGCTAAGTTCTCCACAATGTCTCCTAAATCATATGCGAAGTTATACATTTGGGGGGAAAAACGTTTTACACCTAAATACCTTGCGGCCACGATTCATGACGTCACATGGTCAGCGAACCCATCGAAAGCGTGTGCATGCGGCCATCAAGTGAGACGATGCAAGAAGGAGAGGCGCATGGTAAGGTCGCAGTGAATCACAGTGTTCATTCCTTTTCTGACCATTCATGTTGTATGATTCGTGAAAGGACAAGTTAATACATTGTTTAGGGCTGTTTTTTGCGTTGGGTTGTGTAATGTAGAGCAACCTCATCGAGAAATTAAGTTGTTATTGAAATTCAGTTTTAAATAAAGTTCAATTGCTTGAAATGTTTTGTGCCCTTTTTTATAAACTGAGCCCCTGCCCCACCAGAGGTCTCTGCACGTCCCTGCTTGAGACCTCTATGAATTGTGCACATCAGGCTGTCATATGACAGGTAATCATGAGGTCAAGTGATAGTGATCTACATCACATGAACTAGTACATCAAACATGTAAGGTGTCTGGATGGAAGTGTAAGAAACTGACTGCAGAGCTGATGAAGCCTCTCAGGTGACATGATGCTTTCTGTAATGCTTAAGCTGAAATGTAAGGCACCTGCCTTGTGAAGTCTAACTGGACAGACAGTCTGCGTCTCTTTCTAGTGAAGTGAAGTGAAAAACAATTGGTCACTACAATTTACCAAGTCAACAAAGCCCAGAATACACCAACAACAGAAGAGGATATGACATACTGCCTTCATGAAAAGTCACTGGCCACAGAGTGTAAAGTTGTCAGACTGAAATGTCAGAAATGTCTGTCTGAAATAACAGGTCTGTTGTTGAATACTTTAAGATAAATGACTAAAGGTTTATTCATAGAAATAATGACTCTACTTAAACTTCTTATGTCACATGTGGAAAAAAAATGACAAATTAATAACCCTTTTGCAGATCTCTGCGACATTGTAGGCGATTAAATGTTTGCTTAGTTAAACCATAATAACATGTTCCCACTGTGATTTGATTAAGAGTGCCCTCTAGTGGCAAACTAAATTATACAGGGGGATATTTGAGTACTATCAGCAGGTATTCCTTCTGCCAAAAGAGAAGAGAAGAAAGAAAGAGAAGGTCACATTACATGTTATCTCTGTAGTTTAATAACGTATTAGAGATATATCCCTATGTACAAACAGGAGAAAGAACTTCACACATTGTTTGTTTTACTGAGAACAAGACAAGTGAAACAGTGGAGTCTGTGGGGAAACATTTTCAAGAGTCAATTTACTCTGCAGATCCAAGGTAGTTGATCCAAGGTAGATTATGTAGTTATTTTTGCTATACTATAAATGAGGTAAATATAGGGGCGTATATTAGTACAAACAAAAATTATTATTATTATTATTATTATTATTAATTTATTTTTTCTATGCAAGGTGCATTATTCTCTCATAACAAACTCAGTTAAAGCAAAAGTGAAATATTTAGGCACATGTCATGTCAAAACTTGCATCATATGCCCACAGATGTAATAAAACTATTCAAATGTGTTTTTTTAAAGTGTATGCAGCAACATTAACTTGCAACACTCAACAAGCAGAACCAATTTGAAACACTGTGGAAGTTAATTGGTTATTTTCTCCAAACTGTTGCATTGGCTCTAATCATTTCTCTCGGAATGAACTCCTGTAAATATTCAATCACTTGCATAAATTTGCACCCAAAAGCCAACTACAGACTACAGAGGTGAACACAAAACAATCCTTTTATTGCCAAATATTTGTAATATATATAATCTATATGCATAGTGGATATATGCTATGCACACTGCATGCAAAGTCAGTGAATCGCGATGATGTTCCAAAGGTCTGGTGATGTAAATTCAATATAATGACACTAGTTCTGTTCTAAATATATACAAAGAATACATCAGTTTTTTTAGCATAGATCTCTTTCTTGAAGGTTCTATGACTGCAATGCAAATAACACCAGTCAGAAACCAAATTTAAACTTGACATGAGTCCCAAATTGATTGACATTAAATTGTAGATTTTCCCCAACAAGTCCTCATTCCTAAACAGCAAAATAGGTCATTTTTTCCCATGTCTTATAAAATGACCCATTTGAGTATTCCAGGCTAGAGAGAGCCGGACTTGTTGCAGTTTCATCTACATTAAATATTTCTTACTTTCTTTCGGGAAATGCCACATCATATTTTTTCATGGCTTGGACTCGCTGCTCGTGTTGACTTCATTTTAAAATGAGAGCGCTTCATGATTTAAGACCTCTAAGGTTACCACATCATTTCTGTCCAAGCTTTCACAGATTTATGCTGCAGATGAAGTTTCTCTTCTCGCTGCAGCTCATTATCTTCCAGCTTGTGTTCTTGTGATCCAGAGCACCGCAGTGCTGCTGCTGGGCTGGACAGCGAGGAAGGTAGGAGCTCGTCACTGCTTCACCGCTGACCCACAACCACTCACCAGCCAGGAAACGCAGTCCGACCCACACCTATAAGAAAAAGTAGGCATTGGTGTGGGAATAGAGAGAGCAAGAGGGAGAAAAAAAACTGTGCAACATGCAATCACTGCTTCACACTCATTCACCCACAGTGGGTATACTGAGTACAACTTTAATACTGTAACTTTCACAAGCCTATTTTTTGTTCTATTTTATTCTGCTTGGCTGGTGCTGCTGCATCACATAAAGTTAACTGCTTTGGTTGTCACTTGCCTTTCCCGACGTGCACAGAGTCTCATTTCGCACTCCACATGAGGCATGCTGCAGAATAATATAAAGTTATGACACCAGTAAAGTGCATAGTGTCCAGCCATTTAATTCATTTGACCTTTTGCTGCCTATGTATAGAAGCCGAGAACAGACAAATTTTATTTTATTTTATTTTATTTATATTTCCATAATCTGGATCAATGGGTGATTAAAGCATATTCAGCTGCTTATAATTCTAAATAAATCTCTCACAGCTTTATATTCATGGTGTAGCAAACATTCTCACCAGCCTCTCATCTCAAGTGTCTCGCTCTGGGTGGAAACAAGCACCACATAACAATACTTTTGTTACACCCTTTCCCTTACAGTGATTAGCCATTAATGTAAGTGCTCTCATATGTAATCACTTGGGAAAACACACTAAACACACGTGATTTGCATTAAAGCTCCCAAACCAACCCCACATAGCATTGTGTGTGCTTATGTCATGGTCCACTCCTTTAAATGAAATTGTTTTCCTGAGAAATTGTTAGGTTGTTTTCTCAAGATCAGAGAGTTAAGTCAACCCATTATCACAAGAAAACAAGCTTTGCCATCTCAAGATAACATTTTCGGTTTCAGTACATAGCCAACAAAAAGTATGATGTATTAAGTGGCTGAACACTGTGCACTGTATGGGTATCTTTATATTCTGCTGCATTATGCAGCATAGAGAAGTAGGACTTGATCTGTATTGTGGTGGCTTGTTTGGGACATAGGAATAGTTCAGCATTTTGGGAAATATGCCCTTTGTTGCAGAGAGCTAGATGAGAGAATGGATACCACTGTTATATCTGTATGGTAAATATAATCCCACCACCAGTAGTGGGTTATCTTATTATAAGATGAACAAAATGGAAACAGGTAGCCTGACTTTGTCCAAATGAAACAAAATTAACCTCTTAACCTCACTGAAGTTTAACTAACTACCCTGTTATGTCTTATTTATTGAATCTGTACCAGAGCAAAGTGAAAAAAGATATATTGTAGTTTTAACAGGGGGTTGGGGTTATGTATTGGACTGCTGCTGCATTCACACTAGCTTGTCAAATTAGGAGGAAGAGAAAAAAAATGGAATTCCTCCTTGGAGGTGCGTGCAGATTAATAGAGGAGGGTTATACTGACGGCCTGTTTTGTAGTCACACAACCTGAATAGCTCAATTTTTTGATTTTTGTTGTGTTTTTAGAGGTGGTTCATTACACTGATGTTGGATTTTATCTAAATGTAACTGCCAGTGATGTTGGCTTTGCGGTCATTTTGCTTCGCTTTGCTTCTACAGGTTTTTGGCATTTTATATAGTTCTTTTCATCCAGTGGGAGATATTTGAACTATTATTTCAATAATGACATAACCTGACAAACTCTGCAGAAAAATATCCAACCTCATTTGTGGTTGCTTCCTTTAACTTCTCTCTGTCCAACAGTACGTTATTTTCTTCTGGCAGGCTGGCGAGGTCATACAGATGTGCGGTCCCTCCAGGAGAGGGATCCGCCACCTGCAGCTGTCTACAGTGATGCAATGCTTCTTCCCACGTCTTCATCTCTTGGACCAGAATCAGTCTTTCATCGACACACAAGAAGGGGTGGGGATATCTGCAATCAGCACTTGCCCATGTTAGGTGTGAACGATACTTCAAAACACACCACAAATTTGTGTTTGGTTCACCTGCAAGAAGATGGAGAGACTAAATTAGCTGCTGCATGGACATAACAGTATTTTGATAAACCTCAGAATAATTCAGGAGTCATCCTGCCAGAAGTCTTATAAAATACTAGAATTAATCATTAAAAGTTTGAGTACTTTGACCTGATGCATAGCTCCTCCTTACTACTCCTGGTTTGTTAATCTATGACTCATGCTAATTGTAACTGTAATTTCCCAGTTATGGGACTAATAAAGGATTATCTTATCTTATCTTGAATGGTTGAGTAAAATTTTCAAAGGCCTGACTGATTTGTCTATAGGAGGTATTAAGGGGATCACCAAAGTTATTACAGTTCATCCGGTGGGGAACATGAATGTCAGTCCATCTAATAGTTTAGATATTTCAGTCAAAATCACAGATGTTAACCTTTTGGTGACATTAGAGGAACAGTCAAGGTATCACCAAAGTCATTTGGATTCACTCTCTGGAAACCATGAATGTGTGCACAAAATACTCTGCTCATCTATCAGGTAGATATTTCACTGGTGAGTGAAAACCCTTTCCTGCTGGAGATACTGGAGAGAGTCAGAGGTTCACCAAAGGTAATGAGGACTCATCCTCATGACACCACGGATATCTGCACTTTCATGGCATATATATATATATATATATATGTATGTATACAAATGTACACTAGTTCCTGAGTTATTTCGGTCTTAACCAAGATGGTATATTGAGTGTGTATTGAGTGTGGATTACTTAAAAAATAGCAAGTGTACATGAAACTGGACTTGAGCACAGCACTCAGAAAGTATACTGATTTTCTTTTTGTGTCTGCTCACCAAGATCCCAGGGGATGAATGTGGCAAGTTCATCTTCCTTGGACCATTTCCATCCATAACTCCATCTGTGATACAAACCAATCCAGCCTTCAAACAAGACAACCATGTTTGCCTCCTGTGTGTTTCTGATGGTGACCAAGTCACTATGGTGTGCTCTGCAGTAGTGTTGAGCATCAAACCAGGTTCTCGGATGTGAGATGAGGACAACCTTTGAGAGGTTTAGGCTTGAAGTCGCAGCGTGCAGAGGACCAGGTAGTATGATGGTGATGAGGACGAGGAGAAAACAGAGGATGTCTCTTTCCATGTTTTCTTCCAACAGGCAGGTCACTTTTCAGGTGGATGCATAAATCTACAAAACACGATTTAGTCAACCTTTGTCCAGCAGCCTTTCTGTAATTACTTCTGTGCAGTAAGCGCTTAACTTAAATGTGAATTCAAACCACAACCCTAACACTGTTTGCACCTTTTTTTCAAACAACAGCCAAGCCTGATTCCATGTTAGCACTCACCATAAATGATGACAACAACAAAGGGAGCTCAGGGCAGTCGATTTTTGTTGAAAATCAAAGGGACTTTCCAGATTCAAAGACAGAGCTGATAGAGGGCTGCTTATTATGGGGAACCTTTGATAACTGCTTCCCAACACATCATCCTCCCAGAGCCCTGACGCTCCCACTTTCTACCCAAACTGACCAATCAAAGCAGTGTGTACAAAAAACTTAGGTTCCCAAGAGCCGGAGTCATTCTCCTGGACATCCATCAAACACAAATTAAGTCTAAAATCTTTCAGTCTTTGGTAGTCAAATGGACTCGGGAGACGAGAGACTTCTTGTGTTCACTGTGCTCATCAAGTCAAATCTTCTCATCCTATTTGATTTGCCTGTTACATTTACGTGAATTATACATTTGCATGTCTTTTTACAAGAAATAAAATCCAGACTTACATGCAAAAATGACATTTTTTGAGATAACACATAACACTGATGACCACAGGTCCATGGTTAGTGAATGGTTGTGTTGTTTTTTGCTGAGTTTCAATGACATTCTGAGATTCAAGTAATATTTGTGTTCTTGCTATCAAGAAATGCAACACAGGATTATCAGACAAGGACTGCTGGGATTTTAATCCACAATCTCCTGTTTATAATGTAGATAATTTAAAGAAAAACGATACTTTTCCTCAAACCTGTAGTGCTATTTATCCCTCTAGATTGTTTTGGAGTGAGGTGTGAGTGAGGTGAGATTTGGAGATATTGGCCACAGCTGATGGCAGGATTTTTAAGTTCTGTGATTTTGTGGGGGCAACCTAGAGGTTGGAGAAGTGGCTTGTGATTGGAGGGTCACTGGTTCGATTTCCCCACCGGACGGGCAGGAAAAATTTGGGTGTGGTGGAGTGATTAATGCGAAAAATGCTCCCCCCCTCCATTAGCCGACTGATGTTCCCTTGAGCAAGGCACTTAACCCCCCCAATATGCTCCCCGGGCGCTTGATGCTGCCCACTGCTCCTGTGTGTGTTTCACTGCATGTAATTTGCCGGGTGTTGCATGTGTGTGTTCAACTAAGGATGGGTCAAATGCAGAAGACAAATTCAGTGTGTGTATGTAAAAATATATATACCGTCAATAAAGCTGATTCTTCTTCTTCTTGAAGTTGGTCAAAATGAGAATGAGAACACCTACAGAGTTTTAACTTGCATATAGCGCAAGACAACAGCAATTTGGCCAATAGAACGTGATGTCAACTAAAAGAGAAAAACAATCTCTTCATCAGTTCAGGTTTCTACTTTATAATGATTAATTCTGAAAATGTTTAAAAAAAAACCATGCAGCACATGTTGGCCTTTGTGACTAAACTGCAGAAAACAATCAAATCACTTTATAACTGTTTGCTATAATCTTACTCGAGATAAACTGCTGCCACTCTTGCCCTTGATTACATTGCCTCTCAAAACTAAAAGAAATCACAAATCCGTTCCAATTGCATGGTGGTTTTCACATTTATTACACAGTAATACCGCTTTGTTTTTTTTTTTGAAGACATGTACAAACTAATGATGGTAGACAAACTCAACAGAAACACAAATTGGTTTGTATACGTAGCAATTACTAAAACTATTTGCTCATCAGCTGTCCAATATTAGTTCAGCCCACTGGAGAGCCCATAAGTATCCCGCTCCATTTATCCCCGGCTTTCCGGCACATGTTGCTCAATTCCTTGCTAAACCCCAACGTTGTGCTCTCCCAGTGAAGCGACAGCAGGTCTGGTCTGTATGCACTGCAGCAGGTAGCGTGTTGTCAGACTCTTTTAGGAGGTAATCGACACCATGTTGTTAGGACTCAGGATCTCAATCCAATAACCATCAGGGTCCTGAATGAAGGCCAAGCCTTGCATTTTACCTGAGAAGAAAATAAGACTGTTAATACTTTGAGGAACATAAACAGGAAAAAAACTTTACTTTACTTTACTAACGAGATGAAAATACACTGAAGAGAAATAAATTTCAAATGTAGATTCGAGGATGCTTTAAAGGATACAAAGCATGTGCTTTTGCTGCTGTAGGAGTCTGTATATGAAAAGAAACAACGATAATATACAGTATATATTATATCACAGTACATGATTATCTTTTGTCATTTACTTGACTGTATGCAGGAGCAAATATTAATGATCAGCTGTTAGTTTTTAGTTTGCCAAAGTCTGTATTCAGCATATGTGTTGCTTAAAATGTTCTGTTTTTAGGGGGTATCGACTTTTGAAAAGTGTGGAGAACTTGAATCAAGGGTTTAGTTTATTTCAATGAATCGTTACAGTCTCAATTTCAATTTCCATTATTTTCCATTATAAGTCAACTAAAAAGGCAAAAAAGAAAGAAAGAATTTTTCTATTTAACCCGTCTTTGCGCCTCTTATTCACAAATACATCACATCTTACCATCATTCGGCTTCTTGACAAACGTGACACCTTGCTCTTCAAACAATTTGCAGGCCGCATAGACATCAGGAACTGCAATTCCAATGTGTCCTGTCAAATGGCAGGTAGTCAGAGACTGTTGAATATAAATCCACACTACATGTACACACACATGCATACACATATGTTCAGATAGTAACAGACAGTGTATCTAAAAGTAGGTTCATGGCAGTTAAAAGCAAAACTATGTATTGAGTATGTATTGATATAAATGATATATGAATTGGTCATGTGGATGTGAAATTATACAAAAATGTTATTGTTAAATTAAGTCTGTTCAATGATATTAGTAAGAGTACTTCTATTTCAAATCCAGCCAATCATGTCTGTAGGGCTGGGAGGGGGTTGATTCTCAGCAACATCTTAATTCTCTGCGGTCGAACTAAATTTTCCCAAAGATGGCTTCCGTTACTTTACTTTACTGTTCCTGACACTCTGATGTATGTTCAAGTATGCATTTTTCCAATAAGTTGCTTTTAATAGTTATTTGATGCTATAAGAAGGGGGTTAATCATCATGATTGACAGGTGAGTGTCAGGCAGATTTATGGGAGGGACCCTGAGACTTCAGCTTCGCCGCCTGATCACCACTACGCAGAACTCTGGCTCGAAATGACATCACCAGGGCCGGATGGCAGCGCTCGTACTCGGGATATTTTGGCTTCACTTTTGTACAGTGAGAGGAAGAGGAGGCATGCTGTCCACCTTTATAAATGTCAATGGTCACATACTACAAGCGCTGAACAAGTTAGGCTACTTTTGATGAGGATGTCCAAGTGTAAATTTAGAAAATGAACAGAAATTCTTCTGTTTATTTTAATTATGGTACATAACTAATATGCTATGTTTTTAAAGTAGGAAGTAGTGGCACAGTAAGATAAAATAATGTATAAAAATCTAAAATTTTGTGCATCATGATAAACTGACAATCGCTTCATAATCACACTGAATCCCTCCAAGTCGGAATCAAACCATGAGGCATATTGAGATTCCCTCCCCTACAGGTACTGTATGGCCTCAGACAGAACACCTTTTCACCACGGGACAATGGTCTCCAAGCCTTCAACTTGTACACAGCATTTTATATGACACTTGAAAATTGAATTTGAATGGTCTGTGCCGTTCATTTATAAAACGAGGAAGCAATCTTACCAAAGCCACGTGGATCTGAGTTTCCGTTGTGATAAGACTGGCTCTCATCAGACTCTGAGCCCCAGTTACTGAGAGACAGAAGAGGAAAGCAACAAGTATGAGGAGAAGGCACACAGGACACTTTTCAGAGAGATTACACATAATCATATTATCCGGTTGTCATTTCTCCAGTTCATAACTGTAGTAAAGTCATTTTATGTCTCAGCAGACCAAACTAAATCCAGAACATGGACTCTTACTGTGTCAGCTCAATGGTGGCTCTTCTGGAAAAGGTCCAGGATGTCCTATCCTTCACATCTGTAGGAATCTCCTTTTTGTCCTCGTAGCCCAAGAAGAAGAGAGAGAAACGCATGGAGGGGAAGTCAAACTTTTGCAGGAGCCTGTAAAATTTTGCACACCAGAGACAAAAATCCAGTTTATGTATAGGAAACGCTCTCAAGAGCACACACACACACAGTCAAAAACAGCACCAAAGATGTTTTCAATTCATTGTGTCACGTTTGTGATTTGTAGCAAATGGACGTAAAGACTTATTTAGAGATCTTTGAACTGAAGCCCACGTTAATACTCACGTCATGCCAAGGATTCTGGTGTAGAAATCCAAGGATTTTACTGGATCTTTAACCCGCAGCATAGTCTGCTGCATCATGAAATCCTAAGATGCAGAAAGATAACAGAGATTTCTATACATGTGACACTTCGAATCAAGTTATTGGAGACACCATTAAGCAGGAGACTACAAAGACTACAGGATGGTGGTTTGTCACTATTTTGTAATGCAAATTTGTCTTTTCAATGAAAAGAAACAATTTCATTCATGTCATTTCATACAAAGTGTGTTGGAAAGACTGCTGGTGAATTTGTGGATGAGCCACAGACCCAGGAGGTTACTAAGACAATCACCTAGAAATCCATCAACATATACACAAAAAATAAAAAATCAATTACAAAAGTTTGCATTGTTAGTGATTTAGCCACCGTCCTCAAACACCTACTGTTTTTTTTTGTATGCTAATTGTCTGATCACACGCATAACTATTGTATGTGCATTTGAAATGTGCAAACCGCTGCTACCTGAAGAAAAATAACAAAAAAACTTATATTATATACTCTTATATTTGAGAGGAAAGGTAAAATGGAAAGTTGTAGAAGTTTCAGATACACATGAAGCAGTGTATTGGTCTTGTGTTAGAAAGCGCAGACAAGCCTTCGCAACACATTTGTTTGCAGAGTGGAAGATCTCGGTTTGGCTCTGTTGGCTGCTTCTGCATTCCAGCAGAGGAAAATTTGTGTGTTGGCACTCAATCGTGAAAAGGGATTTTAGCCAAAGTCCACCTCTGTGCAGCCACTTGCACTGAACTCAACAATCACCACATCCTTCAGTTAATATTACCACACCGAACAGCTACGATCTGCTTACTTCATTGTTTGCTATGCGAAAACAAAACATTTTCCACACCATTCTCATGTGTGATGATGTCCTAAATTTGCTACTACTGCTGGGATCGCATCACCAAGTGAGTCGAGAGCACTACGTGAACACAGGTAGCATCAGGTTTTACAAAGGATTGCTGTAGTCATCTTGTACGCCCGCACATGGGTCTGATATATGGTGAAACGGTCTCATGAAATGTGTTAAAAGTATTGTCAGAAAAGATCTAATTTTCATAGGTTTTATCTCTCTGTATGTTGGTGAAACTGTTTCACCACAGGAGAAGCTAAACCTCCACTGTGTGTATGTGTGTGTGTGTGTTTCTCAGCCGGGTGTTATCTCTGTGGCTACCAACCGTTCCCCTTTCCTGTGCCCTTGGTCCAACTGTCAAGTTTTCACATTGTGAAAATGTATCACATATCACATCCACAGAAAGCGCTCAAACACACACTGTTGCAACAAATCCCTCTTCTGCAGTACTCTCAATGTTCCAGTCATAGTTTTCCCTGTTTGTAGCTAAATTCAGTAGTGAAGGGATGACATAAAAGCCATGCATTTAATCATATCATCTATGATTATGTGGAAAATTCAGCAAAAAAACTGAAAAGCAGTTTGCACTGCAAGAGAGGCTTGAGTACTATAAAATCTCTTGATTGCTCAGGTCAAATTACGACAGATGTGAACTTTGATCTGAAAATCTGCCATAAACTCGAAAGTCTTTGGCATGGACTTCAAAGGAAGCGAACAACAGGCAAAGCAAACAAACACTCACAGTTAGGCTACTGTCACAAGTGAGCTTATGGAGTACAGGGAGCCTGAAGCCAATATGGCAAGTGTGGTAATACTAACATGTCCTTCAGTATCGGATGTTTGTATTGTATAACCATGCTGTATAGTGTAAATACTGTGTTTATAATGAAGGAATACAAGCAGCACAGCAGGAGGGAAAGTGACTGGCCTGCAGTGAGGGACAGGATGGTGTCACACAGTGAGGTTAAAAAAAAGGTGCGAGGAGACCTGACTTTGTTATCCGGCTGGACAAGTTAGCTCCAGCGGCTCCTGTCTGCACCACTGCCCGCGTTAACACATGGAGCGCTTCCAGCCCAGCCTGCTTTTCGCCACAGCATGTGAACTCTGATTTGACCGCGCCTAAATACCAACTTGACAGGACGGACACTTCTTGCATTACAAACAGATTTGTCCAACGCCTTACTTTGAGACTACTTTGCTTCTCCGCCAAGTTTGGAGCAAGTTTTTATCCACACGAAAAAGTTCGGCTCCGGGTCAGCTAGCTTGTATCAGCCTGAAATAGAAGCACCACACGTCTGATATCTGAGATGTCGCTGCACCGCTTGTCACAAGCATCAGTAATCATGTTTAGTAACACAACCGAATCACTTTTCCCGGGTGACCAATGCACATTTAGTGAAAAAACGTGTTCCGATAATGGACGCAGAGCTGGTTAAAAAGTCGTTAGCCTGCTGGGTTGGCCGGAGTTGCCAGCGTCTGGAAGCAGTTTAGCTTTACTTCAAGAAGAACAATCATCTTACCTTAGTAATCGGGTCTCCATCTTTGCAGGCTGCCGCCACTGCCTCATCTGACAGACCTTTGTCGCTCATTTTTTTGCGAAGAGACGGTACAAAGCTGGACCGTGGCTTGGCCGGCCGGACTGACAGGGAGTGGGACTCAGCTGAAGGAATTTTAACAGGAACTTCCGGTACTGTTTCAAAGTAAAGCACATTGACGTCAATAAGTGGAATGTTGCAGGAGTACAGGAAAGCAATGGTCCGGCACTGCGACGTCAAAATCCACTGAAAGACCTTAGGCCCTTTTATAATTAAGACTGATGAGATATAGATAAGATTTGATATTGCATATTTAATGGCCTATGAAAGAAATTCATGGCTATTAATTCCTTATACTTCATTAAGCTGTAATGATGCATTTGTAAAAATAGATCAAAGGTGGATAAATATACTATAAGGAACATTGCATGAATGATCATACTAACCAACAGCAACATAAATATAGAGGGGTTTATTCAGTCTGCCAACATGACAAAGTTTAGCTCTTAGTGGTACAATTACTTGTATTGTGGTGACTGGTTGAAAAGTCTTTCATAAAGTTGGAACATATTCAGTATCATGAAGATGTACTGTTAAATGCTGTGAAAGGGTCAGTGTCGTATAAAATCATTTAATCTATGACTGTAAAAACATACAGTGACAGGGAATCTGATAAGACAAATGTTTTGATGCTATGTTGGTTTGATTGTTTTCAGGTCAAGATTCAACAGCCACCCTGAATATTTCCTGTACTTTAAAATTTTGAATTTTAATTTTGCGGGGGATTTTGAAGAATTCACATGGGTTCAGCGTCATTTTCAAATGTACCCATACTGAAAAGACTTAGGACCATATAATCCTCACCCTCTTTCCAGATGGAGGTCGGCAAGCAACACCACCTCCACCTTTTATTTTGTAACGAGGCAATCTTACTGTAGAACTAATGTACCAAGTACATACACACTATTATCAATACACCTGCACAATCAATGCAGCACAATACTGCAACAACTCATCTTTGTGAAGCTCACAACGTTCAGTACATTGCTACATCCTGATACCGTAGTTTGGTAATATAGTTCATAGTGTGCATTGAAAAGTAGAAGCTTTCGAATTCATTACCTCATTCAGATTGGAGGCCTTTAAAACTCAAACTGGCGTAATGCATTTCTCTTTTTTTTTCAGTTACACTGTCTAATATGTAAGTCCAACACAAATAACCAATGGTCAACTCAGCAGGGTAGATGTCCATGGAAATTACTTTATTATAGATAAGCTGTAGAGTTATTTAATGAGAGAGAAGCGACAGAAAGATATTATAGGTTATTAACCATACACAGTTCATAAGAGATTTTGTCATTTAGCTCTGGCAGATCTGATCTGTGAACCACAAGCCAGTTACTGTAACAAGTACAAAGTGAGGAGGGCTGATAAAGCTGTGACAGTAACACGCCAGCTACAAGCCTGAGTACCTGCAGAGTTCCTGAGACAGTTTGGCTGCAAGACATGGGACTGCTGACAGGCAAAGAGGACTTTTCCCCAGTCATTTCTCTCATCCGTACATGTTTTCAGGAGTTTCCCAGGATTAGAAAAGGTCCAAACTTTCTAAATTCATAAATGTTGACAGAAACCTGAATAAATCTAACTAAATTGGAGTTTTTTTCTTGGCAGTAAAAAAAAAAAAAAAAAAAAGAGTATCAGATCAAAAGTTGTTTCCATAATATACCACTTGCTTTTACCATTTTACTTGCTCCTCACGTGTTTTTAAAGAACCACAAGATGATTCAATACCTGCCAAGCTGAATATTTGCCACGTGTCTAGTAGTGCTTCCTGTTCTAATGCAAAGCCCTGCTGGACAGTGGGTGTTCTTTTGAATTGGTATTTAAAGAGTAAACAGCCACGGAGGAGAGGAACAATTCTACAAACATTTTCTCTCATAACGGAACAATAAGAGTAACAGAAGTAGAAAACAGATTCCCTCACCTTCACGTTCAGATACATTATAGCAATGTTAACATATGTTAAAAAAAACTAACAGAGATAACATATTCTTAAGACCACAGCCCATTCACCTCCGTACTCCTATTACCATAGACACCTACAAGAGATCAGAGAAGAACTAGATGAAAGGAAGAGAAGCCCTTTTTGACATTGATCCTCATGCTCCAGTAGAGCAGGTCTTTAGTAACTGCGTCCAAACAGGGTGTAGTACTGGGCAGGCTCTTTGCCACTGACACACATCTGACCAGGCTGTAGTGTCTTCAGGGGGGAGAAAGGGATACAGAGGCTCTTCGCTCCCATGGAAGGAGCTCCAGGCTCCAGGTCCTGGTCCCTACAGGAAAACAAAACACAAAAATATCTTTACGGGTTGAAATTAGAGTATGTGATGCACAAGGAGGTGACATTGGGCGGGAATAACTAATATATTAAAATATTATTATTATTATTATTATTGCTGTTTTCAGTCATCTGTGCACATAATGAGGTGCTTGAATACGTTTTCTTTTTTTCTTTTGTTATATCATAAAGGTGAAGCGAAGCATGAACGATCACATCAGACAGTAGTATGTCAGACGTACTTGGCAGTGGTTTTCTTGATCCAATCCTCGCACTGAATTCCTCCACAGAAGGGGATCTGGACAATCTATCAAACAAGACAAGGGTTTTACCAGTCATTTACAAAAAAGAGGACAGTCAGTGAAATAGTTTACGCTGAGTCTAGGTTGTGTTGCTCACCTTGCCCTGATCCAACTCTTTCTGGAACTGTTCCATTGTGTCTGCAGCCACCATGTTTTTCTTCAGGTCATCTGAAGCTCTGACAAACACAGACACGACACACTTTAATCAGTCTTCTTGCATGTTTATGGGCAGCCATTAAGCACCTCTTCATTTTGCAGTAATTTTGTGCATTCTCATTTACAGCTTTCACAGTCTGTACTATCACACACAATTTCTAACACAACATCGCCCCCAGCTGGTTGGGAAAGGGGATCATTTAAAATCTGAAATGACTGATTTTTTTGGGCCACCTCGGGGCAGGAGAAACAAGTTGTAAACACACACTTGCTTCTTCACATACCCAGAAGTCAATTCCAATATTGACTCTGTTTTACCAGAGTTTTTGGTCTTTACCAGCACCTGAGGGACAAATCTGGCTCCTCAGCTGCTAGTTAGTGTGCAGTGCCAAAGAATTAAACACATTCTTGCTCATAAAAGAGGTTTTGGGGCTGTTTTTGCCAGGGCAGAAACTCTGGGTTTGGGTTGGAGCTACAGGGCGGAGATCCAGCACCATGACCTAAACATGAAAGCCCAGAGCACCAGGGCCACAAAATCAAATGGATGAAGCTCCTTGACAGGAAGAGGAAATCAATGGAAGGGGTCAAGTACAGAAACAAGTGAATTTTATTCCAAGAAAAAGAGTTTCCAGCTGTCACTGTTGCAATCTACATGATTGTAAGTTAAGGTCCGACTGCCATGAGAACAGGAGGTTCAGTATGTATTTTTCTGTACAGTGAAAGTCTCTGTAATAGCATGTCTTTCTGTCACATGACACTACAGACCACAGTGTTAACATTCTTTCAGTGGAATTTAGAGCCCTTGAGGCAGTTTTTCCATACTCTGACAAGACAGCGTACCACTTGTTAGTTGTTTGCCTAGTTGTACTTCTGATACGCAAGTATGACCCTAGTGTGTGGTGCTGCATCTTACTTATTATACAGGCTGGTCTGGATGTCCTCCAACATGGCAAGCAGCATCTTCTCCACCTCAGCTTCTGGAACTGTCACCTTCACACCCGAGTCTCTCCTCACAGCAACACACTGACGCTGCTGCATGTCTTTAGGACCCACTTCCAGACGGATAGGAACTCCCTGAATGAGAGACCCAGACATACAAAGACAGAAACAACAGAGAGACAAGAGAGAGAGAGGAAGCTATTCATGACACGTGTTGACTTATGCTTTATTTCATTGTTTTCTCTTGTTGAATTACTGTCTTCAGTTAAAGCACTTCATTAACTACTACCACTGTTACAATTGTATCTCTGACCTTGAGTTCCCAGTGGTTGAACTTCCACCCTGGGGAGTAGTTGTCTCGGACGTCAGTTTTCACCCTGATACCAGCATCCAGCAGCCTGCTCATATATTTAGAGCACTGGGTCAATAGTGCCTCTTTCTCCTGCTCTGGCAGGGAGGCAGTGATCCCACATGGGATGATGACAACCTGGAAAAACAAGTAGTCTATGAGTTATCTTCTGAATGTGTCAGAGTTTAACATGAGCTGGTCATTTACTACCATGCAAGCAAAATAAGAATAAGAGAAAAAGCAGGTGTCTTGTGCTTCATGGTAATTACGGTACACATCTGTCAGGTAAAAAAAACAAAAAACAAAAAAGTGTGTGTGTGTGTGTGTGTCTACCTGCAGACAGGCCACTCTGGGTGGCAGTACAAGACCCATGTTGTCACCGTGGACCATAGTGAGGACACCAATGGTCCTGGTAGTGATTCCCCAGGAGTTCTGGAAAGCCAGCTGTTTCTCACCCGGCCTCTTTGGATCCTCAAACACAATCTCAAACATCTTGGAGAAGTTCTGACCAAGATGGTGGGATGTTGCACCCTGAGGAAGTGCAAATCAATGGGTCAGATGTGGGAAACAGGAAAAGCTGTGTTTACTTTGCTGTTAAAAAATCCACTCAAATGAAATCAATTGTGTATGAAAGAGAGAATCGAGTGAAGTACTCCAGTATACTGCAGTACCTGAATGGCTCTGCCGCTGGCAGAGATGAACGCCTCCACAGTGGTAGTGTAATCTCCACCTGCAAACTTCTCTTTCTCCGTCTTCCTCCCCTTCACTACGGGGATCGCCATCAGCTCCTCATACACCCTGGCGTACAGATCCAGAATCTGAAGCACCTACAAATAAATAATGTGTAAAGCACACAAAGACTTACTGTTTTGCAACCTGAATGCACTGCGGTATTATGCATCACAGACAACTACAGATGAGTGCTTGTGGTGGTAGTGTTTGTCTGGCTGTTACCTCCTCAGCTGCCTCCTCTTTGGTAGCAAAGGCCGTATGTCCCTCCTGCCATAAGAACTCCCTTGTCCTCAGGAAGGGCTGGGGATGTTTGAACTCCCATCTCTGGAAGGAGGAATGGGGGAGAGAAAGAGGTCAGAACAGTCTTGTAATAAGACAGTGAAGATGTACAAGCACGATGTGTGAAACAGGAATTGTGAATGGAAACAAAGTAGGTGTGACTGTAGGAGGATACTGACCACAACATTACACCACTGGTTGAGTTTGATTGGCAGGTCTCTGTGGGACTGGACCCATTTAGCATAGGCAGGGTACATCACTGAAGCAAAACAGGAGCAAGAGTTCATAGAAAACACAACAGATCAACAAAACCAGGCTATTCACTCCATCAAAATCAAGTGAAATGTTTCAAAAGCCATTAAGAGAGTGTGTATGCTCAGGCTATGTGTGTCTACTCGGATATGCAGTCTGGTCTTAAGCTAAAGAGCTGTGGGTCAGACCTGTCTCACTGGTGGGTCTGACAGCAATGGGCTCGGCCAGCTCAGTCTTTCCTGACCGGGTTACCCAGGCAACCTAATAAAGATGACATCACCAAGAAACGATTATTAACATCATGCAGTCATAATGTTGTGCTCCATTCATTATCTTTTCGTTTCAGCAAAGTATACTGCTGACATTTTTATTTTTCTTAAACACGGGCTCCAACATGTTATTTTATCCATGCAAGGATGACATAAAAGAATGGTCCCTTTACCTCTGGAGCAAAGTCTTCAATATGGGACTTTTCCTTCTCCAGGGCAGCCTGAGAGACAAACATGGGGAAGTAGCAGTTCTCCACACCCAGTTTCTTAATCTCCCGGTCAAAGAATTCTTTAATGGCCTCCCAGATGGCGAAGGACCAGGGCCGCAGCACATAGCAGCCACTGACATCGTAGTACTCAATCATCTCTGCTTTAGTGATGACCTGGAGGAAACAAGCAACATATCAAAAGGGGCCTTTTCAAAAGTTGCATCAGAAAAGACTGGACTTTTTTTAATGTTTTCTTTGTGTTCATCAGAGATTTTTTTGCAAGCAGAAAAGGTTTAGTTTGCGAACCTGCATCTGTTTTACTCACCTGAGAGTACCAGTCAGCCAGGTTCTCCTCTTTCTTGGCCTCCAAACCCAACCTGTCAAGAGACAGGCAAGTTAGTATGATGCAAACATTGACATTATGATACAATACAGATCACTTAGTATTTCAAGGTGTTTTTATTTTGTTAATCACAATTTTTAAATGATTATTTTCTTAAGAAGTGGAGATCCTAATTTGGACCCAAAGTCTGTGTGTTTAACTGCATTCCAGTATTCTCTACTCAGACTGTTATTATGTGCGCTTCATGGCAGTGGTGATGAAGTGCTGCCCAAACACAGTGACAGGGTGACCTGGGAAATGACCACAACACAAACACTGACAGATCAGGCCGCGCCCGATTAGAAGGTACAAGTTTACTCCTGAGTGCATTCAAACATTTCTAACAAAACACACAGCTATTCCCAGTCCAGCCAATCATGCAGCTCCAAGCTCACATCAGTAACTGTGAAGCCAGCAAACCAGCTTCCTACTGACAAACAAAAGATAGGGCCGCACCATACGGGAAAAAAAGCATAATGCCCATTAATGGGCTGATTTTAATATCATAGTTATTAGTCTTTATCTGAGAAACAGGAGTCTTTATTGTGCTTTATGGTTTCTATACACAAAAAAATTATTGTTTATATCAGCAGGTCTTTGGAATGTAAGGGTTTACAGGAGCCAATGTGTGTATTCATTATGATTAAAAAAAACAGAATATAAATATTTATATATATTAGTGCAGCACTATCATAGAGCAATACATTTTCATCCTGAAGGCTGACAGCAGAACACAAGCACTGATCAAGCAGATAAAATAAACACAGCAACCATTAAAAACTCACCAAATGTGTGTACAAAAATGTAAAAAATTCTCTTCAGTCGATAAGCTACGGTAGCAGACGGCTGCATATGGATGATCCATCTTCAGTCTCCAACAAACAAATCCGAGTATCTGCCTCTGTCCTCGCACAGTCCCATTTTTGTTTAAAGGCTAAAATACACCACTCATGGCATTGCAAAGTTTGAGTAAAACTATCCATCAACTGCCACGTACAGTATGTGGTAACAATTCAACTCTGCCACAAAAAACTATGCATCTCACTACAGAATCATCTCATTCATGATATAATGTAATAACATAACTATAATGTGCTCAGAACACAATGATGAGAAGAGAGTTCAGTGCAATGTTTTTACTGGCTCAGACACTCTGATGCTGCTTCCAACATCCAACTGTAATACAATGCCATGTAATCTCATTACACGTCTTTTTTTAACTTTTCGTTCAGCGTGCGGAGCGCTGCTGCAAGAGGGATAAATCTTTCCACAAGTGACGAGAGTCAAAAATATGGATCTGAACACCTGTTGGTGTTTTGACATTCATAATGTGAGTTTAAATCTGCACTTATAGAACGAGTCTGAAAGAAAGAGGTCAAAGTAGAAAAGCTGACTTCAGATGCAAAAAGTAAAATATAAGTTTGTCCGTCAATAACATTACAATGATGTTCACAGCATTTGTAATGAGGATTATCATTTTGACTGCAACCAGAGAAGAACTTTTATAACAAGCATTGTGCTGGCTAGAAACGTTTGAAACTTTTATTATTCTACTTCCTCACCCCTCTCCTTTCATTTGTCTCTCACCGTGTTTGTTTCTTGGGTCCTTGACCCTCTCCTGCACCTCCTGCTCCTCCTGAGGCATCCTTGCCCTGGCTGGCTTTGTCTCCTTTCCCCTTCTTCCCTCCTCCTCCTTGTTTCTCAGACTTGTTCTCCCTCTCTTTGCGGTTTTTGTCCTCTCCTCCTGTGGCTCCAGCAGCAGCCACTGGTTTATAATCCTCTCCAGTAAGTGTCTTGTATTTGGTCTTCAGGTCCAGGAGAGTCTTCACAGCTTCATCTACCTGGTCCTGAAATGGGAGGTGAGGGGGTTGGGGGGGACAGCTGTTTTGATGTATTCCTCTCCAGTTCTAGCTGTATTTAATTTCACTCTGTGACTGATTCCTTACCTTGGGGGCTTTCTCTGACTTCAACTTCCTCACCAGCTCCCCCTGTTGGGCCACCTGTGAGAACAGTTTCTGGGCCTGTGGTGAGGAGCTGGACTGAGTCGATGACGAGCTGGTCTGGACTGGGCTACATGGGGCTTGCATTTCTGGTTTGTAATCCTGTCCGGTCTGTTGTTTATACTCTGCCTTCAGATTCAACAGCTGCTTCACTGCAGCATCTATCTGATCCTGAAACAGCCAGCACAAAGAGAAGTATTTAGTAACAGCAGCAGGAACAGATGCAGGACTACTCTACAATATAAAGACTTTGAAAGCAAGGGAAAACTGGTGGGACGGATGTGTGATCTCACCTTGGAGGCCTTTTGAGCCTTCAGTTTCCTGACCACTTCTCCCTGCTCAGCAACCCTTTCGTGGAGGCCGGAGGCAGCAGGGGCAGGGCTGGGGCTGTTCTGGACTGAGACGGGGGCTTTCTGGACTGGGGCCACTCCAGGCTTGTACTCCTGGCCTGTGACCTGTTTGTACTCTGCCTTCAGGGCGAGAAGCTGTTTCACTGCTGCATCAATCTGGTCCTGGGGACACATGGACGATGATACTGTGACTCGTTTGAAGGCAGTTTTTAATCACACAGGAATGGGTTTACACTTGTACTGACACAATCATAATTAACATTAAGAAAAATATTAATATTCCAATGAAATAAGCTTAGCTTAGTGGCTAATTTTCACCAACAGAGGTCAGGTTTAGCTTTTTATCATTATTCACATACGTTGATGCAACACACCAGATCTACAAGCAAAGTATTTTATACCTTATTGTTATTAGCGTTATTAATGCAGGTACTTTATCCATTCTTCTCCTTTTACACAATCTTTGGTATTCCCTTTCTCATATGTTCTACAGAGACACGTCTTCTGCATTTTACTGAGTTCAACTTTTAAAAATCGTCATATAAGACCAGAAACACCCCTGCTGTATTCTTGCCATGTTACTTCAAGGCAGTTTGGAGAGGCGCTGTGTGATGACAACTGTCAACTGTCCCTCTGAGCTCTGCCCACCTCAAACCAGTTAGAAAAAGGGAGAGAGTTTTTATTTAATTTTTTTTTTAAAATCTCTATCTCTACTGTTTGCGATGTTGCATCAGAATACCTTGGGGGCTTTCTCAGACTTCAGTTTCCTCACAACCTCCCCCTGTTGGGCAACACGTTCATACAGGCCAGAAGGAGGAGGAGGAGAGGAGGAGGAGGAGGAGGAGGAGGAGGAAGTTGCAGGAGACAGAGCAGAGGAGGCAGGAGTGGAAGGGGACATCCCTGGTTTGTAATCCTGACCGGTCAGCTTTTTAAACTCCGCCTTGAGAGCGAGGAGCTGCTTCACTGCTACGTCAATCTGGTCCTGGTACCATCAACAAACCAGCTTATCTTTGCATGTTGTTAAGGATAAACTTCACTGGCATGCACATGAAGTGGGAGACAGGACCAGACATATTTGGGAAACGAGTAGTGAGCGACTAGACAAATGACTTCGGATGCGAAAATTCACAGGGCAGTGAATGAGAATACGAGAAATGACTGGACAAGTTTCAACAAATGGACAGATAACTTAGGACATGAGGGTTGACTAGACAAATGGATGTGGACATAATTACTACTTTGGAAGAATGTCCCAATACCTTAGGTGCCTGCTCTGCCTTTAGTTTCCTGACCAGCTCACCCTGCTCGACAACGCGAGTAAATGGGCAAGAGGAGGAGTCTGTTGCTGTGGGGGCTGGGGCTGGAGCAGAAGTGGGAGGAGTCATGCCTGGCTTGTAGTCCATACCTGTCTTCTGCTTGAACTGTGCCTGCAGAGAAAGAAAAAAATGAATGAGACTGCATGTCACTGGAATAACTGTGAGGCTTTATTGTGTTTAATTAAGGCTGACAGACCTTCAGGGAAAGCAGCTGCTGAACTGCCTGGTCCACCTGGTCTTTAGGAGCCTTGGAGGCCTTCAGCTGGCGGACAGTTTCACCTTGTGCTACAATGCTGGAGAACAAGTCACCAGCTGAGGCTGAGTCAGATGCTGGGGCAGAGGTTGAGGTAGCCTTTGCTGGGGCAGCAGGCTAAGACGAGAGGAAAGGCAGATTTAGAGATGAAGAAGCAGAGCAAAACACTGACAAGTACCAGTTTATCCGTGTTGTACTGACAGACTCTTAGCCTATTTGTCCAACATTTGCATGACAGGTTAGACGAGTTAGCTATCACTACCACTGTCTTATGCTGTACATAGCATCAAGCCCTAGGCAACTCTGTGATTTGTGATATTAGGCAAAGTAAAAATATGATTGACTTCCAACTGGGACATTTACCTGAAAATCTCATCCAAGTCTAGATCAATAATTTTTCATCCATACTAAGCAACAAAAGACCAGATTGCATCAGAGTCTAAATACTCAGCAAGCTCACTTGAGGTGAGTAGTGGAGCTCTGGCTTATAGCTGAAGTTTCAAATAAATTCTGCCTTTGGGACATTTTAGAGTTCTTTTCACTGATAACAAATCAGATAAAACAGAAGATAAAGGCCATTGGTATATAACTAGAAAACATTTGGATGAGGGGTGTCTTCTACAGCACTCACTTTGGTGCTGGAGGCCTGGCTCTTGCTCTTCTCCTTGGATCCAGCAGTTGGCATCTCCTTGACATGTCCATCAGGAATGTAGAGGAGGACACAAGGACAATCCTTACAGCTGTTAGGACTACAGATGTTAAAAACATCAGACAGAAACAAGCTTAGAAGCTTAGACAGCAGAAAATGGCGACAGCACCGGGCAGATCCATGTACATCTGTTGTGTCTCTTCCCCTTACCTGACTGGCTCATAGGGCTGGTCACAGATGTAGAAGCCCCGTCTCTGGAGCTGGATGATGTCTCCTTTCTTCAGGTTTTTCAGACAAGGATCTCCAAGCATCCTCTCCTCTGACTGAGAGAGTTGAGAATGAGAAAAAGTCAACAAAAGGCATAAAAATAACAAAAGCAAATATCACAAACTCTGCAAGGGTAAGAACACATACTGCTGAACAGACCTTGCTGTTTTTATTAATGTAGTCTTTGAAGTCATCGTCCTTGGTGATGACGGCTTTGGAAATGAGAGGCTGGTAGTTGATGCAGATGGTGGGCAGTGGGGGGGCACTGTTTGTGTCAGCAAGCCATGTGATCTTTGTGGTCTTCTTGTAGTCCTTGTTGTCCAGGTTCAGACGAGCCTCCATGGACACGACCTTACCGTCAGCCCCTCTGAATGGAGAGAATAGTTAAGCGTGATGTCATGTAATTCTCACTGACAATGCGGACTAGCTGAGCAATGATCTTAAATACTTGTTGATCTTGGTGATGATGAGGTTGCCCCAGTTGATGAAGGTAACCATCTCGCCCTCTGAAAACGTTTCAGCATCGGCTCCTTCAACCAGAACTCGAGGTCCATACCAAACCTTCTTCATGCCCACGTCTGCGTTCTGGATGGACACAGAAGTTGAGTGTTTCATAATTGAACACAAAATAAATAAATAAATAAATCACATTATTATTTCCAAAGTGCCCATTTATATCCAAAGTAATATTTGTTCTTCTGAGTCACAGGAAGATTTTACATCCTATCTATAATGGCTGAACTTCTGTAAAGTGCAAAAAAAAAAAAAAAAAATCAGAAATGGTCTCCTGATTAGATCATCTAGTGCAGAAATCTTTAGAGAGAGAGAGAGAACCAGAGAGAGACCCTAACCTTAGGATGTTTGGCCACTTCTTTGACCTCCTCTGTAGCCTCTGGGACGGAAACAGGAACCACATAGGAGCTGGACAGAGCTGTGTACCTGGGAGCTACTGGGTCAATAACCTAACACATGCACACACACACACAAAAACAGATACATAAAGGTCAGTAAATGAAACCACAGGCTTCTGCTTCATAAGATTTCCCACAAAAAATGGTAAGTAATGAAAGGGCAAAGCAGGAAATGAGGCAACTTTATCCAAAAATTGTTTTTCTTTGAAAACAAATCACAACAAAAATTGGTGCAAAAATACCCCAGATCAGTAAGTGACAAATGAAGAAAGGAAGACGCACAAGAAAATAAGATGAGTGAACCATGGGTGCATGAAAGTGAGACAAACAAGCTTTTCTTCAGCTGCTCATTCAGCCACCAGGCACTATTTTACCAGCCAGCTTGAGTGTTTAGAAGGCCAAATGACAACTGAATGGATAGCAGCAGCATAGACTGTCCAAGCAGAAGTACAAAAAACAAACACTGTTGAATACTTTGACACAAACTACCTCACAGTACAACGGAATCTGCACGTATGCAGGCCACAGTGGGAACAGGAATTATCTCATTTATAACAGTGATGAACCGATAAGCGCGATTTGATCAATTTTATGATTTTTATATGCTAAATCACAAAACAATCAGTCTTATTAAATAATTTTTCCCACAGACCTTAGAGCATCAAATGTGTAACACTTTGTGGTCTTGACTGATAATCATACCAAATGCTGAAAATGTATCTCTTGTGATCTTTTTGCAGTGAGATGACAGCTGCTACAGAAAAACCACTTCTTATCAAAGTTCTTATCAGTAATCATGACACACTAACAAACTCATGATTATCTGTGAGGACCATGTTAAACAAAGTGGATATAGTCAATAAATTAAGAAGAAATGTCTCAACTGCTCTGCCGGATTAAAGGAAGGGAAGTTACGCAGAGGAGACATGACGAGAGGAGGATTTAACACTGGATATAAAGGTTGTGTAAATATAAAGAGAGCTTCGATTTGACACTTCCTGTGGTGAAGGGACTGTCTGACATTTACGGAGGATGGAAAATAGGAGGTGATGAAAGCAACAAACAGGTAAAAAAAAATAAATAAATAAAAAAGGAGGTGATGAAAGCAACGAACAGGTAAAAAAAAAAAGGATGGTGTGAAAGCAAGTTAACGCCGATCCATTATTTTATCATATTATTAGTTTTTGTGACAAGATCCAAGATAAGCTTTCTCATAGGGGGCCCAACCCCGGATACAAACCACTTCATTAAAGCCTGCACTTCTAATGCACGCAGATTTAAAGCAGCACCTGGGAGCTAGTAGAACCTCCTAATGTCTTGCTAAAGGACATGTCTCTCTGACCAACCACGACACAACTCTGTTACCCTCTGCTTTTTAAAGTTTTTTGTCTTTTGACAGCTACACAGGGATACAGTTTACACACTCTGAACATCTGTCTGGCTGGTAAAGTAGTGAAGGTTGTTGGTGGATTTTCAGACAAACCAGGCCATGATGAAAGCAGGGGGTGGTGGGTGACAATGAGCAAGAAGAGGAGGTGGAGGAGTACCTTCAGACAGCTAACTGGCAGCTTGGAAACAGAAGAGTGAGATGCTGTTTAATGTCAGATACAAGGAGGGAGGAAGAGAGAGGGGAAAGAGGTACAGACAGATTTACACAGAATGGACCTTTCACATAATTTTCCCTCACTGCTTTGTCCTAAAACAACTGTTGCACTCTCCTGTTATTGTTTTGCACTTATGTTTCCACCTCTAGCCAAGCCTCAACTTTCCTTCCGAATGAGCAACATTATCCACCACGTTATGAACTCCCAAAGCCCAAATACAGAAAATGGATAAATAAAATGCCAGTGGGAGACTTTTCAGGTCTTGAAAATGTTAAATTAGCAACACAATGTTAGCATAAAATCACAAGGATTCCGACAAGCACTGGCCTAAGAAGCACCACCTGCAGAGACAACAGATCACAAATCAGATTTAGTGACCAAAGATTTAATCATATTTTGTGACTGAAAATTAATTCAAATCCGTTTCAACTTGAGCCAAGTCTGTTAAGCTTCATTAATGCTTTTTCTCTTGTTCCGTATGTAATCAAATACACTTGTGGCTATTCACTAGCAACTGTATGTGCTACCAGTAAGTAAACTGATCATTAAATAGCCACACAGGTACAAAAGGTGAACATTTACATAAAATAAGGCTGTTTGGTGAGCGACAAGTGCACGGCTACTAACACTTCAGAAGTATTTAAAGAAATCTGTAAAATTTTCCAATTAAGATAGAGTGGTATCCTAGGTAGAATAAGGCCTGAAGTTCTGGAGCTAGCACAGGAAACCAAACAGGTTTTAGAAACCACTGAGTGATGCCACAGTGTAGAAGACACGATGTCTGTTATTTCTTATCTGGTTTGCTTTTGTTCTCTTCTGAACCATGACTGTGATTTAGCACCACATGTACTCCCGTGGTCAGTGATCTCAGAGGCTTTAGCCAAATCTTGGAACATCTAAAACAAATAGGTGTGAAGGTGAAGATCTGTAAGCACATTAAAACATGAGCTGCTCTTACACCAACTATAAATATCATAAATACAACCAAGTTGATGTGACAGAAGTTTGGAGGAGTGAGACTGTCTGAAGAAGGCAGAGGGGAGGAGGAGTTAGTCGATCATGCACATGAAGCCCTTTGCAAAAACAGAAGCAGCTGTTTGTAAAGCTGACGTCATCCTTTAAGCCTTTTATTTAACTCTGCCAATCAGAAGTGATGCAAGAAAAGCCTGTCATTAGAATGAAATGTACTTTAAAATTCAAACTAACTTCTGAAACCTCTCATTTCTTTTTTCCCTTGCATTAGATATGTATTATATGTCTAACCCAACCATAAGCATCACACCTTCAACTTGACTTGGGGATGAAGCAGCAAGTGCCAGCAAGGGAAACGACACGGATGAAGCAACACTGACGTTCAGACAGATGAAACTGGATAGAAACAACATAAATACAAAAAAAAAAAAAAAATCTGGGGTGTGAAATGAAGGAAATGGCTTCGTTTATTGAGAGATTTTTCAGTGTTGGGGGGGGGGAGGTGAATGAAGCTTAATGAAGCAGGAAACCAGGTAGCAAATTAAAGTAACAGAATGAGAACATCCAAGCAGAAAGAAGCCATGCCAGCAGTGAACCCACAGGCAATTCTCTGAACCATTGTCAGTCACAGGCAGGTAGTGTGTCATATGTGTTCATTATAGCCCCCCTTTCTCTAACACATAAAACCAGACCGATCAGACAAACTTATCACCTATCCCTCAAAAACAGCAGATACAAGGGCCTGTACTTGAGTGTCTTATAAGATTAAAATCAACAGTTTGATTTTCAGACAGACTGATCACAAAGGTAGCATTACATCATGTTGGCACAGTCAGTGGTCTACAGAAGGCAATTTAAAATATTTGAAATCATTTGTACACCTTATTCTTACTACAATTCAGATTATGCTTAAAGGAGACGAATTCAAAGTCAGAATCATTTTGAACACCTTTTAAGTGTATGGCTAGGTTCAGACAATCAGTCCTAAACGTGGGATGACGAAAGTGAAAAATGTACCTTCTTGTTGAAGGCCCAGATCTTGTCCCACTCCATGTTCACCACTGACCTGGATCCACCCTAGAAAGAGCAGGATAAAAGAATATTTAAACTCTTACAAAAGCCTTTTGCACTCCACGAGTGCGACAGTGAAGGTGTAACATGACAAAATGTGAACTCTTTTAAGTCCTTTATTTTGACATTGTGACACTCAACACAGAAAGCTAAAAAGAACAATTCAGTGGAATACTGTGTGCAATGTTCAGAATGGTTCTCAATGTGTTAAATGCCTTTTTCGGATTATGATTTCGTATTCATCATATTCTCTGTTCTGGCAGAGAGTCGAGAACATTATCTTTCATACATTCATTATCTGCAATCAGATAATCATCTTTTAACTGTGACTGACATACCTGGGCAGCTATGAACTGTTTCAGACCCTCAACAGTCATTCCTCTCCTCAGGACTCCTCTGACAGTGGGGAAGCGAGGGTCATCCCTAGTGCAAGGGATGAGAAAAGTCAAAAGAGAACATGGCAGCAGATATGAAACAAGTAGGTGAAGAGAGTAAGGGGAGGAATATGTGGCTAATTAGGGGACACAGAGGATCGTGTGAGGGGCCACCTTATGCATTCAGCATCAGCCTCCAGATAAATCACACTGAACCTACCATCCATCGACGTATCCCTGGTCGACAAACCAGGTGAGCTTCCTCTTGGACAGCACTGTGTTGTTGAGGTTGAGTCTGGCGTACTCCCAGATGTAAGGCTTCCTGAGGCGTAGGGCCTCGATTATCCAGTAGAACTGCTCATCACGATCATGGTACTCAGTGGTCCTAAGGGCGTGGGTCACACCCTCCAGGCTGTCCACGATGGGACAGGCAAAGTCATATGTTGGGTAGACTCTGAAAAAAAGAATTGGAACAGTTTCAACAATTAGAATTTGGAGAATATTGATACAAGTACTCCAGATGTCAATGTGCAAATTGTTTGATTATTTAGTTACTTATTACAAATCATTACAACTAATGACTTAGTTTCCCTTCCCTGGATTATTATAATCAAGTACTTGTATGTGTTTCCAGTGCGAGGGTGGGGAGAGTTCTTGCAGCGGAAGAGGGTGGGGTCTCTCATGCAGCCGTTGTTGGAGCTCATATCAATCTTGGCCCTCATGCAGCAGGTCTGACCATACTCTGTCCCAGCTTTCATCTCAGACCACATCTTCATGTTCTGTTCCACCGCTACACAAGGGACAGAAGTTCCATAGTGAAGCTTCATTAAACTCACAAATGTGCATGTTGTAGCATCAACATTCAGTGTGATGTTTCCCCAGACGTACTGTTATTTCTGCATTTGGACTCAGCGCGCTGCTCCCTCTCCTGCTTCATCTGCTCAGGAGGCGTGTTGTCGATGTAGGCCTTGCCCTCAGCTAACAGCTGTTCACCGAATCGCATTATGGTAGGGAAGTGGTCGCTGGTGTAGGTGAACTGGTCTGGATGGATCTGGAGCATGGCAACATCTTCCAGGATCACCTGACAACAAATACAAATGTGCAGAATAAGAACACAAACCCTTTGTTAGCATTTTTTTTCACCTGAACAATGAAAAGTCAGAACAGTTACCTTTTTCTTGAGACAGTCTGGAAATAGTGACTAGTTTTTACATCTGAATGTTTTACCTTCTCAAAGTCCTCCTTTTCCTTCTCAGGGTTGGTGTCATCAAATCGCATGATGAGCTTTCCTTTAAATGTGAGCTGGTAGTGCTGGTTGAGGAGGGCAGCCTTGGCATGCCCGATGTGCAGGTATCTGATCGAAGAGACAGAAAAAATCTCCTCAGCTCCAATGAATTAATCTAACAACATACGATCTGAACTTCTTAACTCCAGATCAGCGCTTACCCGCTGGCCTCAGGGGGGAATCGAACCACCACCTTGCCCATCTCAGCTCCCGGCAACTCCACAAACTTGCCAACATCCTGTTTCTTCTCTTCTGACTGTTGCCCAGGGATAAAAAACAGTCAGAAATACAACAGCAGAGCTACATTCATGGTGTACTTATTCTGCTACTTTCTGAGTGAAGAGTGAGTTACAGTAAACACGACAATCAACCAATGAATCTGTGAAGACTGAAGTGTAATTTAACAAGACAGCGATCATCAGTTTAATTTACATAGACAGCAACAGTTTCTGCAGTTTTTGTTCATTGCTATTTAAACACTTTTTCACACAAGCAATTTTGTTTTTCTTTGTTTAGGAACAAAAACAAAAACACGGCAGTTCACGACACAATTTGCTCCAAATATAACGAATGTCAAATGACAAATCATGCACTGAATTGACATTGTAAATGTCTGAAATTGTACTTACACTTGATTTGTTCATTGGAACTTTCTTCACAGTATACTTGTTGCCAACAGCAGAAAAGGGAACCTGCGAGCTCAGGAAAGAGAACCAGCGACTGACATGGACAAAGGATTTGCCTTGGTTCAGCCACTCCTCATGAGCTGCAGAGAAACAACCACAGCTTGTAGTGCTGCATTTCACCTGTCACATTCCAATCAAAAACAAACAGAAAAAAAATGATGTTGATGCAAACTGGTACATCCTGGATGGCACTGACCTTTGAGGGCCGCCCAGACAGAAAGGTCAGCCAGGGTGACAGAATGTCCAACCAGGAAGGTCCGCAGTGAAAGGGCTTTATCCAGTTCACCCAGTGCCACAGTCAAACCCCGCTGACCACACAGACGGCGAGCGCTGAACTCCAACCAGTGGTCGACCTGCAGATACCAGATGAAGAGCATCTCAAAAACAGATCAGGAACCCCAAAGTATGTCGCATACACACAAGTAAATATACACACCTCAGTCTGCTCCATCGTGTTGGCCCCATAAAGGCCAAGCGCGGGAGCCACCCGAGCCAAGTACCGACTGATAGAGTTGGCATCATTGAACTTGACTGTACTGAGGAAAGGAGAGAGAACACAAAGTTGAGACAGGAGAGTAATAAGAAAAACAACAAACTGCACAAAACAGAATTTTATACAATAAGTTGTTTAAGCTTAAGCAACAGTTTTATAAAATAATTATGTCACCTACTCTGAGACATGAAGCTGGGTGTCTTTGCCTTCCTCCACTGATACCTGCACACTGGCCTTCACATGTTCTGCTGCCAGAAGTGCCCCTGCAAGACAGAAGAGCAAATTCAGTGTTTTGATTTTGTTGTGAATCTGGGCAAGGATGGCTGAACCAGACCAGCTTCAGTAAACTTTGCTTGAAGAATCCAGCAGTGCTAGATAAGAGACAACCATATTTGCTCTAGATTTGAAAGACATTTTGCTGCTTCAGTATAGAACAAACAACCTGGATGACTGACAAGTTTCAGAAACATTTTGGTCAGAGAACCAGCTTAGCTGGTTCTGCAATGTTTCATGTTCCTTTGTTCAACCGGCAATCTCACCCTTCTCATGTAGCCTCCAGCTGTGCACACTTTGTAGTAGTACTCAGGTGTGTCAGCAGGACACATTGTAATAGACAGTGAAAATAAAATGTTGAATACTGTAGACAAATAAGCTAATTATGTAATTCAGGCTGTGACTTAATGGTGTAGACTAATGTCTAATGCTGGCAAAGAGATCATGTGTCTCTAATCAGAACATCTCTTTCTTCGTTCTCCCAGCATTCCTGAGGTCCTGTTGGTCTCATGCACAGTGTACCCTAAAGGTCTAGCGGAGATAAATTTACTCTATGTGAGCTCATCTCTGCAGAAGAAAACTGGGTTTCCTTTCCACTGACAATCACTGCCCAGTATTCCACTTTCCGGGAAGAGTCCTGGTGCTGAGCAAATGCACTCCACATCCAACACTCCACGTTTCAACTTGCTTGCATCAGCCTGCTGTTTTCACGGTGAAAGGATGATGGCGCTGTTTAGCCACTGTTAGTGCTAATCAATGGATGAGCTTATCTTGATACAAATAAATGACCTACCAGCCACTGCCCTAACTTTATTTAACACGATACAATGAACTGTCATGTCTTATTAAAATACTCTAGGGTATAGTAGATAAATCTGGCACATAACGTAACGTTGCACACGTCTAACCGCAAGCTACCCAGTTGAGCTATGCGAGTTAGCTGATGTCATAATGTATGTGTTGTCATTTGCCTGGCTTATCCATGTGTCATTTCCAAGTTCGTAAAGAGTATCTGCATATAATGAAGCATCTTAATATCTATTCCCGTAAAGCTGTGCTGGCGGAAGAGTAAAGTGTATCTGGTGTCATTAAAGGACATTTTAACGAACTGCCCACATGTGGTTTGGGGTGCCACGACGACAAGCGAGCAAGTTTAGCGTCTTGAAGCCAATGCTACCTATAATTAGCTAACTGGCTAGTAACGTTAGCGAATTTAAAACACGCCCCATTTTAACAGAAATGGGTATACCTACATAACAGTTGTGATTAATCTGGGTAAAGTTACTGTGTTGCTTTATTGCAAAATAAACCACTTCACTAATTTGTAGCTCTTTCCACATTTCGAGTTGCAAACTTGCAATTTTACGATTTTTTTCATGTCTCTCCTATCAACTACGAAATCCCACTGACTGGTCCAGTTTATTTAGTTTTTCCTTAACACAGCTATGCTTATTACGCAAATAAACATCAAAGGGTAACATTTCCAAAGTGAGTTTGTCTGAATTATGACACGAAATGTGACCGGCTAGCTAGCCAGCTGTCACTCACTGCACGCACACGACTCACTGAAGAAAGAATCGCAGGCTGCAACTCACCGAGAGGCGGATTGCTTGTGTTGATGATAAGGTTTAACGCCATACTCTGAGATACTTCTTCCAAACAGGTGATAAAGCCCTTTCACTGTTTAAAAAAAAGCAAATAGCAGTGCGCGCACAGCCAACACACCACACGCCAATGACCACTGAAGCAGGAGAGCACAGAGGAGACGCAGCTTCTTTTGTTATTATGACTGAGAGACAACAACCTAATGGTGCAATACTGCCACCAACAGTACGGGAGTATGGACAGACCAGCGACTGTATGTCAATGGAACAGACTAAACTAGATAGATTCACCATATACACAAAAGTATCCAAACACACCTCTTTATGGGGCTGCTTTTCAGAGGTTGGGCTCGGCCCCTTACTTCCAGTGAAGGGAAATCTTAATGCTTCAGCACACCAAGACATGGTTGGATGAGTTTGGTGTGGAAGAACTTGACTGGCCCACACAGATCCCTGACCTCAACCCCATCCAACACCTTTGGGATGAACTAGAACAGAGATTGTGAGTCAGGCCTTTTGTTCCAACATCAGTGTCTGACCTCTCAAATGTTCTACTGCACGAGTGGGCAAAAATTCCCACAGAAACACTTGAGTGGAACTCTTGTGGAAAGCCTTCCCAGAAGAGTGGAAGCTGTTGTAGCTGCAAAGCTGTTTGTGTGTTTAGAATGCAATGCCATTACAGTCCCTGTTGGTGTAATGGTCAGCTGGCCCAATACTTTTGTTTTATTTTTATGCTTGGCTTGTTTTGTTTCATTGATCATTGTCATTTTACATTTTTGCTTGTTTTTGTGTAATCTAGCATCCACTGTGCAGAAGCTAATGCATTGGCCTCAGCTGTCAGTTAGTAAGTTGTGGAACTGTCTCACAATATGATAATTTAATGGTTTATAAAGATGGCATTTCATTATAGAACAGAATAGCACATTTGTCAGTATTTTAAAACAAAATCTCATTGTGAAGACAGGAAGCATATCTTCATGAATGCTACTGAGGGTTTCTTTCACTGCAACAGATGTCCATCAAAACACAAACACTTTATTGTGAACACAAACATTTAGTCGGAAAATAAATCAATCAGTCATTCTTTTGTGAAACATGAGAAAGTCGAATGATTTTTTTGACCATGAAATGAATCTTCGCCACCTGACTTTACCAGCTATGCCATGTTAACTTAACTTATTATTAAGTCCACTGTCAAGCTAATCTTCAAAAGGAATTTTATATTGAATTAAAATCATCTCTCTCAACCATAAACTGCCTTGTCTAGAGAAATGGATAACAACTTGATATACTTTATAAAACAAGTCTTCTTTCCAGAGCTGACATCTCAGACTGACAGAGCTCTAAGTAAAGCTGTAGGTATTTCATGAAGACATTTTGTTGTTGATGTGACCATACGCCTAGACAAGTTCTAGACAAGTGCCAAGTACTGTATCTCAGTTTTGGCTGATGATCACTACCCTTGTATTTGTTTTTATTTTTGTGATCTTAAAATAAACACTTATTCTCTGAATAAAAAATTAAAACATGATTTGTATGCGATACAAGAAGCTTTTCAAATAACAGTCCTTTACTGAATCGGGTTATGGTTTACAAATTGCTGACATTTTAGCTGTCACGGTATGACAACACTTTCAAATCCTCATTAACTTCTGTTCTGCTTCTCTCACATGGTCTTGTATGTTACCATGTGTTCTCCTTCACACGTCTCTATCATCACGCTGATGTCAAAGTAAGCGTGTATAATGACATGGTAAAAAGACATTTTTCGTCCAGTTTGACCCTCACCTGCCTGTTGTCGCTTAACACGCAGGTGAGTACAGACAGTACTGCCTGTATCATTAATGAGGTCTCAGCCAGAGACAGCTTGGCCTTTTGCTCTCTGCGCCATGACCACACACAACAAAGGCTTTCACTGTTTCAAAGAGTTAAAAGTTTTTATGAAGAGAAGATGGTTGTGTGTTCTTTGAGCATCCTGTTGGTGGTGCATCACCTCAAACTGTGTCACTGATCGCCTAATAGGTTATTGTCAGTAGGTGTGTCATTAAACACACCTGTTGCGAGGTGACACGTCTCAAGTCAAAGCACTTACATTTATTTGCTGCTATTTATTTATTTACTAACTTAAAAACAAACATACACACACGACAATAATTGCTACAATAACCAAACCCAATATACAAAAATATAAACAAAAACAAAATATAACATGACCTAACTGATTGTGTTACGATTCAGTTGCACTGTAATTATCATGTTTACATACCAACCCCTCCGTATTAATAAGTCGCTGCTTGGGTTGAAACGTGCTGATGGGGCGGAACTGGAAGAGGGCAGGAAGAGGAGTTTCGACCCGGACACGTGTTGTATGCGCACCTCCTTCACTGTGGCTTGTTTCATGGACATTTATCGTTGTTGTGAAGTTTGTTTAGCGGTGGATTGATAAGAGCCTTTGCATTTACAACATCTTTAACGTGTGTTCTGTCTCACCTCTCGAACTGGTAAAACAAACATTACGCTCGACCGACATTATTCATCACACGATAACAACAACGATAACATTTCCATTTGTAAATTGCATTAACATTTTTTTAATATCATTTTGGCATTATTACCTCATTTTTTGTTGCTACATTAATCCTAGACATAAACGCCTTTTTATATCACCTCATCATTTAGCTCTTAGTATTTTGCCTATATATATATATTTTTAAGTATTTCGTCTAGTCGTATTTTGAAGTTTTCATGCATATACGCATGTTATTAATCCATGTTCACAAGTAAAGTCCAGTGTTAATGACTTTGAATTATTCCTTACTATTCTACATAGCCTAGATGCGCCCAAATATTGACACACAGTACTGTCATTTGTGCCCATCTGTCCTTCCAGTTTTATGGATACTATATGATGTTTGGTATAATATCAAGCTGGTGGGGTTTTAAAGTCATGTCAGCTACATCAAGTTGTGTGTGGTCTTTTCAGTGCTGCAGCACACCCAGTCTGTCAGTTCAGACTGGTAACATCCAGCATGACTGACCAGTGGATTTACTGTAGGCTTTAGGATATTTGAACTTTCTGTCTTTCTGGTCAGGCATGTCTCAGGACAGTCAACATGGCAAGTGGACCATCTCCAGCAGTGATGATGATGATGAGGCTCTTCCTTCCTCAGGGACTACAACATCGAAGCCTCACCGACCTGCTGTACCCAATCACAGCTTCTCTCGGTCTGCCCGTCCCCCCAGCCCCAAACTGGAACCAGCAACAGCCTCTCTGGAGGTGAAACCAGAACCAGCTAACACCCCAGTATCCTCACTGTTTATTGGCTCTGAGGCCAGACAGTCTGCTGCACTGAGCCAGTTAAATCCAGTGAAGTATGAAACTAGTCCGTCATTGGCTGGAAAGCGGAAGAAAGAAGTGTCAGATGGCTCAGGCTGGGCTCTGTCAGATAGTGATGATGATGATGATGGAGATGTGAAGGGGAAGAGTCTCAAAAGCTTACCAAAGAGGGATCCTCCAAGTCCCAAAGCAAAGAAAGCAAAGGTGGAGAACGAACGCCCTCCGAGTCCCCACGGACGGCTCTACTACATCGACGAGCCAGAGGACTTCTTTGAGTCCAGTGTCCCCTGTCTAAATGACACCTACAGGTTTTACCTCAACAAAGTCACAGGCCTGGACAAGAAGTACAACAGTGGAGCTCTGCACATCAGAGGTGAGACGAGATTCATTAAATTGCATTTGGTGGAGACATGTTTGTTCTACATTTGAAGAAATCAAATTGCAGTTTTGTCTAAGTCAGTCTTCCCTTATTTTATTGAGTAATCTTTACTTTTTCTTTCATCCAGACATTCTCTCACCATTGTTTGGGACCCTGAAAGAATCTGTTCAGGTAAACAACCATATAAACTATTGAAACTATTTACGCCCTGTGTTTTAGCCTTGCTAGTGGTGGTGTCGGTCTGTCAGTTGGTCAGTCAGCCCAACATTTTGGTCCAGACTGATAAATCCCACCAACTTTTCAAGTAAACTTGGTAGAGACACTCCTGGTCTCCAGAGGATGAAACCTACCGCTCATCACCTGATCTTTATTTAATGTTGTGTTAAGGTTAACATTTTTGGCTTTTAGTCAAATGTCTCAACAATTTTTGCATGCATTGTTATGAAATTTGGAGCCATTCATGTTCCTGTCAGGATGATACATAAGCACTTATTGATTCCTTAACCTTTCATCAAGTCAGAAATAAAATTTGATGTTTATAACAAATTGCAATTTTATTGAGGCCATCAGCCTCAGTTGTGGTTTGTGCTTAGATAAGATCAGAATAAGAATCCTTTAATAGTCCTGCAGTGGGGAAATTCTCATTGTCACAGCAGCACATGGAGCACATGGGGATTATTGCACAATGATTTGTGGTGGAATGCATGGGGTCTGCTGGGAGCAATGCTGGTTGTACAGTCTCACAGCAGCAGGGGTGAAGGACCTGTGCTCACGCTCCTTCACACTCTGAAGTGGCCCAGTGCTGTCAGAGTCTCATGCAGGGGGTGAGGGTCATTCTACATCACAGAGGATAGCTTGGCTATCATTCTTCTCTCTTTCACCACCTGAACCAGATTGAGGGGGCTCCCTAGGTTGGAGCTGGCCTTCCTGATGATTTTACCCAGTCTCTTTCTGTCTGCAGTAGTGATTCTGCTGCCCCAGCAGACCACTGCATAGAATCGTACAAATAAGCAAATGTTAGCATACTAATACACCGAAATTAGAAGGGAAACCTAGTGACTGTTTTACCTGCTAAACATCAGTATGTTGGCATTGTCATTGTGACATTAGTATTTAGCAAAAAGCACCACTGTGAGTAAGTACACGCACAGAGTTAGCTGACTGTTGACTTGTGGACTTTATACCATTTTTCCAGGGAATCTGGGCCATTAATACAGGTGTACTTTCTTTCTCCATAGTTTAACTATTGCTTTGATATTGCCTGGATGGTTAAGCAGTACCCACCAGAGTTCAGGTGAGTTCTGTTTCTTCTTTGCTAGCATCATATTATCAGAAAAATATCCCCATCTGTCTGATTAGTGGCAATCTGCTCAAATCTGTTCTTATTCCAAACAGTTTTTCATGTTTCAAGTTCAGAGTTTTGTCAGAGTAGGAAATTATCATTATCAATGATTCTTTTAGTTTGCATTAAGTGAAGGTGATCACTCCAATAGTAGCATACACATACATTTACAAGAAAGTAATGATACCTTTGGATTTGGGTTGTATTTACAGGGATCGTCCTGTTTTGATCGTCCATGGAGATAAGAGGGAGGCCAAGGCCCGGCTGGTGCAGCAGGCTCAGCCTTTTCCGCATGTTCGATTCTGCCAGGTGCTGACTCACCACCACTGTTTAATGACAGCTCCTGTGAAATGCAGTTTGGGTATTATATGATATTTGAGAAATTCTGATATATAAATTATCATACAGGAAAATGCCTTTTAATGAGACTGTTCTGTGAAACTGGATTTCCCTTTGAATTGGACTAATGTGTGTGATTTTGCCTGGCAGGCCAAGCTGGATATTGCATTTGGAACTCACCACACGTAAGCTTTTCTTCCCCTGTCTGATATTATTGTTTTCCTGATGTTGTCACAAACTCAAACATACTGGGTTTAACACAAGTGGAGGTTAGTCAGGATTCATCTGTGTGCCTTTGTGCAGGAAGATGATGTTGCTGTGGTATGAGGAAGGCTTCAGGGTCATCATCCTGACCTCCAACCTCATCAGAGCTGATTGGTACCAAAAAACACAAGGGTGAGCTTGTGTGTTGCACAAAATCCAGATATAAGGCTTGGTTATGGAAATGCCCCTGAACATATTATTTCGAAACCAGGATGTGGATGAGTCCCTTGTTTCCACGGTTACCAAAAGGTAGCAGTGCGAGTGCAGGTGAGTCACCAACCTTCTTTAAGAGGGACCTGCTGGAGTACCTGACATCTTACCGTGCCCCAGAGCTTGAGGAGTGGATCCAGCGAATCAAAGAGCATGATCTGTCAGAGACCAGGTAAACGGTCAATACGCACTTTACTGTTGGAGGTCTGATAGTAGCCTTTACTGGAAAATAAGGAGATATCATCATGACTCCAGCCAGCTGCTAAATTATCATCAATAAGCAATATTCAGGGAACAGCTGCAAGTAAATATATAATCTGGATTATAAGTAACTCGTATTTATTTATTTATTTTTTAATTATCAGGGTTTATTTGGTCGGCTCAACCCCAGGAAGATACTTAGGTTCGGACATGGAGCGCTGGGGCCACCTGAGGCTGAGGAAGGTAACACAAGACTGCAGAAAACAAAACAAACAAGCAGAAAACAGACTGCTTTCATCTCCACTGTGTTGTGTTTCTGTGTTGCTGTGTACAGCTTTAAGTAATGTTTTGACAAGAAGAAAACTTTTTTGAATATGTCTTAAAAATAGGCATTTTTCTTACTTTTCATGTTCATGGTTTCCTTTGCAGTGTGAAAATCAGCTTTTAGATGGTTGAGATTTGCTGTTGACTTCCAGTCAGCCCTCTCACAGTGACATTTTCACATGTCCAAGCTGTATTGTGCTTGGGTGTCAGTGCTCTGGAGAACAGTGGGCTGGTTTAAACTTTTCCAGTCTGTTAAGATGAAGCACTTGTGGCAAAGCACTGACACCTGATAATGATAATAATAATGGTGGGATAATGTGAATTCAGGCAGCTGTTTCAGAGCTCTCTACAAAATAGTCAGCAAGAAACAGGTCAAATTGTAAAAACATCTAAATGTAATATATTGCTACTAAAAATAAAGGGTATTGTCACAAGACAGTGACAGCACTTTAAAATGTTGTGAAATATAGAAATGTCCATGTAGTCTCTAGCTGGGCTTTCCTCATGTCTTTCTCCTCTTTTTCTTATTTTATCAGCTGTTGTATGACCACACAGATCCTGTTCCAGGCGAGGAAAGGTGGCCTGTGATTGGCCAGTTTTCTAGCATTGGCTCTATGGGACTGGATAAGACCAAATGGTTGGCAGGGGAATTTCAACGCACCTTGACCACACTAGGGAAATCCTCCCTCCGCTCAGACCCCCCCATGCACTTAGTACGTTCCTCCACCACAAACTTGATGTGTTGTATTGTTTGTGTGATGCAGCATTCAAAGGCTGAGAAAGATAATACTAAATAATACAGTGCAAATGAGGTTTTCTATGACTGCTGCTGATACCGTTTTCATTATGTTTTTTTTGTTTTTGTTTTTTTACAAAGAAAGAACATTTGCCTCAGCTTTTAAGTGGCAAATAACAGAACAGTCATTTAGAGGTCACACATACACACTTCCTCATAGCCTCTGCAGGACATTTGATTGCCTAAAAGCAATTTGTAAAAACCAATAATGCTTGATAGAAAATTTAATTCCTCCTTGACCCAATGCCACCACTGACTTTCTTAGCTTCTTGACAAATGGAGAAATGAACTGTGTGTCAAAGACAGATAAGACAATGAACCAATTTCTTAAATGAAAATGAAAGTATACAAGAAGAAATAATAGAAAAAGTCAGTGTACTGAGCTAATGGTTTTTTTCTGTTTGTGATGGTTTTGTCTTTAACCATTGTCCTCTAACTGCCATGTTTGGCCACAGTTCAGCAAAGGTTATGCAGCTTCGCTTTAGGATGACAAAACAAGTTGTCAACTGGTTTATCTTTTGCAGTTGTATCCATCAGTTGAAGATGTGAGGACTAGTTTAGAAGGTTATCCAGGTGAGTAATGTGGGTTTTTTTTTCTACATTTGACAAATTAATTTTCTTGCATGCTACATCAATGCAGCTACATTTTTGCCACATCGTGATCACTTTGGCTGGGGTCTTTATTTATTCATTTATTCAACCATGTTTGACTGACTGCTTGGATGATTTAGTATTTGATTCTTTAGTGACGTACGTGCCTCTTGTCCTCCAGCGGGAGGCTCTCTTCCCTACAGCATCCAGACAGCCCAGAAACAAACCTGGCTTCACTCCTACTTCCAGTAAGTTCACTTCTATTAATCAGAATTCACTCCTGTTGTGCTGGTTACGTCAAAACCAGTTAGCTCATCATTTTACAGCGTTTTACGTACAAATAAAGCACTCCTGTTTGTGCGTCTGTCTGTGTGTAGTCGTTGGAAGGCGAATACGACGGGGAGGAGTCATGCCATGCCACACATCAAGACATATATGAGGGCGTCACCAGATTTCACTGAGCTTGCCTGGTTCCTCGTCACAAGGTGTGTGTGCGAGATTCACATTTGTTCATTTTTATTATGTAAAATGATTTATGTGACTTTATTTTCCATATGTGATTTTCTAATTTGCAGTGCCTTTCTTTTGTATTACTTACTAAAACTGCATCAAGAAACTGTTCTTCCAAACCAGAAATACGTTTTGTCAGGTGTCATCTGAAATTCTTAATTAGGTACTTCCACTGAATCCCCACCTGCTAACATAAATCTCATAAACGTACTTATGTACTTATTTTTTATACACAGTATTGTATTGTTTATTATTTTCTCATGGAGAATCAACATACAACTTTCAAACACTTTTCTTTTATTTTCCACCATATGTATTATATGTAAGTAATATGTTAGATGTTAAACATAATCAGTGATAAAACATGCTTGTATAATTTGTGTTTTCTGGTTGTATGCATTGTTGTTATTAATATATTATTTTAAGAGGCAAGCCAGCAGACTATGCTGTTCATTCATAAATGTTATTTTGGGCAACACTTGGATCTCAGCTGCCTCACCACATTATCAACCCTTTTCTGCAAATAGACTGAAATGATCATTCAGATGGAGCTGAAAAGTCCAATCTAGTGCGTCTCTGTGTGTGTTACAGTGCCAACCTGTCCAAAGCAGCTTGGGGTGCACTGGAGAAGAACAACACTCAGGTGATGGTTCGCTCGTACGAGCTGGGAGTCCTCTACGTGCCCTCCGCCTTCGTAAGAACGACGCACAAACAGTAGCTCTGTGCTCATGTGTCTGACTTCTGGACAGTGAGGATGTGGTTTGAATCGTGCTATGAATCTTGCGCAAAATACATCCAATACACACCTATTATTTTTCAACTTCCAAACACGTGAATGTCAGTATAGAAGAAAAAGTATTACATTATAAAAACCATGCAGAGTTGGTGTGTCATAATATGTCATGTGATGTAATATGTCTCCTCTTCCAGAACATGAAGACCTTCCCTGTTCACAAAAATCCATTTCCTGTGTCCTCGTCCTCCTCTGGTTTCACTGTGCCCTTTGACCTCCCTCCTACGTGCTACTCTCCTAAAGGTATAGGACTTGTACACACACATATATATGCTGTTTATACCATTTCTTTTAGGGAAATCATGAAATAGAAACATTTTTTCAGTTTTTGCCTGATGTATGATGAGTTCAGCCTTGTGTTGAAGTCTACACCGATCAGCCACAGCATTAGATCCACAGACAGGTCAAGTGAATAAAATTAATCTTGTGTTTACAATACAATGTTCTGTGGGGAAACCTTGGCGTCTCGAAATCACACAGATGTTCTTTGACACACACTAACCACCTAGACACTACAGACCAAATACACACACACATATGGCAATGGCTCATTCTGTCAGCAGCAGCCTCCCCCCAGCTGCACAATGCACCCTGTCACATTTCAAAAACAGCTCAGGAATGTCTCAAGGACCACAACAGGGGCCTGCAGACTCCCCAGATCCCAACCTGATTGAGAATCTGTGAGATACACTGCAATAAGCTGAATCCACCCTCCCAGCCTCAATGCACCCAACATCCCGATGTTGGTGACCACAAAATACCCCCAGAGGTCCTGAGTCCCTTCGCCTGACAGGTCAGAGCTGTTTTGGCAGCACAAGGGGGGCTTACGAAATATCTGCCAGGTGGTTTTAATGTTGTGGATGATCATGTATGGCCTTAAACCTTACCTTATCGCAACAGAATCTACTTGTGTACCCTCTGATGATGACATTTATGTCATGTGGACCCTTGTGGACATAGAAAGTCTAATTTTGGGTGAAACACACGACAGGTCCTATTTGTTTTTGTGCTTTAGTTTGAAACTTGGTGTAAGACTGAAACAATTTCTAGCCATTTATGCATTATATGTTTTTTGAGTTCCCATTTAGAGAGTACATTGAAAAATCTATTTCTATTTTAATTAATTCCTGTAAATTGAACAATGCTTCCAGTTTCACAAGAGTAAGATTGACTTTAAAGTGGTAACAAGGTCATCCTGGGTAGATGAATTAAAGGTAGGCATCAGCAAAACCTGTTCCCCAGACTCTCATCATAACTAAAGTGCTCTTTTGGAATAGATACGCACACGATGTCTTTGCAGTATGCAGATTTGAATAGTTCTGTCAGTGAAGTTACCCTGATTAGTTGTTGTCCTGCAGTACTTCACTGTAGGTTTCCAGGGTTTATGAATTAGAAGAGCTGAAATCCAACCATACTGTAGATGAGGACTGAAAATCTCATTGCCTCTAGTCGTCTGTCAAGCTCATTTGTAAAATACATCGTAAGTCATTTTGTGTTCTGGCTTCAGTCAAGAACTAGAGGGTCTGAGTGTCATTTAGCCATATTTTAGTAGGATGTTCTAATAATTATTCTAAAATTGATCAAGTAAGTTTGTGTTTCACATACAATTTCTGAAACTATTCAATAAAATTTCCTTTTAGCATATTAGAGTAGTTGAAAGGTCAAAATTTAAAATTGAAAGCATTTATGAGATAGCACTTAGATATTAAGCTTTGCTTGAGACGTGTTCGTCCACTTAGGCAGTGAATGAAGAAACCAACTGTTCTCCTTTTCTTTGTCTGCTTTTAGATCAGCCTTGGATATGGAACATACCGTACAGCCAGGCTCCCGACACACACGGCAACATCTGGGTTCCTTCCTGAGCACACACACACACAGACCTCTCTATTCCTTTTAAACTGCTGTTTGTGACTGTTAGTTGTCAGTAACATTTATTTTTGTATTTTATACTGTACTGTAGACTGATATTTTCTACCAATAAATAAAACAATGTTATCATTGTCCAGGAGTGACCTGTTTCCATAAATTTTGCAACAGGATTTGAATGTGAAATGGGTGTTAAACATATATTTAATGAGATTTTCATTTTTACAAATAAGGCCTGTCCACCAATGTATGTAAGATAAGATAAAATGAACTTTGTTGATCCCTCAGTGGGGAAATTCACTTGTCGTGGCAGGTCACAAGAACAGAAAAAGAGTGCAAAAAGTGTGCAAAAACAGTTACAAAAAATATTGAGATAATAAATTAACAATTTACAAGTAAACACAGTACAATATTCAGGTATATACAAGTCCTCCTTAGGGATGAAAAGAGGACTAGACTGTTGAGTTGTACAGTCTAACAGCAGTGGGAATGAAGGACCTGCTGTAGCTCCTTCCTACACTGAGGGTGTAGCAGTCTGCAGCTGAAGGAGCTGCTCAGAGCCTCCACTGTCTGATGCAGAGGGTGAGAGGTGTTGTCCATGATGGATGTCAGCTTGGCTAACATCCTCCTCTCACCCACCTGATCCAAGGAGTCCAGTGGGCAGCCCAGGACAGAGTTGGCCCTCCTGACCGGCTTGTTCAGTCTCTTCCTGTCCCGGTCCGTGCTGCCCGGTCCCCAACAGACCACAGTGTAGTGAGTAGCAGAGGCTACCACAGAGTCATAAAAAGTCTGTAGGAGGGGCCTGCACACTCCAAAGGACCTCAGTCTCCTCAGAAGTTGGAGACGACCTTGGCCCTTCTTGCACAGGGCATCTGTGTTATGTGACCAGTCCAGTTTATGGTTGAGGCAGACACCCAGATACTTAAAACCGTCCACCATCTCAGTGTCCGAGCCCTGGATGTTCACCGGTGTATGTGGTAATGTCCTTCTCCGGAAGTCAATCACCATCTCCTTCGTTTTACTGGTGTTTAAACCAGACCACCACCTCAGACACACCAGTCTCTCATGCTGTGGCCTGTTGGTGAGGTAGTCGATGATCCAAGCAGCCAAATGTCCATCCCCTCCTGCTCTCTCCAGCCTCCCTCTCAGCAGCACCGGTTGTGTTGAATGCCCTTGAGACGTGAAAAAACATGATTCTCACAGCGCTCCCAGCACTCCAGGTGAGTCAGCGCCCGGTGCAGCAGGTAGATGACAGTGTCAAACTGCATTGTGTCCATCGCTGTGCTCACCACAGAGCGAAGGTGGCTGAGGATGAGCCTCTCCATGCTCTTCATCAGGTGGGAGCTCAAGGCGACAGGCCTGTAGTGGTTTGGCTCCTTGGGGTGTGCAGTCTTAGGAACTGGAACCACACAGGAGGTCTTCCACAGGAGGGGGACCCTCTGCAGACTAAAGCTCAGGTAGATGTAGATGTACATGACCACCTCACAGAGCTGGTCAGCACAGTCCCTAAGCAGTCTGGGACTGATCCTGTCTAGTCCTGCAGCTTTATGTACTGTATGTAAATACAGTAAATACATGTATGTACATATGGTGTGTACGGCTTGCATCAACTATATTGTCACTTTGTGTGTTTTTTTTTTTTCATTTCACTTTTTAGAAGCGCAGTCAGCTACCAAATTATCAAAACTGCTTTACAGAAAGTTTCACAACTGTTAGAAATATGCTGATTCCACAGTTAAATGTCCTAGATCCAACTTTCATCAGTGGATAAAACTGATTTTAATAAAAGGGAGAATGCAATATAATAAAAGAGGACTTTCAAATACCATCTTGTATTGTAAACATGTTAGAGTCTGTTAATGGTAACACGCTCTTCAGTGCATATAGCATTGGTTGTCAGGACAAGTCAGGACTCATAGCACTGCAGGTTTTCTAACTACACCAGGATGATAATTGTATTCACAATGTCTCCCAGGTGTTTATTAGTCACAGATTAAGCCACCAGAATCCTAACCAGCAGGACTAGTTTCCTTCTGGCCCTGATAGTTTAGCAGCATTCTTGGTTAAAATGTTTTTAGACCTTGCTGTCAGCTCCAGTAGAGTTACAAGCGGGATAACGAGCCTGCTTTTTATTCTTATTTTTATTCTAATGGGACATTTTTTCCCAAAAGTCACACAGAAGCAAGACGCTAAGTAACCTGTGGTCAGCTCAAATAACCTAAAATCACTTAATGGTTTGCCCCTGCACTGCTCTTGTGACCTCAAGCCCCCAACTGTGATAGTTTAAGAAGAACCCCTGACCTAAAGACAGCCCTACGTCAGTGCACAGGGTTATGATTATGTGTAGATCATGTAGGCTTTGATTTGGTGCACACAGCTGATTGTCATGATGAAATAGTCTCCAGCTACTGATAATGTCACTAATGTGAAGACCTGGTGGTTCCATTTACTCAAAGGTCACAGGAGCACAGTGTAAACCTTGGTCTGGTTGCAGGTCTGTGGAAACAGAACAAGGCACTCAGAAGAGATTTTGAGTGTGATTAGGTTTAAGGTGTAATTAATATTATATATTATAGATTAATATTAACTTTTGTTTTTTAATTTTTGTGACACACTGTGGATAAACGTAAAAGAAAAGAAAGTGTTTTGCTTATTCTGAAAAAAGCAGCATCAGAACAGATTAGGTTGGTTCTGAAGCTGCATATTAGACTTTAACTGTCCTGAGATATGCGCAAAGAAAGTGACAAAATTGCTGCATATATGAAAGATTAGAAACATTTGACAGTGCTGTTTCATTGTCCATGGAGCTGAATGAAGATTCCTCTGGCACTATCAACAAATGCTGAACACCACAAACCTCATAAAGGTAGGCGATAATGCTGGGATACTGTACTGAATTTCAGTTGGAGCCAGGTGTACCTAAATAAAGTTCCACCTATGTGAGTACAGTAGGTTCTGTAAACTGCGACTCCCATCGTTCCTTGCGTCATTCTGTCAACATGGCGCCTGTCTGCCGGACAAAAGGCGAATCTGTCTGACGGTGGATCGAAACCCAATTAGAAACAGAGGAGACATTTTGGGAAAACTGTCAGTGACCGTGTGCCCTGGCGCCCCAAGGCAATAGATATATGGTAAAAGAAACATCTGTGGAGGCTCTTAGACTGGAATATTAAGGTAGGTTAAGTCCTCCAGCTCTAACTACTGCTGTCTTTAAACGGTCCTGCTAGCCCGATACATTTCCTTTTCTGTGTGTGGTGATAACTGTAAACTCCTTAAAAATTTCGGCTGTGCTGTGGCGTTTTATTTGGCGGTAAATATTCACACCACGTACACTGATATTAACGGTCATATTTGAATAATGAGGAGTCGGGCTCTAATTCGGCTTGAACGTAGTTCATAAAGAAACACTTAATAAAACACAATGTCAACTTTTCCAGTTGGTCTACAAAGCTCTGTACCGCGATGCACAATGCGTTTTATTGGAGTGTAATAATTACGGCGAATCGGTAATGAAATGCATTGTTTCACAATGGTTTAGTATATAAGATACAAGCCGAATTGAGGAGTTTTTCTTCGCTATATAAAAAACATCTTAACACACCCTCTATCCGGCATGCGATTTTCCTAGGAGCCATGCGAAATGAAAATGCATTATTTTTTTCAATTCGATTCGGTGAGAAAGTCGTCAAGAGAACACTCTGCATCGGTGTTCCCATAATATTTGGGACAACAACCGTGTGGTCTACGGCCACACGAGTCAGCTGTTCTTTTTTTGTTGTTGATAAATTTCGGGTTCCATGGCCTGTTAAAAAGTTATCTCCTGTAATTAAACAACTTCTGTCTATGTGCTCAGATGGCTCATGTCTGCAACCAGGTTGCACTTTACGCCACGTCTGGTAGGACCTTCGGCAGGTCACTGGGTTCGGGAACATCATTACAGTTTAACTATAACAAGTTAAGCGTACGTACTTTCAAGGACGGTAAAGATACATGTATTAAAATCAGGTTAAGTGACAGTCCACTCTTGCATGGTGTATATTTTGTCTTGGACGTGAAACGGATTTTGATATAAAGCCCCAACATCGAAACAGTTGGGAAGTTTGTTGCTATATTATGTCGTTATCCTCTGTAGGCTGTGTTGAGAAGATTTCTGTTGCGCATTGAGATCAGAGTTCAGGTCAAGTTTAGCTTCAGAGCTACAGCGTCTTGCGACACAGCTTTGAAGGGCACAGTACCTTTTGAGGCACAGTATTACTCTGTGACTTAAGTGTTTGTGCGTGTATGCTCGCTCTTCCTGCTGTTGCTGCTGAGCACAGATCTCTTCAGGAGTTGAGCAGTGCCAGTCAGCACTATTTGATTACTAGTCCTTCTATTCTTTCTTGCACACATAGCCTTCTCTTTCCCAGAATCACATAATCATATACTGTAACGCACAATTTCTGTTTCCGTCTTCGTCTGGTTTGCTGTCAGTACACTGAAGCTTGAATTCTTCAGCTAATGTCATTTACCACTAGAGCTTCCAGAACAACATCAGTTTAAAACTGGACCATGCAATATGATTTTTTTTTTTTTTAATATCATGGCATATTTTCTTGATGTTGTCTTTTCTTTGGTAAGGTACGTTGATAGGAAAGTTTAATTACCAACAGGGTGGCTTTTTCCTCATTCCAGGTAGTATTTTTTTTTTTTAAAAAAGGGCTGTAGGTAAACACTGACTTCCTGTCCTCATATGGTTTGCTATAAAGAAAAACGCTTTTGGATGGGATACTCGTCTATCCAGATACTTGTCTGGTAGGCTATCAAAAATAATTACTTTGATTCTTTTCTCAGTGCAGGAAGGAAAAGTTCCGTTTGCCCCTTGGTCACATGGTGTCATTGTGCATCTCTAAGATACTGTGTCTTTTTACAATAGGCACAATTTTTTTTAAATAACACCAGTTTCCTGCTGAAGTGGTTCCTGGAAGACTAGTTTATAAAATTAGATTAGGCCAAATACACCCTGTTTTGGTGGCTGGTTTCATAACTTACTGAAAACTGTCATTGACATTTGCTTGTACAGTCATAAGTGTGTAAGTAAATATAGAATATTTGTTAATAGAAACAAACCTTTCTTTTTTAAAATGCTGCTGGAGATGCTATGAGATGTTATAGCAGATGTAAGGGGTCCTTATTTAGTCACTTTTTGCTTTGGGGCATTTTTTGCAAGGCTGCCACTGATCTGATGTGGTTCAGTCAGATTGCACTTGTTTCTGTTGACCGCTATAAATTTGTGCCTAGATTGCATCTGGCAAATTTACACACCAACTTACATGCTGCAGTTCTCATAGTTCACAGTGTACAGAGCAAAACTAAACTTCACAGAACTTTCTCATTGTGAATGTGGAGGAGACGGGGGAAGACTGGCAGGTGCTGAGAGGCAAAAGAAGGCAGAGTTAATTAAAAGTTATTTGATGGTACTCCTTGGGGGCATTAACCAATAAACTACTGCAACATCCCCAGTTTTGCATTTGGCCGGGGACCTTTTGTGGCATGTCGTTGTCCATCTCTTTCTTTTCTCATTTTCTCATATCTTTCTGCTGCTACCTATTGAATACCGACTTAAAAGCTAACATTGATCAAGGCATTTTTGTCACTTTGCAGTTTAATAATAATAATAATCATTGCTCTTTCTTTGCGTGCTCCTCTTTGGTCAGAGAAATCTTGTCTAAACCACAGACCTTTGAAGCCTTTGTGTTGCAGCTGTGCTTAAATTAATGACAATTATTCAGTGATTTCAGTGGTGATCATGTCAGTTTTGTAAAGAACAGCAATAAAAATCAGTCACAACACATCATTATAAATGGAGCTTTGTGGTGCTACAGAGATTTCCTTTTCTTTTTCAGAGAAAATGAAATTCAAAAATTCCCACTAAAATTGTGATTCATGTTGCGATGGTCTGTCAAAATCACAATGTGATTTGTTATGCGTATTTTTCAGCCACACAGCTTTGTGATAACGGTCATAATTTAATTATTAATTTGCAACACAGTATTGTTAATCAAGCATTATTGAATGAAAACCAAATAGTCGATCATGATTTTGCAGCCCTGTATTAATCCTTTGTATCAGTCTAACTTTATGCAGCGTGACTCATCCTCTGCAGCAGTGAAAGAAAGTATGGAGCTTGGCTGGCTGAGATGTAAATTTTTCTTGGCATTTTTCCTAAGACACACACACACACACACACACACACAGATACACACTGGCCCTCACCCGCCTTCTCTGTGCGTGTTGACATGTCTGCTGACTTTGATTCTCTGCTGTGTTTCTGCCTGTTTTTCTGCTCTGCTTCAGAAGACAAAGCATGGAGACACACGTGTTATCTCATTTGTCCGTTTATCTTCCTCTCTAGCTCTCCCTCTGTCTCTCTCTCTCTCTCTCTTCAGTTCATTGACTATTATTGTGACAGTTTTAAAAGAAATGAGAAATCAGTACACATGTAAAAGTACACAGGAAATTAAAGTACGCCTTTAAATGGTAAACAATATGGTGCATTATTTGGCTAACATAAGATTATTGGGGTTTTAAAGGTATCCACTATAATGAAAGCCTTATTTAGTCTGGAGGAATGTACTTCATATCTGGATAGCAGCTGCTGAGCTCTGATGTCTTTGTGTGTGTGTGTGTGTGTGTGTGTGTGTGTGCTGTAAATCTGCAGGCAGGAAGCAAGCAGATGTGACTGTACTTCCATTTTGTTCTGCGACTTTCATTGGTGTTTTTTTTTCAGGGATATGAGGATCAGTTAGGACAGAAAGGACAATAGCGAGCTAAAATATATCAATTAATCAGAAGTTGAACATGTAGGTTTACATTACACCAGGTCCTGTTTTTAACACCTTTTTATGGACAATGTTTTTTGGGCTATATCTACACAGTGTATGTGCATTTGTGTATCTTGCCTTTCTCAGTCACTGGTGGATTCCACATTTCCTGAGTAGGATTCAAATTGTGCACTCGTGCATGAGGGAGAAAAACACATGAATATACTGGACGTGATGTGAAAGATAATTCAGTATATCTCACCAAAATACAGCGGGTGTTAATCTCGAAGTCTAATAAACATGTTCAGTACACTTCCTTCGGATTCTTTTTTCTGTAAACTGCATTGTTTACACCATGTTTTCTTCCAAGCAGTCATCTTCATTGTCTTAGTCGCTGTGTTACCGCCACAGTCTTTTGAAGACTGTGATTTTGTGTGACCAGCAGCAGGATGTAAGTCACGCCAGCTTTGTGTGTGCAACACCTAAATTTTACTTCAGTGAATATTATTTTTGGTTTTAGAAGTGTGTTTTACTTGCACAACTAAAGTGTAAAATGTTCTATTATATAGGGGTGCGAGAGAGTATTGATACTCTTCAGTATTGCAATATTATTTTTTGTGGTATTGTATTGATTCTCAATAAGACTATCGATTCTTTATATTCACATGCAGAGTTTCGTGGCAGGGATTTATTTTGTGTCATGTTTAATGCCCTCACTGGGAGATAGCAGGGTTGTAATCTATCCTCAGCCATTTGACTCTTGCACTCCAACATAATAGTCAGTTATTTTGATATCTGAGTAACTGTTCCGGAAAAACGAACAAAAAAATCAGATTAAAATCAGATTAAGTGACAGTGCACTCTTGCATGGTGTATATTTTGTCTTGGAAGCGAAACGGATTTTGATATAAAGCCCCAACATTGAAACAGTTGGGAAGTTTGTTGCTATATTCTGTCGTTATCCTCTGTAGGCTGTGTTGAGAAGATTTCTGTTGCGCATTGAGGTCAGAGTTCAGGTCAAGTTTAGCTTCAGAGCTACAGCGTCTTGCGACACAGTGGATTGCATGAGCTTTGAAAGGGCACAATACTTTTCGAGGCACAGTGTTACTTGTGACTTCAGTGTTTGTGCGTGTATGCTTGTTTTATTTATTTATTTATTTTTTTCCTTTTCGAAGCAAAAATGTAAAAGCTGGTTGAGGCTTCTGAAGTGTGAGGCTTTGCTGCTTTTTCTCTGTCATCTGTGACAGTAAATGAGGAGTCTTTGATTTTGGACTGTTGGTTAACAAAGGAAGCAATTTGAAAATGTCACTTTGAGCTCTAGGGAATTGTGATGAGTATTTTTTTCCACAGTATTTTGACATTTTGTAGACTAATTGATTAATCATGAAAAAAAAAATCAGCGGATTTATAAATAATGACAATCATTAGTTGCAGTCCTACTACAGAACAAAGTCTGCTGAGACGAGAAGTCGTCAGCACATACAGCTGGTGTAAACACAAAGAACACAGACCTGTGAAACAGTATATCATCTTGCTTACAATATCGCAACGTATTGTATCATGATGTGTAATGTATTGCCAGATCCTTGCAAATGCACAGCCCTACCGTTCTTTAGAATTGTTCTGCTTGCAGAAACATAATGTTGCATGGTATGTAGCGCTCCTTTAGAGTTGCTGACTTGTCCGACATACAGTGGCTCCTCCTTGTGAGGGGAAACCTGTACAACATAGTACTGCACTTAAGTAAATGTACAGAGTGTCATGTATCTCGGCCATTAATGGTGTTGTTATGATCTCCCTCAGGATGTTCCAGCAGTGCGAGGAGCCTCGTTTCACCATCGAGCAGATTGACCTCCTCCAGAGGCTAAGGAGGACAGGAATCACGCAGGCAGAGGTCGTCCATGCCCTGGACACTCTGGACCACCTGGACCAGAAACATGGACACAAGTTGACCCATAAACCTTCCTATATGCCTCCCTCGTCTTCCTTGTCCTCTTCCAGCGCCGTCACCGCCTCTTCCTCCATGACTTCCACGGCCACTCAGACAACTTTCCCTGATAACCGACTCTCACTGTCGCCTAACAACAACTTCGATACCACATCTCCGCCTCTACCGATCCCAGTAGCCTCCCCTGTCACCATGGCTGCTGTAGCTCAGAATGGTCTAGTTGCAGTCACCAATGGGAAGCTGTCCCCTCCACGGTTTCCTCTTGGTGTGGTTAGTGGCAATGTGACAGCACCAGGCTACGGTTTTGACACCAGTGAAGAGGACATAGATGTTGATGACAAGGTGGAGGACTTAATGAGGTAAAAGTAGTAGTACTTGTCTTTATTGAGGCTAGGTTAGACCAGGACTGATTGGTTCAGGAAGACCCAAGCCATCTAAGACTATTCAGGAAAGGCACTTTGATGTTCACAGGAAAATATTTCACAGAAAAGTGATGTACTCAAGTGAATTTTACTTTGAATATATATATATATATATATAAATGTATATATAAATACTTGTTTACGTGTTTGGTCTTTGTGGCGATTGACGAGCTGTTGTTTCCAGCACATGTTCAGCTTCAACAACTGCTGCCGCTGATACACATGCAGATGGCAGAATCACAGCTGGTTTATGTACAGTGACGGTTATCTTGTGTCATGTGTGTTAGTAATGTCAGACTGTTGGAGATGTGAACATTTACTGTATTATATGGTAAACGGCAGACTCTTCTCCCTGTTTGTAGGAGGGACAGTGCTGTGATCAAAGAAGAGATTAAGTCCTTCCTGGCAAACAGGCGGATCTCCCAGGCTGTGGTCGCTCAGGTAACGGGTGAGTATCAGCTTCATCTGCCATTTTAACCAGGGCAATAAATCGCCACCGGAAGGAGTCGGTATGCCGGTGAGCAGCCAGCCTACTGATAATGCAGATCTCACTCTGTTCCTTTCCCTCCAGGGATCAGCCAGAGTCGGATCTCCCACTGGCTCCTGCAGCAGGGATCAGACCTCAGTGAGCAGAAGAAAAGAGCTTTCTTCCGCTGGTACCAGCTGGAGAAGACCAACCCTGGTAACACCCAAAGAAACTCTAATCACTCCCACTCTCTTACACTTCCGCTTATGTAGGGGGCGCTCACGAGATAGTCCAAAATGAATAGGGGCTTATGGAGCTGTAGCCCCAAAATGTAACTTTTATGGTATAATTTTTTTTCTGCTAATTTTCTGTATGTTTTTGGCATAAGAAGCAGAGACAATAGATATAGTTCCATTAGATAAAATTTTCACAGATTTTTTTGTGTTATTATTATTTAAGTATTTGTGGCATTCACCATTTTGGTTTCACGCATCAATCAAACACCAAGTTTTTGCTTTGTTGTAACCACGCTTCTTCTAATGTCTGCTGTAGCTATCATTAGGAAGATACATACAGACTATAATACACAAAAGCTGAAACCATATTATTGTCTTTATGTTCCAGTATTGATAATTGAAGTTAGCCTACCGTAATGTAACGTTGCTAATTGTAAATCTTTAACTGACCAGTTAGCAGGATAACTTGTTTTTCAGTTAACGGTCATCTGCTTTGAATGCATTACCAGTAGTGCTGACTTGAAGATAACAGTTTTTCAGTACTGACTGAGCAAAAATCTGGCCATCCCTTCTATAACTACAACATAATTGCAGGAGTTAGTTATATACTAAAAACATGGTTTCCAGTGGACAGTCAGCATATCCACTGCATACTCTCAGAGTCTCATTGAGCAGGACTCTGGACTTCCCAGATTGACAGTTCTAATACATTAGAAGAGAAAAATAATTTTGTTCCTCAGCTCATTGGCATTCATAGCTGTGATTCATAGGAGTATGAACTAAAAGGAAGCGAGTTCTTTATATACGGTAATCATAATATCACAAGAGAGGATGGGTTTTTCAATATTTGGAGCGTTGCAGACATAACCCAAGTTGTAATTAAAGAGTCTTTTGACAGATAAGAAAAACATGGCATGCATGTTTATATGTGCATCTTGAGACGGCTTTGGTTACACAAATCAGAAAAAATTAAAGGAAGGAAGGAGGAAATCAGTCCATTTAGTTCAAATTAGGTTGTGTCCTCCTTTGGAAAAAGGCTGGTAAGCTGCTTTAATTAGAATCTCTTGACTTTAATTTATTTCTCTGGCTTGATGCTTGAAAATAGATGCACATCAGAGTGAAAAGGGTCGTTCTGTCCGTACACACACCAGAGGTACATACACAATGTACGATATGTATTTTAATTATATTTGAGATACATTTATAGGTGGACAAATGCTGAATAGAAAATCTTGTGAATCAGCATTCAGCTGAGAAATTGAAACATCACACTGAAATGAAAATAAAGTACATTACTAACTCTGTCTGGTGTTTGTGACTTCAGGTGCCACTCTGGCCATGCGAGCTGCCCCATTGGCTCTGGACGACATGATGGACTGGCACCAAGCCCCACCTCCATTTGGCTCCGCCCCTACTGGCTTCCGTCTGCGGAGAGGGAGCAGGTTCACCTGGAGGAAGGAGTGTCTGGCTGTTATGGAGAGGTGAGGAGGAGGAGGATGTGGTGAGCTGTTTGGAGGGTTGGGAAGAGGTGTGGAATGTCTGAAAATTAGAAGTAAAAAGTAAAATGTTGGCTGTGTGTGTGTGTGTGTGTGTGTGTGTGTCTACATGTCCATGTGTCCACAGCTACTTCAGTGATAACCAGTACCCCGATGAGGCCAAGAGAGAGGAGATTGCTACCGCCTGCAATGCTGTCATTCAGAAACCCGGTAGGTAAAAACACAAATGAATGATTCTGACTCTGTGCCGATTTAAAGTACATTACTAAATATAAAGCTGATCATTGGTAAACTTTCACTTGATTGTAATCTTTACTTCGGCAACTTGCCTCAAAATTCCACAGTAGAAGCTTTAACTGAGTGAGAGGCCCAGGGTTCATAGCCATCCAGAGGTGGATATTTCTAGTAATGTACACTATAGAGACAAAACTATTGGGACAGCTGACATTGTACCAACAGGGACTTTAATGACTTCATATTCTAAATATAAGAGCCAGTTTTACAGCTATAACAGCCTCCACTCTTCTGGAATTTTGTAGTGTTTCTGTGGGAATTTTTGCCCATTCATGCAGTAGTGCATTTGTGAGGTCAGACACTGATGTTGGACCAAAAGGTCTGACTCACAATCTCTGTTCCAGTTCATCCCAAAGGTGCTCAGTGGGGTTGATGTCAGGGACTTTGCTTTGTGCACTGGGACACAGTCATGCTGGAATAGAAAAGGGCCTTCCCCAAACTGTAGCCACAAAGTAGGAAGCATAGCATTGTCCAAAATGTCTTGGTATGCTGAAGCATTAAGATCTCCCTTCACTGGAAGTAAGGGTCCGAGCCCAACCTCTGAAAAACAGCCCCATAAAGAGGTGTGTTTGGATACTTTTCTCTATATAATGTATGAATTATATCTTATTCAGTAATTACTGAGGGGAGACAAATAAGGATATAGAACCAACACTGCAGTGTTCTCCCCTGCTAAGTCCATTATTTTGTATGCTGACACTCAACATTAAGCGCTATCATGCTTTTACAGTGTCCACTTATCAAGACCGCAAACTTTCAACTTCTTTCGGATAACATGGTGACTACATGTATACGTTTGGAGAACCGGTTTGACATGATGTTGATTACTTTCTTGGCTACCTCCATAAACGAAGACAACTGTTACATCATGACAAAACACTACTTTAAAATATGTTGGATAATAAAGCAAGCGAGCATTGTATCTTTTGTATGTATTGAAAGCTAGATGCAGCAGCCGTGTGATGTGTGATGTGTCTCTGTGTTACAGGAAAGAAGCTGTCAGATCTGGAGAGGGTAACATCTCTGAAAGTCTACAACTGGTTCGCCAACCGCCGTAAAGACATCAAGAGGCGTGCCAACATTGGTAATGTCTACCTCTGTGTGTGTGTGTTATGGTAGTGGATGTTGTTGGAGTCATAGATGTAATTTATATTAGTGTGGTTAAATTCAGCAAGAAGCAGATACTTGGAAAGTCAATGTGTGTCCCACTTTAAGAACCGTACATCTGTGTTCTGTGTTGGTTTCTCACACAGTTTAAATAAATCACTAAACATACCTATAACAGCTTTTACTGTTCAGCACGCATCCTCATTGACCGGCTGGATGGTTTTTTGCTCTCTATATCACTCAGCTATCCTGCTTGTCACAATTACTGCTGTATAATTTCACACGCCTGGAAATCAGTGAGAAACACACACATTCCTGTCTTGGAAATTCTTCCTTTGTTCCTTTATGATTTTCATCAGCAGTAGAAGGATGTTGGTCTGCTCAAACAGAGCTGCCTCTCCACACCTTCAGTCTTGCTTTGCATCACTGCTTGCTTGCATCACGTTTTGTCGTTTGAAATCGATATGCTATGATGAGGTTTGTGTTTTTGAAGAAGCAGCCATCTTGGAGAGCCACGGCATTGAGGTTGAGAGTCCAGGAGGTCAGTCCAACAGCGATGAAGTGGACGGCAACGAGTTCCCTGACCAGGTAAAATAGGTGTAGACAGTAAATGAGGTGTAACTCTTCCTCAGTACACAAAGCCTTTCAGCGAGCAACAGAAGATAACTGTATTTACACTGAGCAGCTCAGAGATATGAATGTGTGGAACAGTAAACCACGTGGCTCAGTTAACATTTGTGCGGGGAATGAAACATTACAAAATCTACTTTTGATTCCTGTTTTTGTGTCCTTAATTCGTTGAGTCACGTATTTGTTTAGACGATATGGACAGCAATAGACTGAGTAGGCATTTCTACATCTCTAACGTTATGAATAACTTGTTACGAAGTCACAGCATTGTGACATTGTTCTTGTGACAGCAGAATGACCTGGTTATTGTATAATCTATGTGCTTCTCTGTCACAGGGTTGTGAGGTGTCCTTATTAGACAAGAGAGCCTCAGCCAGGCAGTTTGCATTCAGTCGAGCTGACCTGTGCTCTCCGACCCAGGTACAGCGCACACACACACACACACACACACTGTGCCTCCTCACTACAACTGTGTTTATCGAGGAGTTTAAAGAGATAAGGGCATATTTGAAGTAAAAACTTCAGGTTGAGCAAAAAAAATTCCTTTCATTTCTCCTCTCCTCGCTTAGGTTCCCACACTGCTCCCCAGCTGGTTCTCTTCCCTGGGTAGAGGCAGCTTGTCTGGACACAGGGGCACTGCTCTGACTGGCCGCTCCCTCATGTCAGGGGTGGGCCCTCAGGCAGAGGGTTCCAGACTGACAGGTGTGTCCTGGTCTCCCCCCTCCCCCTCCCTTCAGGATGAGCCCACCATACACAGCGCGCTGTCCGAGCCCCAGGATCCAATTGTTTTGGAGAAGGAGGCAGTCAGTCACAACACCCAAGCCCTAGCCAGCCAGGTGGATGGTGCTCGATGCAGCAATGGCAATGACATCAAGACGGAAATGCTGGAGGACGACTGAAGGAGGCATTGGATATTGTTATTGTCTTGGTAATGAATGGAACACGATCAGAGGTGTGTTAATATGCAAGCAGATTTTATAGGAATGTAATAAGTGGGGGAAAAAAAAGACCAAAAGTCGTGTAAACTCCAACCCTGAGATACCTCCCAACCCTACCTCCAACCACCAACCTGCTCTGCTACACTCTTACAGGTATTACAAGTACATATAAGAAATTTTAAATAATAATAATAATAATGATAAAAAAACTTTTATTTGTCAAAGTGCTCCCCAGCAGGTTTTGGGAATGCCTAAATAAAAACAAATCAAACAAAGAAAGTGAAAGAATTCAGGAATTATTTAATTAACTGCAGTTAATGCATACATAAAATGAAATACATATAGCATGTGTTGTTTTTCACTTTGTTGATTTGATTTTATATAGGCTTTTTAAATCTTCCATAGAGACGGTCTGACTGGACGTGATGCATTGTGCAGATGTCTTTGGAAACTGCAGTTTTCCCAGCAGGACAACACTGTATTTGACACGGGGTTCAAATAGTTTCAGGATCTTGCACTGTGATCACAACACAACTGAACAGCCTCAAAAGATAAATACATGAATTTGAAAGATAAGCTCATTTAAACTGTTAAACTGTTTATTGTTAAATTATGTGACGCATTTCATCACAGTTGATCGTATTTCAAATTTTTCGCTGTTAATTCCTTCCAGTGAGACGAACAGCAGAATAAGCTTAGTTTCAGTGAGGTCACAGCTCGTTGGTAACATTTCTGTGAGCCGAAGATGATTTGAAGATGTGAAAGAAAGAAAGAGAATAAGCCACACCTCTGCCCTGATAAAATAAGCTCAATATATGGAGGCAAAGAAAGGCCACAGTGATTGAAATGGAACCTGACTGAAATTTAACTGAATACTGTTCAAACTGAAATGCCACAGAATAGATAACACTGAACTATTTTAATTTGAAGATTATCTAAATCCTTGTGGTTGAATTTTTCATCTGAATTTTTATCTCAAGTCACATGACTGACAGTACCTGAAAGGCCAGACTCCCTCTCGGCGTCTCTACTTGCTGATGCTTTATACTTGGCGCTGAAATTAGAATTTATCTTGAATTTTGATATCAGAATTTCAAAATGAACAACTTGATTTTGGTGCAGTGGTTAGCACTGTGGCGTCACAGCAAGAGGGTTCCAGGTTCGAATCCTGGTGTGGATCCTTCTGTAGTCTCCCTGTGCCTGCGTGGGTTTTCTCCGGGTACTCCGGCTTCCTCCCACAGCCCCAAAAACATGCACATTAGGTTAATTGGCTACTCTACATTGCCCCTAGGTGTGAGAGTGTGTGTGTGGTTGTCTGTCTTTGTGTGTCGGCCCTGCGACCAGTCCAGGGTGAACCCCGCCTCTCACCCGTAGTCAGCTGGGATAGGCTCCAGCCCCCCTCCGACCCTGATGGGTAAGCAGTATAGAAAATAGATGGATAGATGGATCAATTTAAGCACCTTGAGTTTAGTTTTTTAAATTTGATCCTAATATATTTTTTAGTCTTCACAAATTCAAATTTTCTTGAACAACTTGAAATTACAGTGTGGACTTTAAACCCCATTAACGTAGTTTTTTTTTTTTTAGATAAATTACTTAAATGCAATAAACCCAGCAGTATTTAAATATCAGCACTAAGTGTTAAGTATGAATATATTTTCAGTATTCATCTATGATATAGGATTCAAATCCTAACGGCCTCTCTTTGTGTCCATATTAACAATAAATCACTGGAAAAAAAAAAATAAACCTAGAAAAAACTGAAACCCCGGGGTAATTGAGCAGAAATGACGACTCACTGTGACATGACATTTAGAATCAATACAGATCAGTCAGTTGGGAGGTATTCAACTGTTACTAGATACTACATATTAAAGTATAACGTGACTACATACATATACCACATGTGTATGTATGCATACACACACACATGCATATATACAGTATCTTATATATAAACTGGGGGAATATATATGTACCGTATCCATTTCTATTTACAGTATGTAGACATATTAGCTCCAAATGAGAGAAACTATCAGTATGAGTCTTTTTATGTTGGTGAATGGTGAGTGAAGCATTAGCCAAAGTATTAAGCTTAAAATTGGTGTATTTTCTGAGTGTATGATAGTCATGGGTGGAACTATGTATTAGAGATATGCTAATCAAAGATGCATCAGATGTGTCAATTATTGCAAGCAAAATGCATTTCATGTTTGGGTATATCTGTGTTTGTGCTCCATATGTCATGTGTTCTAAACACATGCTGTCAAGTTTAAATTGACATTCATTTTAAATGACACTTTAACGGATCAATACCATGGTGCTTAGAGTCCTTGCTGTTAAAGCATTTCATTGATCAGTGTGAATGACAGACCAGAGGGGCAGTAAGAAAAGGAAAATAAAATAACTGGGAAACTGATGTTTTCCATGGAAGCTAATAGTTAAGCATTTCGTAAGTAGGCAGGATTCTCCTTAAACAACCGCAGCAAAACACACACGTTTGATCAAACCATGTGCAGCCATTGTAGAAGCCCAACTGGTTTCTGTATTCATTTTAATCTCCACAAGGGATTCTTTAAATCAGTTTTTTGTTCGTGAATTCAGTCAGATGTGCTCTGTATCTTTAAGCAACAATCACAGTATTTTTTTGTCACAAGCTGTACACACAGTGCTGGCAGTGGAGGACACTAAGACACTGCAGCATGAACGGGCCAATCTGAATCTGGCTTTCAGATTTGTCCTTCATTGTCCTTCAAGTTCAGTATTTGCTCTCTTTGAACTCCGCTGAGGTAAATACCTAGCCCTTCATCTGCTAGAAGTCCCTCTGGATTCGCTAGCTTGTTGCTAGCCTAGTTTGTTTTCTCTTTGGAGATGGTCTGATCAGGAGGGACACCAAGTTGCTGAGAGTGGAGTCTGTGGACTAGAAAACCAAAATAGTTGTCTGAAACGATGAGAGGAACTACATAGCTGGATTATAATTGTCTGTGGGTTCACCCCTACAATGGACTGCTTTCATATTACACACTGATATCTGACTCAGTTGTAATGCGAATATAACATTAATTGATCACGTTCTAATTAAGACAACACAAAAGTTAGCGTGCTAGTGACACTAACGCTCCCTCGCTTGTCAAAAAGTAAATAAAACCGGAGTGATCCAGTTGTGTTGAATCATGTCAGTAATGTTACAGATTTTGTTCAGCACGTGGGATATACAGTATGGGTTTTAGATCAGTGCTTGAATAGGGCTTTCTGCAATGGCTGCACATACTTGACTGTATCAGAACTAATGCAAGAAAGCTAAACATGTGATGTTCTGTGACAGCCAGCACTACAGTGGCTTTATTCAGATCAGTTCATCATTGTTATTCACCAGGTGCTTTACAGGCTAAGCTACTAGTTCAGAGTTACAAACTCGACACAAATACCTCACTTTACTCTGCCACAGCTATAAGCTACACCCCACAGGTTCCTCCACAGCTGCTTCAGTGTGAATCACAGTTTTAGACATTCGAGAGTACAAGGAAGTGTAGAGCTGATATATTCACAGGAGGCTGACTCTAAACTGTGATGAGGCTGTACAGATGGTTCACTGGCTGGTCTGCACAACTGAATTTTCAGCGTCTTTTTTTTTTTTTAAAAAGGGAAACTCCTTCCCGAACTCAAGCCAATGAATATTACGTTTGAAAGTAAAGGGAAATTCCACTTCAAAAAACAATTCATTCATTCATAATTTGCGCCTGCCTTCACCAGAATCCGTAAAATACTTAAATCTTCTAAAATATCTTCCCCCTCATTATGGTGGAGTACTAACACAACTTGTCAGTGCTGGTTTCAGACTGAATGTCTGAGAGAATTTTCACATTTTGTGGTGGAATGTCTCTTTAATGTATGGCAGCAGAGCTGTCCTGGGTGTCTTTGCTTTAAGCTTTTGTAAAACTCAGACATCAATAGTCAGTTATGTAGCTTTTTGTCAGTTGTTTGAATTATTTACACCAACCTATCAAAATATACTATCCTACTAAGGGTTAGAAAATATTTTTCGTTTTCTTTAAAATCTGCTAAGCAGAAAACTTTCTGAAGTGAATCTGTGGATTCATTGAAGACAACATGCTTTTGAGATTATTTCAGGGTTTTAAGTCTGTTCAGTTGCTGCCTCACAGCCTTCCCATGAAGTTGTACTTTGGTGTTGTGAAGCTGCAACTTGATATGAAATGAAAGAGTAGTTTATTAGTGTCATTTTTATTCATTTCAGCCCAAAAGACTGAAAGTAAAACAAATTCAAATAAGAAACAAAAAAAAACTGCTTTCAGTTCTTGATCCTATATTAGCTGTATTTTTATTTAAAAAAAAAAAAAAAGTCAGTGCCAGAAAGTGTGTATTCATATAATAATTAACTTGAAATGCATAATAAGTCAAAGTTATCATACTAGTTTTCCCATGAATGACATGTTATATTCAGCACTGTGTCAGCTACCCATGTGCACTTTGTGTCTGACAGCAGTATGTTGACCTTTCATAAGCTAATATCTGCCTTCAGTGCCCTGTTGCCTGGCTGTACTGTTTTGTTTAAAGGATGAGCTTCCTTCACCGGTTCCTCACAAGACCAAAGCAGCTGATGGCACCGACTTGAATCCTGATAGGATTGTGGATACTTCCACTGGCACATTAATGATGAGGGCATTAATGGGGCCCATCAGTAGAGGATCTCATTCTGATCTGAGGTCTGCTGCGTGAACAAAGAAAAAGCACAGGGGATCTGGTGTCAGTGTGGTTTTCAGTCAGTTCATGCCTCAGGACTCAGTGCTCCTGTCTGTCTCATACTGTAGTCAATCTGGTCAATACATGAGATGCAGTATGACTTGAAGGGTTATATTCCAACATTCTCTTTCTGTTGAGCTGGAAAACTTTGACAGTCATGTATTCAACATAAAGGGTAGCTGTTCCATTCTCAATGTTCTCTTTTAATCAGCCAATGACTGTAAATACTACGTTAAAAAAACAAAAAACATCTGGTTCAAACATTTTCAGTCATGTAAAAAGGATTTTTTGAAACTTCTGAGCAGTTACCATTTCTTTTTGGCAATAAACTCTTCAATAATTATCTACAGAATGAAAAATAAACCTCAGCAGGATGTTTGTTATCAGTTTGAATTGATTTTTATCCCCTCTCGTTTTTATCTATTTCAGGATTTAGTGCCTTTTTTGGACAGTAGACTGTTCTGTAATCGCTATGTAGAAAATCTACATATGCCTTTTGTTACTTTTTCATCTGTTGGATAAACCTTATTTGTTATTTTTAAGGTGTGTTTTTATTGATATTCTATTTACAAGGGAATAAAAACTGATCAGAGTCCACTTGGTGTGTTTTCTGTCTGTATGTCAATGTGTGTGTGTGTGTGTATAAGTAAAGTAAGGCACTAACACAGCCAGGGATGGGAGTGCAGGGTAAACTGTTCATGGAAATGACACTTTTAAAGCAAAAATACACTCAGTCATTTATCAGTATATATAATAAATGGCTGAAGCTTTGACGTTCAGCGTAGACCTGAGCCAGCTCCATTCACTGGCATAACTTCTTTTTATGACAACTGAGCAAACTTCACCTGTTGGTAAAGATCAAGCAGTAAAGTTTAAAGATCGGCCCTTGAGTTGGGACTGTTTCGTTCCGGTGTTGTCCATTTATGAGTTGGACCAACCAGGTTTACTTTAAGAAATGTTATTATCTCAGCACACAATATAATGTTGTATATTTTACCAATGTACAACAAAAAAATAAATTAACAGCAGCTCACATCAGTTGCCAGTTTTTGCTACATGTTCTATCAGTGCACATTTCTTTAAACATTAGATGAGTTTAGTACAAATGAAGAACAAATACTCTGTTAATCTTCCTCATTTTATTTCTTCTTACCAGATTACGGTTCAGATGATTAAAAAAAAAAAAAAAAGAGAATTATAAATGTATTATAGTACATGTTTATTCTTTGGATTGCAGCATAGAATTACATAAAAGAATTAAATTAATCAAACCCAAACTTGTGCTCAGATTTTTCTTTTTATAAGTCTTATATGCGCATACAGTATATACACATACCGGTACATACACAACCAGAACAACCACCAACCAACGGTGCACTCGCACATACAAATGATACATCAAGACAAACCCGCACCACAGAATCAACAGTAGCAACAAACAACTGATAATGACTAGTTAGAATGATATAGTAATACTGTCGACCAGGCAGAGGCCATATTAGAGCCATGTTGAATTATTAAAATTTTTCTTCAGCTGAATGTGTGAAAGGTAACAGGGACCGGAGGGGCTGTTTTGCAGGAGTAACCAGGTTCTACTAACTGACTACCTGACTCAGCAAGCACCAAATCCTCTCCAGAAGTTCCTGTTAGCCTTCCATTATTACACAGCTCAGGTAAATATAGCTGCTGGTACCTAGGAAGTTTTAATGCAACATGGTATTGATACCAACTGCCTTTAAAATGCACCCAGAGGAGAAATTGTCTTCATTTTCCTGGAAAAGCTGAGCCAGCTGTAGAAATTACGGGTCATTGCCAAAAACTGCAAAAAAAAAACCCTCAAAACAAAATGCAATGCAGCGGCATCACCTGACAACCAAGTATTGCTTGTGGGTTATTTCAATATTTGAGAACACACAGAAAGTGAACTGGATGCAGTCAGCTCAGCTGTGAACCAGGTACAAATCTGCCAGTTAAAAGGCCTCAGGGTAGAAGTTGGCAAAACTCTCTGAACAGGCGAGAAAGAGGTAGTAAAAAAGGTGAACAAGTTGTACGCGTGTGTTAGTGTGGAATGACTCCATGTAGACAGAAGCTGTAGAGCAGTGGTGGGTTGTAAATTCACTGATTTTTAAGGATTTTCTGGTTGAGCATAAAAATTCCCTGTGTGGAGGTCAGGTCCTTCTCTCAGTGTGTCAGCAGCCACCAGGGGGCAACACAACGACATTCCCTCCAGTAAATCTGTTATACTAGTGCTTCACTCCAAAATTCCTTTGATGTTGTTATAACCTGACGACTATCTGTTACCTCCTAAATGGGGCTGATGTAATCAGATGAACTTAACTCCTTTTAAGAAAAAAAAAAAAAGGGAATATTTGAATGTCTTGCCAGTATGGTTTTGGAATGATTCTTGAGCTCAGTACACTGAGGGGTTATAGTAAAGCATGTACAGTTAGAGAGCTGGGATTGTTCCTGCTAAAACCGGTCTGGTTCCGGATTGAAGGCCACTTCAAGGCGGGAGACATGTTGCACCAGACCACTGATCCCACAGTTAGTACAGAGCTACAGGAAAGATATGGGACCAGTTCTAAACAAAACAAAAGCTCTTAAGACAAGAAGAGGGAGCAACATTTTTTTTTTAAAATCATTCTGATTGGCTGAAGACTCGTACAGTTCAATAATCAGTCTAACCATGACTGGACACAAATCACATCAACAAGAATAGAACTGAATGTGGATCTTGTGGTTGATGCGGTCGGTTTCGGCACAAAACAGTTAATACTAATGCTACTTCTCTCTTTTTACAATTCCTTATTGAAATTGCTCTTTGTTGGATCATGTGCATCGGGCAGCCCATGAGCTACACCCTGTCTAGGTGCAGCATCTATGATGCTGTGATCTGCGTGGACAGTTACAGAGGAGGATGTGTACTGGAAGAGAAAAAAACAAACCACAAAGTCATTTACTGCTACCATGTTTGAGCTTAGCTATGCTGTCGTGTAAAATAACAGCTCCCCATTTAAACAATTTTGTAGTTGAGCAGTGAATGAAGGGATACAGCTGAAGATTTCTGCTCCAGAAAAAATAATGAAAACAGAGAGTTAAAACAATTTCAGTACAATTTAAAAGAACACAACAACTGAGAACATTGGATCAAAAAAAAAAAAAAAAGAAAGAAAGAACGAAAGAAAGAAATAAGGTTGGATTTTCTTCCTCCACATAAATGTGTTCCAGAAATGAACTCTTTGATTCCCTCTGGACACGTCTGTGCAAATGAGTTGCAGAGTTGATATGAGAACAGTGTGTGAAAGATACATGGAGATTTCTGAGGCACAGTAACATACAGGGACATCCAGAAGCCTGAAGTGATCTCAAACCCCTTTAGCAGTGGCCCGAGCAAAGACCAGGATGGGAAAGCTCACCGGCCACAGAGAGTGGAATATTAAATGTATCAAGAGAGCGGGGGAGGGTGAAGGTTTGCTCTCAGCTGAAGCCTCAAGTTAAATAAGTAAAGTGGCAGCTGGTGGTGATTTCCCATCTCAGAGAGAACTCGCAGACACAACTGGATCAAAGCCACCCAACATTTACACACTCACACAAAAAAAAAAACTTTACTCCTTTCCTTCATTACCACTTAACTGTTATAAACCACAATAATCATAACAACCAACCACATAAGAGTCCAACCTACAAACCACTTCACAACTTGCCAACCAACAACATGCCACACAGCCACCTACAGAATCTGATCAGAGGACCCTGGGCTTTAAGGCCAGGTAATAAATACACAGATAATAACTACAGACTACATCGTCTCCTTGTTGCTACTTCAGCTTCTTCTTCTTCTTCTTCTTCAAAAAAAAAAAAACAAAATCCAAAAGAAAGAATGGAGTGATTTTTCACCTAGAAAATATTCAAACCTTTACTCCCACATCTTCTTCAAGGCTCACATCCCAAAGTGCCTCATTTTTAGGAATTGTGCTGCTTCGTATTAAAAACATGTTGGCCACTGAACCAAATCGCTGACTGTAGTTTCTCCATCTGGGATTAAAAACAAACTACTGAATTCCAATCTAGTATCCAGTAAGAGACAGCGTGTGTTAGATAAATCAACTGATCCATTTACAAGTAAATTTACAATGCTAATAGCAGCAATTTTCATGAAATTATTTGTGCAATATTCATAAAAAAACATTTTTATCAATTTTCATGCGATAAATGCATGTGTACAAGCATTTAAATATAAATAGTTAATTCATGCCTCTCAAAGTAAGAAGGCGCTTGATAAAAACAATGGAAAAACATATTGTATCAGGAAGATAATAGTGTTTGGACATACTGAATGCACTGACATGCACGTAGTATTCCATATAATGTATTTGTAGACGTGTATCGTCAGATCATTTCATCAGAAATACATATAGATTCTCAGTATATAGGGAAAGATTGAATGTAACCGTAGAAACAGCTTACACTGGACATCAATAACATGTCAGCTGGCATATTCAGGTCTGTCATCATCAGGATATTAACGTAGCCCAGCTGTTTGTAAATGAGAGTGCTACTTGTCCCTCATCCACCACCAGCACGTGCCTATTGCTCACTTGGTGAGACAGCATCACTCAGTTCAGGATGACTCAAACACTTTACTCTGACCTCAGTCTAGTTTATACAAGGGCTGCTCCTACAATTTAGTACAGTGATTCTACAATGTTAGGAAGCTTGTGAGAGACAGATTAAAAAAAAAAAAAGAAGAATGATTTGAAAAACATCTCCCACAATGCAACTCTCTCTCTATATTTTTTTGTAGACCATCCCCCATGTGATATATGTTCCTGTGCCCTGTTTGTAACACGGCCTTATGGTTCTAAATTTGTAGTCTCCCCGTAGCAACTTTCTCCGATTTTATGAAGCTCCCTCCAGGGCCACAGAATAAATTATACAACACAGGCTGACGAAAACACTGACCTTCATGTGTAGAGTGCACCTTTAACTCTCTGTCGACATGCTTCGTGAATTGATGGTAAACAAGGTATGAAAGAGTGCTGTGGTGTACTGCTAATGTTTTCCCATTAATTCATGCACAAAGAATAAGGTCACTGTAAAATGTCCAGGTCCCTCTGGAATGTGATGTTCAATTAAAAAAAATAAATAAATCCCAGTCTGCCACATTATTTTGTATTTTCTTAAACAGACATGGCAGTTATGTTCAATCAGTCAGAACTGCTCTTGTGTTGTATACAAAATGTATAGCTCCTTCTCCCAGTTGTGTCATTTAGAGACAAAAGATAAAAACTCTTTTAAAATGGATCAAATGCATAGTAGCAAACTGATTCTCTTCCCAAGTGTGAAACACCCAGCCAAACATCTGCATGTCCCTCTCACTTTCTTTTCCTCAACACATACACTTGCCAAAGTACTACTCTAGACTGCGCCTCCTGGGGTCCGCAAAGTCAGACAGCAAATAACCAGCAAATCTGCTTCACAATCAGACGTTCAGACTGCCTATCCAGAGAACAATTTCTAGTTTAAGGTCATCATGAACCATTTTCACATCACTAGTTGATTTTTGGAATCCATTTATACTCGTCTATCTTTCTATCTCACTGTGCCACGACCACAGACACGTCCTGCTCACATACAGATGCTTCTTATGCACTGTCTCCAGTGCAAAATCAACGTTTAAAGCCTCCCAGTACAAACGACTTGCTCCCGTAGTGGCTTTGTCCTACAAGGACACGACTTCTCCCACTTTACACATGTAATCACATGTAATCTTCAACATCAACACGACTACGACAATATGAACTTATTTGTGCACACTTGGCAACGCTGTACAACATTTACAAACACACGCGGGCGCGCGCACACACACACACACACGGCCCTCCATGTCCTTTCCCCTCTGCAGTCCCTGAGATCACCTCACACTTAGCTCAAGGCATTCTCTTAAACACAAACACGGCTGACAGAAATTAAATAGAAAGAAAAACAAAAGCAAATCAAGCCATGGTGAAGGCACATATTAGAGGAAGATCTATCTTCAAAAGAAAGGAGAGGGAATCCAGGAGGAGACATGTCTCAAATAATGAGTCAAAGTGTCTTGTTTGTAGACGTACAGAGTTCAGGGGAGTGGCAGCTGGAGCACATGATTCTGGGACAGAGTCTCAAGACTATCTGGTAGAGACATCATATCCAGGGATGCAAACATCAGGTCACTGCATGACTGGCTTATCTTTATGCCACTCAGAACTCAAAATTTTAAAAATCTAATTTGATCCATTTCTTCATTTAGAAAGAAGCCAAAGCACATATTATAGTGAGGCACAAAGGGAAAAGAAGACATACTAAGAGACAATTTAATATTATCCAAATAGAAAGTGTTTTCATCTTGTCACAAGTATATCGTTACATATCAGAAAGCCCATACAGTGCTTTCTGATCGATCACCTAGTTATGACTACTGAGAACTAATACTAATCTCTCATTATCAATCAGTGAGCATCCAATTGGATACTGGCTGATTGATAAAATATATTGGCAGGAAAAGCTAAAAAGTGCCTGTCAAAAATGTGACTAGTTCGCATCCCTGTATATCAGCTCAGAAAGCATCTCTGAGGCAAATCATCCAGTCTGCATCGTCCAATCAAACCCCTGCAGAGCTCCGACACTCCAAATAAAACAAAGTCTGCACTGTCGTGCAGTCATCCCCGGCAGTCTTCCCACTAACTGCCATTCATTCAGCATTATTCCCACATGATAACAGTCCTTCTGTGGACTCCTACATACTCTGCATAGTCTTACTTGTGTTCGTTCTAAACCTTCACTGTCTTCTATTCATATCCATTACCTGTGAATGGATGTAGTGAATGTAGCTTCAAATTATATGAGGGTAGGCAGTATGTCAGTTCTGATGTATGAGAGCGCTGCATAGCTGGGGGGAGGAGGAGGAGGACAGTGGGGAGTTCATCTCTCCCATCCAGCTCCTGGTTTCCCTGTCTCAACTGCTCCAGGACTTGCGGTTCTCCCCCCGGCGGGCAACAAAGCCTTCTCCTCGCAGGACAGGGACGTGGGCAGGAGGGGCGAACTCTCCCATGCACCGAGTGGTCCGATCGCGTGAGGACAACCGACCTGGGCGAACCAGCACCCCGTAACCCGGTTTACAGTGGAAATACCGATGACCTCCGACTGAACCGTCATTCTTACCTGGAAGAAGTAAATAAAGAAGGTAATCACCACCAACTAGTTGTCATTCAGCACTGCACTGCGCTGTACTGTACTGTACTGTACTACACTGTCCGTAGTGCACAAGGTTACTGCTTTAAATGAAAACAGTTTTTTTTTTTAATCTGACAAAATATAATGCTTGAGGAAGTGCTTCCGCATGTATTTGTATCATTTTGGAATGACCCTTTTTAGCTGTGTACCTACCTACAGGGCTGTCCAGCTCCACCCCCACCCACACTCCTTCAGCAAACTGAGTCGCTCCTACGTAGCGCACTGTCCCGGCCTTATTGTTCCCTACTGTAACATACGCTCCTTCCGTAAGCCAGTCGGGCAGCACGTTGTCTTGGCTGCGCTCTTCATCATCCACAAATATCTCCAGCCTCTCAAAGCCTTCACTTCCTCCTTCTCCTGAGTTGACCAGCTTGCGTTCAGAAACAGAGTTTTCCGCACTGACATTGTTGTGATTGGCTGAGCTGTGGGAACCGTTTGGAGCATCAACAACAGCCATCTTGGCACCGCACTGAGAAGAAGAGGTCACAACATCGTTCCTGTCAGCGCCCTGCTGCTGAAGATTTGTGGGTAACGCAGTCTCAGCAGCCAGGAGGGAGGAAGACGAGGAGGAGGGTTGGAGGACGTCAGACAGGGTAACTGTTGAGACACTACTGGAGAAGTAGCCGCTTGATGACTGGCTGAGGGGGCTGAGGGGGGTAGTGTCATGCGGGTCATGCACAGGAAGAGGAGGGACTTCTGAGAATTCTGCCCGTCTGTCTTTGGTTGAGGGCCGTAGAATAGCAGTCTACAGGACACCGACAGTTGCCACAGGAACGGAGGGACAGATGAGAGCATGCAGACAAGGCAAAACAACAAAGCGATCAAAAATAATCAAAGAGCAATAATAATCAAGTTTTCCAAAAATGAAGTCTAGGGCCTGCGATGTGCAGCACAAAGACATGATGAAGGACCATTTGCATTATCAGCCTATGCTTTCCTTAGACATCTGGAACCACATTCTCGTCTACTGCACAACAGTTTCTCTGGGCTAAACATATGATGTAACATGATGTACACATACATGTATGGTACTGCAGTTTGCAGAAACAATAAATAAAAAAAAAAAAACAAGGTCGGAGGTGGACATGGACGCATTCTCACCGTCTCAGCCTTGACTCGGCTGTCATCCCCTCCTGATGTCATGATGCGAGGAACATGCTGCTGGGTAAAAATGAACAAGGTCATGAAAAGGAAACAAGAACACCTGCCTCGCTACCAGATCTTAAAATGTAATTGCCAGTTTGGCACAAATGTACTACTGGTTAGTACACTGAGCTCTAGTAAACTGTCAATGCTGACCTGTTGGTTGTGTGGCGAAGGTCTCAGCTCCTTCTTTTCATCTCGTGCTGGAAACAAAGACTTGAGCAATTTGGGCATCTGGGGAACCAGCGCCTTAACTGAAAGATAAGAGGCAGCAAGTCCTGAACGACCTGGGGGAGGGGGTGGAGAAGTGAGAGAGGAGGAGGAGGAGGCAGGAGAGAGGAAGGAAGCAAGGAAAGATGAGCAGGTGTGGAAGGTAAAGGAGGTGTGAAAGATTAAGAGAGGAAGTTGAAAGCAAGTCCAGGAAATGGCAAAAACCCCAACACATTGACAGACAGAAGACATCAGCTGGCCATAAGACACAATGATACACAGGTGATTGATTTAGCTATTACATGTGATCAAAAACATTCTAATCACTGAACTGTGAAAAATAAAAACAAAAATGAAACAAAATTAATTCTGTCATGTTGTGAACAGAATTAATAAATTAAAAGCATTTTGAAATGAGCAGGAAATCACTATGAGACAGAGAAATATTCAGATTGATCAGCCACTGAAAAGATCTGGTCAAGAATATGAGAAGTTCACACCGCGTTAGACAAAGCAGGTTACAGAAATGGATGTGAGCAAGACCAAAAGGAACAGATAGGAAGAGAACTATTACACATAATTTTTGCTGCAAAAGTAGGAGGAAAATGGAGTGGGTACCCAGCATTTAACAATGTAAACAATGACATAAGGGACTGTGTCATGGATGGCAGTACATCAAAAAGAGAGAGAGATGAAGATCCACATTTAGCAGGAAAAACCAGTTTGAGGATGAAAGAACTCGTAGGAGAGCAAGAGTTGGGAGTAAAGAGGAAAAGTGGCAAGAAACTTATGGTATAGAAGAGAAGAGAAAGGAGAAAGACAGGAGGTTTACCTTGCTCTGGTTCCTGGTTCTGTGGGGGTGTCATGCCGAAAGGAGTTGGGGATGAGGAAGGGGAAGTGGAGTAGGTGGACGGGGAAGAGGCAGGCCTGGGGAGGGTGCGATGAAACTGAGAGGGCATGAAGATATCCTGCTGACTCTCCCATCGACCCTGACAAACAGACAGACAGAAGGACACTGGTTTGAAAACAATGAAATATGTATATGATATGCATGCAACATATAATACCACATGTCTCGTATGAACAGATCGAGACATGACATTTAATTTACTCAAGTCACACATTTGCTACTTTAAACACTTTGTGGCAGGTAGGTATTTAGCTTAATCACACTCAAGATTGCTGCTGGATCCACAAATACTTAAAAAGTACCGGTATTTGAACTCAAAAGGTGTGTGTTACCTTGTCATCCAGCAGGCAGGTCGTGGACAGGTCTTGTCTACTTCCAGACAGCTAAACATGGACAGAGAACAGACAGAGCATGCAATGAGAGACACCACATTATATTGGGATATAGTGTACAGTATAATGGCACTGTATTCGTGTTTTACCCTGTGGACAGAGGGGGAACTGAGGCTACGTCTGTTGCTCCTCCCTCTGTTTGTCAGTTGCTCTTTCACTGCGACTTCCTAAAACACACACACACACACACACAAAAAAAAAAAGATTAAGTAAAAAGTGAAAAACGAACGAACGAATCCTTGAAAGCCACATATCTTTCAGGTTGCTGTGTGAGTTAAAACACCACGTGGATTGGCTTTCTATCTGTCCGACACTCTCTATATCCCGACCAGTTTTCCCATCTACCTGTCTGAGCCTATCCAGAGTCAGGATGTTCTCCAGACTAAGGACACTGCGGAGGTATTTCTCAATTGCAGCCTCATCATCAGCTGATTGACTGTTGTGTGCGCTGGCAGCAAGCCGGGCGAGCATTTCCCTGTCTTCTGAACCAGGGGCGTCCTGATGGGACAAAACATCATAAAAATGTGTTTTATAAGCTTCACTGATTAGATGTTCTTCAGTTAAACACTAAATGCCTGATATTTTCTCTTAGCCTTTACCCCGGGGATGTTGGAGACCACCTCAAAAGTGACCCCACAGCCAGGTATGGTGCTGCGGGTGGACATCCTTCTGAGAAAGTTGTGGGCAAAGCCCTGGCGACCTGGGTTAACATTGACGCAGATCCTTTTTCTCAGGACCAGCTGCATGTCAGCAGGGTGGCTAAGCTGGACCACCACTCGAACCGTCAGGTACACCCGCTGCTCCGGCCACGCTCCTCCACGGCTAAGCTGGGGACACTCATGGACGGTAGAGTCCCACGATGCCTCTGCTTTCACCTTCAGGTTTAGACAAACACAACCAGCTAATGAAACAGGCCCTCAAATGGACTCCATGAGTTCCTTAATAAAGTGCCTCAGGTAGGTCTATCCTCACCTCTCCATCATAGTGCTTGACGATCTGTAGGTCAAAGAAGTCATCCTCATCCTCTCCACTCAGAGTGGCATCCCAACCTCCGGCGTCAGGAACCTCAAACTGGTCTTGAGAACTGAGGTCATCAGCTGAGAAACCAACAGAAAACATTGTAAATCAACCTGCAAGCAGAAAAACGTGAGGGAGCACATATTATTCAGCAAAAAAACTGACGTACGTTTGAGGTTTAGGAAGACAACAGGAATATGAGTCTCCATGCCTGGCAGAGGAACCCTGTGACCAAATGTGACATAGACACAGTGATTAATATATATATTTATCTATAAGTTGAGGCAATCACAAAAAAACATCAAATAAATCAAATCAGAAACGTGCACACACACACACACACACACACACCCTGTCATGTGTCATACCATTCAGCAGGTGCTCCAGGAATGCCACTGCCAGCAGAGGGCACCATGACAGCGTTTCTCTCCTCTGTCAGAGTTAAGCGCCACTCCAGCAGCTGGGCCTCCCTCTCCATGTCATCCTCTGTCTTTTCTGTGCACACAACAAGGCTCAAACATTAAACACTTCCTATAGCTACAGAGAGTCACAGAAACAGTACGTGTGTGTGTGTGTGCGTGTGCATTACCTGCTTTGCTGACCAGGCTCTGCAGGTGCTGGTCAAGGTATTCCTGTCTCTTGGTGAGGGCGGCTAACCACTGCCTCCGCAAACGCTCCAGGTCTCTTTCCTATACACATCAAACCAGTTAGCTAATAGTTAAATTCTTCATTTCAAGTCAAAGTAAAATTTATTGAAACATATTGCAGACTGAGATGTATTAAACTGGTCTACCTGGTAACTGTCCATTTCATCTTCTTCCTCGTTTGCTGTGGTGTTTCTGATCTCCACACAACCGACTGACACTGCAAGCACTATTTCTGTTATCAGAGGCATGGTGCCCGAGTCCTGAACTGAGCGCACGTCCACCTGAATTCGCCTCGACTGACCCTTGAGATGAGGGAGAGAAGGTGCAGCACGACACATGCATTTAGACGACAGGTCATTAGCTTTTAGTAAATTTAGAATGTTCAGAAGTTGGCTCTTCTATTGAAATTTGCTAGTTCCACCTGTTGTGAACAGATTAACTGTGGTTAGTGTTAGGGCTAATCCCTACCTGCCGAAGCTGGAAGATTCCCCCGGTCCGCACATCTTTAGCAGGAACTACTTCCACTGGGACAAAGTCTCCGTTCTCGTTTATCTCAAGAATTTGAATCCACAGCTCCAGGCGACGTGTTACCTCACTCCATCTACAAAAAACAACATTATTGGCATATTCGGGCAACAGTGGTGCACTGGCTTTTCATCAGCAACTGGAAAGCTAGTTTTACAAACAAGACTAAGACTCAGAGATGAGTGCAAGCGTCTACCTGTCTCGTAGTGTGCGTGTTTTGGCCTGGATGATGCTGAGGTCCCACAGGGCAGGGTTTCTCCCTGCATCAGCCTGTCTGTGTCCATATACCTCAATGGCAACTGCTCCTTCTGTCAGGTACTCGATGAAATCCTCTGTTACTGACACTGCCAGTTCCTACAGTACCAAATAATGTTCAGTCATATACCAATAACTTATAACTGACCTCTAACCTATCACACAAAAATAACATTCAGAACCTCCTTCCTCCCAGGCCTCACCTTGCAGCTGTCAAACACCACCATGCAGTGTGGGTCCTTGGTGCTGGGTGACGAGGATGATGGATCTACTTCAGGAGCAACAATGATTGGCTCTGGCTGGTCCCAGAATGCATACTGACAGAAGACGAAGTTGGACAGGTACTGGGGAAGACCAGTGGCCTGCAGAATCTTAATCTACAGAAGACACAATAGTCAAAAGTCAAAAAAAAATTGCACTGATATTAACTTACTAAGTCTGTTTAATTAACAGGAAACTGAAAAGTAAAGCAGATAGAAATTGTTGCTTCTTTAATTATAAAACAAAGCCCTTGGAATGATTTTACTGACCAAACCAGAGATAAGGTATATGTCTCTGATGATCTGTCTATCTTACCATGCAGACCAGTTTGCGATCCTGGACTTCAGTGTCTTGGTTGTTGTCGGATTCATCTCCCCCAGCCATGTTGTCCTCCAATCCCCCTCCAACCCTCACCACTTCCACGTGAAGACGCCCAGCCACCTGATCACAGGAAGGAGAGGGAAGAAAAGAAGAAAAATTTCACAGCTCAATCATACCTCAAAACTGTATCTGTGAATGTTAAGTTAGCCTACTTCAAAGTTACCTATCCAACATTTGGAGCTCCACTACAGTTGAAATTACCTTATTCTGCCTTTTCTAGTATTTGGCTATCACACTTAAGCATTCTAGCAACATGATTATCATCAGAACACCGTGTGACCTTCACTCTGCTGTCCTTGGTGATCCAGAAATTCACAGCTTTATAAAAACAGTGTAAATGTCAATATAAGCAGCTGCTGAAATTCAAAAACCCCAAAAGAGGATCACAATACACCAAGTTTATACATTCAAATAAAAGCTCTAAAAACCAGATGTAGCAATGCTATTATTACAAGTCTGTGACTGCCCACCTCCCCCTTCTGGTTGATGATGGGAACAGCATACTGCAGCTTCACATCATAGAAGAGACATGAAAGGAAGACATTGGCAACGCCTATCAGACTGTGGTTTTCCTGCTCATCAAAGAATGGGTCTGCTCGACGGAAATATGAGCGCATCACCTGAACAAGGGAAAAAAGAGAACATGCAATACAAATTTGTTTTACTGAAATGTGAGTTTTACCATTCTAGGTAAAACGGCCTCAACGCTTTATGATTATATAAGCTAACCAAAGGGTATGTCCTCATTTCTCGTAACATAGTTAATGTGGTGGTTTTCTGTATTTGTGTACTCCTGTTTACTCACGCTGCTGTCTCGGGTACCATGATTAGGCTTCGCATGGCAAATTTTTCAAGCTAACTTACAGGGTTGTCATGGTGATGGGCATGGTAGTCCTGCCACTCCTGGTACAGCTCTCTCATGTCAACCAGACGGTTCTCCATCTTCTCCAGACTCCAGATCTGCTTCCCTCGGCACCGACGTCGAACCTGAATTGCTGGTTCACTGAGCACTGCATCCCTCTATACACACACAGATGTATTTAGAAAATTGGCTTTGCTAAAAACAGATGTCAGGGAGTCTGTGCATGTCGACATGTTTGTGTGTGCATGAGAGAGAGACCTTGCGGTTTGCATTGAGGTTGTCTGATGGGATCTGCAGAGTGACTCTGTACTCTGTGTGTCGCTCCAGCTCTTCGGCAATGAAACAGGCTTCTTGCACCATGAGGTTTGCCCTCACTATCTGCTCTCTCAGTCGCCGCAGACTCCTCACCAACACCACCTCTCTGATGGAGGAAAGGAGGGGGCAGAGAAGAATGAAATGAGGAGGTGTTCAGATTGCATTCATATCCAAATTGACAAACAACAAACGGAAGTAAAAAGTCTAGTCCAGTAGCTTAATTCGGTGTGCATTTCTATTCCTGGTTCACATACATGCTAACAGAAAGACTGACACTCCCACCTGTCCTCACTCCACTGCCTCAGTCTGCTCTGAGCACTGGTTGAATGACTCATCCCTCCCATACTGAGTCTCTCCAGGCTGCGGTAGTGAGACTGCTGTCCCGAACCTTGCTGGCCAGACGCTGGCCCTCCAGGCGGGCCTATGGACAGACGGTCCGGGTTCAGCTTCTTGCGGAGCTGCTGCAGTTCCTGTTCGTACATTTGTCTCTGTCGCTCCAGAGCAGACCGCTTCTCCTCTTCATGCTGCCTCTCCAGAGACTGGAGGACTGCTTGCATGGGGTCTAACAGGAGAGAAGATAGAAGATTCGGAAAAAAATAAGAGCAAACAAACAGTGGACACTAAACTAAGTTTTGGTTCGGCTACACAGAATATAGATTTTAAACTCACCGTTATTGCCCAGGGCCTTCATCATGACCTCTGTCTGGGCGAACTCATAAGAGAAGCTGACTTCACTGGACACTTCGCTGCCTGTGTCACCATCTGCATCCAACTGTTCACTGCTGCCACTGTTCTTCATCGCGTCACCCTCTCCCTCCTCACCTTCAGCTCCCCGAGAGCGCCGCTTAGGCAAGTTGATCCTTTAAGTAACACGTCCAGTTAATTCACTGTAATCTTTGGTATCATGTGGTTAGTTTGCTGTAATCCAATTAGCCATGAGGTAATATTTTTAATAATTCCTATTGTAAAACCACATTTGTGATACACAACTGGGTATGAAAAAGTATGAAAAAAACATGAGTATACAAAGTAGCAAACAGCATACAGACATTTGGAGTCTTACCTAAAGAAATGGTTGTTTCCCCAGAGGATTCGGTCACCGTGGTGAAGCTGCAGACCACTACTTACTGGAGAACCATTTACACATGTCCTATAACACAATAAAGACAGCAACGACATTAGGACGGACATAACGATGTCTTCAGTGGTGATACAGCTGTTATCCCTGCCACCATTCAGCTGCATGATCTCTTTACTCAGCCTGTGATGTTGGTGTTCCTTACCGAGCATTGCGGTAGGGGGTGAGGATGACCGCAGCATCTGCAGTAATATCGATGACACAGTGCTCTGCCTGGATACCCATTCCGCACAGCTGGATGTCCTGAGAGTCTGCTGAGCCCACCTTTGTGTGTTCCTGCGATATAACATTCAAGATATTACTAGTTAAGTGTCTGATGAATTACTGGAGTACAACCTACATTTAAGTTTGCAGAGAATCCATTTTATTATAACAACAACTACCATGAACTTCATTTACTTTATCTGACTTTATCTGTCTTGACCTGCCTTATTAAGCAATAGCTTGTTATGACAGTTTTCTTCTTGAAAGCTGTCTTAAGGCTTCCCAAGACACAAAACAGTGTTCAACAAGCACCTACGATCAATCAGATAAGTGATTCCTACTCAGGTCATGTTCTAAGACAGTGATCAGATGTATCAGAAACTGAATCAAACACAAATGGTAAATTCAGTGGTAGCATTAATATTTTTTCATATTCTTTTAAATAGGAAGAATAGATAACTAGTCATTTAATAAAAGTATGATGAGGTAAGTGTGTATGTGTACCTTCAGGTAGTACACCAGGAGTTCATTGAGGGCTGGATCAGCGTTGAGGTTGACAAGGAAACTCTTATCGTCTCCCACTTTAATCCCTGAGGACTGGAGGGAAATACCCAGACTCTCTAACTGCTTCTGACGCTCCTGCAAATACAAAGAGATAAAGATCACCTTTACAAAGTGTAGAAATGCAGTATCTAAACTTCTTGCTAGGGAGAAGTTTCAACCAATGTAGGTAACACTGTGGAGATTTTGTACAGTAGCTCAATTTGGTTTAATAATTACACACACAACTCCACAACTTTAACAACTCATGGGCGTCTTACTTGTGCAATCTCCTCAGTTTTGCGAAGCTTCTCCTCCCAGGTGATGGTCATCTCTTGAATCAACTTTTCTGACTCCTCCAGACGGTCTTTCAGCTCTGGAGCCTTCAAAGACTGGAGAAAAAACAGCATTTGAGTGTATGGGAGAGCAGAAATGACTAAATTCTCTTTTCTAATATTTCAGACATCTCACCTCTGCCTGAGTCAGTTGTACTCGCAGTTTCTCCACTTCCTCTCTGAGCTCCCTGATGATGCGAGCGTTGGGGTCTTCATTAACAACAGCATGGTTCACAATGTTCTTTGCTCTGTCTGCATAGCGCAGCGTCGACAGTGTCTCCTCATAGTTGTCTGCTGCTGGACTCACAGTTGCAACCATCGCTGTGCGACTGTTGCCACCCAGACAGTCCTGGAGAAAGAAGCAACCATGCAAGAAATACAGGGAGAAGGAGGGACAGAAAGAGAGAACAGGAGAGAAATGATCAAAAGAGCAGTACTCTCCTTATAAGAAAATAAAGAACATGTACTCATTATGTGTGTACCTTCAGCAGCCATGTCAAAACAGAGTCTCTGTAAGGAACAAACTTGTTCTTGTTCTTGGCTGTTCCCTGTTCAGCCAGTGCCGAGATCACCAGGCCCAGAGTAGTGAGAGACCTGACAGACACAGATAAAGGTCAAGGTCAAAAGGTCAAGTGCATTCAGTTTCACATGATGTACCTATTCATGTGTGGGTATTGCTACGTCCGTGGTTGTTGTGTGTTTCAAGGGTTTTTTTGCATCATACTAAGTTTTAGGTAAAGGTGGTGCAGTGTGAATGTATCTGCAAGTAAATAGGGTATAAAGTTAAGGTTAACTGCATGGAACTGCTTTTGCGTACTTGTTGATGTTGCTTCCCTCCTTTAGCCGTTCTCCTGCTGCTCCAGTCTTTGCTGCTCGCTCACTTCCAGCTAAGTCTACCAGACTCAACCGACTCACCTTTTCCCCACTTGTCTACAAAAAAAGAAAAAAAAAAAAAGAAAGCGGGACAGGAAGAAAGTCTAATTATTGTCTCTGTAATCACGTAATCAGTCATTTAATGAAAGTTTCCCTGGGCTGGATGGACATGTCGCTCTCCAACAACTGCCTTGCTGCCTGACATGGGTTGATTTTCATTTCAGCCTGCAACACAACCAAGCACTTGTTGTTCTTCTTATGGTCTTCTGACTGGCTGCAATGTCCAGCCTGGTCTTGGACATACAAATGTCCTGGAGTCGCAGTCTGGGACATTTATGGAGTTCTGGATGTGCTGATATTCCTGAAAGCAGAACTGTACATCATGATGAGGTCTGACAAAACTCTGAGGGGTCATTAATCACCTTGGAGGCACTACATCAAGGCACAGGTTTTCAACATTTCTCAACTGAGCATTGCTCTGATTTTCGAGCATGACAGCAACAGACAATCCAGAAATAAGCACTAAGGTGGCTTTATCAGAAACCTCCATCATGAACTTGCTGTCTAGTTCATTATGCTTCTGTAAATGCTTTGATCCACTCTTGTTCAGAGGACCTTTTCTATGCTTGGACTGATTCTATCAAACGGAGGATGGCCAAAATACTGTCAGACTTTGGTTTCTCATCTTTCAGTCTTTTGTTGATAGGTTCCTTCTTTTTCCTGCCACCGGCTGAGGAAGAAGCGGATATCACATTGCCATCTCTGCTGGGACAGATCCACTCCTGGCCAAGCATGACAGGTCAGTAGCTGACAAGGCTGAATGTTAACACCTGATCTTCACCTGCCACACTGCAAAAGCAGCACGTCAGCAGCTGCAGTTATCTGTCCCTGTCTGTGGTGGACCTGCTCAGAAAACAGGTTTGATCCTACACCCTCATCCTCATACCTTCATGAGTCAGTCTGGGTTTCATATTTCTCCTGACATTTTCTTCCAAAGCTGTGACCTTTGACCTTTCTCACTCAAGTCAAAAGAGAAATGCAAAAATTCAACTGACAGAAAACAAAGTGTTTGTCAATACCCAATTTGCTTGAGCAGTGCTTCCCATAAAAACATCTATGGTCATTCTCCTAAGCAGTTATTTTGTATTTTCTCTAATTTGTACTCTTTTTCAGTACTTTAATGATTACAGTGAGAATGGTGTAATCACTGAAACTCTATCAACTACAGTTAGCTGCTTGTGATGCTGAAATAGAAAAAAAAAATAAAAAATCACAAATTTAATTAAAATTAGTGATGGGTATTGGACAAGAGGCTATGACAAACACCTCTTTTGGCTGCATACAGAAACCTATCATACTATTTATTTTTAAAAAATTAAATCTAAAAATTAGCAGGTGGAGTTCTGTGTAATGGAAAGGAGAACAGTGTGTTACTATAAAATAAGTATGTGTGTATGTGTGCAAAGGGGGTTCCATTGTAAATTGTCATTGTCAAGCAAAGGAAATCTTGTCTTGAAAAAGTGATTACACACATCTCACATCACGTGAAAATCTCATGTAATCCAAACCCAAAACCTTAAACCTGACCTGATTTCAGATAATCATCAGATCAGCATCAACTACACTGATACAAATCAGCATCAGACCAGCACTGCTTCAAATCCCAGAGTAAAGCAAATGATTAAACAACCAGTAGATTTCTATATGGAAATCATGAGCACATGCAATCCAAAGATTTTTTTAAACAGGGCCTGTGAATACATACTGGAGAGTCAGATAGAGGGAGGGCAACACTGGTGACTGTGAACACCAGTACATACAGCTGGAAGTCACAATTTAACAATCCTTATTTCAACAACCAATGACCGGCTTCTAACATAGACTGCAGGTCCTGCTGCCTGGTGGTGTCAGACATGGAAATAAACACCAATAAACCAACTCTACTTTCTTTTTCAGTGTGTACGTCTCTACATTCCTATTCATTGTGTACAGTCTGCAGACACTCTCTGGTTCTATTCAGCTCTTAATATGTAGCTGCCAACGGCCGCTGCTAGATTTTTCTTTGGGATTCTGTAATCAGGAGAGGTGACACCTGGCTCAGTAACCAGATCAGCAGACGGGACATACAGCCTGTCAGCCTACTTGGCAGAAGCTTTAAGGTACCAGGACAGAACAGCTGTCAGGGCGACAACAGACGCTACACATGCTAAATAATCTAGTTGATGGCAACATGAAAAAGATGTATAAAACCTCCGCACTGTCCCTAAGTTCCAAAAGCTTGACTGGATTTAGCAAAAGGAGAGAACAAATAGCAAACAACAGAGTGGGGCCAAAGTTCAAACTGAATGAACTTTGAGTGTTTGATTAACGAGTTTGAGCAGGGCAGGTTTATGAAAGGAAATCCTGCGATGAGCTGTCAAGCGTCAGGATGACTCAACCAGCACGGGGTGATTTTGTTATGTGTCATAGGTGGCACTTTTTACAAAACCTGTCCCTTCATCACTGTTCCTCTGTTGACAACATATGCTGAGCCATTAGGAGGCACAGATGAGCTCCAATGCGATGATCTACCATCCGTGTTCTTCTAGAGACTTGGGCTGAAAAGTTACTTAACTTAAATTGCTTATTTTTTTAGAACACAATTAGAAAGATCACATATATATGCATACAACAGACAAGACACTTGCGATCAATCTAAATGAAACCAGAGGGAACTAAAACGCATCAAAAGATAATGATATTAAGTTTTACGACACGATACATTAAAACAGAAGGTCTGCATGTAATTATAGAGTAACAGTAATTAAAGAGTAATATCATAATATATCCAGTTATTTGATACTTGGTTGCTAATACACACTGTGCATGAGATTAGCAAAGAGTCTTGGGGGATCCTCATTGGTTAGATGAGATTGTTAATATATGTTTTTACTGCTTTGAGACAGCATGTTGATCAACAATTGTTTTAAAGCATTAAAGGCATTTCTCATTTTCTGCACAACATTGCATTGTAGCGGTCAAAGAGGAGGTTCATGTGACAAACTCATTTGAAATTTGAAATGAATTTAGACAATAAAATAAAGTGACAAAGACAATAAAGAAATGACTTTTCCAGACATAGAATGTGTCAGCTAAGTGATTCACCCACTGACTGCAAACTACACATTAGCTGTTTGTTTAATGAGCCTACTGACTGACTGACCATCTTAGTGACTGACTCAGGGTGTGCCTTGAAAACAGAGCAGGCTGTATCAGCTGACAAACTCAAAGTCATGCCTGTGAATTATTAACAGAATTTGCTGGTGGCAAGTTGGTCAGGAAATAAGAACAAGGAGCGAGAGAGGCTAAGTGGGTCAGTGAAGATGGAGAATTAGTCATTTAGGACTGTTCTTGGAGGGCCTGCCAAGAAAGCTGAGCCAACATCATTTTGTGACTACCTTTTCACCCACTGGCTGCAGCAGCCAGTGATCAAAACTTGTCAGATTCTGTTTTCCCTGTCAAATTTGTACACTAACACTTTTGTTGTGTTACAGTCAAACATGTCTGGATTTTGTTGACAGCTGAGACGTACTATGTGTACATCACATACCAATAATATGCAAAATTCTGGCAATATTTTTGTGAACCCCCCCCCCCCCAAAAAAAACAAAAAACAATACCACATCCAAAATGAACTGACCCATCAACAGGAGCAGACAAACAGTGTTGTTTGTTTGTGTCAATGAGATGTGTCAAGATGGATTCTGGGACAACAGAAGGCAAGGCAAGAGAGACATCAATGTCTGATGATGCGAAAATAATGAAAAATATCAAGAGGAACAGGAAAAGGAAACAATTTTGATCTCATCTATTATTTCAAGTTTCCCTTTAAAGTTGCTAAACACTGTGTGTGTGCGTGTGTGTTAAAGCAATGCCCTACCCCAGCCTGTGTGCCTGTGTGTAAATCTCACCCCAGACTGCAAATCTTTGAGTGTGTGTGTGAGGATGATGTTGAACACTGCGTGCGATCGGCTGCTCTCCTCATTCATGTTGGTAGCAGCAACAGTCCGAGACTTATTCCCCTCTGACATCAGAGACTCTATGTCCTGTCAGCAGAAAAAATAAATAAATAATAAATGCAGATTCCTATAAAAGAATAACCGTTTGAGACCATGAAGAAAAACATCATGCAAGTTTCTATTTTTAGTGACAGCATCAACTGGACCAATTGAAAGGCCAATACAAATCATAAAATGTAATTAATTTCTGATATTTTTCTAACTTTCCAGAAGATGGAATGAAAGTAAGATTCCTCACTCACATATCTGCTGGACACTGCTCAGAGTTAATGCCATCAAATAAACCTGATGAAAAGAACACCGAAAATCACTATTTAAGGTTTAAGAAATATCTTTACCTTGTAGCTGGCAACAGCTAGTCGAGACAGACCATCCACGTAAGGACCCAAAACTTTATGCTCCCTCACCCTCAGAGTTTGTCTACCCCTGGACAGAAAATAAAAACAGGTTTAAAAACAACAACATGACCATTCTCAGTAATATAATATTCATCTGGTGTATTAGCAGGAGTGTCAATATCACTACAACTTTTCCAAGTTCATAAAGACTTTGTTAGCCCTTGATTCAAACTTCATCATTCTCAGCTCCTCAGTAAAGCCCATATGGCTGTCAGATGGCCTGCTTCTCTGTGGGGCCATTTTACTGAGGTTAAAAGGTCACACAGCAAGTGAAGGTCAAAGGTTATGCTGTCTGGGGCAGCAGACACTGGCCTGTGCTCCTGATTTACTGCTGACCTGCCGGACAGGTCCTAGACTGTGTAAGTAACTGCAGTGCACACGAGTGGTCTTTTTATCTGCTGTCCACAGCAGCTGGTGGTATCAAAATCCACCAGATTGTTCTACCAACTAAGTAGAGGTTTAAACAGAAAATGACTTTAGATACTTCACCTAAAAAGTTGACAGCCAACACTTGTTTGTGTTTAATGTTGATGCCCCAGTGTGTGACTATTCCCCATGGTGTTCACTTGGAAATGAACCTAACCCAAGCTAATTTACCACCAATAACTGTAATTCAACACTTCCTGTTGCAGCTTCACAGTAAAATCTAGTCTTTTGTCTTCAATTGAAGATTTTACTATTCTCCAAAAGGTATATACTCTACCAAGTACTATGTACTTGGAGGGATGAAAATAAACACACGGGCAGCAGTGACAGTGGCTTTAGGATTTACTAGAGTCACTATGGCATACAGAGGGAAAGAAAGTCGCCTTTTCTGTCATAAAAGGGTCAGAAGAATAAGTCAAAGTCGTACCCTTTGGGATCAAGTAGGTCTCGGACTTTCTCATTGTAGATCTCCATGTAGGATACCTCGACCGTAAAACTCTCCTCCTCCCGCTGTTCCTTCTGGGTACGTTCAAACAAAGCACTACACAGACGGGGAATCAGACCTGGCTGGTCGACTGAACCCATCATGGTATACGACTTTCCTGAACCTGGTAGTAACACAATTATAGCCAGAATGGATAACTTGAAAAGTGAAAATGGCATCTTTGTGAAGGCTGACGTGATCATATATATACATATATATATACATATATATACATATATATACACACACACACACACAAAGTGGATATTTCTTTAGTTACAGCTGTAACCTGATGCAATTCAAGAGAGCAGCTCTATCATAATTTATTGCAATGCTTTTTTACCAGGTTTACAATGTTTACTTATTTGCCCTTTCCATTTACATAAATGAGGTGGACAGAATATTAGAAACATCTCTGAATATAATGCAGTCTAATACAATCCATGGCTTCTGTCCCAAAAAACTGGAACATTATATGGATCATAAAAGTAAAGTTTATGGCAGAACACTTGTATTGGACTCCATAAGATAGCAAAGGTGTACCTAAAAAAGTAGACATTGAGTGTCTTTGTCTAGACAATGGACTGAATTTTTCAGCTCTGATGTGTTTGTTGTAAGGTTTGTTGTGCTCACATTATGTGTTAACGGAAAGGAGAGATTTTCAGATCTGTTTTTCAGTTATTAGTTTTAGCAACACTACACAGGTCGATTGTGCCTCTAGTTGTGCGATTGGTTGAAAACTGCATTTGAGCTTTGGTGTTTTAAGATAAGCTGCCCAACCTTCCTGCAGCCACAACACATCCACACAAAGCTTTAAGGTACTGTGCTTACAAGGACAAAGAACAATTGTTCATATACTGTGTCCCATTGCTGCACCTATGTAATAGACTCTGTGACAGAATATATTCACATGATATTGACCACAGAATAGTGAGGTGTCTCATGAATTACCAGTTTGTCCATAGGCAAAGATACAGGCATTGTAGCCCTGGAAGGCATTGCGGAGAAGACTTTCCCCAAGGCACTGGAAGACCACCTCCTGACCTGGAGAGACACACACACAGGAAATTTTATTCTGTTCAAGTATGGATGTTTTTTCTTTTTAAAGACTTTTCAAAATGTGAACTGGATCTGTTGTTTGAACTAACCTGCGAATTTCTCTTTATCTGTCTCATCCATAGACCAGAAGCAGTAATCATAGGCAAAGACCTGAGCAGTGAAAAGGGCAGCAGAATGAGAGACCCAAACGAGTCTATGGCTGATTGTAACACAGTGACATTGGCATTCAATAACAAGTCTCACATTTTAATTTCCAGACAACATTGTGAATCATGTGGTTTATGTAACACTTTGGGAATATTTCAGATGATAGAAAAAAAAAAGACATTTTTGGGAGTTAATGATATATAATAAAGTGAGCAACACACCAAAAACATATTCAAAGGTTTCAGAGCAACAAGTTTTTACACAGGGTTTACACATAATAAATTAAACAAGACCCTTGTGGGAGAAACTGTTTTAAAGATATTACTTTGTATCACTGCCTGCATGGTTGCACACAGTTCCCAAACTGAGTTGAAGACATACAGCAGCTTCTTTGTTTAACACAGAGATGATTCACAATCACGGAATTAGCTCAGTGGTTAAATGTCTGTGTATGTGTCTGTGTGTACGCTGTTACCTTGGACTGACTCCTGATGATGTTGGGAGGGGTCAAGGTCCACAGTAACATGTGGAGAGACAGGAAGATGACATTTGGTGCACATGTCAGACAGGATGCAGTATGTTAAGCCATTCAGAGAAAGCTACAGCAAAGATTTGGACTGAACAAATGAAATCTGAAGCATCAGAGAACGGAAATAATTCATCTAGTTATCAGTCCATCAATGTTTTATACTAATTACAGTGTGTCCCATAAAAAAAAGAGAGCCGGAAGAAAAATAATGGCATGAGTGAACAGAGACAAAGACAGAGCTAGAGCCACTGGCCTCAGGCTTTACTTGGTTTCACAAGTCACTTTAGCACACATTTGGTTCAAAATTAGCCTTGTGTGTGTAGCTTGTTTACATGTTGTTTGTTTGTCACATGTCAAACCAACTTCTCAGGGGATCCGGCATGGGTTTGTGTCTGTGCATTTATCTCTGAGGGTTTGGGGAGCCATAAAAAAAAAATCTCTGGGACTGGCTAAATTGCTGCAAGAATGCCTGCGTGTGTGGGACTGACTGGTGAAGGGGGGTTGGTACCAAAGTTGGCACAGGGTTTGTGCGGTGGAATCAGATGGTGGTGTAAAGGGGTTACTGGGTCGAGGTCATGCTCAGAAATGAAAAGGGGCAAATGGAAAAAATGCCTCTGAAAGTTTAAAAAAACAAATAAATAAAAAGACATTTAAAAGGAGAGGAAAAGGAGATGTCTGTGTGATATTTTACAGGAAAAACTCATGGAATGCATGTGTAAGCAGGCACATATGTTCCACACAAACATGTCAGAGTTTTGAGCCTTTAGCCATCAGCCATGTCCTTTAAAACAGATCTTCTCAGCAACTAGAGAATAATCTATTCTAACAGGGATATTATTATTAAACTTAAAATGAAAGTTATTTAAACATTACAATGATGACATAAATATAAACCTCTATGAAATCATCTGCAAAATAAAGAAAAATATGAATATATGAGTAAAAATATAGAAGTAAATTACGAGAGCAATAGTTTTTTATTATTGCCTTACTGGTGATGCATTAAGTAGTTTTCAGTCCATACATGGAGCCTTTAAATAGTATGCTTTTACTGGTCTGCAGGCCAGCACGGTAAAACTGCAAATGCTTACAAATGTGTATAAACATAGGTTGAGTTGGTGGTAGGACTGGGCAATTCGTCAAAAAGTGACCAATACCAATATTATGACTCTCTCACCAACCTAAATTTAGTCATATCGAGTGTCATGGATCCACACTTACTGCCTCCAGTAAGCTAAACGCAAATACAGTCAGAAAACAGTGGCATAGGGAAGCTGTATGCAAGAGTTTGTTTTCATGAAGAAAAAATATGCTGTTTTCCAGCATTAACAGTGCAGCTGTTTGGGCATTTCAGCATTTTCACATCATTATTTATAACAGAGCCAAGATCCAACAGCACATATCTTGATATTACACCTCACGTTTTTTTTAATCAACATTTTGTGGGGGCATTATGTGCATATTTGTTCATGGGGGGAGGGTACCCCAATATGTATTATAATTACTGCCTTCAGTGATCACACTGATCAGATCTAAAACGTCTCAATTACTATATGGTGCACTTAGAGAGCACAGGCTGGAACCCTGTGTCAATATTAATTACCATTAATCCACTTCAAACATCGTAAATACCTGGCAGTGAGTCATTCAGCATTCGTCAACTTATTCTGCTGCTAAGCTCAGCATCAATCTGCTTTTAAACACAGATTTGTTTTAACCTACTGTGCACAGGTCAATAAGGTGGGTGGAATTTATTCTAGGAGAACAATAAACAACAGTGTTATTAGCCCAACAGACACACACACACACATGCATTTTTACTGCACTTAGGAAATACTTTTGAATCTAGATTTGAGAATCTGCCAACCTCTAAAAGATCTCTTTCAAGCATGTAGTTGGTTGAAAAAAATAGTGTCAATGGCTGGAGGTGCATTTTGTTATTTTCAAGTCACTGTGTCATATACGCCAAGAATTTACTTCAGCTAATGTTGTGTAAATGGCCAGTAACATGTGAATAAAACTCACTGACAAGCTTTCTGGTGATTGTGGAGTGACATCTGTCATCGGGGTATTAGCATCAGCCATTTGGTAGGCACTTTAATCAGAAAGGCCTGCTGCAATATGACAACATTAGGACTAGCAGTCCCCGAGGGAAAAGAATCCCTAAGACTTTTAATTTTGTGGTTCCTATTAATTCATACAAACTATGTGGTGGTCAAATGAATTTCTCTCCTTTAAAAATATCATCTCCTGTCATGTGTCTGCATAAATATTTGCCCTTCCTCGCTACAGGCAACTCCATCTTCTTCCTCCCTCTGTGCAGTGCAGCCTCCACCCACTGGGTGAGGGCAGCTGTCAGTCAGAGAGATGTGTCAAGTTGTATGAAGAGGCCAGAGGTAAGAGACTGCTAGTGCTTTATAAACACACAGACTCATACATCTACCGATTCTTAGGAGGACCCTAACTACATTCATTCTCTTTCCCAGTGATGCTGACCATCAATGCTGACAACATATCTAACTTTGACTCTAGGCTTCTTCTAAGTCCACAATCGTAATTTCTCAAACTTGCCCTTGCAAATACAGAACACACACGTGTGTGGGTGTGCGCGCCACACACACACACATGCACACACCTGTTTCCTGTTACCCATGCACATTCTTTACAAACCGCCAAAGCTGCAGTTCTTGCACAAAGCAGCCAGCATACAGTCCAATCTGTAATACTTCATATTTCACTGACGTTCCACTGCTGACGTGCTGCATTCGGAGAGCAAACACAAGCTGAGGAGTTCCAATGTGAAGGCTCACTGATTCCAATAGCTCTTCAAACCAGGAAACAATTGGAACCTCTGCTTCACAGCGTTGATGTTTATATAAAACACTGTTTTTGAGTCTATAGGACCTCTAGCAATAAAAAAGAACATTCTAAGGGTATTTGAGAGGGTCTTCATGTGGGGAAACTGTGTTCAAATTATCTTATTCGAAACTAAGAAAATAACAGGATGCCAGTTTAAATCTGTACATCTATTCTACCAAAGAAAATCTTTACAGATGGGGCTGCTTGAAGTAAAATCTCAAATTAGAATCCCTTCCCAAAACTGTCTGTGAATTTTTTACTTCTCAATATTTTTGCTTCTGAGAATGCTCTTCTCAGGGGCTTCGGGAGCATCCTACATGCTCACTGTTTCCCAGCGGTTATATCTCCAAACACTCCAACACAATCGACGTGGCAAATTTTGACATACGTAGCGATGACAGCTGTCATGGTTGCTTCAAAGGCTGCAGGCGAGAAGGGTCACCCATGTCTTGTGCTCAAATGCCCATTAACGAAGCTAGGGCGCCCCCCTTGACCAATGACAGGGGAGTATGAGGCGGTCAGCGGTCAGGAGAGCTATGAAACCGCCTCCCTCGGTCCTCGAACACTTCTATTCATCCCTCCTCCCTTCAGCATGCTCCTCCGCTCTGATCACCGTCATTTAAAAAATAACTTAATGCATGGTTGCTTCCCCCACCCTCCTTCTCTCTCTCTCTCTCTCTACTGCTCTTGTGGTCTGTTTTTCTCTCTCTCTCTCTGGGACTGTAACATCCATGGCTGCGTAGGCAGGAATGAGGAACAGAGGATGGAAAGGAGGCTGAAGGTAGCCGGGGGGGTTGGGTAGCAAAGGAGCTGGGTCTGAGACTGGAATGTTAAGCTGAAGCAGAAACATCATCAGGGTAACATAGTACATACTGATAGCAACAGGATACTTCAGCACATACTGAATAACTCTATGTTTCCCACATACTGTGAAAACAATTACAAACTGGCCAGCCTAGGCATATCCTCCTATATGTCTCAGGATACATCAAGTCCTCGCATCAAACTGAAAACCTAATGTACACATTTCATTTTTTTATCCATCTAATAAACGTTAACTGGACCTCTGAATAGATATGCTTTCTGATGCTAGTTTTTCTGATCTTCACAGAAAAGTTAACAGTACAGATGACTTAGAAAACATAAATAATTTGACAGTAAATCAGAACATACCATATGTTAAACCGTCACCTGAAGTGTTTTTAAGATAAGGCATCAGATTAGTCTACGATGAGCTTTAAGACTTTACTGTGGCACTGACTCTGGATGTTCAGATCCAGTCCATCACAACATGATTTCTGGTCCCTTTGCCAAATGTGAGCCTAATGCTAATTTCATACACTCCTAACATCTCACAGAGTCAAAGTTCAGCCTCACCAGTCGGAAAATCTGCTTATTAGGATATAACGTTCCATCTGACTAACCATGGTTGTGCCTCCGTGCATATTGTGACATGGACCACCAGTGTACAGTGTGTTTGCTCTCCTCATTCCATCTGGAGCTACTACACAGGTAATGGATGGTCAATCGATCACTTCCTCTTCACTCTCATTTTCTCCACATTTACAATGATATATTGTCACTGACCATGTTTACATTTTAGTTCAGTAACTCCTCACTACAGCCCTTTCAAACTCAGTTCATGTCCATGGTATTGTATTTGTCGGAAAGTCCAATATCCAATGGGCTACTGACCAGTTATTGTTTTACTGCAATAACCTAAGAAATAAATCAATTAATAAAATCACATTCTCCTTATCATTATTGTGTTAACTCTGTAGTATGTGAAGTGTCCAAAGTCCTAAATCAGCCTGAAAACTAGTATAAATTTGGACCTCACCATGCTTGGGTCAAGCTGACTTCCACTCACCTTGAGCCAAAATTTAAAGCAGTTAGAAGCTTGGTGAGTTCAGCTTGGCCTGGTTAAGCACTTGGCCTTACTCCACACCCAAACACCACCTTTCTCAAATATCCTTCGCTTAAAAACAGGTATTACATAACACAATATCAGATGCAATAAAAACTACAGCGGTAGACATGCTAACATACACACATAAAATGTCCATCATTCCAAGATACGCAGCCAAACAGTCTCCTTTGTGTATCGTCTTGGAACCCACATTGCTTGTGTTTGTCTCACTGACATCTGACAAGAGACAGATCGGTGTCCAAGTGTGTCAACGTCAAGCCTCAGCAGTCCAATGCAAACAGCCTCAGGTCATCATGCAAACTGCAGTGTCTGACCACATGGCTGCAGGGTAGTTAGCAGTCTGCTTATCAGACTGACTAGTACAGAGTGCCCTGGCCCTGTAGTTCAAACACTGAGGGTTAGGACATCTCGAGGGTAGGCGCAGAAGCAGACTGGATGCAAATTAAAATGTATGTAAGATGTAATGTAAGATCAGAACCAGACAGCCAAAAACCTGTCAGAGAGCACAGACAGCCCATACATCATAACATCAAGGTTTCCTTAATGATTCTCTATAAGCAGTGCTTAAAGAAAGCAAAACGCTCAAACTTCATAAAGGCACCACTGCAGTGAGTCACTGAGAGTAGCAATTTGAGGAACTAACCCTAAGTCTGGCCTGAACAGTGTGCACCACTCGTGGAAAAACCGAATCGGGCACACAAGCACACAGCATTGACAACTGAGGTGTGAGAAGCGGGGGGGAAAAAAAAGAAAATTACCTTAAAGCGAGGTCTTTTCAAATTATTCATTGAGGAGGATTCAAAAATAGTCTGCGGGTGTTTTGATCAGGTATATCACAGAACATACGTTCAGTTGTAAGTTTGAAACTTTAAAGCTCGGTGGGAATTGCTCGGCTTCAAACTCTTCTTTGACTTTGTGTTTCAATAGACTGGGGGGCTGTTTAACAAGAATGAGGTCTACTATATGACAGTGCTGATGTCCTTTTCTCTTCCGTGCCTGAGTGAATGAGATAGTCATTTTTTAAAGTGTAATGAAAGAATGTGACATTGGGTAGGGACATTACAAGCGAGTTTTAGCTTGAAAATATATGCTTTCCACGACATTTTGTATCTGCTGAGCCCTGTATCAAACAACATAAACCATAATCCACCAGGTAAGTGCTGATCAGTATTAAGCCACATCTGTTAAGTTAGTCTTCAACAGATACCTAACCATTACTTTTATATTTGAGGGTAATTTCCTAGCCTTGTAAGCAGAAAAACAAAGAGGATTTGAGGGGGAAACTGGATAGCTTGTATGTGAAACAAACTGACACTATATAGTACATCCAAAGTTCAAAAAACATATCTATTCTAGGGTATTATGGTGTCTTCCACACAAAGATTTTACCTGAGTGGGTCCCTCAGGTATATTACAGTATTAGAATATTTGGTGACCCATTTTTTCTTTCCTTTTTTTAATCTGTCAGAGGGAACACAATTGATTAACTAGTGGACAATTAAATGCGTTGTAGAGAAACACAGAAAGAGAGAGAGGTTCTCTGGTACCCAGCCCCCCCAAACATGCACTAGTGATTGCAGTGGATTGCACTGTGATCTCTCCCGTTAAATGTAGGCCTACTTAAGCCTTCGTTTTGTAAAAGCTTGTAAAATCCACATTTCAAAAAGGCTGGGATGCTTGTATAACACAAATTAATTTCCTTAAAAAATCCTTTTTGACAAATACTTGAAAACAGTTGAAAAAAGTACAAACAATGCATTCAACGCTGATTTTTGTAAATATTTGCTTTTTTTTTTTAATTTGATGACAGCAACACACTTCAACAGCGGTAACAAAAAACTGGGAAAGCGGTAGACTTCTCAGAAAGCCCTTGTTTTGACCATCCCACAGGTAAACAGGTTCATTAGCAACAGGTGATAATATTATCATTAGGCATGAAGGAGGCATCCTGGAAAGACTCAGAAACTGTTGCTGGTAAACAAAGTTTGTGTCCAAATGACTCATTATGTTTTACACAACATCTACAGTTTTTGGAATAAGGGTTGTAAATACCAGTGGTTGGTGCCAATGTCATCTGGTACCGCACTGGTTTGGCTAGTAGTTGTGAAAACAGAATCATAGGTAAAGAAAAAGCAGCTGTATGTTTTCAGCAACTCGGGGAGTTGGGTGTGTTTGGGTAGGAAAGGTGAAGGAAAAGAAAGATGAGAAGAATAAAGTGGTTAGTGAATAAACACTAAAATAAGGCAGAGCATTAATTAGAATGAACTGTCCCTGGGGTGCACTATATTAGCTGCAGTGCTCACAGGCAGAGTCCTAATTTAGGAATAATTCAGTTTGTCTAAATGGACTCACAAACCAGGAGTAAGCTCTACAGAAAAGAGAGCCAACACTTAAAAATGAAAGTTCTAATTCATATGAACCATTTAGTAGATACATATCAAATCAACATCAATGGATTTCACTAGTTAATTTAGTGGAAAGCTGGTTTGGAAAGACCCGGAGATTATTTAAACAGAACTAAGCCTTATCTCTTTGGCAACAACCCCCACAGAAACACCAGTGCAGATATTTCTAAAAAACGTTTATCAGACTGCTGGAGGAGTCTGCTGCTGAAGATGGTGAATATAAATGAACTGAAAAGTTTAATTCCATCACAACTTAACATTCATACTGAAAACAACTCCTGGAAATTAAAACACACACCACACGTACACATTATTTCATCTGTGCTATATCCTTTCTTGTGTTACCCCGAAGTTTTTAGGCTAAGCAAGTCAAAACCAAAAAGAGACAGTGTAGTACAGTAGTACTACTAGTAATAGTTAATCCGAGCAAAATAGTTAACTAATGAAACAATGAAACAATGAAAGAAAGCAAATGATCTAAAATCTAAAACAACTGCTCTTTTATTCAGATTTGGATTCCTTCAGTGTTCATGGGGATGATCATCAGGATGTTTTTACCAGGATCCAAATTATCCACAGAGGACTGCTCCTCCTCCTCCAAATGTACCTAATAATTAAAACCAGTAAAAGCACTGAATAAAGCAGTTCACAGTAGAAATCTTTCGTCAGCGCTGTTCGGGTGTCACAGGATGTCAGGAAGACCTGAAAGCTAAGCTGCTGCTAATCTTGGCTCAGCTTGCTTTTAGGTTAGAATTTCTTCAGTGTTTATTGTTTACAAGGAGTTTACCAAGAGTCGTATTACATGCATATCTTAAAGCACACTCCTCTATGCATCCACTCCAGTCTTTCTCAGAGATTAGCAGCGAAGTGAAATGCTGAGTAAAAGATAATCCTCCAAGGTAAACAGTTTGTAAATGGAAAACAAACAAACAAAATGAAAATAGCATCTGCACACTTAGGGCAGCAGTCAGTCAGCCCATCCTCCTGCTGCTTTGTCACTCCTTTGTCACAGAGAGACTGAGAGACAAACTACAGCCCTGCTCTTGTTTAGTCCTCCATAAAAGTCACAAGGGAAGTTTATGGTCGACAGATGCACAAGAAAATGAGGGTTTTTCCCCCTCTTCCATCGTCTCCTCACCCAAGGAAGGGGCTTCACAGTCACCAACAGCGACCCGGAGTTAACCTCCCCCTGTGTTGCCAAGGAAACGGAAGAGCTGAGAAAAAGGGAGGAAGCTGGGCAGTGGGGAGTTACGACCCAACGGCGTGAGGGAAGAGTGGAGTCTGTCTTTTTATGTAGAATTGTCTCAGTCTGCCCCTGTCTTGCTGCTGCTGCTGCTGTCTTTCTTCCAGGCACAGGCATGTCTCACTCACTCTCATTCACTCTCACACACACATCAAATTTAATGTGTCCTAATACTTCATTCACTGCACGGACAGTGAATAAGGAGACTCAAGACTCCATAGAAGCAGGGTAAAATCCAATAGAGGCAAACAAGTGACAAGTGATTTGAATGGAAATACCACCTGTGCCTAGAAGGCCCAACAGCAGGTTGGTCAGCTAAAAAACATTCCAAACAAATCTGAGACAAGCTTCTAAAATGAAGACTCAATGTAAGGTTACAAGCAAATTTCCAAGGCACTGAATGTCGGCATGGCTGCAATTTTTCCTAAAAACTGACTATGCAAGGGCAATAAAAAGGGGTGTGTAGAAGCACATTCACATTTGGCAAATTAGCACAATTTAAAGTATTTATACTCTGAATTAACTATTAGTAGTTATTGCTTGCAACGTACCCATGAATCTGTGAATGTGAACGATGAAATGTGAATTCCCTAAAACTTTTCAGATAATACTGCAAAAGATGTATGCGGTAATATACTGCAATATATACATTCAAGTCAAAATGTACAGTCAAGTCAAAACATACCTGGAGTCTCCTTTGCCCAGATTACCTGCAGCAGGATGGAGGATCGTCTGGTTTTTCACCATCTCCACAACACATTTAGTGTTTAATTCCTTTTCTGTGGATCAGAGAACACAGTATTAAAGCCAGAGCACTAAACCTCATGACCTTATTATCTTTGATTGTTTCTACATTTTTAAACAATGACAAAATAAAAAATAAGAAATTGTCATTCATCCATCCATCCATTTTTGATACGTCAGGGTCACGGGAAAATGTCATTCAGTCCCATATATACCACAGTATCATCATCACCATCAGAAATACATAAATCTTTTCCCAGCATTCTTCCCATGGTGAGAGCAAAACTGCAAAAGCGTAAAAGTGAACTTGTAAACTTTGGCCCTTTTACCAGATAACTTGATATTAGACCCAAGATCCATCCATCCATTTTCTGTAGCGCTTATCCGTCAGGGTCGTGGGGGAGCTGGAGCCTATCCCAGCTGACTACGGGCGAGAGGCGGGGTACACCCTGGACTGGTCGCCAGTCGATCGCAGGGCCAACACACAAAGACAAACAACCACACACTCTCACACTCACACCTAGGGGCAATTTAGAGTAGCCAATTAACCTAATGTGCATGTTTTTGGTATTGTGGGAGGAAGCCGGAGTACCCGGAGAAAACCCGCGCAGGCACAGGGAGAACATGCAAACTCCATGGCCTTTTACCTTGGAGCACACAAGCTAATCAATAAAAGAGGAACTGTCCAGGCAGTCAGTTTCTCCTTCTCTCTCTTTCAAACACACAACGCAGGACATCCCATAGTAACCATGACCTGTTTGTGTGCTATGATGCAACACTTGGCCTTCAGAACATCATCTGACCATTTCCAACTCAGCATAATGCAAGGTCCTAATGCTTCGTCCACTCAGGTATTTATGTCAATAGTCTGCACAAGTCAGCATATAATGTTGCCTAATGAGGCTACTTTATAAAGGCTACAGTTTTGCCAACTACAGTTTCACTGCCCCATCGGAAAAAAACACTTTTCCAACATGTGCAACAATTCATTAGTACAAAAATGTAGAGACAAAACAGAACAAATGCCTAATCTAACTTTAAAGCTGATAACTCACAGTGTTTCTAGTAAAGCACTACATACTAGTTTTGTTTTCATAGCTGAGTCAGTCATATAACCTTGTAATAGAAGTCTCGCTGTGAAAGCATTGGAAAATAACAACATGAACCACAGTGGAAATTCATGAGGTTGGTAGGTCTCCCCATTCAACTGTCTTGCCAGTGAGACCTAATAATGGTTGTCTATACACAAGTTAGGTACTGCCAGCATGTCCTGGGCATCCGGTTTTTGGCAGAGCTAGTGGGGCATTTTAAAAAAAGTAAAAACATTTGACAACTGTTACTTGCAGAGCAGACTAAATCCATTAGCATAATACCAGTCTTTTAGAGGTGGCTGCTGGTAAATGCTTGGGCCACAGCCACTGAAAGACTTCATGTGTTTTAACACTTTAACGCTTTTTTACTGTGGTAAAAAGCCAAGATAAAGAACATCCAATCACAAAATACTGCATTAACAATATTCAGATCATGTCAGTAACAGTCCGTACCTTGGCTTGTAGACACAAAACACATGAAGCATTTCTGTAAAAGCAGGCAAAAAATAAGTGACAATTCTTGCTATTTAACCTAGCTGATAAGTTCAAGATGGGCCACAAGATTCTTTGCGTTCATTGTGTGGCTCCTGGTAGGGATAACCTCTTCTACTTTGCCCTCTTCCACAAAGAGGTCAGAGGCCAAGACTAGAACAGCAATCCTTTAGATGCAAATCAGTGTTTGCTCAAGGACACTACAGCAGAGAGAAGATGGATTAATAATAAATAATGTCCTTCAAGTCTAAGTCATAGTTCAAGACTGCCAAGTAAACAGGCATCCACTGTATTTACCATTATCACTTGACCCAGTCTTTGCATATAGACTGCTGATTTTTAATAAACAGTCATGCCCCAAATGACTGCCAATAATCATTTTCCCCATTATGCAGGGAGCATGCAAGAGGATGCAGGGATTTTCAACTTCGGGAAGTGTGTTAGGACAGGAAATATTCTGTGGTTTCAATTCCTTCCCCACTAGAAGAATTATCTGAATCAGGTTTACACAGCATCCTTTTATTACATGTATGCCTACAGTTGATTTCTGACCAAAACCTGCCTACTCTGAAGGAGAGATGGGCACATACACTGTCATGAACTAAGGTAGTATTCAATGTTGATCATGTGCCCATTTTTTCTTGATTACAAAAAAATGTATGAGATTCTCAAAAAAAAATCAGTGCACTACCCAGGGTTGGTTACAATCTACAGGAGAGACAGAACAATTTCAAACAAAACTGCCCTGATGTGCAAGGACTGCAGATGACAACTTATTGCTTTGGTACTAAGCGTGAATGTGGCTGCAAAAAGCTTAGTAACATTGCCAAACAGGACCTGGCCATACCTGTCCGCTGTGTTCCTGTGTTTTCAAGTGGGGTGTACATGGTCTGCAGGCTGTATGTGCTTTATCTATGAACTACTGGCATGGGCTGTTGTTTTCCTAACAAACACATATGTAATGGCAGGCATAATGACAAGTACCTTTGTCTAAAAGTGACTGCTTAAGTAGACTATTGAGCCACTTTCAGATTCTACTATTATTTCCCTTCTTGAATACAAACAGGAATCCATACCTCAGCACTTGTACATCTTGTACAGCTATGTATGCATAAACCAGAAGGATAAGGGATTTGAGACTAAACTTTCTGTTTAGATAGGCTCAACACTGCTGCTCCTAGAAAGAACACGGGGATAGAGCCATGGAAACTTGGGGTCAAAGGTCAGAGGACCTGAATCACTCTCCAATTCTTCTGCTGTCAAGAACACCACAAAGCAAAAAAAAAAAAAAAAGCAGGGTGAACCAACAGAGACTGAGTAACAAAAGGACAGTGAGAGTGAAAGAAGAAAATAAAGTAAAACAGGGGAAGTGACACAAACATAAAGAGGTTGAGTGAAGAAACTTTTTGTTCCCTCTTCCATTTTTCTGCCTACATTACCCATGTACCCTTATTGCTGCAGCTGTACTTCCTGATGAGCAAAAAGGAAAGTGTGATGGTTGGGAGGATAAATGTACCCATTGTTATTTGCCTCTCCTTGCTCCATAACCAGCTCCCACTTTCCACTGCCAGTCTCTCTAGTCCTTCCCTGGGCTACCACCAGGGCTGAGGTTTGGCACAACAGCCCTGACATCAGCCAGGAAGCTGACTGGCCATGGTGCTGCTGTTGCTACGCCTGGAGTTGCTCTGTTCTTCGAAGGCCACAGCCATGGGAACATGGAGCATTACGCAACGTTAGCAAATATTCATTCAGCCTCACTCCCTTCCTGCCTTTGTCCAGCTCCACAGCTACACCACCTCTCTTCCTTAACCTGGGATACACAGGGACAGTAGCCTCAGGCTTACAGAAACCGATTTGTTATTTCAGTGTCACAGGTCTGAATCATCACACCGCCTGAGAACAGGTGAGTGAGCAAAGTGGATGTGTAGTCCTCTGCCCTCCCATTACTGCTGCTGTGTCCTGAAGCAACTGTCTGACAGCAGGAGACAGTAAGAGCTGGGTCTGAAGGGAGCAGCTCAAAGGTGTCAATGTGTGGAGTCCTGAATAAAAATGATGTGGAGCTGGAAAAAGAGCATAGACTGACAATTCACACAGCTGATAAGACTCGATTTTTGATAGTCATCCCCTCTGAACTGACAAGTGATGGAAGGATTCTGTGCGCACTCACAGGTGATATGGTTTTCAGGGGACAACTGAAATCATAAAAGTCTTACATTAACTCTGGCAGATGTGCACAGAAGCTACATTCAGACAGTGATCAGAAAGGCAGTGCTGAAAACGTGGCACTGCTGGTTCCAAACCCATTCCCACAGCCTTTAGTAAGCTATCAATTTGCCTGGTTGTTCCCTTGAACAAGTGAAGCTGGACAAATACCTACTAGTAACATAATAATAACTTGACTGCAGAGAAAACCTCTATCATTAAAGGACACTTTGATGGACTTATGAAAGTGGCTTTTGACACATAGTAATAGTAAAATAAACAATTAATTTTAATAGTTTGCAGTTAAATTAACACTGGAATTACAGGAAAAGGCACTTGAAACTTGAATGACTAAAGGTCTCCAAATGAAAGCTCACATTAACTGCAAGAAGTAGACATGTTGTGAATTTGCTGTGAACACAGAACTCTCCCATTAGAAAAGAATGACATGTCCCTAGTGAAATGTGTTTACAGTAAATCCCTGCTTCTATGAATCCAAATGTATCTGAACTGAAGCGGAATTCTGCCAGAGCTAATCTGTATCCTCTCCATCTCTGTCTTGCCATCTGTAGCTCATAAACACAACCTCAATGGTTAAATTATCCTACATCAACTGACTCATAGTTGTGGTTCAAAAACAGAAATACATGGGATTTTTGTGTGTCCAAAACAAATGTCTAACCTTGCAGACAGCCATCACTGAAAGATGTCACCCTGGGAGCTGAGCCTCTCTACGTTAGAGTTCATGATAAATACCTGCCTATGTGAACAGTGTGGCAATCCAGTGCCATGGTCTTGTGACCAACTTCTCCAGCTCAGAAAGCGGAGAGAGAGGGGTACATGTGATTCATTCTACCACTTGTCGGTCAACCACTCTGCCTCAGCGGCTCTCCTCATGGAGCACATGGTCTCCCATGGCAAGAAAAGAAAAGAAAAAAAAACGACCTGGCAATTGACCAGTAAATGTCATCTGTGCCTCCCTGCATGCTACACTGATAATCTGCAATATAATTGCTGGAGCATTTGCACGCAAATTTGTGCAACACTGTTCCTTTGTTAGCCAGGCTTTACTAAAATCAGTGATGAAGATGTGACATGATATGGACATGTTGCAGCCCAGGGAAGAACGCTGGACCCAATACACATATGTGTTGGCCTAATGTTAGTGTGACAGCGATGACAGGAGTATGAGAAACGTCTGTTCAAAAAATACATCATCACTGTGCTACTCAATTACTTTGTAACTGTGTGCACTGATGACTCTGAGAAGAGTTTTTCTGACACATTGCTGTTGTCCTCATGAAGTTATACCAACCAACAACTATAGAGTTACACGGCAACGATGACTTGCCGAATTCTTGCAGCATGTGACTGATGAAGTCAAGAAGATACTGGCATCTGTGTCAATCAGACAAGAACACAGAACACCTACACTTTCTAACAGTAGATGTCATACAGCAGCTCTGCTGTAAATCCAGCTGAATGGCAGGCAGCCATGAGGAAAGCCCTGTGGCAGCACTGTACAAACATGTGCCACCCAGACCAGCCAGATTACAGCTTTCTTTAATCTGCAGGAGCTCATTTCACTAATGGCATCTGATTTCTGACAGCCATTCCATTGCCAGGAAATTAAACATAGAGTACTTCACTCAAGTCAGTCAGTGGATAGTGTTATGTGATAGTGTTATTGTCAAGTGCAGGTTGTATATAGCTAACCTGAGGCACTCTCTGCATCATATAAACTGAGATTGTCTATGACCAATAATGTTAATCTTAATTTGGTGTTTTCATAATAATCTGATATCCGGTGTATGCATGTTCTCACTGTAACCATCATGTTAACATGCAATGTTGACAAGACACATGCAGTCTGTGCAACATTAACAGAGCCGGTGTATGCATAACAATCCAAATCTGAGCTGGTTGAAGCCCTCTCACCTCTCCTGTTCATGGGCCGTACTCGAACAGCCACCTTGACATTTGCGTCGTCCAGGCTGGGCTCCCCCATGCTGACTCCTTACCCAGGGTGGGGAGGTAACGCTGATCTAAAATGAATCAGCTCTTCGGCTAAACAAGCATCCAAGAGCTTGGAAATGTTGCGCTAGCCGGACTGTCGGCCAGCTAGCTTCGCTCAGCTTCGCTCCATAGACTAGTCATGTCCACGGAAAAAATACAAAAAGCCTGGGTAAAATCCTGTAGGAAGCCAGTCGCTTCTGCTTATCTTCTTCTTCTGCTCATATTCCAGGCTAATGTAAACCCACAGAGGCGTGGAGGCTAGAAGGGAAAGGAGAAATGTAAATTAAGTAAGATATTGGAGCCGCTGGTGGATGTGAGTGAGCAAACATATGCTATCTGCAATGCAAAAAACGGGCTAGCCAGCTAATTTACCAGGCAAACTGAAGGGCAGCAGCGGCAGGAAAGAAGCAAGTTTTGGCCGTGCCCTACCATTTGACCACATAAAACCCCCAGACACCATCCAACCTACGCGCTACATACCTTGGTGGATTCACCCCAGGGGTGACACCCGGTAACCTACATGTACAATCCGAGTAAGATCCCTCAAGAGCCGCCTGTCGATGATCTAAAGCCTCCTAACGGAATCCACTGTGCCCTCTCTCTGTGTCGAGCTACAAGCAGCTAGCAGTACCCGCCCTTCCGCCAAAGTATTACCGCTTCAAATTAAAAGCGCGTTGGTTAAACTCGTCTGTCGAGATTGGAAGATTTTAGCTAGGTAACTTTAAAAATAAGGCGGCGCTTTATTATGTCACTGAAACATAACTATATAGATTTTGCTCTTTCGACGTTATTGTTCCGTGCTGCTAATGTCAATTAAACCACAGAAAAAGCCGGGGAACGATGTCCGACTAAATGTAAAAACGTCCAGTTCTCGTTACACACCTTTCCGAGTTTAACTCTCGTTTAAAACTAAAGTCAAATGGGGATGTAGGTCAGACTTACATCAAACTAAGCTGTCAAGTCGGCGGATTCGAACGTTTAGGACCAAGCTGCAAAATTACAAGTTAGCTAAAATGTTCACCGCATTCAGTTCCTTCTCCTCAACCAAACCAGACCAAATAATGTTAATAACTAACGTTACAGTAACACTCGTGCAATATTTGTGTAATTTAGTCGAAATTATCTGTTGAACATGTTAACATGACGTTTGTGGTTAAAACTTAGTTAGTTTAAAGTTAGTCCTTATACTCTGCGGTTGAGGCAACCAGTTTCCACATACACCGCCCCAGCCGGGGACCGTTAACTTAGTTGGTAAAAGTACCGGTCCGGCTCGATTAGTCAGAAGTCCACTTTTAACACTTTACACGCTAATCAGCATAGATTAAATAAACAGCAACTAATGATACAATTCTTTTGGATAAAATATGGAGAAAAGGTGTTTGTTACCAGATGTGCTGAGGACCCCAGTCAGTCACGCGACACTTCCGCTGTCCACTGTCAAACTCAGTACAATAAATGCTACATTTCCCACTGTGATTTTCAAAATAAACCCTGATATTTTCCTAATTTAGCCACATTACATCACCCAGTTAAGTTTAGTTACATTGGCTCATATCAGTTTAGTTTCATTGCATTCCACTACACATTCCAACATTCAACATTCCAACACATTATGACACATAAAGTCAACGCAGTTCCACAAAACACAACAAATACACAATACTGAAATAATATCCATAATCCTGGCATGCTGTAAGTTAGCTAATAGCTAATAGCCTTACAGGCGACACTGCATTGACTGGTTAAAAAAAGGTCACGCAATGAATGTTAATAAATGGAAAAGTAATACATGTTTAAATGTTTATAAAACGTTGACATTCAGTCATTTGGTGTAACAAAAAACTAAATAAAAAAAAACAACAACAACAACAAGAAAACCAACAATAACAACAACAACAAAAACCTGCGTAGAAACTCAGGTCTCAGGTGTAAACAATGATTAATTTCGTGATTAAAAGAACAATGAATACGTCTTTATCAACTGCAATTATATCCTGTACTTTGATGATGGATAAATTAGTGCATACTTGTAATGAAAGTCGTTAAATTGTTAAATATAATGAATTTTGCACAGAAAAATTACCAAGATTTCATTAAAAGGACGAAGGATTCATTAAAAGTTCCTCATCTGCATTGGTTGTGGAAGATATGCATTTATTAGAGGGCTAATCTAAAATTGCAGCGAATAACATTCATTAATCATTCACTAGTGTTTAATAAAAGAAAAAAACTACTGCTTTAGTATGAGGTCGAAAATACAAACCCAATTGTCACGTTTTTGTTTTAGAATAGACTATTATTTTGAAAAACACAGGAAGTAGACTCTCATCCGTCACTGAAACAAAGATGACAATTTTTATTGTGTAAGGTTTCTGACATCTGCTGGACACTGGTGGAACTGCATGTCAACTTTTTCATTCAGGTATTAGTAAAGTGACTGTTTTGCCCTGTTTTTGAGAGACTGAAGGCACAAGTGCCCAAACATTTCCAGATGAGTCTCAGGGTCAAACATTAAAAGAATGAAGACCACTTAACAGCACCTGCTCCAGGTGATCTGCTTGCACTGTGAATATGAGTGTCTCTATATGAAAGAAGAAGAAGAATCAGCTTTATTGGCAGTATATATATTTTCACATACGGTTCACACACTGAATTTTTCCTCTGCATTTAACCCATCTTTGGTTGAACACACATGCAACACCTAGCAATTTACATGCAGTGAAACACGCAGGAGCAGTGGTCTGCCACTGTAAGGCGCCCGGGGAGCAAATTGGGGGTTAAGTGCCTTGCTCAATGGCACTAATGGAAGTTGGGGCACCCAAATATTTTTCCTGCCCGTCCAGTGTAGGAATCAAACCTGCGACCCTCTGATCACAGTCTGATGAGTCATTAATTGCAGTCAGAGCATTCTAAGCTGGAAACAGCTATTATTATAGAGGTTGGAGAAGCGGTTTGTGATCAGGGGGTCACTGGTTCGATTCCCCCACCGGACGGGCAGGAAAAATTTGGGTGTGGTGGAGCGATTAATGCAAAAGATGCTCCCCCCCCCTCCATTAGCCGGCTGATGTGCCCCGGGTGCTTGATGCTGCCCACTGCTCCTGTGTGTGTTTCACTGCATATAATTTGCTGTTGCATGTGTGTTCAACTATGGATGGGTCAAATGCTGAAGACGAATTCAGTGTGTGTATGTAACAAAAATATATATACTGTCAATAAAGCTCATTCTTCTTCTTCTTTTTATGGGCTGTTGTTGGGGATGGAACAGGGAAGAGCTTCTGAGACCACTAGAGGGCAATGTGCTGCAACTTGTGGCGACATTTAAGTGTAGTGTGGTGGATACCACAGAGAGCAATTAGCTGTTTTAAAGACCACTCCTTGCAGAGTAGTTCACCACTTGTATGTGTATGCAACCTTTATATGTGGTTAATATTAGAGGTGGTTTGCCTAATAAAGGGGTTGGAGGTAATCTCTCTATTCTTTTTAGATTTACTCCAGCATCACTTAAGTTTATAAACCAGTCCCTGTTTGCCAGGTGTCTGTATTAGTTATCGGAAGGACAAATCATTTTAAGGTCTTGTCGTCACAATATTGAGAGTGTAGGCAGAAGGGTGGTTGGTGGATGGTACCCCGTTCTCTTTTTTTAGGATCCACGTACACACCAACATCTGCTGTCACTGCTTACGTCCAAAGGGCTTTCAGCTTGTCAATTATTTTACTGCGTGGTTCCCAGTGTGAATGTACTGTGGTGTATTGGTGAAAAAGTGAGTTTACTTTTGTAGTCAGCTATGGCATTCCCTCAAAAGACAGGAAATGCTATTCGTAAAAGGCTAATGTATTTTTGAAGATAAACTATTATGACTACTCTCATTTTACTGTGTGAAATGTCCCTGTATTCTGTACAAAAGGTTTGTATTAGTCAGTATAAACAGAAAAAGGACCTTAACATGTAATCTCATTCAGATGGTGCTCTTTAGCAGTAACACAGAGTAGTAACACTCTGAAAGTGTTACTGCTCTTCAGCAGTAACACTTTCAGAGTGCAGAGGTGAGTCGACCGGTGATGTTTTTTTTTTGTAAACTTCTATCAAGAATACAATGTACTGGGATCCAATATACTGTACACATGTATGCACAATATGTCTGAGAGTCATTCTGTCAAATAAAAATTATTATTAAAACAGTAGACTGTTGTTAATTTGAGGTAAAGGATCAAATCTGCAGTTGTCAGAATACTCAGAATATGGTGCTCATAGTCAGAAGCAAGAGGGCAGAAAAATCAGGCAACCAAACCCACAAAGGGACAAGGACAACTCCAACTCTATGGCTCAAGGCTTGTCTCTTCATTATGATGTATCCATTCTAGACATGCAAACATCGCCTCCATTCAATCCTTGAGACGGGACACGGAGTGACTGATGGGGAACAGGTGAACAGGCAGGAGGTGGGATCAGGTGACTGGCAGAGGGAGAAGCTTGCTGAGGGCCATTAATTCCCATTGCCATCTGATGTTTCAGTACCTGAAAAGTCGAGTGGACTTAACTGAGACTGGTTCATCAAGTGAGTGCACAATCATATACACCCAAGGGTATTACACAGAATTCATTGTGATCTGTCAAACTTCCCTGCAAACAATGTCCATGAAGGATAGTCAAACGCTAAATAAGTGTAGGTAAGATACTGAGTGTTTAAGGAATTATTTCTGAAAGTATACCATCTGCTAGAGTTTATCATATATAGGACTCTCAGTTCATAGGCCTGATTAAGGGCAAGTGCATTTCATTTTTAGTCCTCTGCACGTCAACACTGATGACTTGTAGTGCTAAGTAACTGCTGAGGGAAATAGGGATGTCAAACAGTTGTCGAAGAGCATCACACCTCAGGAGAAGTGGAATAGCAGGTTTACATGGAAGGTGTGCGGGGCAAGCAAAATATGGAGGGGAGAAAGATGTCACAGCTGTCACCGTGATGCATTTTAAGTCACTGCATAAAAAAAGCCAAAAGTTATGCCCCAAAGGTCTGTTTACTTTCTTTCAACTGGTTAATTCAAAGTAAATATTCACACCCCACAGTCGAAGGAAACCTGGAGGGCTGAGAGTGATTAAGACTCCCCAGGGGTTTTCCTACACAAAGGGCAGGGGCTTTGAAGAATATTAAGAATACTCCTGCTGTTTACATTATTCAATTTCAATCAGCATCTTTCACTCAGGGTAATGAGGAATTAGCCTCTTATTATCGCTCTTGCACAGATACATACAATATATACATGTCAAATGAAAAGACAGAGGTCATCAGGGAGAAGCACAGAGGAAGTGCCAAATGGAGCAGGTAAATGGAAAACTACATCCTCAAATTCTGTGGACATCTGTATGATGCTTCCTGTATTCATTTTGCCCTATTGTGCTTGTGTGTATGGGTGTGGTGATGTGAATGATAAGGGTGGAGGGGTTGAGGGGGAGGTCTGACTCCTTATCTGCTCCTTCGTTGAGATGACATGATTACAGTAATTGTTCCGGCCAGTAATCACACCAAATAAGGAGATGGTGTGTGTGTGTTTACCAAAGCAGGAGATGGTGTGTGTGTGTGTGTGTGTGTGTGTGTGTGCATATGTGTGTGTGTGTGTGGACACGTACCGTAGTAGCTGTGGGGACAAAAATGTGTTTACACAGTCACATTGTGAGGACTTGTCTCACTTACGGGGAATGTCAAACAGAAAGTCTTGATATGCTGAAGCACTAAGATTTAATTTCCTTTCACTAGAAGTAAGGGGCCGAGCCCTGACGAGCAGCCCCATAAAGAGGTGTGTCTGGATACTTTTGTCTGTATAGTCTATCTGCTCTGTGTGTCATAATTAGCTGAAAGATGGGTGTTGGGGATTCTCAATGTCATCTAAGACAGTCTACAGCCTGGTGTACACAACAGGTACTGTCCCTCGAGCAAAGTGGTTGGTCACAGGTGTAGTCAACAATTTCCTGTTGTGGAGCCAATAATACTTCTTACAGATGCATAGTTTTGATCCATTTCTTCTCATTAAAGGCCAGTAGTGTTTCTTTACTGTATTTATTTATGTATTTAATTTTTTTACATTAATGTTCCACAGTTTTTTTTTGTTTTCCATTATTCTTAAGCAATCAGGGCTTGGGTGAGGATAAAGAGAGCACTAGACATTCTTCCTCCCTGTGCAGGTAGTGATAATGTGATATATTAAATGTTCCACATAGTGTGGACATTAAGCAGCTTTTCTTGTTTGCTGGTCTGTCTGCCCTAGGCAGCCAGCAGTCACAACAGGTTACTGGAGCCAGCTGGTGATTGGAGAGCTACTTGGTTGAATTCCCAAAAGGCCAGGGGAAATCCAGACAGGATGAAGAAATAATTGAGTGATGCCACCCTCTAGCAGTGTACTGTACAAACAAACACACCATTTCAGTGTTTTTTGATAATGATGTCTGCGACTTAAAACTGCTTGCACTTCTTAGCCCCCAGCTTAGACTTTCTTCCTGTCTATTCTCACTCAATCAAGGTTAAAAACAAGCCTGTGCAAAACATTTGGGAAACTAATATTGCCAGCCACACAAAGTTCTAGTCTCCTACAAGGCAGTTAAATACTGAATGTGAAGTTTTTTTGTAAACATGTTAGACACAGACCAGTTTTGGCTATCTCACCCAGGCTGAAGAGCAAAATAATCCAGTGAGGTTTAACATCTGAACATGATCTGAGAAGACTCCACTTTAGGACATAGCCACGGCCTGAGCAATGTGATGTCATCCTGTCCATTACAGGAGCCAAAGCAATGTATCAAACCTTCCACATCTCCCAAACCTAAAGCCTGTGCCAGCCAAACCCTAATGGGATCACAAATGGTTGCTTAATATAATTGTCTTTATTGCCTATTGCCTCTGTGTAGGGCATGGTGAGGGTTAGGCCTGCAGTTAGTGATGGGTGTGTGCAGGGAGGAGGGGGTTGGAGGTATGAGGCTAAAAGCAGAGCTGCAGTCCGGAGACAGTGGAGATTGCTCTTTATGGCCTCGATGGTGGAGGTCCATGCCAGAATATGGCTGTCCATTACAGTGGGCTCTATAAGGTTAATGACTTTAGCAGCTTCATGGCCATGAGCTCATTACTTAGACAGACCAATCTAATCAGCAGCCGCACCAATGACCACTGACAAAGCAAACTGGTTGGCGGGTAAGAATGGGCCCAAGGGTTTTCCCTGTTCAGCTCGGAGACACTTGTGGTTTTTGCTTTGTGTACTGTAGACAGAAACTACTTGCCAAGGGCAGCACCAGGGGTGTTACTAGACGGGACAGCTCTACTGGGCACAGCCCTGCCAACCTGCTGCATATGAAATGAGCCATACAGCTATAGTATGTGCTATATCAGTTTCCCTTGTTTAGCTCATTATTATTGACACGGCCATACTCCAAATGAAGGAACTACTAGTAATGGTAAAAATGTAGAGATATATTATTAATATACAAAGCTAATTGTTTCAACATACATAAACATTCTCAGATGCAAGCAATAACAAAATCTGACTCAAGTCACTGAATTTCCTGGCACATTTGCATTCTTCTGCATTTCACAATAAAAACTAACAATTACAGAACAGTTTCAGAGGAACATTTCAAGAATCCAGTCAATTATTTTTAATTAAAGTATACTGTATATAATCTGAAACTTAAAAAAATTAACAAAAATGTATTCCTCAGGAGTTTCAGAGTCTGAACTGAGTTTTGAGCATTAAACTATAAGATGTATTTTTGTGTTGAATTATTGTATTTTGTATTTCGTGTGGCTAATTTATATTGTCACAAGGCTTTGTGCATATATGGGATAAATGAAAGGGAGGAACACAAACGAGATGGCACAGCAGTTGTGTGAAAGATGTTTAGTAGATCAGATTGTCATGGCAGCTCAAAATGTTAAGAATAGTCAGAACTTATTAAAAATCTTGGCTAACCCTCTCACGGGCTAAATACCACCTCATGCTAACTTAAACACACCCCACAGCTTTGACTCTCACACGCACATACATGTTTGTGTTCATCAAATTCATGCTTGGGTTCCCCAGTTTTAAACTGCACGTCTGCCTACTGCTTGCAAATAATGTTATGTTTGCTAGTTAGCTTGTTTATCACCAACTTCATCAAGATCTGACCTCCCTCATCCTCATCTCTCCTGTCTCTTTTTTAACCAAAGAATTTCCAAATATCCATCTACAAAAGTCATTCTATAATGTTTTAGTTTGTATATGTATACATTAGAACTGCACTCAGTTTTGCTTGTCGACACACGGACAGCTGCCCGTGCGTCATAGTTTACCTGCTGCTGCACACACACAATGACGTGCACAGCACACACACACACACAGAGTGCAGAATATGTTCACTGTTGGGTTTAAAAACTATGTTACACCACCAAATTAATGAACTGCCATTTTTTTGTTCAAAATTGAATCACTGATTTTAGTGTGCACACCACATAAATACTAGGGCACGTGCCCCAGTCACAGGGATCCTGCACTGGACATGGGCAGCACATCTTGAGATTGCTATAAGCTACATTTACCCCTGACCACACTGTGTACTTCAAGAAGAGGCTTTTCATGACTTTTACTGTTTGGAGTGCTGGACTTAGTCATACTTACATAACCAGAGCCAGTCTATGATATACATGTACATATACAGACAAAATTAGAAATATTGTTAAAAGTCAGTGTGAGTCAGTTTGAGTATGTGCATGTATACAGTGATCATGCTTGATTAGGTGTATTTTTTTGTAGATACAGAATATTTAATACTCCAACAGACAGGGAAACGGTGATGAAAAGCAGCTGCAGTAGCATCATTGACTTGTCCTCCATCGACTCATCAGCCTGGTGCTTCCTGGGTCTGCGGTGTTCAATAGGAAGCTGCAGGGGTTTGTTTGGTTCATCTCACACATCAGCCATCGTCAGGGTTATTTTAAACCCAGAGCTTGATGGTACACAGCAGTCTAGGAGCTAAGGAGGTGGCTTGCAATGGCCAGACTAAAATGCGCTTTTACTTTTGTTTTATCACATGTCAAGCACATTTCATTTTGTATTTATCTTTTATCCACAGCATTTGAGCTCAGTTTTCTTCAGTACGTCCATCCATCCATCCATCCATTTTCTATATCACTTATCCATCAGGGTTGGAGGGGGCTGGAGCCCATCCCAGCTGACGAAGGGGAGGCGGGATACACCCTGGACTGGTCGCTAGTCAATCGCAGGGGTGCCAACATGCAAAAAAAAAAAAAAAAAAAAAAAAAAAAATCCTGCAGAGAAATAAACCTTGTTGTATTTGTTGCTTCATCAGCAGATTGAATATTTGATGTTATTGAATGAATTAATATTGTAATGTCTACAGTTGTATGGTTAATGTTTTCTTGGAATCATGATTAGAGAGGGGTCTTAGGTTCAAGGGTATACGCTATACGGGAAAAAGGTCTTTTTCCCTTTCTTTCTATAGTCACATAGCCTTGAGGTCATTGATGATTAACAGACATTTTATGTTTTAGCCACATTGACAATCAACCTATATAAGCAGAGGGTTGGAGATGTTTTGGCAGTGTGATTCTATTGGCCTGCATCCACTCACATGCATGTAATTGGTGCTGGGTTGCTTTGTAATAAACCTCTTTATGCAAGCAAGATGGTGTCAGCGGAGATTTCTTTCAACATCTTCAAGACACAACAATATCAAAGAACAAGTCAATACCTGAGAAAAACCTTGTTTTTTCTTTCCTTTAGAGAATTTCCTTGCCATATTGGTGCAGAAGTGGACTACAAGGTGTAATTAGTACATTATGACACTGCTGGGTGTGGGCAGCACATCTCAGCTAGTGAATTTTACTGGATCTGCATACTGTTTTACCCCACTGCTTCTCCGATATCTGCCCTACTTCAAGCTGCACTTCGTATTTTTAAGAGTTTGCCAGAATAGTAGAAAGATGAGCCACGTGGGTTTTGGTGAGGTAAAACTTGTTTGATCTACCACAGAGTATATAAGTATTTTGTATTTTGAGTCTGGTTGATTTGGCGATATTGACATAGCAAACTACACAAACACACGGCTCTGCCCCCTGATCAGTGCTGTGCAGACTCTGGCTTCAAATGAAGACACGAGCATTTGTAGCTGTGATGTTTTGAGTTCCTTTTTGTACAGTAGAATGAAGTGTAGGCGTGTCGTCCATCTTTATACAGTCAGTGAGGCAAACAAGTATCATTACCTTCACACTAATAATCCCAAAAACTTCATAGTTTTATGTTCTTTTTTTTCACACTTCTTTTTCTATGTTCATCTATTTTCAGTCAATACACAGCTTCAGCTCTTGGTACAACAGGGATTTTTGTTTAAACTGTCAAATTCCATTCAAATCTCTATTTTAGATGGTTTTCACACTTTCAAGAAGATTCAACCTTAAATACTCAGAGCTACTCAACAAATTGCAGCTGCCACTGCTGCAAAGTGGGTGTGCGTATGCTTGCATCCGCGTAAGTACAAGCTGTGCCTGATTGTAAGCCACTGACTCTTTGTGTATATGTGTGTGTGTGTGTGTGTGTGTCAGACATGGCAGCAGAAGTGAAGCGCCCAGGGAACACTGGTAGATAACAGAGTGTTTCTGTCCTCTGCTCTGCTGAACACCAATCACTTCCTCTTTCAGATAAAGCCCAGAGGAATGAAAATAGACGAGTGTGTGTGTGTGTTGTTAAGTGTATGCAGGGATGTGTGACAATGAACCATTTACTGTTTAAGAAGTCCTGTATTAAATATTTCAGCAGTTTTGCTGATCCAGCCTTCCTTGAGTCTTTTTTCTCATCTTGGTTTGGACTGACCCCGATGCAGGAAAAAACCCACAAACCATTAGGTTGGGCATCTCTTAGTCCCTGATGCTTTGGCCTGCTGTCTACATCCAAATTTCTTAGCTAATGGTTCTGACCTCTATTAGTGCCCCTTTTCCATCACAGACTCACCTCTTACACCCTCCTCCACATTGGGCTCCCTCTGTTTTGCTCCCCAACTCCTCCTGATTCTTATATATATATATACTCTTTCTTTGCAACTGCCTCACCTGCTTCAAATCCATGAAGGATTCCACTGACCCTCAAGCTGATAATACCATGACTGGTTCAAGACTCATCACAGGGGTTAAACCATTAGCATAAAACAAAACCTGAGATTTGGTAAACGTAACCTTAAAAATTAACCACTAAAAATCTACCACAAAGACATGTGTTTTTTATGGTGAGGATGTGTTCTATCTACCCACATATATATATAGACAGAGAGAGAGAGAGTCTGTATATATATACATATGTATATATACTCTCACCCTGTGTGTCTTCCTCAAGCTCAGGCCCTCTACCAGAGACCTGAAGGTTCTGCACAGTATCTTAGCCGACCACTGATTGTGTCTGGAATCTGCTCTCTTCCAGTTAGGGGGTCACAGCCCCCAGTGCCCTGATCACCACCGGCACCATTGTTGCTTTTATTCTCCACATCTTTTCTAGCCCCTCTTTCAGCCCTTGGTATTTTTCGAGCTTCTCGTGTCCCTTCTTCTTGATGTTACTGTCGCTTGGGATCGCTATCGTCTATCACCATTGCCTTCTTCTGTTGTTTGACTACCACCACAATGCCCTACTGGTTCTGAAACTGTTGTTACCAAGATTACGCAGCAATGTATTTAAAAAATATTTGTGCATGATTTCATTCTCTAAGTAGGTCAGGTAGGTATATCAACATTTGTAGGTACAACCTACACGGCAGCCTGACCAAACTGTTTTCAACTTTCAAACTAACTGATCTTGAGGAAAGCCACTTTCTGCCCTTCCTTATCCTTAATAAGCTCAGCATTTTTTACATAGAGGTCTCATTTCATGACTAAATCAATTTGTTCTTCTTCTTTTTTTTTTTTTCAGAAGAACCTAACTTCCTGTTCCCTTGCTCATCTTGTCACTCCTGTTGTATGTGCCTCCCCCATTTTGAGAATGGTTGCTGCTGGTCAACCCCTGACCCCAAACCTCAACCTCAGCCTATTAATAGAGACCATAGGCTCTATCACTGATCATTCTTCCCCCAGATAAGGAGCTCTGTGGGCTGCAGAGGAAACAAATCAATCCATTTTGTAGCCCATTTATCTTGAAATTGAGGTGAGTGTTAAATTCCTTTCCTTTCTCTATCTGATCCTCCCCCTTTTATTCATCTTGTTTTCCTCCTCTCTCCAACATCATTCTATTGAACAACTGATGGCTAGATCATTGACGTTCTCACCACTGACCAGCTGATGACTTCCTGCTATGAATAATAGGAATTGCATTGAATTTACAGCACCATACCAGCTCTCTGTCATCATTAAACTCATTGGATCCAACAGGCCATCACAAGACAGTGATAGAGAAATATATTTATTCAGTCATTTGCTCATGAGTTCTCGCTGATGTGGCTATCATGGTGGGACTTTTAGAGGCTAATAAATCAGTCGTCATCATGGAGGTGGGATTGAAGTTTAATTGTCTTGAGCCTCAGTGAGTTTTGTTAAATGATGCAGGCAATGGCAAAAAAGCAACAAAAACTACCAGTTAGCATCAGTTTAGGCCATGACCATGAGTTGCTGAGCTTCCTTTCAAGTGATATCTGCTCTGATGTCACCCCCCCCAGGAATGGAAAATAATATTGAGCATGTTTTCAGGGTATCATTGTCTGAAATTAAAAGCAAAAATTCACTGGAAGTGTTTGATGCACACATTTTGAAGCAGACCGATGTTTTAAATGGTTGAACACATCAAAAACGTAACAAGGCATGTCAAACTCGAGAGAGCTCAAAGGAATGAAATGCTAATCTCATCAGTAAAGACCAAATTCAGCTCTTCTGAATACTTCCATAATGGTGGTGTAAATATAATAATCTTCTGGTGCAACTTCAAGGACACATGAGGAGAAATCAGAAGATGAAAAAGATTTAGTCTTGCTGGGATGCTGTTTTCTAATAATGACAATATGCTATAAATAATACAGAAAATCGCTATAGTGTCTCTGCTGTGAAAAACCACTTGTGCATCATCATCATCAGATATGATGATGGTAGTACCGAGAGGATGACCATTAACTTTCATCGTCAGTGGCTCAATTAGATGGGAAAGAATGGCAGCGGTGGAGAGGAAGGGGGCAGTCACAGTAACCTTTTTGGCTCCTTGGTTGGTAAGAAAATGACAAGGTCTGACTCCGTCTGAATGAATCACATCTGTGACATTTGGTCCATAGAGAGTTTTTCACACATGGTCTGGTGGCTAACAACACCCCCACACCAGCAACTAAACCACTACACGGTTCAGAAAAGAAAGTTCTCAGCTCAAGAAACAACTGTTATTTGAATGTCTTTCACCTATATCTTAATATGTGCTTCCATGTTTGGGTGGTCCTAAAAACTTTGCTCACCAAATGCACCTGTTCCAAAAACATCTTCCCTTTAAATCACTGCAACGCTCTTTCAAGATGACATGGAGTTTAACAAAAGGAATCCCTCCATCAACATCTTTGTTTTCCCCCGAAAACCTACTTCATATTGAGGCTTGGGTTTTAAAGTCAATGAATTCTTTTAACCAGGTCTCAATTGGATCAGACCTTTCAACGTCTGGCAGGGAAGAGATAAGACCTGTTATCTCTTTCCGACAAACCTGCAGCCTCCCTCTGTCCTCCCCGTGACTGGACCAAGACGAAAGGAGAATGAAAGAGAGAAAAGACAACAAAACATCAGCACAGATATAATTAACGATGGTTGTGACAGTGTACTAAATAAAGGGTAAATTAGATCTAGAAATCAGAATTTGTAAAATGCCAAAGGAAAAATGTTAATTTTTTTTTTAGTAGCACTTCTTCAGCGTGTTTTTGTTCTTTTGCACAGTGTTGGAAACATCCTTAATAGTGTGTTCAAGAAGACTAAACAAATTATAATGAGGAAAATGGGCTACATGCAGCAGCAAATACACTGGGTGGCATACTGAGCTGAAAATGTTAACTTTATGAAGCAGTAAAAAATAAAAACCTTTCTTTGTTGACTAAACCAGGAGCCCTGATACTTTCAGCTGCGCTTATTATGTTTACAAATTCGCAGATAAGGAGCAACACACTTCTTTTGGAGAAATGTCTTCATGGTTGTAAAAGCTCTACTATGTTCACCACGTACAGTAGATACTAATTTTGTCTGTCTGCTGTTTGGTGCAGGGCAAGTAACAAAGAGCTTTAAGCATATACAACTTGTGTGATGAGAGCACCTCAGAGGTAGCTGGATACATCTACATAAGTACTATGAGTAGGATATGAAATAAGTTACGACTAAGGTTTTAAGTATATGGAATGAGACAGAATAAAGACATAATATGTTTAAACTTGGACAGCACAGACTTGCAATGTAAAAGACAATGATGCTTTAAACGATAGTGTTTTCTCTCTTCTGGTTGTTTTGCAGCAGGCTAAAATTAGCATCTGTTTCGGTTCTGTCTAATTTACTGTTTAGCTATCAGCCATTTCCCACAGGAAAAGTCTTAACGAGTATTTAATTAATGACATTGATTCATTTGGTGGAGGAAAATCTGTTTCATGGATCAGACACAGAGATCAGAGCAATGTCTGCCATTCTTTCTCAGTCCTTGTCTCAGTAACTCTGTGTTTTACACACACGCTCCATTTCTTTAAAGCTCTTGATTGTGTGATGCTGCTTTCAGATGTGTGCAGAAACCTAGCATTTGTTTTGTTGTTTGGCTCGGTTAGAGATTGGCTAGCTTCAGTCGGCTCCACAATGCAGCCTAATTGCTCATTTAGCATTTTGTGTCTCTTTTCTGATTGCCAAAACACCAGAATGTGTAATCAGGGGTGGGCACTCACTAAGGCGAGACGAATAGGTTAGCATGGCAGACCATCATTACTATGTGGGTGATCATCTGATGCCACAGAGGTTTGTTTCCTCCATTTAGTTTGTTCTCTGACGATGGAGGAGGGTGTAACATTGAACTGAAGGAGATATGCATCAGATGACTGTGTCTGCTCTCATTATTACACACTATCTGCTGTCTGTTAATTTGATTTATGTGTGAGTTGATTCCACATTATTTGATCTGAGATGAGTCAAGTTGCGTTATTTACTTCTTTCTGGGCCCTTTCTGGCAACTAAGCCACCAGCAGTGCCCATCCATCTTCATTACAGCATGGTTCATCATCTTTTTAAGACCAACTAGGGAAAATGTATTGTTCACTTCATTGTGATTACTTCGAGTAAATTTGTGAGTACTGATAAGCCAATGGAAAGCATGCCCTTTGTAAGTGAAGTGATGTCCTTAAACAACAGTGAACTTTAGGAAATCACAATTCATTCTTTACATGAACAACTTCATGTCCTTCCAGCTATGAATAGT